>NC_132839.1:82037357-82654357 GCF_048164855.1 Canis lupus baileyi
ATTTCACTCAGTATCATAGTCTCTAGTCCCATCCAGGTCAATGCAAATGCCAAGATTTTTTACTTTTTCATGGCTTAGTAATATTCCATTATCACATCTACCTTTTTTCTTTTTTTCTTTTTTCCCCTCACATGTAGGGATGGGTTAAATAGGTGATGGGATTAAGGAGTGCACTTTTGTATTACGTACTAGGTGTTGTATAGAAGTGTTACATCACTATATTGTACAAATGAAACTAACATAGCACTGTATGATAACTGAAATAAAAGTAAAACCTTTAAAAAAAGTGACCAGGGAGGGGGAAAGTGTAATTACATGCCCTGGGAGTCTTGCAAGGGGCTCTTCAATGAACACGATAGTGTTAAGGAAGAGATTGTAATCTCTATATGCGAAGTGATATTCTGTAGTTAAAGTTGAGACTTGAGCTATTCATAAGAGTTTTTCGAATTGGAGCTATCCTTTAGTTTCAAGGCTGGGCTAGAACTGAGCCAAAACTGAGAGCCAAAATCTTTTGTTCCAAATAAAATACTTAGAATGATTTGGTTAATTAACTTCAAAGTAAATCCAAAACGGTTTGACCTGATCCAGCCCCCTGATGGAGCCACCTTCTCCCTAGTGAGCGCTGGGCCTCACATAAAAGGAAAACAATGTGTACTGAACTCAACGCCCAGCATTGATAATTTTAGCTCTTGAGCCACAGAACTTCACAAAACTATACCTTTCATCCTGAGTTTCCTTCTCCTATCCTCTGACCTCAGCTCTGCCCATCTGCCACTGAGCCATTGCTTTTTATCTTCTGCTTGCCTCTGTCATTCTACACGTTGATCCCGTTGGTAATTTTCTGCCTATGTCTGTCCAGGGACTTCTCCTGTCCTTTAGAACTTTCCCGAAATCAAAGGAGAAACTCACACAAAGGTTAACTTACAGAATTAGATAAAATTGAAATTTCATGTCCTATAACTTTCCTAAGATCTAAAAATTTTAGGTTGTAGGCTTAGCGATAAGCTATCTGGTTTGAATCCTTGCCCGTTAGTTTTTTACTTTGGGAAAGTCGTTTACTGTTTCTTAGCATTAGCTCTCTTATGTGGAAAACAGATAATTATGGTACCTCCTTCATCAGATACCTGTAAGAATTAAATGGCTAAAATATGTAAAAGCACTTATAACTGTGTCTGGTGCATAATAAGTGCTAGACAAATTTATAATTATTAGTATTTCAAAATGTATGCAAATATATTTTGATACTTAAAAAACTACATTCTGCATGTATTACAGTGCAAATTTACATTTAAAGTGTTAAAACACAGAAAACAAAAAAAAATACTGAATTTGGGGGCTTTTTTCTCATGAAAACCTAGATATTTTAACCATATAATACTTTTTTAAAAAGTTTTTATTCATTTATTTTTAAGAGAGAGAGAGAGAGAGAAAGTGAGCATGAGTTGGGAGAGAGGCCGAGTAGAAGGAAGAGGGAGAGAGAAAGAATCTGAAGCAACTCCAAGCTGAGCCAGCAGCTTGATGTGGGGGTTTGGGCCTGTGACCCTGAGATCACGACCTGAGCCAAATCCAAGAATTGGATGCTTAACCAACTGAACCAGTGAGTGCCTCTTCCCTTTTTTTAAAAAAAGATTTTATTTCTTTTAGAGAGGGGAGGAGGGAGATTACCCATATAATAAACCCCTTTTGATGCCAACATCAGAGACCTCGGAATCATAGACTTAGTGGCCATTACTGAACTGCATTTTAGACTCAATACACCAGAATACAAACAGGTATGGGTCAAACAGTTCATGACTTTTGAAGCACTGGTTTATATTATTTAATTCATTAGGATAAAAGTAAGTGCCCATAGGAATAGGCTATGTAAAAAGTATGTGCTGTTTATTTATAAATTAAGATTCCAGAAAAACTCTAGCACTGTTCAAAATATAATATGCCTGCAAACCTCTCAGGAACCTTGTGAAAAATGCAGATTCTGAATCAAAAAGCTTTTTTATTTTATTTATTTTATTTTATTTTTTTTATTTTTAGATGGGGAGAGGCAGAGGGAGAGAGAATCTTAGGCAGGCCCCATGCCCAGTGTGGAGCCTGATGCAGGGCTGAATCTCAGGACCTTGAGATCACGACCTGAGCTGAAATCAAAAGTTGGATGATTAACCAACTGAGCCACTCAGGCACATGAATTGAAAAGTCTAGAGCAGGGCCTGAACTTCTGCAATTAAAGCCAGCTCCCAGGTGGTGTGTCTATGCTGCTGGTTCTTGAACCATGCTGTGAGTAGCAAGGTTATCAGATATGGGGAATTAGAGGTGTGAGAAGCTAATAATTGAAGCTCATTAGGTATTTTGAAGTCCATTATTGGTCACCAGGTATATCTCTTACACACATGTGAGATGAACATATTCTGTTCTTTGAAGTTCTTTATAAATTATATCAGTAAAATACATCTCTTGAATGTCCTGTTTCTCTTAATGTTGATTTCATCCCATTGATCATTTCACTTATATAGCATATGCTAAGTTAGAGGTAAGCTACTGAATGTATATCCATTAGGATTTAAAGATAAAGTCGGCAATATTCTGTTGATTTTTTTTGTATGATCATTACATGAAACTACTGAGTGAAATTTTGGTAATTTTAACAATTATTAAAATAATCACCTATAAAATAACCAAGTTTATCTCCTCTTCTTCCTATAATCCCCAAAGTTGTAATCAACAGATCAGATCTGTTAACATAGTTGATAATACATTCAAATATATGTTCTCTAAAACACAACAAAAACAGTACTGGCTGAGGAAATATCTGAGCCCCCCCAAATCTCCGAAAATGTAATAACTATAATTAGAGTAAATCACTAATACTGGAATTTCTGTATTTTTAGGCAAAAGATTTTGAGGAATAACAATCTTCCAGTTAAGTTTCATTTTTAATTGAAAAATATGTATCAAAATATTTCTCCTATAGAAGAGAATCAAATGTCCCACAGCAGTAAAATTCCAAGAATAATTACTTTTGAAAAATTCACTTTTCATCTTTTTAATGAATAATTTACTTACCTCATATGGGCAGGCATTCGACTTCCAAGAGATCTTGTTTTTATCCAGCTCACATTGGTGTTGAATCTGTTTATATTACTGTTCTTCAGATTCTCTATTCTGCTTAAAGTTAAGATTTAAGATACTCTGTTCTAATGAAACACTGACTAAGGTTTACAATGTTACATGCTAATAGAAATTTATTTTCAATAAGGGGTTTTAAACTAAAATAAAAGGATACACTTGTTTCTTAAAAAAAAAGTATTTTACTTTTTACAGAATTGAACTTCGTTGTCTGTTATTTCTAATTACCAGAGAACTTTGCATTTGGGTCTCACTACCTTTATATACTGTACTCTCTTGCAGTGTTTATGTATGACAAGGTTGAAAGTTACCATGGAAATCACTCTGCTACCACAAATTTTACATTTTAATTTTGATGTAATATTAAGGTGATTATGGATTATAGTTCAAAATCTGAAAGATTTAGTAATAAGATGACAAGGAATAAAATTTTAAACACTCAAAGGTTAACAGATTTATGTTACAATGTGAATGTTTCCAAGGTTCTTTTCTCTGTTATGAATATATTCATTAGAAAGAATAATATAGTTTAATAACCTTTAAATATATGAAGTTGTCATTTTATTACCAATTAAGCTCAAAAATGATTTCTTCAATGGGAAGAGATTGGGTTTACTATCTTTATAAATGGAATCAATTAGGTCAAATAAGTATAAAGTCACTTGCCATCTTTATAAGATTTATAAAATCCATATTCTTGATTGTATCAAATTGGTGACTTTCCAATACCTCTAATTCATTTAATGTGAATTCATTTAGCTTCTAACAAGTGCCTGAAGGATGCAAGTGGCTACAATAGATGTAATTTATCTGTATTTTAATTATGTGAAGGACAGTGATCTGGTTACAGTGATACAGGGTAGAAGTTGCCCATTGCCCTGCTAATTTCAGGAATTCATTAAAATGACACATTTTGGCTTCAAAAAGAAAGACCCTTTTAATATCAGAATAGCAGAAACCTTAGTGAGCTAGTCAAATGCTAGCTCTTGGATAGTAGATTGTTTCCCATATGTTATTTTTGGAGAAAGGAGGGAATCTCTAAATAACTCTTTATGGAACTATCATTTTGACTTCATCATTTCATTCAGCTCTCTGCTAAACCTTCACATCTTAAGACAGCCTCCCCTGAACACGCCATGTAAAATAGCAATTCCCAACTGCTAGTATTTACACAACATTTTTTCTTCATAACTCTGATTAACACTTAGGATTGAATACCTTTTGTTTTTGTTTTTATTTTTATTTTTTTATTTTATTTTTTTTTAGCTTTCGTTTTTAAAAAAAATAACATGCTAGAACATAGTTTCAGGATTCTAATATATCCACTGGAATACGATTTTCTTTTTTTTTTTTTTCTTTTTTTTTTTTTTTTTTGGAATACGATTTTCATGAGGACAGAAGCCTGTCTATTTTGCTCATTGCTGATTTAACATGTGGAGTAATATCCGGTAAATAGTAGGTGCTCAATAAATATTTTCTTGAATGAATAAATATATTACTGTGGGCATTGCTCGGCAGCAAAGTATCCAATTACATAGTTGACACCACTCTTAGGGTTATGGGGAGAAACATAACTGATTTTTTAAAAAAAATATATTTATTTATTCGTGAGAGACACACAGAGAGAGGCAGAGGCACAGGCAGAGGAAGAAGCAGGCTCCCTGCAGGGAGACCAATATGGGATTCGATCCCTGGATTCCAGGATCACACCCTGAGCTGGAGGCAGACCCTCCACCACTGAACCACCCAGGCGTTCCCAGAACTGATTTTTAAAGGATGACAAAGTAGGGAAGGGACAAGTCCATTGCATAAAATAGAACATGGATGCACCTTTTTCTCAGGAGTCGGTTTTTAATTTTATTTCTTGATTCCAATTTTTTTTTGTCTTACATATTTTTTCCCATACTAGTCTTCTGTTTGCAATTCAAAATAGATTGATAAAATGTGAAATGGGTACAACCAAAATAAATGAATCTTTATTGTATAATGCTAAGGTTTCACAAATGGTTAACAACAAGAAATGAGGGAAACAGATAAAAGAACATAAGCGAGGTAGTTCTAAGAACATTTAATTCTCTTTTCTTTACCCAATATGTAACATTTGGGAAACACATTTAGTAGACTGTCTTGTTTATATTCAAATCACTGTTGCCAGAAAAAAAGATGAACTTTTCAGAGTGCTGTATTTTTTTTTATTAAAACTACTTAGTTTCAAAATATTTCACAAGAGTTCTTTAATACAAGGGTCCTTGCTGCCCAAATGGAAGTTTGTAACCATTGCATTAGGACAAAGGGTAAATTCTAATAGAAAAAACAAATTTTAGTAGAGAACGATCTTCCTGGATTTGTTTTCCTTTATTTATGTTTCTGTCCATATATTGCGTCATTGCTCATATGCCTCTGGGTACTGTTAGAAATGATCAAGACAATATTAACAATTGATCTTCCACATCTAACTCAGGATAAAAGCCAAACTAAATCAATAGTTTTACCATTGTACAACACTTTGCCGTAATTTACTTCTAGGGTAATTTACTGTGTATATGCATGAATGAGTGAGAACTTTATCCCCCAGAGTGTGTTCAACTCAGCCTTAGAGCACAGTAACGAAAATGTCATTTTACTCATTCCCATATTTTACCTGCCCTGGACAGTTATTATTCTGGATCTACTAACTACAATTAATTTCTGCACCTTTCAAAGAAGAGAATGTGGTCTACAGGTGTCATTTGTATTCTTAGACTAACTCATAAACTTAGGGCTCTGTATTGGATTTACAGAAAACCCAGCATGAGAAAATCACTTTATAATCAGCTGGAGATTCCCAGGGGGTAGATTATTCCCTGGGAATAAATGTGTGACTGTGTGAAAGAGATAGATTCGGGGCTGAAAATTCACTTGTCCGTTTCACTACAGCTTGGCTAAATGACTAAGCGATGTGGTGAGAATATGAAAAGAAGTTTCCATTAAGAGAATCTCCAGGGGGTTTCAAAATGAATCTTGTGGTTACATGATGGGCTCCTCTCTGCCCTGCAGTTCTAACTGGAGTTGGCTATTTGGGGACAAGTCTTAGTTTTTCTTGGTCATTCAAGTAATGATAATGAGTCCTGATCTCCACCAAAAAAAAAAAAACCTACTAAAAGAAAAATAGAAACTCCACAAACCCTGACTACCTAGAAGTAAATCATTTCTTGGGTGAAACCAAGTTCTAAGTAAGGCTGAATAAGAAATATGAGTGTTATTTGTGGATGGGGCAGGAGACTCCAAGCAATGATTCTGATTCTGCCTCAGGCTAATTAAGTTACATTAAACAAGTCATTTGACTTCTCCAGTACTTTATGGGTTTCCTTATGAGTAAAATGGAGAAGGTGATTCTTGTCTCAAAGTATTGTTAAAGCAATAAAATGATATTCTGGATATGGAGGTACTTAGAAAGACTATGAAAATGCTTTGTGAATAAAATTATAAATAAAATGTTTATGAGGATATAGGCTTGTGAACGTGTTCATACACATATAAATTGGTGTTTTTACATCAGGTGTCTATATAAATTTTTCATTATTATCCAGCTAATTAAGCAATTTTGAAAAAGTTAAGACTTGCATAAATATTTGTGGACGGGTAGGTCACGAGAATTACCATAAACTTGACCAAGTCCATTTGGTCATTTGTAACTATGGAGTGGTTTTTGGTAGATAGGTTTCCCATAGTTAAAATGGGTGGAAATTTAGGTTCTTCTTCACAAACTTACTACCAAATGGAAATGAAGGTAAATCTCAATTTCGTTCTACTTCATATGACAAAGGAACAGTTAGCTAGAACATACCTAGTTTTATAAAGCCTCAACTTTCGCATCTTTTGGGCATTTTTGATAGTATCTTTATTTAAAGCCTCATAAAGCTACATGCAATAGTATTCTAGCTAAATTTCATGAGTGAATGCTGCTGTAACTTTCTGGATACTTTCTATCAGACTGCTAAATTTTGAATGCTGTCTTAAAGTCTAGCCTATGTAACATGTTCGATTCTTATAGCTTTTTTGTGCAAGGAAGTATCTATTGTATTTCTTGCTATTTTACATGTCTTCTACATAGTCTACCAACATATATAATCTCTAATACCTATTCCTATTATGTCAGTTGACAAAGGCTCAGTAGGGATTTTGATCAGTGATAAAGGTAATTGAAGCAATAGTATCTCTGAATATGGGTTTAGACTTCGAGTATTTCAAATCAAAACCAACCATCTTTGTTATTTATTTATTTATTTATTTATTTATTTATTTATTTATTTAAAGCCAACCATCTTTGAAGAGCTCTCCCTGATTGAGATTCTTCAGATTAGTGACTACCAACTGACTGTAGATGAAAACAAATTTACACATGCTTGTCACTTTGCCTATGTTGAAGGATTGTAAAGTAAATTACTGGCAGTATGAGAGCTCTATGTGCAGATTTATTGGTATATTTCTCAGTCCTAATCAGTATGGGTCAGTTGATCAATTCAAAATACTGTCATTTCTTCTTTAACAGTTGTTTTGAAAATGCAAATGTATTCTGACATGGCTGATATATTAAGGAACAATTTGGGTGAAACATTAATTTCACATTTACTTATGGGCAATTTGGTCCCCTAGAAATACTAAATGATGCAGGATACTGTCCGGAGATGAAGTGAGCCTGGTGGGATATACAAACCACACATATGCACATACCTCAGACATCTGTTACACCAGGTCATAGGGTGAGAGATGATCCATACCCATGAACTCCTGGTGTTACAACTCTCCGCCTGATTTCAGATAACCCTTCTAGCTTCTTTTACCATTTTATGATCAACACTTTTTTCCAATAAACTATTTTGTGGTATTATAGTATTGATACAATTCTTAATCACTTAATGTATAGCATTTTACTTTTCTGGGTTATTTTGGTTTTTGGTTTTTAAATGTATCACTGATGATATTTTGTATACAGTGCCATAACCAAATTTTCCCAATAAATTCCATGGTTGACTTATTTTTTAGGGCCGGATTTTAGATAGCCCAGTGATTTCTAGGAACACAGATGAGGCTTTACTGCAGAACTATGTTCACAATGAAGCTTCCAACATAGTATTTTCAGATGTCTGTAGTGCTGGCCAGAAGTGCAAACATTATATTAGCTACTTACCTGTGTCGAATCTATGCTACCTTTTTTTTTTTTTTTTTTTTTTTTGGAGAAGTAGTTGGTGACCTAGGAATACCTGGGTAGAAGTGTGATTCTAGATAAGCCACGGGGCTATTTGGGGGGGAGAACTCATCTGTTTTTTTGTTTTCTTTTTCTATCATTTAAGTTGGAATTTGCTCTGATTGTTAGTTTTAGTTTCTCCAGTCCTCATATCACATATCTTACATGTATCAAATTCTTAATATTGAGTGAATAAATAGATGAACTGTATAAATACCTTCAAAAGAACAGCTAGGGGGAAAAAAAAGAACAACTAGAATTTTAAACCTAAAAATACTAGGGACAGAGCTAGCATTATCAATGTGTAATGGTGACATTTGCCAGGGAGGAATGGATATGAATTTGCCAAAGTCATGGCCAGTTCATAGAAACACCAGCTACTTTTTTGCTGAAAACAGAATATAGGATCTGCTTTTCAGTTGTTCAATTGGTACAGTGATAATTGTGTCATTGTATTATTTAAATTGAAGGGAAATAATTTAAAATACTTTTCTATCTTATATATATTTACAGAACCAGAAAAAAATAACAATGTTAAAAATATAGTCTAACAGTTGAATACATTGTGATTTGCACCAAGTTCCAATTTACCAAATAGTACCCCCATGAATGCCTTTAAGTTCTATGCTCATTGATATCAGCTCAGCGTGTATTCCACACCCACTGGTTCTTAGTATCACTGGGTACTAGTAGAAATAACAGGCGGAGAATTTTAACTATTTTCCAGTCAAGGAGTTGCATTGTTTCAATGACCTTTCTTCTTTGGACAATGAGTCATTGCCTAAAAGCTTTGTATCAGTAGCCATAGAGCTTTTGTAGTGTTCAAAATGAGGTTTGTAGTTATACTATTTCTAGGTAAAGCAGATTTCCATTAAACAGAATTCACACAATTAGAAAGCTTTGTCAGAATTTTCTTACATGTATATATGCACCTTAATTATTTTTGTTTAAGTAGATGAACCTGAAATTCCATAAAATCCTAAATTGCCTACTGAAATATCAGTATGTATTTGAAGTAATCAGTATATTCATATTCTACTGAATGCAAATAATTTGAAAATGTGTGATACATGGATTATTTATATCAATGCTGAAATAAATCATTCAGTGAAGCAGAGCTCTTTGGAATGGAAACCTCCACACCTTTGAACCATTCAGAGTTGAAATAGGGTTTGCCAATTACCTATCAGTTTTGTCCTTTTATTTAAATATTACAACCCTCAGGATATTCATATATAAAATTGATATTATTATGCCTACCTTACATGGTGGTTATAAGAAGGAGATAATATTACTATTAAATACCAGGCATATGCATCTCTGTACAAAAATATTGGTTCTCAATCTTCTCTTTAATTCTGATTCTAGTTTTAAATGGTATTTTATGACCATTCAATAATTAATGTCAATTTATAGGCTATCTTTGATTTCTAAAAACATTTTTATTAAAAGAATTGATACTATCTTCTAAGCTATAATATAAGTTGGATATAGAGCAGTAACACAATACTGCTGCACAGTAACTTGATAATATTAGTAATAGAGAATCTAGGCTTTGTTAAATCTTGTAACTGAAGCATAGCCATAAAACTCCCACCAAAGCTTCTTCTTGATATCACAGTGGCTAGCAGCCCCAAATTTTCCACAAGATCAGCAGAATTGTAAAGTCTCCTTCAATAGAAAGAGGTTTACATGGTTGGCCAAACATAGTAATTGACAATGAAATGTGTAAATTAATGAAATGTTCCAGAGAAGTTGAAGCACTATCCTTATTTGGATCTGATAACCAGCTTTTTTTCTTCCTAAGTGCACACTGAGAACAATGTCTTGGGAAATAAGACAACGTTGTGATTGTTTACATGATGTCACTTAAGGGACGCCTTAGTATCTTATTGGGGAACAGGGGTTTGCTTTCAAATTTGACAGATAGGGTTGTGTATGGAACACATGAGAATAAATTATCTTATGATCAAGTAGTACCTGTATCAATGACGTGACAAGAGATTGTGGTTAATATCAAAATAATCAAATCTGCAAAAGCCTTCTTTTTTTTTTTATTTATTTATGATAGTTACACAGAGAGAGAGAAAGAGAGAGAGAGGCAGAGACATAGGCAGAGGGAGAAGCAGGCTCCATGCACCGGGAGCCCGACGTGGGATTCGATCCCGGGTCTCCAGGATCGCGCCCTGGGCCAAAGGCAGGCGCCAAACCGCTGCGCCACCCAGGGATCCCCTACAAAAGCCTTCTTAAATCACTGAATGTCTTATATGTAACTTCCTTACAACAGTGTTGTCTTGAGATTTTATTGAGGCACTAGAATAAGTAAGAGTCCTTATTTTTTTATTCTTATTTTTTAATACTGAAGGTGTTACATATTTGAAATTATTTTGTCACTGGTTAACAAAGTCAACAGTATGAATCCAATGTCATTAATTCATTAATCTTCCTATTTTACCAAAAATCTGATTCTGCTGACTTTACACAGAGATATTTAAGACTACCCCTCCCCCCAAATAAATCTTTAAAAAACTGGGGGTAGCTACCTGGGTGGCTCAGTCAGTTAAGCACATGACTTTTGGTTTCAGCTTACATCATGATCTCAGGGTTGTGAGACCGAGCACTACATCGGGCTCTATGCTCAGCAAGGAGCCTGCTTGGGATATTTTCTCTCCATCTCCCTCTTCCCTGCTCTCTTTCTCTCTCTTTCATTCTCTCTCTCAAATGAATAAATCTCAAAAAAATATGAAAATAAGTGTACCGTGTTATAGAGAATTTAGGATTCTTTTCCTGAACAGATCAAGGAAAATGCTTTTATTTTGTTTCAGGTTAATTGTTCAGATCTGAGATATCCAGAATATTTCCTTCAATTTACCTGGCAAACACAAGGGGCTTCATAAACTACAACTTTGGATTTGAAAGATTTCCAAGGAAGGGTGGCCTTGGTAAATTGCCCAGCCTTTGGATTGAATTACCAATAGGCTAAACCTTTGAAGTGAGGATAAACTGGAAATAGGCTTTCACAGGGACTGTTTTAGGTTTGAATGATCTCAAACTGCTTGAATTAAGGTATTCTGGGATTGCTAGTTTGCTTAGCACAGTCATTTATCATAGGTAGGTGTAAGTCCTCTCTTACAAAATAAAATATTAGAGAGTTAAATTATCTTTAGAATATTTTAGAAACAATTTCTAATATTCAACTAAAAATAACAAAACCTCCCAGGAGTCAATTTTACATGACTGAAAAGCAAGAGAAACAATAGGCAATAAAAAAGAAACCTATAGAAAATCAAAATAATGGAGAAAACCAGAGAAAATACAGGAAAGATCACTGAGATTGGTATTAAACTATAAAATATTTTTAGAAATATAAATACTTGTGAATATCAGTGAAATAATGTAATTGAATTTAAGAACTCAGTGGGTAAACAATAGGTGCAGTTAAAGAGAGAAAGTCTAATCAGAAAGATGGGTCTGAAGAAAACATGAAGACCAAGTTTGAAGAAACAGAGAAAAAAACAAAAGGTCAAAATATGCATGAGTAAGATGAAAATTCTAAACTGGAAGAGTTTTGAGAGTAAAAGTTGAATCACTCAGTTAATAGATATTAATCTCCATTGGTATACACTTAAACTGATTGGTCAAACTACAACACATGATCACTCTACACAGATACCATTAAAAAGCCAAACATTCTGGAAAGCCCAATTCAAGTCGCTGAAAGGGATAATTGGGAAAATGGAGACAATAAATATTTATAGAGATAATATTAGAAGAATTTTCCAAAATCTAAAGAATCAAGCTAATGAAAGCCCTTCAAGATTATGATGTTCTTCAAACTGTCCAAACTTAAGTCCACTTTTAATAAGTATTAGACTTCTAATAAATCATTCAAATAATTATTCACTCTAAGATACATAATGACTATCTGATCTAATGCAGGCAGATCTTGTTGTGAGTGACTATCATAGTGTGGATTTCACATTTTTGGTGACTAACTCTGAAAGAAAAGCCTGGTCCTGTTTCTGGCTAGAAACACAAAGAAAGAAACTCCAGGCATGGACCATAGAGAAAAGCCCAGAATAGAGAGGACCAGAGAGAATACTTGGGAATCAAACTTAATGTATGATCTCTGCCCTTATGTCTACCTAACTTATTACTACTAACAGGCACGGTATACAAGACTTTCTAAACTGAGATCCAAAAAGTTGCACCTTTCAGACATGACGAAATTTGTACTTTGATCTTTCCCAGTTAATGTCAGATAAAATGAAAACACCCTTTAAAGCTATATAGCAGAACCCAGAGAAATATGAGGCCAAGGTCAAAGAGAGTAAATGGTAGCCAGAATGATAGTGGAGCCTCTGTCCTAACATAAGCCTAAGATGCCTCAGTGATCACACCTGCTCTTGTCATATCTATCAGTCTATCAGCTTTTCGGCTACAAAAAGGCTGATGTTGCATCAATGATACAGTATCTGGAACAAAATCTCAAATGGTTCAACATGAAAAGCCAGAATAAAAAGTAAAAGTGAAAATGATCATTTTAATATGTGCAGACAAAATGAAAAAAGGTCTTGTGCGTTGAGAAAAATTTTGAAAAATAATAGCAGAGAACTTTACCAACTTAATGAATGGCAAGCATGGTAAAACTTTCAGATAATATCAAAGCAAGCAAACTTTCCAGCTAAGAATTAAAAAAAAAAAAAGTAAGGATATTTTTTTCTCAACCATTCTAGTTTTCTAATCTCCACCATTGTACTGGAAGTGATAAATATTGCAATTTTAAAAATTAAATGAATATACTTTATTCCAAAGTATACAATAGATTGATGTTTTTTAAAAAAATTTCTAACAGTCACCAATATCTGTAAGATGTTATGAAAGAACAATGAATCTTTCATAAAATCTAGGCAAATTATGATAAGACTGCTAGAAAATAAAGAAAAAAGAAACTCTTAAATCCAGACTAAGAAAAATAATGGGATTAATTTATGTCCTGTATGGTCCTGCAAGTGGTATGATTAGAATGAGTCAAGGAGGGACGCCTGGGTGGCTCAGCCGTTGGGCATCTGCCTTCGGCCCAGGGCTGATCCTGGAGACCCTAGATCAAGTCCCACATCGGGCTCCCTGCGTGGAGCCTGCTTCTCCCTCTGCCTGTCTCTGTCTCTCTCTCTCTCTCTCTGTGTCTCTCATGAATAAATAAATAAAATCTTAAAAAAAAAAAAAGAATGAGTCAAGGATATCTGTTGCAATCTCTAGAGAAACCACTGTAATTAAGAGTACTGCAAGATTGTATATATATATAGGTGAAAATTTGAAGTAAATACATTGAAAGTTGCCAAGTAATGAAAGAGGTCTACACTGAGACAAATTAAATATTAATAGTAAATTAGCATATTTAAATCCAAATGTATCCATTATTATACTAAATATAATGATTAAATGGCAAAAACAGAATATTTTTAACTTAAGTATAGTTGACATACAGTGTTATATCAGTTTTGGGTGTAAACTTAGTGGTTTGACATTTGTATACATTCTGAAATTCTCACCACATTAGGTGTACCTAGCTATCAATATACAAAGTGGTTACATTATTATTGACTATAATCCTATGTTACACTTTTGATCCCTGTGACTTATTTATTGTATAACTGGGAGATTGTACTTCTAAATACCTTTCACCTATTTCACCCTTTACCCCCTCCCCCCACATCCGGATAACCATCAATTTGCATGTATATTTATGTCTATTTCTGTTTTTTTCACTATTGATTTTTTTGTATGTTTGTATTTTAGATTCCATATATAAATGAAATCTTACATGTCTTTCTCTGACTCATTTTACTTAGCATAATACAGTCTAGGTCTATCCATGTAGCCACAAACAAAAAAAAAAATCATCCTTCTATGGCTGGGTAATATTTCACTGCATATATATACCACATCTTCATCTATTCCTCTATTAATGGATAGTTAAGTTACTTCTATATCTTAGCCATTGTAAATACTGCAACAAACATTGAGGTATATATATTTTTGAATTTGTGTTTTTATTTTCTTTGGTTAAATATGTAGAAGTGAAATTACTAGGTCATATAGTATTTCAATTTTTATTTTTTTGAGAAACCTCCATACTATTTGCCATAGTGGCAGCAGCAATTTACATTCCCCAAAACAGTGCACAAATGTTTCCCTTTCTCCACATCCTCATCAAGACTTGGTTTTTCTTGTCTTTTTGATTCTAGTCATTCTAACAGGTGTGAGGCAATATCTTATTGTGGTTTTGACTTGCATTTGCCTGATGATTAGTGATGTTGGAGCATCTATTCATGTGTCTGTTGGCCAGCTGTTTGTCTTTTTTGGAAACGTCTATTCAGGTCCTCTGTTTTTACACTAAATTGTTTGTTTGTTTGTTTATTCATCTATTTGCTTATTTATTTATTTATTTATTTATTTATTTATTTATTTATATGTATTTATTTATTTGTGTTGAGATGTGTAAGTTCTTTATATATTTTTGGAGGTTAACCCCTTATCAAATATATCATTTGTGAATATCTTCTCCCATTCACTGGGCTGCCTTTTTGTTTTGTTGATGATTTCCTTTGCTATACAAAACTTTTTATTTTGATAGAAACCCACTTGCTTGCTTTTGCTTTTGTTTCTCTTGCCCGAGGAGACCAATAAAAAGAAAAAATGCTGGACTAATGCCCAAAAGCTTAATACCTAAATTTTCTTTTAGGAATTTTATGATTTCAAGTCTTACAAACTTTATCATTAAACCATTACGAATTTATTTTGTATAGGTTGTAAGAAAGTGATCCAGTTTAATTCTTTAGCATGTAGCTGTCAAGTTTCCCCAGCACCATTTCTTAAAAAGACTCTCTTATCTCCATTTTATATTTTTGCCTTCTTTGTCATAGACTGAGCACATAAATGTGGTTTTATTTCTGAGCTTTCCATTCTATTCCATATATATATATATACCTATTTTTTGCCAGTATCATACTCTGTTGATTATTATAGTTAGTTTTATTATTGTATAGTTACAATAATATACTACTATTGTATAGTTACAATATAGATATATTGTAGTCTAGCTTGAAATCTGGGATTGTGATACCTTCAGCTTATTTTTTTTATTAAGTTTTAAAATTCTTATCCTAGTACAGTTAAAAAGTGTTTATCAGCTTCTGGTGTACAACCTAGTGATCCAACAATTCTATACATCTTGCATTGCTTCTGCTCACCATAAGTGTACTCTTTAATTCTTCATCACGTATTCTATTCATCCTCCCACCTACCTCTCCACTGATAATTATGTTAGTTCTCTATAGTCACAAGTGTTTCTTGGTTTGTCTATTTCTCTTTCTTAAATATTTCCTTTGCTTTTTCTGTTTTGTTTCTTAAATATCACATATGAGTGATATCATATGGTATTTGTCTTTCTCTGATTGGCTTATTTCACTTAGCATTATATATTTTAGCTCTACCCATGTTGTTACAAATGACAAGATTTCATTCTTTTTTTTATGTATGAATAATCCATTATATATAGGGACGCCTGGGTGGCTCAGTGGTTGAGCGCCTGTCTTTGGCTCAGGGGGTGATCTGGGTCCAGGGATGGAGTCCTGCATGGGGCTCCCTGTGGGGAGTCTGCTTCTCTCTCTGTATGTCTCTGCTTCTCTCTGTGTGTCTCTCATGAATAAATAAAATCTTTAAAAAATACATTATATATAAAAATATATGTGCAATATATATTAATATATATTAATTAATATATGTAATATGTATATTACATATAATTTATTCTTTATCCATTCCTTAATCCATAGACATTTGGGCTGCTTCCATAATTTGGCTATTGTAAATATTGCTGCTATAAACATAAGGGTGCAGGTATCTCTTTGAAATATGCTTTGTATTTTGGGAGTAAATACCCTACCCAGTCATGCAGTTACTGGGTTATAGGGTATTTTTATTTTTAACTTTTTGATAAACCCCCCTACTGTTTTCCACTGTGGCCGCATCAGTTTGCATTCTTACCAACAGTTCAAGAGGTTTCCTTTTTCTCCATATCCTACTCTACACTTGTTGTTTCTTGTGCTTTTTTATTGTAGTCATTCTGGCAGGTATGAGGTGCTATCTCATTGTGGTTTGGATTTACAGTTTCCTGATGATAAGTGGTATTGAGCATCTTTTCATGTGTCTGTCACCCATCTGTATGTCTTTGGAGAAATTTCTGTTTATGTCTTCTGCCCATTTTTAATTGGATTATTTGTTTTTTGGGTATTGAGTTGTGTCAGTTCTTTATATACTTTATGTACTAATCCTTAATTGGATATGTCATTTGCAAATATCTTCTCCCATTCCATAGGTTGCCTTCTAGTTCTGTTGATTGTTTCCTTTATTGTGCAGAAGCTTTTTACTTTGACATAGTCCCAGTAGTTTATTTTTGCTTTTATTTCCCTTGCCTCAGGAGACTTATCTAGAAAAATGTTGCTGTGGCTGATGTCAGAGATATTATTGTCTGTACGTTCTAGGATTTTTTGGTTTCAGCTTTCACATTTAGATCTTTAGTCCATTTTCAGTTTATTTATTTATATGGTGAAAGAGAGTGGTTCAGGTTCATTCTTTTGCATGTAGTGGTCGGGTTTTCCCCAACATCATTTGTTGAAGAGACCCTCTTTTTCCCACTGCATATTCTTCCCTCCTTTGTTGAAAATTAACTGACCATATAATTGTGGGTTTAGTTCTGGGTTTTCTATTCTATTCCATTGATTTATGTGTCTACTTTTATGCCAGTACCATACTGTTTTGGTTACTATCACTTTGTAATATAACTTAAAGTCCACAATTATAATACTACAATTTTATCTTTCTTTTTCAAGATTGCTTTGGCTAAATAAGGTCTTTTGTGGATTCATGCAAATTTTAAAATTGTTTGTTCTAGGTCTGCTAAAAAAACACCATTGGCATTTTGTTAGGGATTGCATTAAATCTGTAGTTTTCTGTGGGTAGGTAGTATAGACATTTTTTAAAAAATATTTTATTTATTCATGAGAGACAGAGAGAGAGAGAGGCAGAGATATAGGCACAGGGAGAGGCAGGCTGCATGCAGGAAACCTGATGTGGGACTTGATCCCGGAATTCCGGGATCAGGCCCTGAGCCAAAGGCAGATGCTCAACCACTGAGCCACCCAGGCATCCCAGGTAGTAAAGGCATTTTAACAATATTTGTTCTTCCAACCCATGAGTGTGGTATTTCTCTCCATTTCTTTGCATCATCTTGAATTTCTTTCAACAGTGTTTTATAGTTTTTAGAGTACAGCTATTTCTCCACTTTGGTTAAGTTCTTTCTAGATATTACTGATATGGGTGCAATTGTAAATGGGACTGTTTTCTCATTTCACTTTCTGCTGCTTCATTTTTAGTGTATAGGAGTGCAATAGATTTCTGTGCACTGATTTTGTACCCTGTGACTTCATTAAATTTATCAGATTTAGTAGTTTTTTGTTTTGTGTTTGGTAGAATCTTTAAGGTTTTCTATACGTAGTATCATGTCATCAGCAAATAGGGAGAGTTTTACCTCTCCCTTACAAATTTGGACACATTTATTCTTGTGGTTAGGACTTCTAGTACTATGTGTGGTTAGGACTCCCAGTACTCTGTTAAATAAAAGTGGTGAGAGTGGACATCCTTGTCCTTTTCCTGACCTTGTGGGAAAACCTCTGAGTTTTTTCCCATGCGGATGATGCTAGCTGTGGCTATTTCATGTATGGCCTTTATTATGTTGAGGTGTGTTCCCTTTAGATCTCCTTGGTTGGGAATTTTCGTCATGAATGGATGTTGTACTCTGTCAAATGCTTTTTCTGCTTGCTTGAAATGATTGTATGGTTCTTATCCTTTTTCTTATTGATGTGACATATCACACTGATTGATTTGTGAATATTGAACCACCCTTGAATCTCAAGAATAAATCCCACTTGATTGTGGTGAATGATTTTTTTAATGTATTGTTGGATTTGGTTTGCTAATATCTTGTTGAAGACTTAAGCATCTATATTCATGAGAGATATTGGCTTTTAGTTGTCTTTTGTGTGTGTGTCTTTATCTGGTTTTGGTATTAGGGTGATGTTAGCCTCACAGAATGAATTTGGAAGTTATTTTTCCCCTCTATTTTTGGAATAGTTTGAGAAGAATATGTATTAACTCTTCTTTAAATGCTTTGTAGAATTCACCTTTGAAGCTCTCTGGTACTATACTTTTGTTTGTTGGGAGTTTTTGATTCCTGATTCAATTTCATTGCTGGTAATCGATCTGTTCAAATTTTCTTTTTCTTTCTGTTTCAGTTTGGTAGGTTTCTAGGAATTTATTCATTTCTTCTAGGTTGTCTAATTTGTTGACATATAATTTTTTTCATAATATTCTCTTACAATTGTTTATATTTCTGTGGTATTGGTTGTTATTCCTCTTCTCTCATTTGTGATTTTATTTGGAGTCTTCCCTCTTTTGAATAATGGTAACTAGAGGTTTATCAATTTTGTTTATGTTTTCAAAGAACCAACTCCTGGTTTTATCCATCCTATTGCATTTGTTGTTGTCGTTGTTGTTTGTTTATATATGATTTATTTCTATTCTAATATTTATTTATGTTTTCCTTCTGCTGGTTTTGGGTTTTATTTGTTCTTTTTCTAGCTCCTTTAGGTATAAGTTTAAATTACTTGAGATGTTTCATTCTTCTTGAGGTGGGCTTATATTCCCTATAAACTTCCCTCTTAGAACCAATTTTGCTGCATGCCAAAGGTTCTGGACAATTTTGTTTCATTTTCATTTGCTTCCATGTAATTTTTTAATTTCTTCTTTGATTTTTTTTGGTTGACTCATTGTTTAGTAGCATAACATTTAACATCCACGTACTTTGTTCCTTCCTGATTTTTTTCTTGTAGTTGACTTCAAGTTTTATAGTGTTGTGGTCAAAAGAGATTAATGGAGTGACTGATCTTTTGAATCAGTTAAGACTTGTTTTGTAGCCTAAAATGTCATCTATTCTGGAGAATGTCCCATGTGCACTTGAAAAGTAAGCGTATTCAGCTGTTTTAGGATGGGATGTTCTGAATATATCTGCTAGATTGATCTCGTCAGTATGTTATTCAAAGCCACTGTTTCCTTATTGATTTTTTTTGGGGGGGTTGGGTAATCTGTCCTTCAATGTAAGTGGGGTTGTTAAAATCCCATACCATAATTGTATTACTATTGGTTAGTTTCCTTTATGTTTGTTATAACTTTTTTATGTGTTTGAGAGCTTCTAGGATTGCAAGAGAGCAAGATCTCAGTTGGTAAAAGAAAAAATAAGAACAGGGGCACATAAATGGCAACAGCTTCATGCATGTGGCAAAAAACAATTATTCCTACCATCTGTAGGTACTGAAAACAGTACATGCTGAAAACAGCAATGATGGTGGATAGATAGCCAGACCTGCTAAGGTCAGTTCTCCCATCTCCTACAGCCCCCTAGTTAATGCTTTTCTCTAAGACTTTTGCACATAGTCCCATACACAGTTCTTGTCGCCCCTCACATGACTGGTTTCTTGAGTTGTTTTTCCTTTCTTGCTTCCACATACTTTACATTCTATATTAATAAAACTGAGAGCCAACCCAGATTTGGGGCTTTAGCTTGGCACCTGCACTTCTTGGTGGTGCCTGATGGTGTAGCCCTTTCAGGCCTCTCTTTGTTCCAAGATATTGGACTCTGAGTAATCATTTCGTCTCCCATTGGACCATGCCTCACAGCATATGAAGTGTGCATAATTATTTACAATTGTTTTATCTTCTTGTTGGATTGCCCATTTTTATTATTATATAGTGTCCTTCATTGTCTCTTGTTACGGTCCTCGGTTTAAACTCTATTTTGTCCAACGTAAGTATTGTTATCCAGGCTTTCTTTTAATATCCATTTGCATGATAAGTGTTTCTTTGTCCCCCCACCTTCTATCTGCAGGTGGGTCTTGTTTCTTTTAATCCACTCTGTCACCCTATGTCTTTTGATTGGGGCGTTTAGCCCATTGACATTCACAGTAATTATTGACATGTATCACTGTTTTGTTACATGTTTTGTAATTTTTCTCTAATCCTTTATTCTCTTTCATTGTTTGCTGTTTTTTTCTAGTGATATACTTGGATTCCTTTGTCTTAATTCTTTGCATATCTAGTACTGATATTTGATTTCCAGCAATTATTGTGTTTCTATATAACATCTTCTGCATATGGCAGTCTATATTGCTTATGGACATGTAATTTCAAAACCATTCTTTACTTTCCGTGCTCCACCCCCTTACATTTTAGGAATATGGTGTCATATTTTATAACCTTTATTTTGTGAATCACTTGACTGATTTTTACAGAAACACTTATTTTTACTGCTTTTGTGTATGTTTATTTCTTGTTTGTTTCTTTGTTTACTTTTCATACTCTCACGGTCTTTCCTTTCTGCTCCAAAGGTTCCCTTTAATATTTCTTGTAGGACTAGTTTAGTGGTCATGAACTCCCTTAGTTTTTGTTTGTCTCCGGAACTCTTTATATCTTCTTCTGTTCTGAATGATTGCCCGCTGAATCCCACTTCATCCTGTCTGCCTGGATGTTTTTCAACCTGTTGCTTCCACATTGTATCTATGTGAGCTGCTTGTTGTGCTGTCTCTTTAAAGTGAGGAACTACGCTTCCTAATGCCTTCCAGGCTCTCCCAGAGCTGAACCTGAATATTTTTAAATTTCCAAGTGTTAAGTCCTGCTGGTTGTAAGAATTCACAAGATTTGGCCCCTATTGCTTGCTTTTAAAGACAAATATTATGGGGATTCTTCTACCCTATGTGGGCTTTCCCATCTGAAAGTCTGTTTTTTTTTTTTGTCCTTCTCCACACCACTGGCTTCATCCGCCCCTATGGATGGCCATGGTCCCTTTAGCTCCTAAACAGTCTTCACCCCCGCTACATTCTTTGATGTAGCCTTTTCTCTGCCTTTAGTTGTGGAATATGTTCTGCCAATCTTTGGATTGCATTCTGAGCATTTACACTGATGTGAGTGTTATCTAGTTGTATCCATGTGGCCAGGCGAGCTTATGGTCCTTCTACTCCACCACCTTTCCAGCCTCCCTAGTGATCCTTCAGCTTTATTTTCTCAAAATTGCTTTCATTGCTTAAGGTCTTTTATAGTTTCATATACATTTTAGGATTATTTGTTCTAGTTCTATAAAAAATGCTCTTGGTACTTTGATAGGGATTGCATTGACTCTACAGGTTGCTTTGGGTAGTATGTACATTTTAACAACACTGATTCTTCAAATCCATGAGCACAGTGTATCTCATTTATTTGTAGTGTCTTCAATTCCTTTTTTAAAAGATTTTATTTCTTTTTTTTTAAAGATTTATTTATTTACTTATTTATGAGAGACACACACAGAGAGAGAGGCAGAGACATAGGCAGAGGGAGAAGCAGGCTCCATGCAGGGAGCTTGATGTAGGACTTGATCCCGGGACTCTGGTCCGGAATCATGCCCTGAGCTGAAGGCAGACGCTCAACCACTGAGCCACCCAGGTGCACCTGTCTTCAATTTCTTTAGTCAATGTCTCATAGTTTTTAGAGCATGAATCTTTCATCTTTGTTTAAATTTGCTTCCATGTGTTTTATTCTTTTTGATGCAATTGTAAATGGGATTGCTAAACTTTTTTCCTGCTACTTCATTATTAGTTTATACAAATGCAACAAACTTGTATATAGTTTGCATCCTGAAACTACTGAATTTGTTAATTGTAATGTCTTTTTTTGTGTGGAGTCTTTAGGATTTTCTACATATAGTATCCTATCATCTGCAGATATTGACACTTTTACTTCTTATAAATTTTGGATGCCTTTTATTTTCTCGTCTGATTGTTGTGGCTAGGACTTTCAGTACTATATTGAATAAGAGGAGAGTGACTGTGGACATCCTTTTCCTATTCCTGATCTTAGAGAAAAAAACCTTTTATCTGATAGTTTCATTACACCAGCTTTTTCCCCTCCTCTATTTGTATGGAATATCTTCTTCTATTCCTTTACTTTGAATCTCTATGTGTCTTTACGTCTGAAGTGTCCCTGGTAGGCAGTATATAGATAGGTCCTAATTGTTTATTTTTATCTACTCAGTCTTCACTTAAGTCTTATGATTGGAACATTTAGTCCATTGACATTTAAAGTAATTATTTGTAGGCATGTACTTATTATCATTTTGTTTTCTGTTTTTTTTTTTTTTTTTTTCAGTTCGTCTCTGTTCTTTTCTCTTGATCTCCTCTCTGTATTTTGATGGTTTTCTTTAGTGTTATTTGTGGATTCCTTTCTCATTTGTTGTGTATATCTATTACAAGATTTTGGCTTATGGTCACCATGAGGTTCATATAAAATGCCATATATATATATATATATATATATATATATATATATATATATACACACACACACCAGTTTATTTTAAATTGACAATTAAATTTGGTTTAAACACATTCAATAAATATTACATTTTTATTCCTCTTTCTCATGTTTTATGTATATAACATCATATTTTACATCTTTTTTTGCATACCCCTTAACTAATTATTAGTGATATATTTAATTTTACTACTGTTATCTTTTGACCTTCTTCCTAGGTTTATAATGAGTGATCCACTACATTTATAACATGTTTGCTTTACCAATAAAAATTTCTCTCATATTTTTTAATCTTTTAGTTATAAACTTTTCTGCTTATGGGAGTCTAATTTATCACTTCTTACAAGTCTGAGTTAGCATTGATAAACAACTTTTAATTTTGTTTGGGAGATTTTTTATCTTTCCTTCAATTCTGAATGCTAAACTTGCCAGGTATAATATTTTTGGTCAGATTTCTTCCATTCAATGCTTTGCATATATCATGCCAAGCTCCTCTGGCTTGCAAAGTTTATGCTGAAAAATCTGATAGCCTTATGAGATTTCCCTTGCATATAACTAATTGCTTGTATCTGGTGCTGTTAAGATTCTCTGTCCTTAATTTTTGACATTTTAATTATTATGTGCCTTGCTGTTGACCTCTGGGATTCATCTTGTCTGGGGTTCTCTGTGCTTCCTGAGCATAGATATGTGTTTCCTTTTCAAGGTTTAGGAAGTTTTCTGCTCCTTTCTTTATCTGGAATGTGAATATTTGTACACCTAACTTTTGTCCTAGAGTTTTCTTAACCTATCCTCATTTTTAAACATTATATTTTACTGTTCAGCTGGATGATTCCACTGTCCTGCCTTCCAGATCACTAATTTATTCTCTGTATCCTATAATGTACTATTGATTCCAACTAGTATATTTTTTAATTCCATTATTGTATAGTCAGCAGATGGTAGTGGCTATGCATAAAGGCATTCTGTGAAGCCCAATATCCCCTTGTCACCAAACCCAGATATTCCACAGATGTCCCTTGTGTGGGTTGTGTGCACCATCCTGTTATGGCTGGGTTGCAGCATACTGTTGAGTGGTGTTGTTTCCTAGCTCATTTGACTGCACTATCCAGCTGCAACCATTGTGGGCACAGTGGTGGGCAGTCCTGGCCCCAGAGTAGTGGACTAAGATATTTAGTTGTAGCTGCTGTAAGCAAACTATTGGATAGGTGTAGCTCCTAGGTCTGAGAAGCCCCACCAAATCTGTTTCAGACATGCTTTTTGTTGGGTTTTGGCCTTCCATCCCCAGGGCAGAAGTTGCTATGGAAGGGTACTAGTCTTGGCTGGGCCTGTTATACAGGTGTGGTGGGGTGGTAGCTGCATTGGAAGGGCACCTGCCAGGGTGGGTGGTTTGAGAGGGGCATGCCTTCAGGGGAATGCTGGAAGGAGGATGTGTGGTGCAAGCAAGGTAGATGGAGAGTGTCAGAACTAACTCCTGTTAGCATCAGATCAGCTAGGCTGATGGAAGGGGAAACATGATACCTGCTTGCACTTCTGTTCCTGAAGAAAGTTTCCTGAGATCCCTGTCCTTCTGACACATGCTCTAAAATTAGTCAGTGAATCTCCTTCATGTATAAGCCAGGTGCTTTTCAAAGCACTGCCTTTGAGGGACCTCAGAGTGACTTATACACTATGCTATACTTTTAAGAAAGAGTCATTTTCTATAGTCCTCTGGCTCCCCTGGAGTTAAGCCCCATTGATTTTTTTTTATTTCTTTTTTTTTAATTATTTATTTATTCATGAGACACACACAGAGAGAGAGAGAGAGAGGCAGAGACACAGGCAGAGGGAGAAGCAGGCTCCATACAGGGAGCCTGACATGGGACTCCCTCCCAGGTCTCCAAGATCATGCCCTGAGCTGAAGGTAGTGCTAAACTGCTGAGCCCCGCTGACTGCCCAGCCCCATTGATTTTTAAAGCCAGATGTATTATGGGGGTTTGTTTTTCCAGTGAAGATCTGTAGGGCAGAGAGGGCCTCATATGAATCTTGATTCCCTCACTACTCAAGGAAGGACCTCTATGCCTGTGATATTCCTTCCATTTGTGGGTTTCCTATCCAGGTGTTTGGTTCCTGACCACATAACCCACCCTTCTTGATGTAGCCTTTTTTCCCCCATTGCTTTAGCTATGAAAGAACTGTTCTGCTAGTCTTCAGGTGGTTTTCAAGGTGAGTTGCACTATATATAGTTGTAGGTTTGATGTTTCTGTAAGAGAAAGTGAGCTCAAGATTCTTCTACTCTTCCATCTTCCTAATCACCCCTTTCAGAGAATAGAGTAAAAAGGCGATTATATGCTGCTTAAGAGACATACTTTAAAAAAGCAAAAAATAGACTAATACTACCTAAAAGAAAACTGATAAAATTTTTAAAATATCAAAATAAGGTAAAGCCTTTTGTTAAACAATGATAATAAGTTTTGGTCTGCCAAGTATACATAGCTATTCCAAATTATAAGGAACCATTAAAATTTTTGAATATATAAAAAATCACCAAGAGCTACAAGAATAAATAAATACACAATCATATTTGGGGATTTTCAGATAATTCTCTTAGTAACATATAGAACAAGTAGACTGAAAATTAGGAAATATATAGAAAAGTTTAACCAAAATGAAGTCAACAAACATGACTTAATTATCATATAAACAACATTACACCCAACGAATGAAGAATAAAGATCTCTTTAGATTGCTCAAAGATAATTTACTGAAATTGAACATATGCTGATGCATAAAGCAAGTATCAACGATTTCAAGAATAAAATCATAGAGGGTATGTTTCAAACCTAGTGGAATTAAGATAAAAATCATAACAAAAAGAAAGTTCAAAATCCTGCAGATAATTTAAATTCATATAGCACATTTCTCATAACTTTTTGATTTTAAGAAAATTTTTACTTAAATGGGAATGAGTAAATATGATATATCAAAAGTTGGGTGATGCAGCTATTTTATGCTAACAGGAAATCTGGAGCCATAAAGGCATACATTAAAAAAAAGAGAAATATTTGATCATCAATGAACTTTAAGACTATACTAAACAAAGTTATAAAAATATCATCAAATTATACCCCAAAATAGCAAAAGATAGAAAACAGTAGAAAAATAAACAGATATTACAAAAATTGAAAATGAACTTGTGATGGAGATGATTAACCAAGGCAGAAGTGATTTCTTTGTAAAGACCATACAATTGACAAATACTTGAGACACCTCATAAGATTGATGAGAGAACAGTATAACTGTAAGTAACAAATATCCTGAATGTGAAAACATATTACTATATATCTAATTTTAGAAACTAAAAATATTATGGGAGTTATTTATTATGAACAAATTACCTCAATAATTTTGAAAAACTAAATAATAAGTTCTAGAAAAATAAACTTACCAAAGCTCATTAAAAACAAAACATTAGAATTATTGATACATATTTAATATTAATAATTTTTTTATAATTTTAGGTCCAGATTGCTTCACTGGATAAATTCTACTAAATATTTAAGGAGGGAATAGCATCCATGTTTTAAAAACTAATAATGACTAAGAAAAGAAACATTTCTTAATCAATGATTCAATGAAATTTGCCTCACTTTTATATCAAACTTAAAAGGTAATAATGATAGAAATACAAGTTAATCTCATTCATGAACTTAGATGCCAAAATCCTGGGGGTGCCTGGGTGGCTCAGTAAGTTAATGTCTTCCTTAGTCTCGGAGTCATGATCCCATAGTCCTGGGATGGAGTTCATTTGTCTCCTTGCTCAGTGGATAGTTTTTTTCTTCCACTACCTTTATCCCTTTCCCCACTTATGCTCTCTCTGTCACTCACTCTCTCTCTCTCTCTCCCAAACAAAAAAAAATCTTAAAACAAGATTTAAAAAAAAAAAAGAAGCAAAAATCCTAAATAAATATTATTCAACAAAATCCAATCATACAAAGAGTCTATTATATCAAGAACCAAATGGGGAGCATTTCAGGAATTCCAGAATGCCTTGCTATTGAAAATCTCTCAATTTGTTCAGTACATTAACAGAGTAATTTAAAAAATCATACAATTTTCTCAAAATATTCAGGAAAATCATTTGATATAATCTAATACCCATTCACAAGAAATTGTTGGATACCAATAGAAGAGAATTTAACATGATAACATTATGACTGGAAGAACCCTCAGAGTATATCACACATATCTGTGAATTAGAAAGCAAATCCTTTATTCATGTGTTATTCCATCTCATTAGGAAGTCATAAGTTCTGTTTGTTTGGGAACTGTGTTATACGATTAATTTTGTATTTGTCTTTGCCATTGTACTGGAAAAATAATACACACTGAGTTTAATTCTAAAGTCAAGGTTTTTACATGTCTTTGCTTGGAATTTTGTTGATCCATGTCTTTGTATAGCTAACTCCTCATTATTCTGTTTTACTCAAGGTCCTCTTTTCAGAGAAGATTTCTTCACCATCCTGACTAAAATGATTCCCTAAGGTCTTTCTGTTCGTGTATTCAGCTAAGTTACCAGGGATACAACCAAATGATGTGGTTGTGCATTCATGCCACAATGTTGAGTGCTTCTGAGGGCCAAAGGTTCTACAACATATCAAGGATAGAATAGTGGTAAAAACATAATCCCTGATCTGCTTTATTTTGAGAGGAAAGAGTTAAAATAGCAAATATTAAAACATTAGAAAATGATAAACAATTGATAATAAATCATAGTAGCAAATGTAAAACAGATTGTTGTAGTACTTTTTATCCTTGGGTTCCTTCTGTCAGTGGCAACACCTAAGATTAATAATATATATTATGTAATTTAACAAAATACATAGTGATTATTACTTTTAGCTTAAAGATATGTGCTTCCAATCAAGTAGTAAATGTAGATTATATTAGCAAAACAAGATTATATTTTTATTATTATTGTTATAATTAAATTAAAAATCAAGTCTGCGTTTTGATTAACATTTGGAAACAATGTTTTTAGTACCACACATTGGGGATGTTGAAGACTATTTTTCATAACTGTTTTTATTCTATTTATTTTTTATTTTTTTATTTTTTTAATTTTTATTTATTTATGATAGTCACAGAGAGAGAGAGAGAGAGAGAGAGAGAGGCAGAGACACAGGCAGAGGGAGAAGCAGGCTCCATGCACCGGGAGCCCGACGTCTCCAGGATCGCGCCCTGGGCCAAAGGCAGGCGCCAAACCGCTGCGCCACCCAGGGATCCCTCATAACCGTTTTTAATGGATTACTTAATAGAAGTTCTGTATTAATAATGTGACTTTTCCTTTCTTCTAAACTCCAGAATTTATTCTCCAAATTGCAGAGCATATACTTCTTTTTTTATAAAGCTGTTGTCATTCTGTAGTGGTGCATTACTAATTAGACAATTATTTCCATACTAGTGAAACATTACTTGGAGTACTTATTATAGCTCTTTGAATGTTAAAGTGTTACACAGTTATAAATTGCTTACATTACATCAGGTGTCAGTTGCCACACAGTTCAAAACTGCTTGTCCTTTCTCAAAGCAAGTGTTGCATAATTACCGCTAGTGACTGCAATTATAAATAAATAACTTTTAAGAATGACATTTATTGACTTAATTGAAATAAATTTGGAATGATATTCTTCAAACATAAAATTAAGAAATATTGCCCTTGTAAGGGACCTCAAGTACATAAACTTTGTAATCTGTACATCATGTGTTCATTTGCATTTCTTTTGTTTAACAAATTCTTTTAGAGTATCTAATATATGTAAGGAAATGTATACATGAAAGTCAAAGAGAAGTAACAATATGATGTAATGGGTGTTAATGAATTTGTCAGGCCAGTGGAATCTGTTGCTTATTATCAGAATAGAAGTCTGAATATTTCTGCCCACAGCACTTTCGTATCACAGTTGGCAAGGAAAACAATGCCATCATGGGACAATGTTTTACTTACATAGAGTAGAGACAAAGCAAGATCAGCTTCAGTAGTGGGCATTGGTGTCCCATTGCAAGCCAGTCTCTCCCAGTTGCTGATGCAGGGCAGTTAGCGTCCACATAGCCATCTCATGCTACGACAGAAGGATCCTGTCCCATCCCTACAGAGAACAGATATAGTAGTAGAGTTGGCCAGTGCCATGTGACACACATGCTTAAGCAAAACCAGAGTATGCATTGAGTCTGAACAGGGAAAGATATCTCCACACCAGGTGATAAATTCAGCACATGCTGTGAGGACTCTCCAATAGACATATATTGAATTCATTTCCTGAAAATGGGGTGTGAACTTAGTTTTCAAGGGCTCAGGGAACTTTTTAAAACTTTAGTTAGAATAGAAACTTTAATAACTGAATCTAAAAATAACAGTAATCTAGAAAACAAGAACCTCAGAAATATGGACATTAAAAAATAGAAATTTTAGGATTGATTTTATTTTTTGCCAAAAAATAATCATATACCTTATAAATAATAACACTTCATGTCTAAACTTTTGGAAATTAAGACAGCATTCAGAAGGATATTTGTAGTTGAAATATTTACATTGCTTATCAAGATATAATTAAATTATCTAATCATTTAAAAGGATTTGAGAAATAATCAACAAAACAAGGTACAGGAAACTAAAAAAAAAAAAAAAAAAAGGGCATGGTGAAGTAAGTGCACCTATGTCCATGTCCCATATGTCAGTCCTTTCAAGTCTAATCTCATTGCTATTTAAACTGTTAGAATTGAAAAGAGGGAAAATTACAAATCAGTTTTACAAAACAAGGATAATATTGTATCATTGTGTCAAATTTCATAATATGCAAAGAAAAATAACACACATTAGCCTCACCTTTGAAACAACGCAAAAGTGCCTTAAAATATTAACAAATAGGGGATCCCTGGGTGGCTCAGCAGTTTAGTGCCTGCCTTCAGCCCAGGGTGTGATCCTGGAGTCCCTGGATCGAGTCCCACATCAGGGTCCCCGCATGGACCCTGCTTCTCTCTCTGCCTGTGTCTCTCATGAATAAATAAAATCTTAAAAAATATATTAGCAAATAGAAATCTAAAACACAAAAGGAAAAAAAATGTGGAATTGATTCTAATAAGATGTAAAATGTATTATTAGAAATAACACAAAAAAATCTCTATAGATGCTTAAAAAGCAGTTGATTAAAAACTAACATCCATTTCTGATATTCTTTCTGTATATATATATATATATATATATACACACACACAAAGCCACAATTATGCATAAATGTGAAATACTAGGTTATTACCATTAAGGTCAATGATGCCCAATATTGCTGCTATTTTTAATCACTTTCCAGCAGTACTTGATGATGCAGTTAGGTAAGAAAGTCATAATTGGCATAACATTGGGGGGAAAAAAAAAACCTAACCATTATTGCAGACGATATGGTTTTATACCTGGAAACCATGAGAAAGTCCAATGAAAACCCACATGAGCAACAGAAGATTTCCATACGGGAGCTATTTACAAGAGTAGGATATAAAAAGCAATAGCTGTCTTACATACACATTATAAACATTTAGAAAATATTGGTGAACTCCCTGCAATTTAAGTGTTGAAGCAGAGATAAGGCAACCATCTGTCAATGATATAGTGGAGGGATCTCCCTGGATGGGAGCACAATTATTCTGGATGAATACTAAAGTCCAGTGCTGTGATTCTATAATCTTGGGGAATCTGTATGAACAAGGGCCTTCGACAGTAGTGGCATAATTCCTATGACCAGGTTGCTGCAGGTCGTGCATCTATTCTAACAGTTCTTGTTTGTGCCATAAACTCTTGCTAAATTCCGTCATTTTGCACTCTGGGTTTGGTGCCTGAGTATCTTCTTGGATGTTGGACCTTGGCCTACTGTTCTGACCTGTCCGGTGTACATATTTTAATTTCTGTCTCTCCTTGTTAGTGATTTGAACTTGGCCTGATCCTAACAAATAGACCATCCAGTTTTTAGCACGTGTTAAAAAATCTGCACATAATAGGCATTAACCACTTAATGAATACTTACTTCCTGGTTTTCTACACAATTCAGATTCACGTATTTGATGTAAGATGAAGACGTTCCCCAATTTAATCTGCCTAATTGCTTCTAGACTTCGGACCCAAATTTGAGGTTTGGGCATTGTTCCTATTATTTTATCCAAAATTATTTCTTCTAGAGGCTCTTCACTGCGGATACCTGCAAGCCCGGGAAGTCTATTGGAAGGATTCAGTGTTATTTCGCAAGTACCCCAATCATACACAAAAGCTTTTGTATATAAAAAAAAAATTAAAAAAAGCTTTTGTATATTATATGCATATACTCCTATTTTCCTGGAGAGTTCATAAATTTTATCTCAATTATTTTATGTCTCCTTTTTTGTGCTTTGGTATTTGTGCTGATCCCACATCAATGCCTTCTAATACTAAAACTTAAATTAGAAACTGGCAATAGTATATTGTGTTTTATAATAACATATGTAGCTGGATGTCAATAATATTTTTTCATTGTGTGGAGGCCGTGCTGGAGATGTTTTTCTTTTTGGTACACTCTACAAAAAAACAGTATAGCATTTACAAGTAAATGTTGTATATAAAAAAAACAAGTAAATTTTATAAAATATTTGCCACAATAAAGATGTATTTTCTGCAAATGATAAACCCCATGGCCTATTTTCTTCTTATTCTCCATGTGGTTGATCTTCACATGTAGTGATGGATCAAACATTAACGTAGGCCAAAATACTTATGGTATGATTAAACAGGATCTACTTGATCAAGCAGGATCTACTTCTTTAGAAGATTTTGAAATTTTCTTTCCTTTTTTAAATTAAAAATTTTGCTTTTGGAACAGCTTTAGGATCACAGCAAAATTGAGAGGAAGGTACGGAGATTTCCCATTTACCCCTTGCTGCCACATATGCATAGCTCACCCACTATCAACATCCCTGCCAGAGTGGTCCATTTTTTACAAGGAACAAGCCTACATTGACACCGGTTATCACTCAAAGTCCATAGTTAAACTAAGGGTTCCTGGAGAGGAGGTCAGTCAGGGGATGGGGTCACTGGGTGGTAAGGAGGGCACATGATGTAATGAGCACTGAGTGATATAGCCAACTGATAAATTATGGAACATTACACCTGAAACTAATGATGTACTATATGTTGGCTAGTTGAATTTAAACTTAAAAAAGAAAAAATACAAAAAATACAATTTAAAAAAATGTCCATAGTTTACATTAGGGATCATTCTAGGACAGATTCTAAGGGTGTTGGCAAATTGATGATGACATGTATCCACCACTACGATATCACACAAAGTAGTTTCACTGCCTGAAAATCCTCGACGCTCCATATATTCATTTTCCCTTCCCCTCCTAAACCCTGCTAAATACTGATCTTTTTACTGTTTCCACAGTTTTGCCTTAACTAGAATATCGCACAGTTGACATCCTACAGTACCTGCGCTTTTCAGATTGCCTTCTTTCACTTAGTCATACACGTTTCAGTTTTCTCCATATTTTTTGTGGCTTAGTAGTTCATTTCTTTTTAGTGTTGAATAATATTTGTTGTCTGAATGTACCACCCATGATTTGTCGATTCTCTTACTGAAAGACATCTTGTTTTTTTCACAGTTTTGTCAATTATGAATAAAGTGTTACAAACATCCGTATGCAGGTTTTGTGTGGACTTAAGTTTTCAACTCCTTGGACAAATACCATAGAACTTGATTGCTGGATCATATGGTAATAGCATATTTAGCTTTGTAAGAAATGACCAAACTCTCTTCCAAACTAACTCTACCATTTTGCATTTCTACTAGAAATGAATGAGAATTTCTGTTGTCTACATCCTCACTAGTATCTGGTATCATCAGTGCTATGAATTTTGACCATTCCAACAGATATGTAAGCATATCTCATAGAGTTTTCATTTCCCTGATGACATGATCTAGAGCATTTTTGCATATTCTTATTTACCATCTGTGTGTCTTTTTGGTGAGGTCTCTGTTAAGGTCATTGGCCTGTCAAAATGGAGAAGGTAGTCTTTTCAACAAACGGTGCTGCAACAACTGGGTATCCACATGCAAAAATAAATCTGGATATAGACCATACAGCCATTACAAAAATTAACTCAAAATGTATTATAGACCCTAAATGTAAAACACAAAACGATAAAAGTCCTAGGAGACACATAGAATGGAGCCTGGATAACCTGATATAGGACAATGACTGTTTGGATACAGCTCTAAAGGCATAATTTATGAAAGAAATAATTGATAAGCTGGACATGATTAAAATTAAAAATATGTGCTCTGTATGAGACAATATCAAGAGAAAGAACAGGGCAAGTCATACACTAGGAAAAAAATGTTTTCAAAAGACATGCCAGATAAAGTAGTGTTATCCAAAATACATAAAAAATCTTAAAACTCAACAGTAAGAAATCATACCCAAATTTAAAAAAGGGCCAAACATGCTCTTAAGTTACAGCTCATGATTCCTCACTGGCACTGGTTTCCATGGCAGTTTTTGCATATGAATTTCTGCTCTGCTAAGCAGTGTTTACCTGTTTCTCCAACCTTAGCAGTTCCTCCTATGTCTTCCTTTCCCTTAAAGATTCGAGAAGAGGTGTCGATTTTTCAGTTTGTTCTTGTCATTTGCATGGAGTGGTCACTATTAAGCTCTTTATGTGCAGTGCCAGAAACTGGAAGTCTATACCATTTTTTTTTTAGAACAAATTTATCTCCTGGTTATTAAAAAAAAAGATGGCTCTGTGTTCAGAACAATGTTATACTATATGTTGGCAAGTTGAAATTTAAAAAAAATGTAAAAAATGAAGCAGAAACAATGTTCTAGATATCCTATTTTTTTAATTAAGAACTATATTTCAGTAATCTTTCCATATATGTTAGCAGAGAGCATTTTTATATTACTTTAGAGCTGTATTCCTTTCAATTTTATGTGGATACCAAACCCATTAGGAAATATTAAGAACTTTTTCCAAATACTTTTTATGTCATTTGCATATATATGTATATATGCGTATGGGTAGGATAGATATTGATACATAATTATCAAATTGATCCTCATAGGAGTTGCAAGAATTTACATTTCCATCAGCAATGGATGAGAAGACTTTTTGCTCTACAGCATCACCAACAGTGAGGCATCAAATTTTGGATTTTTGCTAAACTAAAAGTTAAAAATGGCATCTCAACATAGTTTTTAATTTTCACTTCTATTTCTATGATAGTATGTTTGAACTCATTTTTAGTATATTTATAACCAAATGGCATCATATTTTCTTTATAGACTCCATATCCTTTGGCCATGATTTATAGGAGCTTTTTCTGTATGAAAACAATTAGCCTCTTACATATGTGATGAAAAGACAAGTTTGTCATTTGTATTTTCACGATTTCACCCTTATTTTTTCTCTTGTTTAATAGTATATTTGTGTTGCATCTGCACTGTTTCTTTATTGCTCAAAATGAATGATTTAGGATTTCCTCAATGTCTATGAGATTCCTAAGTGTTATGGTGGAAAGGAGTAAGGGATTACATAACTAAATTAATCTTCCATGATGGAAGGTTTTTGCCATCTCAAATTCTCTGCTGCTTCCTAGAGATTGTATCCTGCAAATATGACTCACTTGAGTGATTCTTTGTGTTGACCTGCCTCAGCTACATTTCTGAATCAAACCAGGCTAGAACGCTTTCTTCATGTGTCCTATCAACACACTTTCTGCAATTATTGTGGTACCAAGAGTTGGAATTTTGCACTTCAGAATATGCTTCTTCCCTTCAAGAAGCATGTTTTAGGGATCCCTGGGTGGCGCAGCGGTTTAGCGCCTGCCTTTGGCCCAGGGCAGGATCCTGGAGACCTGGGATCGAATCCCACGTTGGACTCCCGGTGCATGGAGCCTGCTTCTCCCTCTGCCTGTGTCTCTGCCTCTCTCTCTCTCTCTTTGTGTGACTATCATAAAAAAAAAAAAAAAAAAGAAGCATTTTTTTATTGCTACTTTCCCTAGATCTGCTATAACTGGGCCCTCTTGTCACTGATAATGCAAGTACTATTCATTCTTTCTGTATGGGACCTGCCTAATCTTAGCGACTCTTTGCCTTTTACCATGTTTTAGAGATTGAAGATTATATTCCTTTAGAAATACATTTCTGTGATTTTTTTTCATGCTTTTACTTGACATCCAGGAAGTGAAGAGAAATTTTTGAAATACACATCTTTTCATACTCAAAATATCAAGACATTTTAAAGCACATGCTCACATGTGATATTAATCATCATATGAATCTAATCTTCTTAAGATTTATGTTAACATAAAATTTTAGAGCTTTGTTAGTATTTACTACTTTAGTGTTGCATCACTATTAATTTTGTGGCTAAAGCTAATATGGAATCAGTATATTAAAAGTTTGACAAGCCAACAATTTAGGAAATGCTAATCTTCATATACTTGGATCTAAGAGCATGTGTCCCCAGAGATAATACATCTAATATTTTGACCATAATTGCCAGTGATCTATGTGAATGATGACAATCATATTTGGTATCATATAGGGTAAATGGTGTGTGCTATTTTTTTTTAACCCCAGTATATTACATGATACTTAGACTACATAATCAGGGAAAATACTTTTTTTTTTATAACAATGAATAAATTACTCAAAGAGTGAATGGATCCTAATGGGGCAGTTAACTGAGGATAATCTTTTGATAAACAATACATTTAACAATATAAAAACAAGGGAAAATAATTATTTTGCTGAATAAAGAATGCTTAGATCTCATGGATTTTCACTTGGCTATTTTAAGGCTAACTAATCTAGGATAATTATAATTGAGAATGAATAAGACAAGAGGAGATGGTTTTAACAGTTGAAATATGTTAACTTTAATTCCTGGGAGGCATTTGCTGCCACTGTATACCTACACAAGCCAAGTTAAAGTTTGAGTTTTGGCCTAATTATCTTCTTCTTATTTGCTACTCATTTTGCTACTGTGATCTAAGCTTTAGGGAAAATATATCTTGCTAATTATTTTAGTCTCAATATTTAAAATAATAGTGTATGTGTGCCATGTATTAGAAAGATAAGGAAAGTTACCATCGGGACAATCTTTGAATTTTGGTCCTGCAGGGTGCACCAACCACCAAGGGGAAACCTCTGTTGGCCAATCTTGAGGATAGGAAGCCAAAAAGGAAAATAAGAAAACTCAATTTCTTTTACCATATACTCATGAGAGCAAAAGTGATAGTAATGCTAATACATGAGCTAATTTTCATTCATCAGCTCAGATGTGCTATATATATTTTTAAGATTTCGTTTATTTATTTTAGAGAGAGAGAGAGAGAGAGAGGGAGAGAGAGAAAGACCATGGGGAATGGGGAGGGGAGGAAGAAGACAAGAATCTCAAGCAGACTCCATGCTGAGTGCTGAGCCTTACATGGGGCTCAATCCCAGGACCCTGAGATCATGACCTGAGCCAAAACCAAGAGTCAAACACTTAACCCACTGCATCATCCAGGCACTCTGATATGCCATATATTCTTGAATACAAAGTAATTTTGCCTAAGTAAAATACAACTGAATAAGAATATATTCTGTCTTCCATGACTTAAATTAGGGAAACCACTGTGGGCTTCCACCAGTGAGTCCTTTAACACAGTCACTTATTCTGATCAAGATGAAAGCTTACATATTTTCTAATCTTCAAGGATTACACAGTTCCAGATAAAAATGTTATTAGATTATGTAGTGATATGTAGTGAGAAAAATACAAAATACATTTTAAAAATAGTTTATTTATTTATTTTACAGAGAATACACAAGCAGGAGGAGCAGCATACAGAGGGCGAAGGAGAAGCAGACTCCCCACTGTTAAGGGAGCCTGATACTGGGCTCTATCAACCACCCAGGGTGGTTTATCTATCCCAGGGTCCTGGGATCATGACCAGATTCTCCTGCATTTTTGATAGTTTGAACACTCTGCTTTCCATATTAAAAAACAATATGGAAAAAATTGCCATAATACAATAGAGCTTTTTCAAGTGCTTTTAGAAATGAGGCAAAAAATGAGTTATAGTTTATTGCATTAGAATAGCATTTATTGGGCAGCCCAGGTGGCTCAGCGGTTTAGTGCCACCTTCAGTCCAGGGCGTGATCCTGGAGACCCGGGATCGAGTCCTGCGTCGGGTTCCCTGCATGGAACCTGCTTCTCCCTCTGCCTGTGTCTCTGCCTCTCTCTCTCTCTCTCTCTCTCTCTATCTGTCTCTCATGAATAAATAAAATCTTAAAAAAAAAGAATAGCATTTATTCTGTAAATGTCTATAATGTTAAAATATTGATATTCACTTATTTATAACTTATAATTCTTAAGTCCAATTCAGGTTTTTTTTTTTAGTTTTCTTTAAAAATCCAATTTTATTTTTTAAAGTATCTTAATTATATAAGCATTCCCTGAATCTCTGAGATGTTATGGTATCCTGCATCAGATGGACTAAAGCTGAATAGAATTTAATCCTGCTTTCTATCAAAGAAACCACTGTCTAGTCCATAAGACAATGAATATAAAGGTAAAAACATAATCATGACAAAGATTATGATGGGTCTTATAGCAAACATATTAATAAAGTGCAAAGAAGGCATGTATGTTTAAGTTTTTTCATGATCCATTGATTTTACAAATTATATTGAATTTTATACTTCTAACAGACAAATATTAATAAGTACAAGATAAATAGAAAGTTTGAAACAAATTATGTTTCTCCTCTCAGAATTAGATTTATTCCTCAGTGGAAGTTTCAACCTGGTACAACAAAAATTTTCGAATGTGGATACCTTTCTGTAATAATTATGATTACACTGACTTGGACTCTTCTAGCAGATATTAGGAATGAGATGCTCTTAACAGTTAGCTGTGTGAAATTGGCTCATTCTTTTCTGGACTAGAGGAAAAACTTGGAAGAATTGATTAAATTTCCTTTTCCCTGAAGGAGGTTGACCAACTAAATGGTCTTTGTCTGAGACACGATTCAGTCAGTCACATTTTCATCTTGGATGCAAGGGAGCAGTGATTAAGAACAATGACTCTCTAACTGGGGCAGGACCAAAGTGAAGCAGAAAGGAAACTAAGCACCATTATGCAAATTGAGGTTACTCACTACCATTTTGAAAGAGTTTACAAAGAGTTACAAGTTTATACTGATGTAGAAGTCTCTCCTTCACCTTCTTCACCAAATAGAGGTGCACAAAATGAGTGTTGATTGTGGGCTTTTAAATTTAACAAAATCCAGGTTTTTGCTTTCCCTTGAAAAACCAAAAAATGTGCTTACAGTCTCCATTTCCACAGTGGAATGATCAATTGACTCTGAGCATCAGCTGCCTTTCAAACAGATTGCTCACTCCTGTTTTCCAAAAGTTTTCACTGTCAACCCAGGGACGACCCTGGGTGCTGGGTGCAACCCATTTAGCCATTGCACCATTTAGCCATTGCATTTGTGTCATTGTTTGTCTTATGCTTATCCTATTTCATTCATTTGTGGCAAATTACCTTTAACATACTTCCGATCCTAGATTAAATGGTGAAAATATAAAATAAAATCGAAAAATCAAAATATTTATACATTATACATGGAGACAAGTTACCCAAGCAATTAGCTTGTGTAAATACTTTCTCAGTGGATTATTTTGATCTCCCTTTATTTCTAAGAGCTTATTTCAAGTACTTTTTTCATCTCTCTCTCAGCTTATGAAATTTGTATCCAACAGACTGCTACAGATATCTATATTTCCTAAAACTCTCCAGTGCTTTGCTCACTCTCCAGATTAAATATATACATACTTCTTCATTCATATTCCATCCCCTTTCCCCAGATACTCTCTTTGCTCTGTTCCCTTCCATCCTTTGTTTAGATTCTTCTCCATATGTTCTTTCATACCCCAATATTTTCCTCTTATTGTACTCAGCTTATACTCCATCAGCATTAGTATGCTTCTCATTCTCAAAATAAATTTGGGAAACATTTGATGAATTTTTTGCTTGGACAGAGTGATGGACAACGGTATGCAATTACTCCTGAAATTTCTAGATGTGAGGAAGAAATTGTAGTTATGTAAGAAAATGTTTTTATTCCCATAGATGTATAAAGAAATACCATGAGGGAAATGTCAGTTTGTAATTGATAAAAAATAATACTACAGAAGAAAAGCCATGTGAAGCATATACTTCAATATATTAACTTAAATCTAGATGATAGGTGTATATGTTTTCTCTATAACTCTGCATCCTTGAAATTTTTCAAAATAAATTTTGAAAAGTGTGCTCATGGTTAAGTGCAGAAATATACATGTTTCAGAGAAAAAGCATTATAATGAGTGTTCTTATGTTCAACCTATTATCCCTACTATGTTCTTTTTTCCTCTCTTATTGTATACAGTTTAGTGTCTAAATTATTTGAGGTCAAGAATCTAGCTTATTCTAAATTTTAGGAATAGATTTTGTATTCGGCATACTTACATCCTCTCTCTTTTTATTTATTTATTTTTATTTATTTTTTTTATCCTCCCTCTTTAAAAAAAATCTATTCTGTATGAATCACTCAATGATACTCTGGAAATAACAGCTTACACCAGATTTTTAAAAAGTGTATGTCTCTATTAATGAAGTTTGGGTATAGGTGGTCTGGGACTGATATTATTGTTCTACAAACTTCATCCTGCTCTATCTTCATTCTAGAGAGCCTCATTCCCTAATGCTGCCTTATAGACCAAATACCTGATGAGGGTCCAGCTTTCCTGTCCCTATAGGAGATACCAGTGAGACAAAGGATAAAAAAAAAAGGCTATACCATATATCACGTGTCCTTATCTTTTTTTTTAATTTTTTTTATTTATTTATGATAGTCATACAGAGAGAGAGAGAGAGAGAGAGAGAGGCAGAGACACAGGCAGAGGGAGAAGCAGGCTCCATGCACAGGGAGCCCGACGTGGGATTCGATCCCGGGTCTCCAGGATCGCGCCCTGGGCCAAAGGCAGGCGCCAAACCGCTGCGCCACCCAGGGATCCCCACGTGTCCTTATCTTAAGGAGCCTTCCCTGGGATACCATCTAACAACTTCCCCATAAATCTCCTTGACCATGTCCAGTTGGGAGGAATATTGGATGCATTGCTACTTTGAATAAAACTTTGTGTTCCTAAGAAAGAGAAAAGTGGGATAGTCAACTTACATTCTTTATATAATTTTGGTTGATAATAATAAAAAATTCTTACTTTCACAAAAATTAAATTTGGGAGGGAATAATAATGTTTACCTTTGTAAAAAGATAGAAACATAAATTTACGTGCAAAGATAGTAATAGTGAAACCCATGCTTTGAAAAAGTTTTTTGAAAATCTTGTTTTATGGAGAAAGCTGATGTTAGTGAAGAAATGTATTCATCATCTTATTTCTTCCAAATAAGCTTCATAATGCAGCAGATATGCTTCTTACCTTTTCCCTCTAATGTTCCACAGTTGTTACTATATTGTTGTTTTTGTTATGAGACCATAGATCCCATGTTCTAACATAAATATTAATAGCAAGAAGGAAGCATGAAAAAGAAAAACTATCTTCATGCTATAAAATGCATTGTGTCTAATGATTACTAGTCATCCACAAAAATGGTTGTATCTTTGCTTTTGTCTCAAATGCATAATCTGAAATGATTTCTTTAACTTGAGCATTTTTAGTCTATTAATGGAGGAATCTTCAACATTTAAAAAAGACTGACACAATTTTATATTCTTATATCCTTGTACTTTCAACTGCATTACTGATGCAATTGTTCATTCCTTGTCCCCACTCTCTCTTCTTTTTTTAATTTCTTTTTTTATAAATTTATTTTTTATTGGTGTTTAATTTCTCAATGTATAGAATAACACCCAGTGCTCATCCCGTCAAGTGCTCACCTCAGTGCCCGTCACCCAGTCACTCCCACCCCCCGCCACCTCCTCTTCCACCACCCTTAGTTTGTTTCCCAGAGTTAGGAGTCTTTCATGTTCTGTCTCCCTTTCTGATATTTCCCACTTATTTTTTCTCCTTTCCCCTTTATTCCCTTTCACTATTTTTTATATTCCCCAAATGAATGAGACCATATGGTCCCACTCTCTCTTCCTCATCATCATCATTGAATAGCCTTTTTCTTGTATTCTATGAATAAAAAAATTGGAACCCAGATATTATTTATTAGACATGACAGTAAATGAAGGAGAAAAGGAGAACTTCATTGTTAGTGGATTGATGATGATGTAGATCCTCAACATGTCCATGGCAAGTGAATGAATAAATGGAAAGCTAATCTTAAGGCAGAAGGCACAGGGCCTTATCTCACTTAAACATAATATGAGGCCTTAGGCCCTGCATGTTTTGTAATTGTCTTTGTAATTCAGCTCACTGATAATATAGACAAAATGCTTTTACTGGAAAATATCCTTTTCATCTCTCTTTCATCTCTCCTTAACTGTTCTGGTCTAGAGCTCTGGACAATCCTTCTATACCTGTAGAATTGAGAACCACTTTTAAGCTCAATGGTTCTCTTAGTGTCACCTGTGGTGTTTTGTTAAAAAATACTGATGTCATAATTCTTCTAGAAATTTACCTTTTTTTAGTCATCCCGGTTACTTGTGATAAAGGTAATACAAGAAGTAAACCTGGAAACATTATTAAATTGTTATTTTAATTAGATATAGTTAGTGAACTTTGATATTTATTCTTTGAATTGTATCTAATTTAACTTTGCACTCTGAGTTACACATTTGTTACACCAGTGGTTACTTCAGTTGATTTTGGCAGAATTTGCATTTCATAAGGAATTGGAACTAACACATCAGGTGTGGGAATTTTAGTTCTGGTTGTTTATTGCAGAGTAATTGGTAGAGATTAAATTGGAAACATGCTATAATCTTTGAAACTGATCTTTGATCAGATTTCATATCAGCAAGATTTCTGGCAAGCTTTACATCTTCACATTTATTTTTCCAGAATTTATTAATGCCATTATTTTCCTTCTTTAGCATTAGCTGCAGCAAATAGTAGATTTGAAGTGACAAGATTTGAGTTTGTTTTGGAAAGTTCTAAGATAAATCATTAAACATGGTTCCAGATTAGTCTTTCCAGAAATGAGGTCAGTAAATGTGATTACCTTTTATGGAGGGGGTGTATGAAATGTACAAAAAATGTACAAAAGAACTTAGTCCCGAGGCACCAAATTTATAGAATTACCAAATAAATATATTTTCATTCTTAAGCCAAGTGTATCAATGAGGAAGACAGACTAAAAAAAAAAAAAAAAAAAAAAAAGGAAGGAGTAGAAACGTGTCCTTATTTTATTTTAATATTTATTTTTTTACTCAGATTGGCAGTGCAAATTGTCTTGAAATCACGGGGTAATTAGGCAACCTTCTGCATGGCCCTGAAGCAGCAATCTTGATACTACATAATTAATAATATTCTCTTCAAAGTGTGAGTGATAATCTCTTGATTGAATGTTCCAGTTTCATTACATTACTAAATAAAATGAAACAAAAATTAGAACAATATGCAAGGTAAGGGAAGTCCATATCATTATGTGTTTATATGTAGGAAAGCAGAAGAATTAATCAAATGAAATGTGAAATTATTATGGATAATTGCAGGCATATGGAGATGATCAGCTTGCTTGCAATCAGAATTTTATAAAAGGACAATACATGGGCTTATCTTTTGATAATGCCATGTAAATTTGGGGTTGCAGCTGAGTTCTAGTATCTAGAATTACAGTAAAATCTTTATTCTTTTTATAGATCTTTGAGAGGTACCTTTTGAAAATTTAAACACTTCTTTTGGGTTAAATTCTTTTATTCTTTTCCCAATTCCCCCTGTGAAAATTACTTTTCTTTCTTCAATTCACTCCCATATACCTTCTTTATATTTTTTCCAGACAATATTTTTTTAATATAGGCTAATTTTATCCTTATCCCATATTATTTTATCACCATCAATCCCTTAAAACTGCCTTGCATCTTTTTTTTTTTTTTTTTTTTTTTTAACAGAGACTGCAAGCAGAGAGAGGGGTAGAGAAAAAGGAGGAGAGAGAATCTCAGCCTCTGCACACCCAGTGCAGAGCCCAATGTTGGGCTTAATCTCATGACCCTGAGCTGAAATCAAGAGTAAGACACTAAATGACTGAGCCACCCAGGCACCCAGTAACTGGCGTATATCTTATTAAGTGTGATCTCTCCCCACACTTAATACTATGAGCCACACATATTTTTCTTCAGTTCAGTGGTTGATAATGCATGAATACAAACATGAAAAACATTGAAGATAAATAACGAAAATAAAACTATGGGTTCTAGTTGCTAAGGATAATGATTGAAAATTAAACAAGTTATATATCTAATGTAAAAATTTAAAACTACTTTTATTGATTCATTTGATAAGTAGTCAGTAATTATAAGATATGGATAAGGCACTACCAGAAAACTCAATGCAGTGAATGAAGAGCTAATACTTGGGACATCAGAATAGAAATTCTTTTAATAGTAATCACCTGCCAAACTCCAGTTCCATGTTCTCAACTGCTGGCGGAACATCTTAGTCACTTTTGAAAGAAAAGTTCATTAAACATACATTTGTATAGAACTATGCTGTATATTTTCAGTGGTTGCGCATCTGCCTTCAGCTTAGGTCATGGGCTCAGGGTCCAGTGATCAAGTCCTGCACCAGGCTCTCTGCAGGGAACCTGCTTCTTCCTCAGCCTATGTCCTGCCTCTTTCTCTGTTTCTCATGAATAAATACATTAAAAAATCTAAACAAAACAAATGGCCATACAAATTGTATATTGCCCAACTATAGGAAGAGGGAGCTTGATTTATTTATACATAGAATTGTTTTAATTTCTTAAAAGTTTGGTAGAGTTCACAAATGAACCCATTGGAGCTTTGACTTCTCTTTCAGAAGGTTATTAATTATTAAATTCCCTAAACACACTGTACTCTTCTTTAGGGACATAGCCAATTGAAGCTTTAATCTATGATGGAGTGACAATTAAGGGGTACTGCATTTTTATCTTTTAAAGAATTCCGCCTGTCATGACACATATTTTATTGACCAAAGTATATGGTCCTACCTGACTTCAAGGAAGAGAAAAAATGTAATCCTATTATATGCCTACTATGTGCCTGAAAGAAGTAAAACTATAAATATTGGTGAGTAGGAATAATAGATACCTCATCATCGACTTAAATGATCATGAACACCTTCACATGGCATTTAAATATTTTAAAAATAGCTAGAATTTGGACGAAAAAATAAGTTACAAGGATGCTAGGGAGAAAAATGGAGAACCCGGAAAGTTATGGAAACAAGAGGAGCTTAAAGAACTCAATGTGAGTTCAAACCACCAGTATGAATTACCGCATATCATAGAGCCTGCATGAGTTATCTCCCACCCACTGCCATATCCTTTTCAATCTAAGATTTTCAGGCTTGAAAATCAGACTTATTTGAGAAGCACTACTAACATTTATAATAATTGTTTCTGTGTTGTTTTAATTGCTTCTTAAATGGTCTCCCCAAATCTAATATTACTCTTTTTGAATATATTCACTAACAATGTCATTTTTTCTAAAATATTTTTGGTCACTTCCATGCTGAAGAACAATGCTGATTGTCTTTTGGGTCAATTTCTTAGTCTGTGTCAAAGAGCCTCAGTATATTGATTATTTAAACTATTTAAATTTATTTATGCACCATTTTCTATAGCCAAAGAGTTGGTTTCCTTATTTTAATAACAAAATATGTTCATTAATAGCTCTTTTATAATGTCCTTCACCTGGAATATCCATTTTTCCTTTTCACTAGTACATAAAATGATCCCATTCATATTCTACCCATAAAATAATGTTCATATTGCCTCAATATGTTTCATTTCAATTGTATAAATAATAACAAAGAAAAAGAACTTTAATGAATTGAATGCTTGATATATATTAGACAATTACAAATATTATCTTTGATTTATTTTCATTTGAGAAAAGAGAAATCGGAAGTTTAGAATCTGAACAAATACCCCAAAGTAATAGAGATCATATAGCCTATACGGCATTTAATTCCAGGCCCATGTAATGCCCAAACTTGATTAAACACTGTAACAGCTCCTAATTTTTTTTTAAGTATATGGTCTGTTTCTGAGATTTCTATTCTGTTCCATTAATCTATGTGTCTCTTTTTATGCCAGTACCATACTGTCTTGATCATTATAGCTTTGTAATATACCTTGGAGTCTGGACTTATGTCTTCAGCTTTGGTTTTCTTTTTCAACATTACTTTGCTATTTGTGATCTTTTGTGGCTCCATATAAATTCTAGGATTGTTTTTTCTAGCTCTGTGAGAAATGCTTATGGTATTTTGATAGGGATTACATTAAATGTGTAGATTGTTTTGGCTAGTATAGACATTTTAACAATATTTGCTCTTCCAACCCATGAGAATGGAATGTTTTTCCATCTCTTTGTGGGTCAGAGTTCTCTTTTTATATTTGGTCAGTCCATTGTCTATTTGTACATTCAGTTTCTCAGCACTGTGTCTAATCATTGAGAGAGATTAGGAGACACTTAATAATTTTAATTTGGCTCTGCTCTAAGGAAGATGAAATGAACTAATGATGCCTTGTAGGTTTTTGCATGCATAGGTGAAATAGCTCTATTCTATCCTTGATTTTTAATGTGCTGGCTACAGAGTTCATCGGGTATGGTTTCTTCACTGCTGGATCATTTCTTACCTCTTTGAGAAAATAAGAACAGGGATGGAGAAAATCTGCTTGGAGAAAGCAGTTATAATGGTCTTAACAGGTCAATTTTCAAGTTGAACTATCTAATTCCAATCTTGATCCTGAATCTTACATGCCATATTATTTGAAACTAATCACTAAATATCTTTCAAGCTCTATTTCTTTATCAGTACATTAGAGGTCATAATATTATCTCATAGGACTATTGTAACAAATAGGAGTAAGTTAAAAGTTTTAAAAGCCCCAAGCACTGATTTTGTTTATTAAACTTCCTTATATGCAATTCACAATAAAAATATTTCTAAAACATAAATTAATTAGAAAAAAGTCCAACACAAGTTTTATTTTTCCTATGATAAATAGATACATGCTTCTATAGAAACCTTAAATATCAAATAATTTTCTCATTCTCTGTTGGGAGGGGGCTATTCAGTCACTTTTTGTGCCCGAAGCACATGATTACTGTACCTATAATGTAATCCTGTGTTGTGCAGGGGTGGGTATTAAAATAAACATCTCATATAAAAACTTTAGCAATAAAGAATTCTTAAAATTAATAATAATTTAATTTTTATGTTTTTGAGGTTTCATGTAATCTTAGAAGGATGAATAATGAATACATACATAAATATGATGGGTAGATATATATCTATTGTATTTAAGTGGAGCTCTAGTTTCTAAAGTTTTTCAGAAAAATTCCCATGTTAACATAGAATAAAGTTCCTGTTAAAATCATAAAATTGGTAGAAAAATTGCTGTTTTTAAATCAAAAGACCTTTTAGAGACACCAAGAACTGGAAAAGAACTTATGACATTCTTAAGGGTCAAGTCTGTCTTGAACCGCTTTTAAAAAATGTAAATTTTTTTTTTTTTTTTTTTTTTTTGCTTTTAACTTGAAGACTTGAAAACCTGAGTTAAAGATGTAAGGGTTATTTTATAAATGTAGAATAATAAGCCTTAATGCTGGTGTGCCGGGTAACTAAAACACACTTTACCTTGTATAAGAAGAAATTCACAGCAGAATAAATGGGAAAGTTATAATTTTAGAATAGTCAAATGCATATGCCTTTAAAGTAATTTATTTCAAAATAAATTTATTTTGCTGTAATATTTTCTCAAACAGGTAGAATAAAGTTTAAATTTTCATGACAAATATATGGTGTATTTTTTTTTTTTTTGGATTTTTACATTTTCCTCTTTTTGGCAAAGCCTTTTTGTTTTAACAGTAATTTAAATAAATGTGTTCCCTTTTATTTTGATGTTGTGTATTTCCATTATTCTTATGCTAATTCTGCAATATTCATCCTATGCAAATAAATAATATTGAGTACCTACTATTTCTAGCTACTGGGATAAGCACTTGAGATAGAATGTTAAATATGATGGGCATAGTGCCTACTCTCCAGGATAACACTTTAAACGGAAATTAGAATGTAATATGATTGGGTTTGGATAAAGCAAGTCCCATGTGTGGTGAACCACATAAGAGAAAACCCCAATACAAACTTGAAACTTTGTGAGTGGAATCTGGGGATGCAAAGGGATCTGGGGTAGAATGCTTTGTGTAGTCAATGCTTTCAGTGAAATTTAAACATTGAGCTATAAAACCAGAGGGAATAGTGTTCCAGATTCAGGAGGAAAAATGTGAAAAGGCCCAAAGGTAAAGGAGAGCAAAGAGGTAAATGGTAAGAAGAATGAAATTTAGAAGTTTATTAAGAATCAATTTGCATAGGGCCCTGTATGACATTTAATTGGCTTTGGATTTTATCCTGTGGTCAAGGGGCAGCTTTTAAGATATTTCATTAAAGTCTTCCAATTAAATGTTTAATTGATTTTGTAAAAATTTTATAACACCTATAAGTTATTTCAAGTTTTTGGAGGTAGTTATAGGGATTCGGTAGAGGGTTTTTTTTCCTTTTCCTTGTTTTTGTTTTGTTAGTCATTTAACATATTATTTAAAAATATATGACATTGCATATAGCTTATAAAATATTGAGTGGATTAGATAATACAACTTCAAAAGAGATTTTGTTCCACTTTCTTGTTTTGAAAGCTTTCTAAGATTAGGTCTTTGGGAACTGTAAGGGATGAAGTTTCTGTGAGTGTTCAAAATTTCTGGGACATTTCAGGTCATATCACTGATATGTGCTTCCAAACACCAGATAGTGTTTGGATTTAGCACATACTAAACATTGATACAAATTCTGATGGTATATATCCAAGAATAACAGGTGAACTTAGTTCAATAGTTGATGTTGTCTGTTGCAGCACTGATCAATCTAGAAGATAAACGTTGCCTTCAGCAGGGATAGAATAGTCTGTTATTTATTTAGTTTGATTTGGAGGTTAAAGAATGGGCAAGACTCAAAATATCCTTTATTGAAATGCCATGAAAACTCAAACATTGCTTGTGTCATTTATGTATGTATGTACATACGTATGTATGTATATATTTATTTTTGAAGGTTAAATGGAAGTGTCTTACCCTTGTCGAATAACGCATGACACCAGGATTGCCATTACCATAGTATTCCTCTACTTATAACAAGTAATGGATACTGGCAATTGAAAGACACTAGAAGTAATAAGGGAATCCTAAAAGTTCATAAAGGGGTTTAGAGGTCAAATTTAGGCAGGAAACAACAAATGTTGGAGAGGATGCGGTCAAAAGGGAACCCTCCTGCACTGTTGGTGGGAATGTGAACTGGTGAAGCCACTCTGGAAAACTGTGTGGAGGTTCCTCAAACAGTTAAAAATATACCTGCCCTACGACCCAGCAATTGCACTGTTGGGGATTTACCCCAAAGATACAGATGCAATGAAACGCCGGGACACCTGCACCCCGATGTTTATAGCAGCAATGGCCACGATAGCCAAACTGTGGAAGGAGCCTCGGTGTCCAACGAAAGATGAATGGATAAAGAAGATGTGGTTTATGTATACAATGGAATATTACTCAGCTATTAGAAATGACAAATACCCACCATTTGCTTCAACGGGGATGGAACTGGAGGGTATTATGCTGAGTGAAGTAAGTCAGTCGGAGAAGGACAAACATTATATGTTCTCATTCATTTGGGGAATATAAATAATAGTGAAAGGGAATATAAGGGAAGGGAGAAGAAATGTGTGGGAAATATCAGAAAGGGAGACAGAACGTAAAGACTGCTAACTCTGGGAAACGAACTAGGGGTGGTGGAAGGGGAGGAGGGCGGGGGGTGAGAGTGAATGGGTGACGGGCACTGGGGGTTATTCTGTATGTTAGTAAATTGAACACCAATAAAAAATAAATAAAAAAAAAGAGGTCAAATTTAGAATATGGTATACTGCAATTATATTTATTTCAATGGTATATATATATTATATATTATATATTATATATTATATATTATATATTATATAATTATATAATATAATGTATATATTATATGTTTTAAAAGTCAAAGTAAATTTAAATGCTACATGTATGTTAAAATTCTGTGGCAGGTAACTTTAAAAATGCAATTAAGAACCAAGGCTCATTAAATGTGGGAAGACTAGTTTTTAAGCTCTACTGTCAGGAGAAGATCTTCAGAATGTTATTCCTGAAACTCAGAATCTCTGAAAAAATTAAGATAATGCATTTTTCAAAGGTTAATTTGGGAGATATGAAGAATATCATCCCTGAGAATTTTTATGTCCTTTGATAAGATCTCTATGGAAAAAAAGATTTGGAAAGATAGGTTGAGGAAAATAAATCAATCTTATCTCTCATTTTAGTCTTTTGAAGATTTGAATCAAAGCATATATTTGAATGGAGGGATGCCTGGGTGGCTCAGCGGTTAAGCACCTGCCCCTGGCTCAGGGCATGATCTGCCATCTCAGGATCGAGTCCCACATCAGGCTCCCTGCCTGGAGCATGCTTCTCCCTCTGCCTGTCTCTTTCTTTCTCTATGTCTTTCATGAATAAATAAACAAAATCTTAAAAAATTGAATGGAATTATTAGGATATTCATTACTGACTGTGAATATCCTGCATATGTTCCATAATTATTCAGTATAAAGATACTTACTTTTAAATGAAGTAAGGCCTTTGTCATCGAGCTCTGAAATTTTGCAGTATTTTTTTTTTTTTTTTTTTTTGAGAACAGTGTGTGTCTATGTGTATCTCAAACTTCTACAGACATACCAGCAGTTCCATTGAAAAGAAATTTGATGGGGCACCTGGGTGGCTCAGTGGTTGAGCATCTGCCTTTGACTCAGGTTGTGATCCCAGAGTCCTGGGATCAAGTCCAGCATCAGGCTCCCTGTAGGGAGCCTGCTTCTCCCTCTGCCTATATCTCTGCCTTTCACTCTGTGTCTCTCATGAATAAATGAATAAAACCTTTTTTTAAAAAAAGAAATATGATGACCTTGAAAGTATAGCATTGAAAAACCTGACATTGCTTTCCTCTTCAACCTTGTTTTGAATTGATGAAACATTGTGGAAAAATTTGATTATTTAAAAAAAAATTACTCGCAAAGACAATTGAAGAAATTAGAATGCCTGTTTCTGCTAGACATTAGTTGAACAACACAACACATTTCCATGTTACCAGGGTGGAGAGGAATTGAAACTCTCTACCAGGGCTTTATTAAATGCTTATTAAGTACATGTATAGCCTGAGAGGGATTGGGATATCACTAGTATACAACATTGTACAATATTTCATCTGAATAGCTAGCATGGTAAGCCAATAACAAGGGGCAGATTCCTTGGATTGGTGAGAGAAGAAACGGGATGGTATTTGATTGATGGGAGAGAGTTCAAAGGGCAAATCTCAAAACAGAACTGTACAGAGACATTTGTTAATAGTAATATTATTGGTAGAGGGTGCTGAAAACAAAGAAAAGGTAAACACAAACTTCACCTACAGAGGTAACTGCCTATTGTAATTTTTTTTCTTTATTCCGTGAGAGTAGTTACTTACTCATGAATCACAATCTAATATTTCTCTTTGGGACAATCTTGTTTAATCCCATTAACAATTTTAATCCCATTACACTTTCCCACTTGCTTCCTATACTTGTACTTTTCATTCATCCATTGTTCATTCACTTCATCATTTTTCCACTGCCATTCATCCATGGAGGACTTACTGGGAAGGTAATATAAACATTTACAGGAAGCCGTTTTTCCTAGGACAAATCTTGATTTCATAATGTTGTCCAATAACTCTGTAAGGGATAGAATTACTATTTTGCAAAATACTAAGTCTGACTTCATTTTCTGGCGTATCTACCAAAAAACAAAAACAAACAACAACAAAAACATGGATTCTTTGGATTTCAGACTGGATATAGTCTAGAGGCTCATTGGTTGGCATTCAGTTATATTTAGAAAATAACTTTAATTAAGAAACAGTTTCCACCATTATAAAAATATTTCCTTCAATTTCTTCACAAGGCTTCTGGTTGATTCTGATGATGGTAATGAAAGACCAATTGGTCAGCTATTTTTTTATTAGTACTTACTCATGCTATTTTTGTGACCTTCTATTCTTAATGAAAAGACTTAAAAATTAAAAAGGGGCTGGGTCAGAGATTCATTCATTCAGTGATTGCACTTAATGTTTCTCTTTGTGGCAAAATCAAAATAACATCCAGTCTTCGTCTGTAATAATCCTCCGCATCTTTTGAAACTGGTGACTTTATTCTACTTGAGCATTCCTTTCTATTAGTTTCTATACCCCAGCATACATTTTTGACCTACTTCAAAATTCTTTTCATAGTCTTCGCTTTTCTATCTGTGACATAAAACTCAGTTGTTTTTCAATGTTCTATTATGACCCCTATTCTAATATTTTCCTATGTATTCTCTCTGTGGTTCTCACCTGCTCCAGCTGCTTCTATGCAGCTGACACATACACGTGCAGATGATGGTAACTCATACATTTTCATGCTTAATCTGCCTCTGCAACTTGTATATACCATTTGTCATTCAACATCTCCACTAAAAATATCTTATGACCTCAAACCAAACCTATCCAAAATCAAATCTGTCTTCTTATTCTTCAACCCATCTTCCACCATTATTCTCTATTTTGTCCTCTCAAATGGTCAGATCTTCCTCGATTTCCTTTTTTATTGAATACAATTTGCATACAATGTATATTGGTTTCAGGTGTATAGCACATTGATTTGACAAATCTATACATTACTCAATAATTTACCACAGCAAGTGTAGTCTCCATTTGTCACATACAATGTTATTACCGCATTATGGATTATATTCCCTATGCTCTACTTGTAATCTCTGTGACATTGATTTTATATATGGAAATTTGTACTCTTAATCTCCTTTATTTTGCACATGTCTCCACCCACTTCCCCTCTGGCAGCCACCAGGTAATTATATTAAAGAGTCTGTTTTGTTTGTTTCTTTCTTTACTTGTTCATTTGTTTTGTTTTTTAGGTTTTACATTTAAATGAAATCATATGAAATTTGTCTTTCTCTGGCTTATTTTACTTAGCATAATACCCTCTAGGTCCATCCATGTTGTTGCAAATGACAAGGTCTCAATTCTTTGTGGCTGAGTGATACTCTATTGTGTGTATGCATATTGTGTGTGTGTGTGTGTGTGTGTATACATATGCCCCACTTTTTCTTTATCAATTCATCTATTGATGGACACAGGTTGCTTCCATATCTTGTTATTGTAAATAATAGTAATAATAAACATAGGATGCATACATCTTTTTGAATTAATACTTTTATTTTTTTCCAGGTAAATAACCAGTAGCGGTATTACTAAATCATATAGTATTTCTATTTTTAATATTTTGAGGAAATTCTATACAGTTTTCCACAGTATTGTACCAATTTATGTTCCCATCAAGAGGGTACAAGAGTTCTTTTCTCTTTTTCTCCACATCTTTACTGACATTTGTTATTTCTTGTTTTTTTGACACTAGCCATTCTGGCTGATGTGGGGTGATATCCCACTGTGGTTTGATTTGCATTTCCCTAATGATTAGTAATGCTGAGCATCTTTTCATGTGTCCATTGGCCATCTGTATGTCTTTGGAAAATGTCTGTTCAGGTCCACTTTTCCCTTTTAAATTGGATTCTTTATTTCTTTAATTTCTTTAAATTATTTCTGTATACGTTTTTTTATATATATTCTGGATTTTAGCTCCTTATCAGATACACCACTTGAAAATTCTTCTCCCATTCACTGAGTTGTCTTTTAATTTTGTTGATGTTTTTTTTTTTTTTTTTTTTGGTGTACAAAAGTGTTTTATTTTGGTGTAGTGCCAATAGTTTAGTTTTGTTTTTGTTTCCCTTGCCTCAGGAGATCTATCCATAAATATGTTGCTAAGGGCAATGTTTAAGAGATTACTGCCTATGTTTTCTTTTAGGAAATTTATGGTTTCAGGTCTCACATTTAGGTCTTTAATCCATTTTAAGTTTATTTTTGTGTATAGTGTAGGAAAGTGGCCCAATTTCATTCTTTTACATGTATCTGTCTAGTTTTCTCAGTACCATATATGAAAAAGACTGCCTTTTCCCCATTGTATATTCTTGCTTTCTTTGTGTTGGAGATTAAGTGACTATATACCTGTAGGTTGATTTCTGGAGCTGTCTTGTTCTATAGGCCTCAACTGGTTCAAAAAGATTAAGATCATGCCATGCATATTTTAAGACCACAATGCTATGAAACTTGAAGTCTATAACAAATAGAAATTTGGAAAGACCACAAATACATGGAGGTTAAAGAACATCCTATTAAAGAATGAATGGGTCAACCAGGAAATTAAAGAATAATTAAAAAAATACAAGGAAGCAAATTAAAAAGAAAACACAATGCTCAAAATTTTGGGGATGCAGCAAAGTGGCACTAAGAGGGAAGTAAATAAGAATACAGGCTTTCCTCAAGAAGCAAGAAAATCTCATCTATATGACCTAACTTTGTCTAAAGGAGCTGGAAAAAGAGCAGCAAATAAGGAGACACATAGTAAAGATTATAGCAGAAATCAATGATGTAGAAATAAAACAAAGAAACATTAAAGCAGATCCATGAAATTAGGAGCTGATTCTTTGGAAGAATTAACAAGATTGATAAACCCCTAGCCAGATTTATCAAAAAGAAAAGAGAAAGGATACAAATAAGTAAAATCATGAATAAAAGAGGAAAGATCACAACCAACACCAAAGAAACACAAACAATTATAAGAGAATATTATGACCAATAATGTGCCAACAGAAATTGAATCAGTAGTCAAAGATCTCCTAACAAACAAAAATCCAGGGCTGTATGGCCTCCCAGCAGAGTTCTACCGAACATTTAAAGAAGAATTAGTACCTATTCTGAAACTGTTTCAAAAAATAGAAATGGAAGGAAATCTTCCAAATTCATTCTACGAGGACAGCATTACTTTGATCCCAAAACCAGACAAAGGCCCCACTAAAAAGGAGAATTATAGACCAATATCCATGATGAACATAGATGCAATAATTCTCACCAAGATTCTAGCTAATAGGATCCAACAGTACATTAATAGGATTATTCATCATGACCAGGTGGGATTTATTCCTGGGATGCGGGGTTGGTTCAACATCTGGATATCAGTCAGCAGTGATATACCACATTAATAAAAGGATAAGAACCATATGATCCTCTCAATTGATTCAAAAATCATTTGACAAAATACAGCATACTTTCTTGATAAAAATGCTCCACAATGTAGGGATAGACGGAAAATACCTCAACATCATATAAGCCATATATGAAAGATCCACAGCAAATATCATCCTCAACAGGGAAAAACAGAATTTTTCCTCTAAAGTCAGGAACACAACAGGGATGCCCACTCTCACTACTGTTGTTCACTACTGGAAGTCCTAGCCTCACAATCAGAAAACAAAGAAATATAAAAGACATCAAAATTTGCCAAGAAGAAGTCAAACTTTTACTATTCACAGATGACATGATAATTTTTGTAGAAAATCTGAGAGACTCCACAAAAAAATTGCTAGAACTGACGCAGGAACTCAGATCAGTCACAGGATATATCAATGCACAAAGTTTGTTGCATTTCTATACACTGACAATGAAGCAGAAGAAGGAGAAATCAAAGAATCAATTCCACTTACAATTTTACCAAAAACCATAAGATACTTAGGAATAAACCTAACCAAAGAGTGAAAAGATCTGTACTGTGAAAACTGTAGAACACTATGAAAGAAATTGAGAAAGACACAAAGAAATGGAATGGAAGAACAAGCAATTACTGTTAAAATGTCTATGCTACCCAAAGCAATCTACACATTCAGTGCAATCCCTATCAAAATACCACGAGCATTTTTCTCAGAGCTATGAAAAACTATCCTAAAATTTATATGGAACTGGAGAAGACCCCAAATAGCCAAAGTAATGTTGGAAAAGAAAACCAAAGCTGGAGGCATCACAATTCTGGACTTCAAGCTGTATTATAAAGCTATAATCATCAAGATAGTATGGTACGGGCACAAAAGCAGACACATAGATCAGTGGAACAGAATAGAGAACCCAAAAATGGACCCTCAACTCTATGGTCAACTCATCTTTGACAAAGCAGGAAAGAATATCCAATGGAAAAAAGACAGTTTCTTCAGCATATGGTGTTGGAGAAATTGGACAGCCACATGCAGAGGAATGAAAATGGACCATTTCTTCACACCATACACAAAGATAAACTCAAAATGGATGAAAGACCTAAACGTGAGATAGGAATACATCAAAATCCTAGAGAATCACACAGGCAGAAACCTCTGGGACCTCAACCATAGCAATTTCTTGCTAGACACATCTCCAAAGGCAAGGGAAAGAAAAGCAAAAAGAAACTACTGTGACTTCATCAGGATAAGGATGCACAACAAAGGAAACAGCAAAACTAAAAAAACAAACTATGGGATGGGAGAAGATATTCACAAATGACATATCAGATAAAAGGGTAGTATCTAAAGTCTATAAAGAACTTATCAAACTCAACAACCAAAAAAACCAAAACCAAAACCAAAACCAAAAAAAAAAAAAGGACCCAGTCAAGAAATAGGCAGAAAACAGGATAGGACATTTCTCCAAAGAAGACACACAAATGGCCAACAGATACATGAAAATATGCTCAATATCACTTGGCCTCAGGGAAAAATAAATCAAAACCACAATGAGATATCACCTCACACCAGTCAGAATGGTTAAAATGAACAACTCAGGAAAAAATAGATTGGTGAGGATGCATAAAAAGGTGAATCCTCTTACACTGTTGGTGGGTATATAAACTAGAGCAACCACTCTGGAAAACAATATGGAGGTTCCTCAAAAAGTTAAAAATAGAATTTCCCTATGACTCAGCCATTGCACTACTAGGTATTTAACCATAGTATACAATAATAGTGATTTGAAGTGGCAAATGCACCCTAATGTTTATACCAGCAATGTCTGCAATAGCCAAAATGTTGAAAGAGCCCAGATGTCCATTGACAGATGAATGGATAAAAAAGATGTATAGATATACAATGGAATATTACTCAGCCATTAAAAAAATGAAATTGGGCAGCCAAGTGGCTTAGCAGTTTAGTGCTGCCTTCAGCCCAGGGTGTGATCCTGGAGACCCAGGATCAAGCCCCATGTCAGGCTCCCTGCATGGATCCTGCTTCTCCCTCTACCTGTGTCTCTGCCTCTCTCTCTGTGTGTCTCTCATGAATAAATGAATAAAATCTTAAAAAAAATGGAATCTTGCCATTTGCAATGAAGTGGATATAACTAGAGGATATTGCGTTAAGTGAAATAGGTCGTTCAGAAAAAAGACAAGTATCATATGACTTCATTCATGTGAAATTTAAGAAACAAAACAGATGAACATAGGGGAAAGGAAGGAAAAAATAACATAAGATGAAAACAGAGAGGGAGACAAACTATAAAAGACTCAACTCTAGGAAACAAACTAAGAGTTTCTGGAGAGGAGGTAGGAGGGGGGATGGGGTAATTGGATGATGGGCATTAAAGAGGGCATGTGATTTAAGAGCACTGGGTGTTACATGCAACTGATAAATCACTGAATTCTACTCCTGAAACTAATAATATACCATGTTAGCTAAGTTGCATTTAAATTTAAAAATAATTAAAAAAATAAAATCTATTTCATCTCATTTAAGTATTGTACCATGACTTTTTCTTCACTTCCATCTGCATGGAATATTTTCTTCCATCCTTTTACTTTCAGTTTCTATGTGTCTTTAGGTGAAGTGAATCTCTTGAAGGCTGAATATAGATGGGTCTTTTTTTTTTTTTTTTTTGTAATCATTTACCTTGTCTTGTGGTTGGAACATTGAGTTCATTTACATTTAGAGTAATTACTGATAAGTATGTACTTATTGACATTTCCCTAAATCGTCTTCTTGTTTTGTAGTTCTTTTCTGTTTCTTTTATCTTGCTCTCTTCCTTGTGGTTTGATGACTTTCTCTAATGTTATGCTTGGAATCCTTTCTCTTTATTTTTTTTGTGTATCCATTATGGGTATTTGATAGTGGTGGCCATTAGGTTCATATACAGCATCCTATGTGCATAGCAGTCTACACTATGTTGACATTTACTCAAGTTTGAACACATTCTAAAAGCACTAGATTTTTATACCTCCTTCCATGGTTTATCTGTCATATTTTAAATTCTTTTATGTAGTTTACCTTGACTACATTTTGTATGGATAATTGATTTTACTATTTTTGGATTTTAGTCATATTAGCCTTATAAATGATTAATTTACTACTTTTTACTATATGTTTGCTTTCACCTGTGCAACTTTTTCTTTTCATAATTTTCTTCTAGTTATGCCCTTTTCTTTCCACTCAAAGAATTTTCTTTAACATTTCTTGTAGGGGCAATTTAGTGCTGATGAACTCCTTTAACCTTTGAGAAATTCTTTATCTTTCCTTCTGTTCTGAATGATAACCTTACAGGAGACGTTATTCTTGATCTCAGGCTTTTGTTTTTTCCTTTCATCACTTTGATATAACACTCCACTCCCATCTAGCCTACAAAGTTTCTGCTGAAAAAAATCAGCTGATAGCCTTGTGGGCTCTTTATGTAACTGTTTTCATTTCTCTTGTTGCTTTTAAATTTTCTCTTTATCATTACTTTCTGACATCTTAATTATTATGTATCTTGGTATCTTTGTGTGGACATCATTGGGTTCATCATTGGGTGATTTTTGTGTTTTCTGGACCTAGATGTCTGTTTCCTTCCCTGATTTGGAATGTTCCCAGCTATTATGTCTTCAATTTTTCTTTTCCCTTCTCTCTTTCTTCTTCTCTGAGATTTCTATAATGTAAATGTTATTACTCTTGATAATATCTCTGAGTTCCTATTACCTTTCCTCATTTATTATTATTATTATTACTACTACTATTATTCTCATCAGCTTTGATGCTTTCAACTGCCCTGTCTTCCAGATTATTGATCTGTTTCTTCACATCCTCTAATTTGCTCTTAATTTCCTCTAGTGTCTTTTGCATTTCAGTAATTGTCTTTAGCTCTGACTGGTTCTTTTTATATTTTCTGTTTCTTAGTTGAAGACTCACAGAGATCATCCAATCTTTTCTCAAGTCCAGTGAATATCTTTATGACCATTACTGTGAATTCTTCAGTAGGCATATTGTTTATCTCTGTTTCATGAAAATCTTTTGTTCTGATTGTATCTTGTTCTATCATTTGGGACATAGTCCTCTGTCTTTTCATTTTGTCAAACTCTGTTTTTGTTTCTGTGTATTAGAAAAGTCAGCTACATCTCTTGTTTTTGAAAGTAGTGGCCTTGTGTAGAAGAGTTCCTGTGGTGCTCTGGATCACAGTCCCCCCTGGTCACCAGAACCAGTTGCTCCACAGGATTCTCCTATGTAGGCTATAGCACTATAATGTTGTGGGTTAGCTGCATTTGCCTGCAGTCCATTTGGCAGCAACGATCTACTTTGCCTGCAGTGGGTGAACTGAGTGAGCAGGGCTTATTTACTGTGATGCTGAGAGGCCTGAGGCCACTGTGAGCTCATAGGTGGGTGGAGTCACTGGTCACACTAAAGTCTGCAAGGAACCACCTTGGAGGGATGGTGGCTGAAGTAGGTTGCTTGGATGGTGCAGGCCCACCAGGGAACTTGGGGGTAGGACACACCACAGTGCTAACAAAATACTTAGAAAGTGTTGGCCTTGGCTCCTGAAAGTGTCTGTCTCACTTAGGTTGGGAGAGGAGAAAAGAAACGGTGCCTGCCAGAACTTTTGTTCCTTGAGAAATCTCCTGAAGATCATGCCCCTGAAGCACACATTTTGAGGTTAGTAAATAAATCTTCACATGCACCTCAGGTACTTTGTGAACTCTTGCTTCTGTGCTGTGTCTCCCTGATTTATTTATTATGCTGGCTCTTTTAGGACTCAGTTTCCTATCATCCTCAGGTTCTCTCAGAGTTAAGCCCCTTGATTTTAAAGTACCCAGAGTTAAGCCCCACTGATTTTAAAAGCTACTGAAGTTAAGCCTCCCTGGTTTTCAGAGACAGATGTTAGGGGCTTGTCTTTTCAGTGCAGGTCCTGGGTATCTGGTGTAGGATCTGATCCTCTCACAGCTTTATGTTTGTTTGTCCCTCCCGTTAGCGGTTAATTTTGCCATCAGTTTGGTTCCAAATTGCATCTCTATCTTTCCTGCTCTTATTTTTTTTAAGATTTTATTTATTTATTTGACAGAGAGAGAGAGAGAGAAAAAGAGAGAGAGAGCGCGCACAAGCAGGGGGAGCAGCAGGCAGAGGGAGAGAGAGAAGCAGGCTCCCCATGGAGCAGGGAGCCTAGGACAGGACTCAATCCCAGGACCCTGGGATCATGCTCTGAGCTTCAGGCACACTCTTAACTGACTGAGCCACCCGGGCACCCATCTATCTCTCCTGCTCTTAATTATTAATTGTTCAGGGTTGATTCTGTTAGTCCTTGGGTTATTTTCAGAGTTCATTACATGTAGCTCTTATGTCAGTGTGTTTGTGGGACCAAGTGATGTCAGCATCCTCCTGCTCTGCCATCTTCCCTGAACCAAAGAAAACTTCCTTGATTTTTTTTATTTCTCATTTCTAAATGAAATCACTACATATATTTATTGTTATTTCTCAAATACATTCACTTCTTTTCTTCTGAAATCATGGTTCATGCCATATACCTTCTCCTGGGTTTTTGCATTAACCTGTTTGATAGGTTCCAGTGTTGCCCTCCAGTTTATTTTTCTTGCTACATAGTAATTAATATTTAATCTGCTGTTTTCCTGCTTGAAAGATGTCACTGGCCCTATTTGTTAGCTGTAACATATGGTAAAGATTGTTCATAATTTGGCCCCTGCTTATATACATACAGTTTTGCCTTCTGTCCTTTCCATCCAACTTAATGTTCAGCTAATCTGAAAATGTTGCCATCTCATGCATGAACATTCCCTTGCCAGCCTCTTGGACTTTCCAAATGACTTTTCTCTAGCTGAAACTTCCATTGCATTTCTTAACATGGCTAGTTCTTATTTAATCTTGAGCTTTTGATTTAGAGAGTAAGTCCTCTAGAAAACTAGACTTTCTCTGGGTACCTCCTAAAAAGTGCTCCTGAACCTTTTTTTACCCCTTCTGTATTAGTAATTATCCTATAATCTGGAAATTGCTTTTTAAAATTCTATTTTCCACTATAAATACTTGGAGGCTAAGCACCTTGTCTTTTTCATAAATGTGGTCACAAAAATATGAAGATACAATAGGTAAAATAAATATATGTCCGATAAATGTGGTCACTACAATCCATGACTACAGAACTAAAGCCCAGCAATTCCTGCTAGCACAGATGAGATTTATATAAAAATTAAGAGGAAGAGAAAAGCCTTCAGGGCCTAGGGATGTAAAGATAAGTGAGCAGGGCATGAAATAGATTTCAGCCCCAATTTCTTACGTCCCCCAGGGGTTAAGAATTTTGAAGGGTGCAATTGACACAATCAAACACACAGTTCAGTCCTTTTGGTCTTGTCGAGGGCAAGTTGAAGGTGTGAGGTTATTTGTGCACAGGTAGCATGAAATATACATCTCATGCCTGATAAACAATTGAGAAAGTTGATGAATCAGTCCAAGTTTTGAGTGGGGTCATTACAAATTATACTTATTTATTTTGGAATCTCAGAGTGATTTCATTGTTATTTCAGCTTACTTTCACTTTCTTCTATCTTCAATGTCCTACTAAGAAAAATAATCCGAAATTCAATCAACAATCTTGAGTTTATATTAAAAAGCTAACTATATGTTAACACTCTTGATGGAGAGTGTTATTTAGGGTAATTCCACGTTAGGAATCCCATAAATGAGAAGTCAGTCAAGTTCATATAAAATCATAGTGAATTAAAGTGGGCTCTAAATCCAAGGACAGGTGTCCTTATAGCCATGTGAAGACCCAGAATCAGAGGAAAGAGGGTCTATTTGAAACAGGCAGAGATTAGAGTTTATGTAGCTGCAAGCCAAAGAATACTAAAGATTGTTTTTCCAGATTTCCACCACAGATTTATCTCTTTCATGATTTCCGGTCTTCTTTCTTGCTTGCTAGAACCTGAGAGGTAAGCTTCTAAAATACTTAGTTTTCTATACTCACTGTCACCATTTTCTCTTAAACCAACTTCCATCAGGTTTTTGCCTCAACCACTGTGGTAAAACTGCTTTCTCAAGGTCACAAATTACCTTTACCTTGTTATATCTAAAAGTTATTCTTTATCTTCACCATCTTTTATCTCTTAGAAGCATTTGCCATAATGAATTACTACTCTTGTTTTACCACCTTTTCAATGGACATTCTAAAATCTTTCTTATTCCCCTGTCCCCTGCCTGTTAATATATTGTTGGTTTTTCTTGCCTCCTTAATTTACTCATATGTTGAATTTTTCCAGTCATATGACTTTAGTTACCAGTTATATGTTGACTCCCAAACTCAGACTTCTCTCCTGAACCCTAGACTGCTCAGTGGTCTGATAATTTCACTTGGCTGTCTACTACATAGCTCACAATATTTCTGAACTCTAAGATTGTTCCTTTTCTTTTCCCTTACTCTCCTTCCACCCTCCAAAGACAACCACATAAAACACACACACACACACACACACACACACACACACACACACACATCACCCTGCTCTATCTGCATTCATCCCAGGTATTGTTTTTTTTATTCCAATTGCTTATAATTGCTCAGGTCAAAGAACTGAGTCATTGGAGACTTTTCTAGTTCTCCCACAATCCACATACTGTCTGATAAGCAATCACGTTGAATTTATATTTAACATATATCTCACATATGACCCTGTCTCGTCCCTTGTTGTCACCTTGGTTGGAGTCATTGACATCTCTCTCCTATATTACTTTAACATTCTCCTAAGTGGTCTCTCTATCCTCTTACCCATTAGTCTATTTTCAGCAGAGCATCTAGACTGATCATTTAAAAACAAATATAATCATGTTAGTCCTCTGAACGAAACCCTAAAATCATTCTTTTTGTTGTCCCTTTATCCTAATCTCCATATTTTTCCAATATCACCTCTCTCCTTCCAAGGTTGCATTATTCTTTTATTTAGGGTATTTTTTTTAAGGAATTTATTTTTTTTTATTTTTTTAAAGATTTTATTTATTTATTCATAAGAGACACAGAGAGAGAGAGAGAGAGGCTCAAAGACACAGGCAGAGGGAGAAGCAGGTTCCATGCAAGGAGCCAGATGTGGGACTCGATCCTGAGTCTCCAGGATCACACCCCAGGCTGCAGGCGGCACTAAACCGCTGCGCCACCAGGGCTGCCCTATTTAGGGTATTTAATTACTATTTATTGTCTAGTAGAACATTAACTCCATGGGACTAGAGATCTATGTTTTATTTACTTGCATGCTCCAAGTACCTAGATTAGTGCCTAGTATATGATAAATGTTCATTTATATTTTTTGAATGAATTAACGTACAAATGATCAGTACTAGAGTAGTAGTCTCACAGTGGATGCCTGAAATAATGATATTTGTTTGTTTTTGCATTTACTTATGTATAAGATTACAGAGAACAAAAGTCATCACAATAGTCAAAATCACTATTGTTGATAGTGCTTTTCTAGATAACTAGGGATTCCTTTACATGATTCCGTTTGATACTACGTTATAGGTATCTATAAATAAGACAACGGAGGTTTGTAAAATTAGGTAAATTAATCAGGCTTAAACAGTTTGTGCAGCGGTAGAACTCAGAGCATTACCAGATCTGAATGAATTGAAATTCCACTTCATTCTGTGATATTAGCACTTTTATAAACACTCAAAGAGCAGACAGGAAGTTTCTTTCTTTCCTCATTTACATATGCTCTCTTGTATGTAGTGAGTGTCATCTATTTATGTGAGACAGCTGCTGCTCATCCAGCCCTGAATTTGTTAGTCTAGATTTGTTAAAACTACCACTGATACTGTTATTGTTTTTTTTTCTATTGTCATCAACTTCTTTTTTAAAGCAATCTGTGACACATTGAGAAATGCTACTAGGAAATAGCTCTGCAACTTAAGAATGGCACTTCAGAACTAAGTAATTTAATATTTCACAGAGGAGCATACTGAATGCACCAATTTCCTCAGGGCTTTAGTTGGACTCACAGAAGTGACAATGTGCTACTCTATAATAGGTCTTGAGCTTTCTTCATAATAGGCTTTTTATGTAGGTGGCCCAGAAATCATTGTGAAATTCACGTTAAGGAGGATTCACTAACTTTGCCTTATTTATCTGTTTTTTTTTAAATATAAGTGTTGCTGATACATAAAGCTGGCTTTCTGCAATAATTTTCTTTTCCAATAATTGATATGGTATTACTTTATGAAATTTATTTTCCTGTAAGTGGTTATAATCAGACACTTTATGAATTTGGGCTCCAATTCAGATTTGCATTCTTTTAACAAACTTTTTTTCTTTTTTTAAAAAAATCAAGTGTAATTAACAGTGTTATCTTAATTTCAGATGTACAATATAATGAGTCAACAATTCTATTAACAAACTTTTTAAGATGTGTCTATATGACTTCAAACTCTTCTATAGAAAAGAAAAACCTAGCAACAATCTAATAGAATGTCCTATATCTAAACATCATGATGACCATGTAGAGTTTCCCAATAGTGACACTGGAGGCAATAGGAAAGACTGGGGAAACTATATAGTCATGGTAATTTAATTCCAAATGTTCCCATTCCGAAGTTCTCAGATTAAAAAAAAAAATCACTTTTAAAAGATGACATGTGCTAACACCTTCAAAAATAAAGAAAAAATGGGGCAGCCCTGGTGGCTCAGTGGTTTAGCCTTCAGCCCAGAGCTTGACCCTGGAGACCTGGGATCGAGTCCCACGTCGAGCTCCCTGCATGGAGCCTGCTTCTCCCTCTGCCTGTGTCTCTGCCTCATTCTCTCTCTCTCTCTGTCTCCCATGAATAAATAAATAAAATCTTTAAAAAAATAAAGAAAAAATGATAGCTCAAGTAGAGCACTGACATATATGTTTTAAATTTGGAGAATATTTGCTTACAGAACTCAGGTTGGATAAATATACAATTACTTTTCATTGTGGAATTGTGGAAGTTTTTCATTGTGGAACTATTTACCAATGGTGCATTATGTCAGGGTAATTGAGAAATCCATACATTAAGTTTAGTTTTTCAAATCTGAATCTATACCTCATGCCTGTGTGGAATGATAGGGAGGACCTGAGGATGAGGATATGGATAAATTACATTTTTTTCCTCAAGAGAACCAAAAGCTGAGGATAGTTGTTAAACTATTTCAATTAACTTGAGGCTCAGATATCAGGAGTTGTCACTGTTTATGAAAAAAATATAACTTTTAAAAATTTATAGTAAAATCTTGTAAATTGCTCAGGAAACTTGAATCTCATACACATACAGTGATTGGTCTAATATTGGGGGACATTGTGATATAGTTAACTTATCCTACAGACATTATTCTTTAGCTAAGAATTATGTAGAATAAGTTGGTATAGTTGGTAAAGTCTAAAAATTGAAACCTCAAAATTGTCATTTCCAATTCATTAGATATTGCGGTGCATTCTCTTACAAGTGTTTGCTATTTTGCTTTTGGAGCTCAGTCTAACCAGAAAGATATGAGACATCTATAGTAGAAATAGATTCTTATAATTATTTTTCAAAATCCCAGGAAGTCTGTAATACAGGAAATGGAAAGCCCCAAGAAATGTGAGTTGTTCCCACCCAAAGAGAAAACATTTAACTAAAGGCTGTATGCACCAGTTGTGAAATTACTGGGGAGGAAATTTCACATAGGATGGAAAGTGAGAAATAGGAGTAGGGAAGGAGCACTGAGAAAGACATTCCTACATATGGAGTTCTAATAAATTTGATCCCTGTCATCCTGAATTTATATATTGAATTACTGATTAGAAGAAAGTTCAATGAAGCCAAACTGAAGGGCCTGAGAATTTGGACCCACAAATATAATTCCTTCGTGTGGATAAGACATTATTTTGGAACAACTTAAATGCTTTGCAGCTGGTAGAAAACTCATCGGGTAGTCATTAATATAACTTTTAAAATAATGACACACTGCAGCTTGCTATTATACTGAGACAATTATAAAATACAGACTAGCTTCTAGCTAGCTTGTTGTATCCTAGCTGATATGACAGGAATATATTAATCAGATATACAATTTATTTTACCAAACGCGCTTTATTTGTATTGCAATTGGTGAGTGATTTCTAGAGGAATTATTTCACATGAGAATTTTAAAATTCAGTGAAATTTGGGACTTGCATTTTGCAAAGATGGGAGCACAACACTAAAATCAGAAGAAACTTGACCTAAGGAATCTACGAGAATAAATAAAAAATTCTACATGCTATAAAATATCAACAGATGACCAGGTACTAAACAAATAGAAACAAATATTCATAGTTTCATTATATAACATCATGGACATCTTATAGATCATAAAATTAAAAATTTAATTATTATCTACTTCAGAAAAATCTTTGCAAGAATTTAACAATGAGAAACATTATGAAATTTATAAGGAGAAAACAAATTTTTTCAAAGTAAATATTTGTTGGAGAAATAGAAGCTCTTGAAAGGGAATTTTGAATTTATAAAGATTTCAAATCTTATTGAACTTATAAATTTAATAACTTTCCAACTGCAAGCCTCATGTGATTTGTGGTGACTTGATAATATCATATTAAAGTTAATCTGGAAGTATAAATTGTGTAGATACTTGAAGGATGGCTATGTTTCTAAATATCAGAATATATGTAAAAAGTTACAATAACTTAAAGAAAATATAGTAAAGACTAAGCATTGACCCAAAATCAATATCTCAGACAGATATACACACATACAAACACAAGTTATACACATAGCTAGCTATACATGAATTTACATTGAGTATATATATATATATATATATATATATATATATATATATATATAATGAATTTGGCCATAAAATCAGCAGGGAAAATAAGATTAGTTTGTCATTGATTCTTGGAATTATAATTTTTTAAAAACATAAATAGTATCTATATTTCATTTCACATGCAGATATAAATGGAAGAAGCATTAACATTTATTTTATTTTTTTAAGATTTTTATTCATTTATTCATGATAGACATAGAAAGAGAGAGAGAGAGAGGCAGAGACACAGGCAGAGGGAGAAGCAGGCTCCATGCTAGGAGCCCGACGGAACTCGATCCTGGGACTCCAGGATCATGCCCTAGGCCAAAGGCAGGCGCTAAACCGCTGAGCCACCCAGGGATCCCCAGCATTAATATTTAAATGTAAAATTTGGAAACAGAAATTCTAAACCAAAATGTCAATTACTCTTGTCATCTTGGAACATGAGAGTCCTTTACAAACATAAAAGCAGTGAAAGAGAGCACCAGGAAAAACAAAAAAGACACAACAAAAGAAGCAAATCTGGCTTAAAATTTAAAAATGACGGGCACTGGGTGTTATTCTGTATGTTAGTAAATTGAACACCAATAAAAAATAAATTAAAAAAAAATAAAAAAATAAAATAAAATATGAAAAAAAAAAAAGAGCAGGAGGAAAGTTTTGGGTGTGCTTTAACTTGATTATGATAACAGTGATGATTTCATGGATGTATGCACATCTCCAAATACACCAAATTTTATACATTAAATACATCTAGTTCTTTGTATGTCAATTGTGCCTCAATAAAACTGCTATTTAAATATAAAAAAAAAATTTAAAAATGTATGTACATTATCAGTATACATGATAAGATAGAATGTCAAACACTAAAGCCAAGAAAAATATCTGGTCAAGGGTTATAGTTCTTCATAAATAATATGTGATTATAGTTCAGTAAAATAATTGCAACAATTACAATAGAAAATGATCAAAGGTCACAGACTTTTCATAGAAAGAGAGATGTTAATTTCTGCCTTTTTTTTTTTTTTTAAGATTTTATTTATTTATTCAGGAGAGACACACAGAGAGAGAGAGAGAGGCAGAGTCATAGGCAGAGGGAGAAGCAGGCTCCATGCAGGGAGCCTGACGTGGGACTCGATCCCAGATCTCCAGGATCAGGCCCTGGGCTGAAGGCAGCACTTAACCTCTGAGTCACCCGAGCTGCCCTTAATTTCTGTTTTAAATATACACTTTTTATAGTGTTAAATTTCTAGAATTAGAAAAATATAAAAATTATCATATTGAGTCTAAAATAAAAATGATAATTTCTAATTATTCCAATTTGACCCAGAACATATATTGCTTTCTTTACCCTTATATAATATATATATGAATATATTACTTCCTACTCAATGCTTATGAACCAATAAAAGCCAATTGGCATACTTTTCCAGTGAGCACTAGATTTCACTTCAAAAAACACATACATTCTTTGTAGCGTTAATAAACTTCAATATTTTGCGTAATGGCATTAGTAAGACCTGTGACAGAAATTTCTATCATAATCAGTACAAGCTTACTTTATCTTTGAATGATTAAAGCAGTATATCTGGATCACGTTTGCATATTTATTTATTATGCTTGAAAACTTCAAATATATGTAAAATTTATACCGCTAATTAGTCATAAACACTTGTCAGAGAGACAGGTGTTAATCTGGGTCTGACTTCTTTTCAGGACACCATATTAGTATTCTTAACTATGCAAGGTAAGAACAAATGTTTGGGCTTATATAAAGTATAAAAATATGAAAGTTATAACTACATTTTAATCAACAATATTTTTACAATGCAACATGTCTCTGCGTACCTTTCAAACTATAATAAATTGGAAGTACATTTTTTCCTTCTAGTTATGTATTTGTAAGGTATCTAGCAGTCATGAGAATAATTATTTACATTTGTATTATACTTAGCATTAGAGATCTTCACAATGATTGACCTCCACTGTGAAGAATTTCTCCAATTTGAAGATGAAATATTAAGGTTAACAAGTTCTGTGTTGTGTTCTAAATCATAAGACTTCCCAGGTGGTACAGCTAAAACTCAAGTCTCCTTATTCTTAGTTTTGTGTTTGAATCTTTGGCTAACTTTAAATAAAAATTGGTTTGTTTTTGATTTTTTTTTTAATAATCTTTCACTCAGTGCCAGCCTTGATAGAAAGAAACTTGGCAGGACTGAATATTATTGAACTGCAAATTGGTCCAATTCCGCCCCCCCCCCCCATTATTTCTTAAATGTGCTAACATACAGTTAAACAAGATTGGCATTGGGATTCTCTTGGTGACCCTCGGAGCCTCTCTATCTATCTATCATCTATCTATCTATCTATCTATCTATCTATCTATCTATCTATCATTATCTATCTATCTATCATCTATCTATCTATAGCTGTATTTTTTTTTTACATCACTAATCTTCTCAAGGAGTTTTTTTTGCATACCAACTATTAGCTTGGCACAATTTAGGTACAGAAAATAATGATAAACAATTCTCTATATTCATAGATATTAAGTGTTACTGAATTCTGGCTTTAAGCAAATAGTCACAAACAGAACATTAAGTACAATTATTGGAAGTAGTATGGAGAGGAAATATAAGGAGCTATGAGAACGTCAATGAAGGGACTAGCTTAATTCTGTAAAAACCTGAATGTTGGTTAGATATCAGCCAGGTGAATGGGGTTTGGAGCTAGTAACATTGGGTAAAAGAATATTCTAGGCTGAGGAAAATGTATAGTGCCCCTGAGGTGGGAGAGGGAACAGAGATTTCATGAAGCTGAGAGACCAATGTGGCTTGAGTGTAATAACCAAAGGGAAATTCATGACAAAATAATGTAAGATACGTAGCCAAGGACAATGTCATCTCATTAATTGAATTCTTGAATGTGGGTAGGGAAAAAAATTGAAAAAAAATCCAACCACTTGTTCAATACAAAATGTAGACTGAGTTATTCTGTGAGCTGGTAGGGCACAAAGTTGACAGTTACTACAAAAGGATTTCAAGTGTGTACTACTTACTTCAGGGGCCATCTAATTCTAGATCACTTTATCTTAGATAAAGATAAACACTTTATCTTAAACAATAAAGCCTCTGCCATAGTCAACCGAGGAGAGAGGTATTCACTGGATATCTCATTCTTCTTTTAGCAAAGAGGAAACTTCGACAGAGTCCCCAAAACTTTGGATCTTACCACAGATTAATGTCAATCTTGAATTACCTGGAGATTGTCAAAATCTACACCTGCTTTATGTACCTGCTATTGATTTCAAGTATCAGCAAGCCTTCTAAGCCTCCTCCTGGTAGCCTGGCTGTTAGTTACCTCACTTGTTAGGTTACATATTTCTTTTCCCCACACCCTAATTTAAAATGGAAAAAAAAAAAAAAACAAAAAACGCAAAAAACAAAAAAACACAAAACTAGAATCCTACAGCAGGGCTTAATTAGAGAGGTTCCGTTCAATATCTCTGAATTATTTGTGCGTTAGCCACACACTAAAGTGTCACCCTGTCATATAGGTGTTTTCTTCTGGACATCTAATTCCCCAAATACTCAACATGGTTCACAAGGTGAAACATTTATTATTTGAAAGGAGAATGGCAAGTGAGAAGTGTTTGTCAGCTGGTTTAAAGCTGTGACAAAGAGTGACTACTATTTTCCCCCACTTGACTCTTCTTGTCACATGAGGAAGGGGAGGTGACAAACCTTTAAGACATGTTATCTTGTGGCTTTTGTCTCATTCCTCAGGGCCTCTGGCTCTTCCTCTTGTAACACACAAAACCAATCCTTTCCAAGTCATTTAATATTTTAAAGGATTTAATATTTAGTTAGTGATGGATCAAGCTACTAAATTGAATCTTGGCAGGTAGAAGGATTGAATTCGGTCCAGATGAACAGTAACAGACTTGTTGCTCTCCTGGGGAGGAAAAAAAAAAAAAAAAAAAGCAGACACAAGCTGCTATGTAAATTGAATTCCTGGTTATGATCTTACTCTCAGTAAAGTATGTTATCATTTCATGGCTCTTTGTAACAATAGTTTTCCTTTTTTTTTTTTTAATGGTTTTCCTTTTTAAAGGGATCATTTATAACCTTCCCTTTCCATGATCATGTATTCATTTAGAAGAAAAATACATTTTTGTGCAATGATTGGCCTTTTGTGATACTGAGGGACATGTGTGTGAGAGATATTGTTAACTCTGTCCTCAAGACCAGTGCTATTTGTAGAGCTTCCTTCTTAACATATCCTCTATTTAATCACTTCTTTCTTTCTTAAACCTCAGGCTGCAAAGGAGTCTGTAAAGCTAGAGTGTACAATAAAAATAACAACATAAATAATAACTAGAGTCCATGCCAGTTATTTTCCAGAAACTTGGATCAATTTTCTGAGCATGTTCATATGTTTCTTCGATAACTGCAGTGAAATTGCTTATTAAAAAAAAAAAAAGTCTGTTCCAATGGCTTCATTTGACTACTTATTTGTCCCTTTATTTATGGATGTATTTAACTGTGTATTCACCTGTTGCTTTTCTTAAAAATTTTCTTTTCCCTTTGCTTCAAACCATGCTCACTTCTTATTTTCCTCTATCACTTTGTTAAGGCTAGTTACTGGTGACTTTGTTTTTGTTGTTGTTAATTTTTTAAAGCTAATCCTAATCTTTAATTACCATAACAGTGATTACCCAAAATCTCTCTCAGTTTTTATCTTTCTTCTATGCTCCACTTTATCAACAGCTGCTTTCTGTTTAGTGTGACCATATGTATCAACTTACCTGAAATAAAGTCCTGATGATGCTTGTTTCATAAGAACCCATTATTTGGGATCCCTGGGTGGCGCAGCGGTTTGGCGCCTGCCTTTGGCCCAGGGCGCGATCCTGGAGACCCGGGATCGAGTCCCACATCGGGCTCCCGGTGCATGGAGCCTGCTTCTCCCTCTGCCTGTGTCTCTGCCTCTCTCTCTCTCTCTCTCTGTAACTATCATAAATAAATAAAAAAAAAAGAACCCATTATTTTAGGCAGTTAGAAAATGCACTAATTATCCAAAAGGTCTAGGTGTTCAGACTTGGCTGCTGATACTAGAGCCTATATTACCAATTAGGACAATGCGGCAAGGACCAGTCCGACCACCACCACAACTGAGAAAATCCACTGTTCCTGACTTGCTGAAGCTGAGAAGTAGAAGCTGAGAGATAAATCTTTTACTTTTTTTGATTGAAGTTCAGTTGACAAACAATGATCCATTACTTTCAGGTGTACAACATAGTGATTTGACCAGTCTATATATTATGCTATGCTCATGAGTATAGCTATCATCTGTCACCATACAACACTATTACAATACCAGTGCCCATATTCCCACGCTGAGGCTTTCATCCCTGTGACTTGTATATTCCATAACTGAAAGCCTGTGCCTCAACTCCTTTTTACCCATTTTTCTCATCTCCCCTCCACCTCCCCTCTGGCAAACACCAGTTTGTTCTCTGTATCTACAAAGTTTCTGCTTTTGTTTGTTCATTGTTTTGTTTTTTTTTTTAATTCCACATATAAGTAGAATCATGTGGTATTTGTCTTTCTCTGTGACTTATTTCATTTTGAAAATTGCATTTTCCTAAACATTCTTTCCAGAATGGATTCCCTGCACTCTTTACATCATGCTTCCAAACCCAAGTTTCACATGAGTGCTTCTGATTGACAGAGCCTAGACACAAGGAAGGCTAAGCAAGTGAGTTTTGACTTCTATAGTTTGAGGAGTCATGATGATATAACATATAATACTCCACAAATATGTGAACAGTATTTGCACACCAGGGGTTCAACAATCAAAACAGTATATTGTTAGAATAATTCTAAAATTGTTTGTGTCGATATATAGGGAGAGAGGGAGAAACTGGGGAAGGGTACAAAGGGTTCTTCAAATCACTTGTAAGTTTATTGTTATTAAATGTCTGAAAGAAACATGTAAAACCAATAAATACATTAAATGAACAAAGGAATTTGAGTACCAATAAAGCCTCACCTCTTAACAAAGACTCTAGGTCTATTTTAAAGATGTGGGTTTGAATTTTATATAGCAATGGTTTAATAATAAAACTACTTTCCATTTTTATGAAAATTCAGAGAAAACCACAAACTGTTTCATAGCATCCCTTCAAGAAGGTGATATGTCATATACATAAGAATTCCAAAACTGCTCCTGGGAATTGTTTGAATCTATGAAAATAAGAAATTCTTTGGGATAGATGTTCTGAAAATTTACGACTTGCTAATAAGTCACTTTGGCTTTTACAATTGTTTTCCAAGTTGAAAAGTAGTTAACATTTTTTTTTTCTTTTGGAATTTCTGTTGTGAAACATGAGGGTAATAAATAATGTTAGATCATGGTCATTGAAGCAGACATTTTTAGATATCTATCTACTATCCATTTGGTCTCCTTTTCATTGATAAAAACTGATTATTGTTTGGGGACGGCCATGTGCACAGCTAAAATTCAAAAACAACAACAACAAAACCCTATTTTCCTATCTTCTTTCCAATTCAGGTTGGTCATGTGACACAGTCTTGACCTATTAGAAATAAGTGGAAGAGAGATTTTAGCCTTCAGGCCCTCTATGTAGCTAAATGGAAGCAGTATAGCAAAGTAGTTCTTGCTTCTTGTTTTAAAGCTAAATCATCTTCCCACTACAAAGCTTAGAAAATTGAAAAAAAGTGATGGGTAAGTGAAGAAGCAAAGAAACAGGCATACATTCTACAGAGTCTTGTACTGAGTAACACTTATGAATCATAAGGTTTTTGTTATACTATTTTTGATTAATTAATTCTTAAGTCTCAAACTCTAAGCTAATGTACTTTTCTCAGTTGAGAACATCAATTCCATACTCCAAACATTCGTTCAATGAACAGACATTAAAAACTAAAGTGAACACTGCACCTTGTATTTTTGCATCTCCTTTACAACAAATATTGGCAACAACCAGTCAAGATCTACAAACAGTGATGGCTTGGGGAATTTGCCAGTAGTTCTCAATATCAATTGTTGCTTTAATCTGGTTTAAACTATGAGTTATTTTTCAGGTTTCAGCAGCCTCTAAATTATTACTCCATCAAGGTTGTAAAGTTAATCCCATGAACGTAGTTTTACAACCAATAAATATGCTGTCCTGTGCATCATTTAGAGCATTACTAGAAGCATCTTATATTGATACAGTAGCAAAGATATTTCATCACCATAAGCAGTAGCTCCCTAACATTTTTGGAAACTATTTAAAAACAAAGGGTTCATACTGTCTGTTGCTGGAAGGTACTCCTTATAGTGCTTTATAAATTGTTTTCTCTCCAAACACACTCAATATTACTAAAGAATAAAAATTGTTCTTTTCTTAACTAAATTTGAATAACTCTAGTGCTACGGCCTGTACTTTGTTCCAGTTTTATTTTTACATGCTGCTATAGAGCTGCATTAGAGTTTTATTTGATTCTTAAGAAAATATATTTCGATGATAACTTCATCAAAATCTAGATGAACTATGAAATTTTAATGTCTGAGTACTCTTTCTCTACATTAATGTTCCATTTATACTTATAAATATGCTGTTAAATTTACATACAGTCTCTCTAGTGGTGTTTTTATTGCTTCATGAGAACTAGAAAACATAAAATAATGACTGCTGATAAGTTGCATATTATGGCAAAGTCACAGTAGAAATGTATTTCATAATTTTAGGATCTGAACAAAAAAACAAGCTTTTGAAGAGTATATAAAAGCCTGATGAAGCTCATTTTCTATTATATTTTGGGGAATAAATATCCTATAATTTATTAGGTTATGCTTGTCACCTTTTTTGTTGAGATTATTTCTATTGTTTGCCTAACTGATGTATCAGCTTCTGCGAGAGGTGTGTCAGAAATTGACTATGATGATAAATGTGTCAATTTCTCCTTGAAGTTCTGCTAATGTTTGCTTTATATATTCTGATGTTTTATTAGGTTCATAAAATTTTAAAACTGGTATATCATTAATGAATTTAACCTCTCATTTGTATTAATATCTTCTTCTTTAATTCCAATTTACTAATGTAGTTACACTAGCTTTTTTAGTTTTTTTTAAATAAACCTTCTGCATTAAATATTGTTTTAAATTACTTAATTTTGGTGTTTCTGTGAATGTACTTTTTCTATTTTTTGTTAGCATTATCTACATATATTAAAGCTGACTTAGAAACTTGAAGTTATGAATATATCTAATATTTATATCTAAAGCCACAATCCAATAGAAATTGCTAACAGATTTTTTTACAAAGAAAACTCCAGGCCATGATGGTTTCACAGATTAGTTCTATCAAAAATTTAAGGAAAAAGAAATACCAATCTTATAGACAGTTTTTCAGAAAATTCAGGAGATGTGAACTTTTTCTAATTTATTTTATAAAGCACACGTAGTGATACTCAAATCTGAAATTACAAAACCAGATATTTCTTGACATTACATTAAAATTACAAATCTGTGATCCTCAACCACATATATACAAAAATAACATATGTAAAAGAATAAATATATTATGAGCAAATGGGATTTGTCCCAGAAATGCAAAGTTCTTTCAATATTCATGAATCAAATAATATAATTTACCATTGCAATATATTTACACCTTAATAGATGCAGAAAAAATATTTTATGGAATTACACACCCTTTCCTGATCAAATATCCCAGCTAAACAGGAATTGATGAAATCTTTCTGAATATTTTGAAGGACATTTGTTATGGACTGAATTGTGTTTTCCCTAAAATTCATCTATTGATGCCCTAACCCCAAATGTGACTACATCTGGAGATAAGGTCATTAGGAGATAAAGTTAAATGAGGGCATAAGAGTGGGGCCCTAATTAAATAGAAGTGGTTTTCTTATAAAAAGAGGCAGATCTCTCAATTTTTTTTCTCTCTCTCTTCAGAAAGGAAGGCCATGTGAGGACACAGCAAGAATGTTGCTAGCAGCAGGCCAAGGAGAAAGATACCACCAGAAGCCAACCCTACTGGCACTTTGATCTTGAACTTCAGCCTGCAGGACAGTGAGTTAAGCCACTAGTCTGTGCCACTAGTCTTTGTTACTTTGTTATGGCAGACCAGGTCAGCTAACACAGCATCTATAAACGTGTAGAGATAACCTCATACCAAATGGCAATATACTGAATATATTCCCTTTAAAACCAGAAAATGGGAGAGGTTTTCATTCTTACCATTTTTGTTCATTATCTCTTTGAATGACCCAGCCAGTACATAAGGAAAGAAAGAAAAAAAAGAATTATGGATAGTCTTTATTTTTAGGCAATATGAAAGTCTACATAAAAAATTCTACATAATCCACTATAGTACTATAACTAAATTGCTAGAATAAATTAATTTAGCAAGAATGTAGGATACAAAGTCAACATACAAAAATAAGTTACAATTATTCAATTGCAATTTATGATAGCAACAAAAATCGAAAACAGTGATTTATAGATTTAAAAGGTCCTATTAAAGTTCTAGAAACATTTTTAGTAAAAATGAATAGATCAATTCTAAAGAATATATATGGAAATGCAAAGACTTAGAATAGCCCTTACACTTTCAATAAAAAATGATAAAATTTGAGGATTTATACTACCTGATGTTAAGACTTACAAAGCTGCATTAATGGAGACAATCTAGCATTTGTGTAAAGATAGACAAATAAGTCACTAAATCTAAATAGGTAGTTTAGAAATAGAATCACATAAATGCAGTTTAGTTGATTTTTGACAAAGTCACTATGGTAATTTGTAAAAGTATACACTTTTTAACAAATGGTGCTACAAAAACTGGATAAACTCGCGAAACCAGATGAAATTCAATCCATAGCTCACACCAAACATAAAAGTTAATTTCCAAAGGTTCACAGACCTACCTATGAAAGCTAAAAACTACAAAATGTATAGATTAAATATAAGAGAGGGATCCCTGGGTGGCGCAGCTGTTTGGCGCCTGCCTTTGGCCCAGGGCGTGATCCTGGAGACCCGGGATCGAATCCCACATCGGGCTCCCGGTGCATGGAGCCTGCTTCTTCCTCTGCCTGTGTCTCTGCCTCTCTCTCTCTCTCTCTCTCTCTCTCTCTCCCTCTCTTGGTGACTATCATAAATAAATAAAAATAAAAATAAATAAATAAATAAATAAATAAATAAATAAATGAGAAAAACCCTTGCAATCTTGGAATAAATCATTCCTTAGTACAATAAAAGAAAGAAAAACCCACTAACCTAATTCTAAAAATAAAAATACATAGATGGACTTCCAGTTTGTAGAAGTTTAATCTATGTCAGCTATTTTTCTGTAATGGGCATGGTTGAAATATTTACCTCACGTGCAGAAACGTGGAGGAGGCCAACTCCCATCTGCCTCTACCTGGTTCTGGACCCAGATCTAGCAATCCTACACCATCAGTCCAAACTTGCTCCTCAGTGTGTCTATTCCTCTTCATATTCACAGAAATACTACTTTGTTTTTGTGCAGTGCTAGTTCTTTCTATTTTCAGATATTTTATTTATTTATTGTTTAAAGAGTTTATTTATTGATTGATGAGAGACACACAGAGAGAGAAAGAGAGATAGAGACAGAGACAGAGACAGAGAGAGACAGGCAGAAACACAGGCAGAGGGAGAAGCAGGCTCCATGCAGGGAACCTGATGTGGGACTCGATCCCAGGTCTCCAGGATCAGCCCTGGGCTGAAGGCAGGCGCCAAACCGCTGAGCCACCCGGGCTGCCCTATTTTCAGATATTTTAATATTTGACTTTGGAATGGAAATCATGAAGTTTGAGCTCACAAAGCCATCCAACTGGAAGTTTTAGCAGTATTTTTAGACAAATTACAAGACAAAATTCCAAGTGAAAAAGGAATAAGGTGAATTCTTTTCTGTGGATAAAAGCACAAAAGCCACTTATGGCAGAATGATGTGGGTCCCTGGAGAGCTACAGAGGCAGTGATGTGAGGGCTGCAGTTGCTTAGGCTGCTTGGAGGTAGCTGGATCAGGAGAGACATAAGGAGCAAGCAAAGACCATTTGTCAGCTTCATCATTTTGTCCAAGGCTGTCTTTGGCCTTTTGGTCCTTCGAGTCACTTTGCAGGACTCAGCAGGTTGGACCACACTCTCATCAGCTGCCACAACTTTAAATCTGGAATGATAGTACAGTTTATAAAATAAAAGAAAGCAATAACAATCCAAAGCTAGTTAATTATTAAACAGCACTTTATACAAAACCTTTTTAGTCACTCAAAAATTAATCCTTAGGTTTAAAATGTTTGACTTCAGCCAAAAGATAGAATTTCTTCTATGCCATCAGGGTAATCAGTTGAACAATCTTTGAGAAAAAAATACGAAAAATATACACTTTCTCCCACTTCAACAAGTTGGCATGCTGTTTCTGCACGCTGGCAGATCAAAATCAGTGGAAAAAAATCTCTCTTAAGCTTACCGTGATCATAGGTTTTAGGGAAGAATGCTTCTAAACAACCACATTTCTCAAGTAAGCTAAAAATATTTCCACTTACTTACAATTAAATTTACATATCTTGGTGGAGACAAATGTTACCAAATCACAAACTCATGCCTTTGTGTTGTTAAAAAAGCAGGTAATGAGCCACATTTTATACTTGGCAGGTCTAGGAGTAAATTACATTCTTTTGCTGCCCTTGTCATTTTTTATTCAAGCTAAAAATAATGATTAAAATGAGCAAGTAAGGCAAACTTGAAGGGGAAAGATTACGAGAAAATGACATTGCGGTGGAGGGTGTTCTGGAGTGTTCATAGACATGCCTGAGCAGTATAATTTTATTGTTGCTATTGGCATGCTTCAACACTCCTTTCAGGATCCCTTTGTATAAATCTTGGGGTGAGTATTGGATTCCTGAAGAAATAAAAGATTTACATTTGAACATTAACAAAAATGTGATTTTAATATTGCCTGTGTAGGTCTCTATTAATATTGTGCTAAGTATCTTATCACTTTGTTTTAATTTTTATATGTCAAGGTGTATTAGTTTCCTATTGATATACCAATAAATTACTACAAACTGTGTGACCTAAAAAGGCTCAAAAATTTATTATTGTCCTACAATTCTGGGGGTAAGTAGTCCAAAGTGGACTTGTCATAGTTCTATGTTACTTCTAGAAGCTATAAAGAAGGATCCATTTCCTTTCTTTTTTTGGCTTTTGGGAATGTCCCGCATTCCATAGCTTGTGTGCCAGCATTAGTCCAATCTCCACTTTAAAAATATATGTTAAATCAACTTTATTGAGGCATAACTTCATGCAGTAAGATTCCTTTCACTTGAACTGTTCAATGAGATTTGACAAATGTATAACCTGTAACCAGCACCACAGTCAAGAGGAAATACTATCACCACACAATGTCCCCTAGTCCGCCTTATGGCAGATCTACCTTCCAGGCCTCAGGCAACTACTGATCTGAATCTTATCACTACAGGTTAGTTTTATATTTACTTAATGTAAATGAGATCATCGAGTATGAACTCTTGCTCATTGTAACTGACACCCGTCTATATTGCTGAGTCTATCAATAGCTTATGTGTTTTAATCGTTTATAATATCCCCTGTATACCTACCACAGTTTGTTTACCGTTTGGCTGTTGGCATACGGTTGTATTGTTTCTGATATGTTGGCTGTTGCAAATAGAGCTTTGTGAATGCTATTTTTTGGCATGTATTACTGTCTTTTTATTAAAGTTTAGTTGACATACAATATTATATTAATTTCAGGCATAAAACACAGTGTTTCAACATTTATGTGCTATAGAAAGTCATCACCTTGATAAATCTAGCTATAGTCTGCCATCATACAAAATTGTCACAATATTATTAACTGTATTCTTTATTAACTATATTCCCTATGCTGTCCATTGCATCCTTTTATTATGTATTTCATAACTGGTTGTTTGTACTTTCAGATCCCCTTTCCTTATTTTGCCCATTCCCTCACACCCCTCTGGCAACAACCAGGTTGTTTTCTGCATCTACGAGTCATTCTGTTTTTTTTTTTTATTTTTTATTTTTTACATTCTAGATATAATTCAAATCATATGGCATTCATCTTTCTCTGTTTGATATTTTTATTTCACTTAGCATAATATACTCTAGGTCCACACGTGTTGTTGCAAATGGCCAGATTTTGTTCTTTTTTATAGCTGAATAATATTTAATTGTATATATTTTTACCACATCTTTCTCCATTTATTCATTGATGAACATTTAGGTTGTTTCCCCATTTTGGCTATTGTAAATAATGCTGCAATAAGATAAGAGGTGGTTATCTTTTAGAATTAGTGTTTTTGTTTCCTTTGGGTAAATACCTGGCAGTGGAATTACTGGATCATGTAGTAATTCTATTTTTAATTTTTTGAAGAACCTCTATTCTGTTTTTTCACAGTCATTGCATGAGTTGGCATTCCTACCAAGAGCGCATGACAGTTCCTTTTACTCCACATCCTCCCCAACACTTGTTTCTTGTGTTTTTTATTTTAGCCATTCTGACATGTGTGAGGTGATTTCTCATTGTGGTTTTATCTGTGTATTTCCCTGATGATGAGTGACGTTGAGCATCTTTTCATGTGTCTGTTGACCATCTGGGTGTCTTCTTTATAGACATGTCTAATTAGATTTTAATTAGTTTGTTTTTTCATTAGATTGCCCATTTTTAAATTAGATGCTTTATTGATATGTCATTGTGTGAATTCTTTATACATTTTAGATAGTAATTCCACATGTCCAGTTTCTTTTTTTTTAGTCTTCATTTATTTATACTCTGATTTTTATTATTTTCTTCCTTCTATAACTTTTGACTTAGTTTGATCTTTTTATTTTTCTCATTCTTTTAGGTATAGAATTAAATCGTTTTAGCTTTTATCCCCTAATTTTTTGAGATAGGCCTTTTGCTATAAACTTCCTTCTTAAAACTGCTTTTGCTGCATCTCAATGACTTTGGACAGTTGGGTTTTCATTTTATTTGTCTCAAGATATTTTTTTTATTTCCTTTGATTTCTTCTTTGATCAATTGGTTATTTATCACATATAGTAACATTATTAGCCCCCAGATGTTTGTGTTTATGGATTTCTAGTTGATGCTGTTGTGGTCAGAAAAGATTCTTAATAGGATTTCAATCTTCTTAAATCTGAGACTTGTTTTATGTCCTAACGTAATCTCTCCTGGATAATATTTTCTGTGCACCTGTAAATAATGTATTTCCTGTTGTTTTGGATGGAATGCTCTCTATATATCTCTTAAGTCCATCTGGTCTAATGTGTCGTTTAAGGACGATGATTTCTTATTGATTTTTTTTTTAAGATTTTATTTATTTATTCATGAGAGACACAAAGAGAGAGAGGGGTGGTGGGCTGAGACACAGGCAGAGGGAGAAGCAGGCTCCATGCAGGGAGCCTGACGTAGGACTTGATCCCCAGTCTCCAGGATCATGCCCCAGGCCAAAGGCAGATGCCAAACCTCTGAGCCACCCAGGGATCTCCTCTTATTGATTTTCTGTCTGGGATGATTTATCTATTTATGTACATGGGGTGTGAAAGTCTCCTATTTTTTGTACTACTCTAAACCAGCTAGCACAAATTTTCCTGGTCTCCCAAGCCAGTTCCTCAAGGATGTCATATGTATGATCTTTGTGTACCCTCCCATTGTGGCTAGGTTTCAAGTGATGCAGACTTGCTAGTAAGCAAGGCTGTCCTCCAGCACTACTGTCTGTAAGGTCTGGCTGCAACTGCTTATGTGCACTAGTGAATGGATCTGGTTCCTAACTGTCTAGCTAGGACCGTTGTACGTCTTCTAGTCTGGTTTAGGGTACTGCTTGGGAGGGGCTCTGCTGTAAGTCTTGTGTATTTGCGGGGTATGGCAGGGGTGAGGTTCTGCTTAAGATACACTTTGGGCTAGGGTGAGCAGGTTGGGCAGGGTGAAACCGCAGGATGCTAGGGCAGGGCATGCAGTTCTAGCACAGTAGATGAAGAGCATCAGAAAGATGCCCACCAGCACTGGGCCATCTAGGTAAAAAGGAAGTTAAAAGTATATCTATATCTATATAAAATATATCTATAGATAGAGATAGTGCTACCTCTATCTCTGTATTTATCTCTATCTATAGTCTGCAAGTGCTACTTCTTCCCTGGATAATGATTCCATAAATCCCTGCCCCTCTGACCTATGCCCTAAAATTAGTCAGTGGGTCACCTTTCTGTGTAACCTAGCTGCTTTTAAAACTGTTGCCTCTGCTCTGAGACTTGGAGCAAGTGAAATTGTGTGTATGTATGACCTTTAAGAACAAAGTCTCAGTTTTGTTGACTCACTCTCGTGGACACAAGCCCCACTGGTTTTCAAATTCTGCTGTTATGGGTGCTTTCCTTCTTGCTGCAGATCCCTTGGGCTGTGGAGCCCAATGTGGGTATTGAACTACTCACTCTTCAGAGAGGATCTCTACAGTTGCAATATTCCTTATGTTTGTGAGTCACTGCACTCGAGGTATGGGTCCTGATTAAATTGCACCTCTGCCCCTCCTATTTATCTCAGTGTTTTTTTTTCTTTATGTCCTATGTTCCACTATCTTCAGTTCATTCTCAGAGATTATTGTTTAGTATGTAGGTATTTATTTTGTGTGTCTGTGGGAAGAGTTGAGCTCAGGATCTTCTTATTCTGCCTTTTTGTTCTCCAACCTCCCAATATCTGCTTTTTCGATCACATTTCCTTCTTTGATTATAACCCTCTCCCTCACTCTTATACGTACTCTTGTACTCTTGTTATTACATTAGCTTCACTTTAATGATCCAGAATGATCTTCCTATCTCAAGATTTGTAACCTAAACACCTCTGCAGTATCCTGTTTTACCATGTAATATAATATCTTTATAGGTTCTGGGGACTGAAACATGAACTTTTCTGGGGAGGAGTTTTATTCTGTCTACACCAAGAGAATGCAATATTAGAATATTTGTGGCTAGATTATTTTTTAAAAATTATTTATCTATTTTAGAAAACTAATGAGTATAGATATGTTAACAAAATGAACTAAAAAATGACCTCTAGTTCTACCATCTAGAGTTAATTATTATGAATGTATACATCTTTTCAGAATACGTATTGGGTACCTGTATATCTGAACTTCTTCTATATTTCATAAAAATTGAAAGATATACTGCATATTTTTGTAACATCTTGACTTGGTAATATTAAGAATATATATCGTTTATCTTAATAAATATTTACCTGTAGCATTTTTGCTAGCCAAATGTTAGCCCTTTGTATGTCTCTACATCTAATCCCACAGTTTCATGCTGAACTTTTGCATTGACACATCTTACATCATTTTTTTAGGCTAAATATCTAAACATAGTATTGTTGTATCAAATGTAGAGTGTTTAATTTAACCTTAAGCTGACTCAAAGTACTAATTTCTTCAAGCCTTCTACATATTGATAATGTGATTCATTATAACATTGTCAATTTGTTAGAAGAAAAGTATATCTGACTGTGGTTTTAACCTGGTCCAATTATGACACAAACTGTTCATAGGTGTTAGCCTTAAAAAGAAAAAAAAAAAAAAAGATGTATTTAGAAATAGCAGATAGCAGAGGCGCCTGGGTATCTAGATGGTTAAGCATCAGAATCTTGATTTCAGCTTAAGTCATGATCTCAACGTTGTGAGATCAAGCCCCAAGTCAGGCTCCGTGCTGGGAATGGAGCCTGCTTGATATTTTCTCTCTCTGTCCTCCCCTCTCTTCTCCTGGTGCCCAACACCTCCACCCTCCTCCCCCCCAAAAAAAAAAGAAATAGAGAATTGCAATCCAAGACAAGCAATCTATGGCAAAACTATAGTCAAGTACTGAAAACAAAGGAGAGGAATGCTCTTTTATAAAGGAAAGGGGGAATTTGGGAGGACCATTATAAACAGAAACTTTATTGGAGTAAACTGATAATTTGAAGTATAGCAGCTTTTTGTTGGCTGATTTGTGATAGTCTCATTAGCTGGGTTATTGCCAGGAGAGGAGGAAAAATTTCCTTCCTCCTACTGAGATAGTAAAGTAATAGCTAAAATAGTATGGACTTGCAAGGTGTGTCCATCCCTGCTGGGTTTTGCATTTGATAATGAGCCATAGGAAGTGAGCGCTCCCCCTGCTGGCCTTCTGGCTCCATTCTAAATGAGGTTTTGTTTTATTTTCACCTAAGTCAAAAAAGTATCAGGAATTCTGTAACAGGGAATTGGAGGTAAACTGTGTAATGTTCTCCAGGAGAAGAGAGGACACGGAAATCTTTATTCATGTATCCTTTCATTTGTGATTTCATTCACTTATTTTTAGTCTCTAAAGATTTTCCATTGCTGTTAAGAGTACAGGGGATATGGCAATGAACAAGAGCATCAGGGTTATTATTCTCATTATTATAGTCGAGTGTGTGTTTGTGTGTGTGTGTGTAGGAGGGTCATACAATACACAAACATATACATGAATGAGATAATTTCATATAGTGAAGTGTGCTATAAAGATGATAAAGGACGATGGTGCAGAGCATACTCTATTTGAAATGGGAATATATTGAACACAAAGGAGCCAGGGATGGACAGTTGGGGGCTGAACATTGACCAGGGAGATCTCCCTGAGTTAGGAGTGAGGGAGCTAAAATGAGGTCAGTATGGCTGGAGTATATGGTGTTGAGCTAGTTGAAGTTAGCAAGGCTTGGTTGGAACGTCCCAGACCATGTTAAAACAGTTAAGACTCTTAACTCTAGGAAACAAACTGAAGTTGCTGGAGGGGAGGGGGTGGGGGGGATGGGGTAATTGGGTGATGGGCATTAAGGAGGGCATGTGACGTGACAGGCATGGGGTGTTAATTTATCATGTAAATAATAAATTATTGAACACTACATTTGAAACTAATGTACTATAAGTTGGCTGATTGAATTTAAATAAAAGATAGAAATTTTTAAAATAAACAAAAAATGCAAGAATTTTTTTTTTTTAATTTCAGTGAGAAGTCACTGTGAGATTTTTAAAAAGAGTGTATGTTCTAAATTATGGCTAGAACAGCTTACCTTGGCAAATACGTAGAAAACGGTGTGCTATATTTTAAGAGAGAAAATAGAAAGGCCAGCTAGGAAACTATTTCAAAGGGCTGATGTATTGGTTTAGAATGGCAGCACATGGATGAGGAAAACTAACCTGGTTTGGGCATTTTGTATCTATATTGGAACTCCTCATCACACTATGGGTACCGCACTGAGGAGCTAAATTAAGGTTCCATTTTTTCTTCTACATGTTCCATACGCCTATCCCCAAGTTAACAGTGGTCTTCAGAACTCCTTTGACACTCATTTTAATATGGAAACAGCTATTCTCTGATACATTGGCAGTCAGAGAGGGCTGGTAATGTGAGTTAGGACTAAATAATTAAAAATGAAGAGTAAAGGAAAATGTCCTGTAAAATATTTTTAAGAAACTGATATTCATATTTTCTATTATATTTTGCTTGCTTGTTATGGGTACCTGAAATAACCCCCAGTTTCTTTCATATTGAGGTTTTATTTCCAGAATTCCAGTGTACAAACAAATAACTTATCGGGAAGTAACAACCCATTAACAGTCTCTAATACTTTAGCACAAATTAGATTATAAGGGTGACTAAATTTAAAATTGGAAGGGTCTTTAAAAGATCTTTCAATATCGATGTTTTCAGCTAAGTTTTCCAGAAGCAAACCTAAGAAAAGAATTTGCGTGACAGTGAAAAAAATTAGGAAGCTTTCCTAGGAAAAAGCTTAGAGAGGATTAGAGGAATGAGAAGGAAAGGAATCTGAATAAGTGTGCAAAATCAGGCCAAGTTACACAGAGACAATACTGAGCAAAACTCACACCTTATATGTCCCATGTGGAAGATAATAAAACTGGAGCAGTTGTCCTCACCTCTCTCTCACAGCTGTCAATCATTGTGACTGCCTGAGGTCCACAGAGCTGACTCTATGACAGACATATCCTATGATGAGTCAAATGATGCTTTGTGTCATTCCTTTCCTTGAATGTGGCCAGAATATGTGAATATGATGAAGTTATGTTCTATGGCAAATGTCAGTCATTTTGCAACTACCATCAAAGTCCCCAATCAATTGCCGTTAATTTAATCAAAGGATGCCATTCTAGGTGTACCTGACCTAATCAGCAAGTCCTTTAAAAGAGACTTGAAGCAGCAACTGATGCTAATCCAATGGCCTAGAAGGAGCCAATCGCCATATTATGAAAAGGGCCAAATGATAGGGAATTAGGGGAAGCTCCTAGTAACTAAGGATCTCATTCCTACAACTGCAAGGGACTGAATTCACTGAGACTAGAGAAATATCTAGAGTGTCCAATTAGATTGCAGACTCTTTCAACAGTCTTTGAGTCTCTGACTTTTGAAAGAGTTGTACTGTATCCAGACCCCAACCCATAGATACTGTGAGATAATAAATAGGAGTTGTATTAAGCTAAGTTTGTGGTAATTTGTTAAACAACATAAAAATCTAATATGTAAGAAAATAAATAGTCCAATCAGAAAATGGGCAAAAGATCTCAACATATTCCTTATGAAAGAAGGTATACAGTTGGAGAATAACTAAGAAAATATGCTTAACATCATTTTTAGGAATTGTAACTTAAAACAACAATGAGATACCACTACATACCTATTAGAATGACTGAAATCCAAAGTACCAGATATTGGTGAAAATGTGGGGCAACACAAACTTTCATACATTGATGGTAGGAATGGAAAATGGTACAGCCAGCTTGGAAGACAGTGTGGTGGTTTCTTACAAAACTAAATATACTCTTAACATATGATGCAGCAGTTGTACCTTTTGATGTTTATCCAAATGAATTGAAGTCTTATGTCCACCAAAAACCTTCATGTTTATGTTTATACCTCTTTATTTTTTAATTTTAAAACTTGGAAGCAACCAAGATGTCCTTCAGTAGGTGAATGATTGAACAAAGTAGGTACATTTAGACATTGGAATATTATTCAGTGGTGAGAAGAAATTATCAGGCTGTGAAAAGATGTGAAGGAAACTTAAATGTGGATTGCTAAGCACAAGAAGCCAATCTGACAAGGCTATAAATGGTATGATCCAATAAATGACATTCTGGAAAAGGCAAAGCTATAGACAGTAAAAAGATCAGTGGGCTTGGAAGAAAGGAAAAAAGAATAAATGGAGCCAGGGGATTTCTAGGTCAGCAAAACTCTTTCTACAGGATAGTGTAATGGTGGATACATATCATTATACAATTGTCAAAACTCATAGAATGTACAAAACAGTGAAGCCTAATATGGACTGTAGTTAATAATGTACCAATATTAGTTTATTAATTGTACAAATGTACTACACTAATGCAATGTTAATAAAAGGGGGAAATGGAAGATGGGGATGAAGAAGAATGTGGGAACTCTATAATTTCCACTTAATTTCTATCACCCCTAAAATTACTCAAAAATATAAATTGTTAATTAAAAAATAGAGAGTCAGGATTCTATACAGGTCATACTATTTCCAAGATACTCTTATTTCTCTTTCACCAAAGACATCAACTTATCCCTGTAGCTTAATACACAGATTCATTCTAAAGACATTCTATTATTATTATTATCAGTATTCGCCTTTTCTGTGTGTATATATGTGTGTCATCACCCATATTAATTATAGAATTCTTGCCCACATTGCCCACGCAATATCTTAGAGTAAGAAACCTATCGTGGAGCTTTAGAGAGTGCATGTAATTTGTTTTTGACCCAGAGTGTGAGTCTGATTCTTTTTTACATTTAGTATCAGAAGGGATATGTTTTCATAGTGTCATCTTATTATACACGAATAAATGTATATGCACATATGCATATACACATTTTATGCATGTGATATATATCTACATTTTCATGTATTTATACCTATGCTACATGTATGTCTTTATGTGTATATGTGTGAGAAAGTAATCTATATGTTTTAAAACCCATTTTCTGTCATAATAATCTCTATAACACTAAGTCATGTCATTAACCCCATTTCTCAATTTTTCCACATCAGTATCTGAATGGTGTAATCTGGAATTGGTCCCCACATTGGGTGTTTTTCACTTCTTTGTTACTTTCTACCTTATGATTCTAATCTTTAAAAGTAAATAAATTAGGCCATTTTCCCTTTTTTTTTTTTTTTGTTTCCTCCCATCATTCTATTCTGACTGCTTCAGCATTTAGACTGAGAAACTGCACTGTTCTCATTGATGAGCTTTCAGTTCATCCCATGTTTCAGAGGAAACCAAACCATAAAATTAGAGAGCAGCTTCCCTGCATTATGGTGAGTCCAGTCTTTTCCCAAGAAGGGACCAGGTTTAAAGGGGGTCAATGGGTGTGCATTTTCCTCATTTTAAGTGTAGTATATTACTTGGCAGAAGTTAAAGTCACTGTCAAGATTCTTGGATCAAAGCACTCTTTTTTGATGGATCATCCTCCATTTTTTGTGTCTTATATTTGGTCAGCTGCTCTAAGTCATGTTCCTGCATTAATGATTCCTGCCTCTGCTCTAAGTCAATTCCTCTCATTCTTCTGTCACAGATAGGAAGTGGTTGAGAAAAAAAAATTTTTTTTTACATGTCTTTATTCCCCCTTTCAATGTTGTGAAAATAGTTCCAAAGTTGGGTGTTTTTCAGTTTTCTTCTGTTTTGTTTTCTTCTCCATTAATTTTATGTTCCCTCCTCTCCTCCTCCTCCTCTTCCTCTCCTATTCCTCCTCCTCCTCCTCCCCTTCTTCTTCTTCCTCTTTTCACCATTTTTTTCTCCTCTCCTTTTATCTTTACATTATGAGTTATTGATGAGTCTTTCAGAATGACTCTATTCTCCAATGTGTGCTGTTCTCCTGACAGGAGAGAGGCATATGGGCCCATGAGGTACCTGATTATCTTGGGATATATTATATGAGGATAACAAACCATGATGCAAAATGATCTAGTTTGAATGGCAGGGAAGATGAATTCTAGCTTTGGCTCTGGGCTAATCAATTTTAATGCATGGCATGTTGGAGGTGATATAAGTTTCACAGAGCTGAAGTCACAATATCCATGTTCTCCAACTGGTGAGTAGTGGCCCCTTGTTAAAAGATATAAAATTAAAAAAAAAAAAAAAAGATATAAAATTATTATGATAGATTTATTATTTTGTATTGTTTATTCTTATTAATCTGTTTATTGTTTTACTTCTTAATCTAATAGAACACAATAGACCTATAAGAATATACTTTAAATAATATTTATTGCATAGTAAAAAAGAATAATTTTACACCAAGATGTCTGCAGATGCAAAATAAAATGTATCCCTGCATACAAATGCGATATAAATATAAATTTTTAGTGAGAATTTATGGTATGATAGACATCATGGAAAATATTGCAGGTCCAATGTGAAGCAAAAATTAGCAGACAGCATGTGTCATTAATTTAAATAAACACAGAAACAAATTTAAAATAACAACTGTGGCAAATGCTAAGAAGGGCTCAATTAGCACTATCTAAACTATATATTTGTACATTTGTTTATCATTTTCTCCTATTGCCTCCTTGAACCATATGGGAAGAAATCTAGTCCATTTTATTTACTGCTAGATATATTCCAGCATATAGTAGGTTTTCCATAATATTTGTTCAATATTGTTCAATAATATGTGTTCAATAAATAAATGGCATAAGATAGATTTGAGTTATTCAAGCCAATTAGTAAAGACAACCTTGAGATTACTGAATTTTGAGTTCTCAAGAGTAGGCTGACATTATTTAGATGAAAAGGAGTTGGAAGACTGTCAGACAAAGGGAAATGCTATGTAAAAGCTCAACGTTGGAGTAAACATAGTGATTGTGAACCACAAAAGAGAGCCAGTGCTGACTTGAAAGGAGGATAAGAAGCTTGGTGTTAGAGAGTAGACAAGTGAGGAGAGTCTCCAAGACTTACATGAGTGACGCTAAAAAAAAAATCATCTTTCTTTTTAAGAGTATTGAAAACCACTGAACAAATGTAGGCAATGGACTGAAGTAATCAGATTTGTACTTTAAAATAATATCTGTTGTCAATTATTTATGATTAAAATGACAAGAACATTTAAACAAGGAGTATGGTTGAAGAAGAGAGGACCTAAAACAAATTGTAGATGATTTTGTTGTTTAAGGTCTGTTAAAAGAACATGAGATATTGAAGTCAGAAAGAAAAACCAGTAAGATAGGAGAAAAACAGAAGTGTGGTAGTGTAGAGGAAGGCAAGTGATGAGAGTATTTTAAGGAAGGGAGGCCACAGGTTTCAACGTTACTGAAAGGTAAATTGAATTGTAGAAGGATAATTAAATATTGCACTAGCCATAAAGATATGGATATTGTCATTTAACTTCTTTTGCTAAAATCAGTGATAATGTAACTCTCTTCTCTCTCTCTCTCTCTCTCTCACACACACACACACACACACACACACACACACACACATTCCAAAGCTATTGGATAAGAATGATAATATGTAATTGAGTCAAGAAGTATTACCATTGGCAGCCAAATTCAAAAGACACCTGAAAGCCTTGAAACCTGAATGATAATCCTGAGCTAATAATGGCAGTTTGTAAAATAATTTATTTTCTTGGAACTTAAAACTTGGATTATAAGAACTATACTGGGTACAGGAAACATAGTTTTGAGTCTGTGCAAAGTGGGAAGTTGGAAATGAGATCCTTTAACAAAGGCTAGGTCTTTGAATGACTTTCTATAGAGAAAAAATAAATAAAAGCAAACAAAAATCCTGTTTTCCAGAAGAGAAACAACAAGTTATTTTGCCTTTCTCATTCTTTGACCTCACTGTGAAAATGAACTCTATGCTGAGAATCAATAAACAGCGTTCAACTCTCATTCATATAAGGAGATTAAATATTCACTTATTTTGGAGTCTGGAAAAACCCCCAGCCAAGTATTTCTGTTTAATATGACCACAAGCACCTTTGGACAACATACAACATCAATACCAATATCTTTTTGGAGAAAAACACTAGAATAAATCTCTTAGAATTCTCACAAATTGTTCTCACTCACATATTAGCTTATTACTCCAAATTACACCACACAGCAAAACAAAACAGAACAAAACAAAGAAAAACAAAACTACCATGAAATAAGTAAAAACCGCACAGCAGTATCAAACTCTTAAGGACAAAATATAATGAAATAATTAGATACACTATAAACCAATCGTATAAAACATTTAATGAATGAAAAGAAGGAATTAAAAACATGAAAAGAAATAATAGAAAAGCAAAATTAAACAGTCAACTTTAGAAAAGAACTAAATAAAACTTATAGGAATTCAAAATAAAAATATTTCAATTACAAACTCAGCAAATGTGTTAAAATTATAAATGATTACAGAGAGAATGGCTCTATGCCTGAAATATATATGTGTGTGTATATACATAATTATGCATATATAATTATATGCTATCATGAAATTTACAAAAAAAAAGAATGAAGAACGAATAGTTATAGATGTCATAGATAAAACCGGAAACTCTGATATATTTAATTGGACTTCCATAGAAAGAAGTGCAGGAGATTTTGTATAAGTCACACAATCTAGGAATCATTTATTAGGATTTTCTAGGATAGATGAAAGACAAATACTTATTTGGGAAAGCACAGTGAAACACTACATATTAAAAAATGCAATCCACATTTTAACTAATTTTGATAGTTTTAAATTTTGCCTGAAGACAAAAAGAATATTTTTTTTTTTAGGATTTTATTTATTTTTTCATGAGAGTCACAGATTGAGAGGCAGAGACAGGCAGAGGGAGAAGCAAGCTCCTCACAGGGAGCCAGGGTAGGACTTGATCTCCAGATCCCGGGATCACACCCTGAGCTGCAGGCAGCTCTGGATCACATCCTGAGCTGAAGGCAGCCGCTGAACCACTGAGCCACCCAGGCATCCCCAAAAAGAAGATCTTAAAGGCATCCAAAGTGAAACAAAGCTTATCTATAAAGAAAACCAATGATACTAACAAGAAACTTCTCTTGAGTACCAACTGAATTTAGAAAATTTGCAGAAGGTGAAACAGGAGATAATTTAAATAACCATTAATACATGACTTTTTTTTTTTTAATGTAGGTAAACCATCATTCAAGAACAAGGGGAAAATTTCAGATAAACTGTAGAGTTTGTCAGCAATGCATTCTCACTATGAGAACTTCTAAATCATGTATTTCAGGAACAAATAAATTGAATGAAGAACAAAAGACATTATTACTCTATAAATGAATGGCAAGCAAAAAAAAAAAGAAGATAAACAGAAACATAAAAGATGTTGAAATAAAACAATGTATCTAAAAGGATTATTTTGAGGATTAAAAAAATCATAGTTTTAAAGTGTTTGAAATTGTGCTATAAATATGGTCAACATTTTATAATTATTTGCTAAATAAGTAAAAAAAAGTATAAATAACTAACAGAAATATTTGACAAAGAAAACATAAATATTTGTTCAGCAGCATTAGGTAATTTGTGATCATAGAAAAATATAGTAAATTTCTGTTTTGGAGAGATATATACATATTATCTTATTTTAGAACTTATTTTGCTCATATATTTAACTACTGAAATATATAAATGATTAGATATCGAAACATGTAAATAAAAAAGTATTAACCAACTTAAAACATTAATCAACTTCAAATATCAAATTTTAAATATCAATTTATTTATTTTTTAAAATTTTACTTATTTATTCATGAGGGACACACAGAGAGGCAAAGACACAGGCAGAGGGAGAAGCAGGCCCCATACAGGGGAGCCTGATGTGGGACTTGATCCTGGGACTCCAGGATCCTGCCCTGAGCCAAAGGCAGGCGCTTAACCGCTGAACCACCCAGGCATCCCTTAAATATCAATTTAAAGGAAGTATATTTCATAAAAGCAAAAAATCAGTGGTTGTAAAAAGCACAGAATAAGTTGAAAGAAACACATAAGGATCATCAGATTGCATTAAAATATATCTATATGGGATCCCTGGGTGGCGCAGCGGTTTGGCGCCTGCCTTTGGCCCAGGGCGCGATCCTGGAGACACGGGATCGAATCCCACGTCGGGCTCCCGGTGCATGGAGCCTGCTTCTCCCTCTGCCTGTGTCTCTGCCTCTCTCTCTCTCTCTCTCTCTGTGACTATCATAAATAAAAATAAAAATTGAAAAAAAAAATCGATGACGTTTTAAAAAAAAAAAAATAAATAAAATAAAATAAAATAAAATAAAATATATCTATATGTAATTCACAACATAGAGCATAAAGACCTAGGGATATTAAAAGAAAAAGCATAGAATAAGGTACAGCTGTAAATTTATTTTAATATCTGATAAAATAAACTTAAAAGTAAAAACAATTATTTGGGATAAACTTTTAAATTTATATGAGGAATATAGAGCAATTTTACATTTATTTTTGCATGTAATAACATACTCAAAGATGCATAAAGTAAAAGTTGACAGAGAGCAGAATGTAATAAATCCACCATCATACATGGAAATGTCATTAAACTCACTATTAGGAGGCCCAATACCCAAACTTAGTAAAAGTATGGACAATTTGAACAATATAGTTAAAAGCCTGCTCTCATGATTATACATTGAACCCTGAACCCCAAAATTAAAGAGAATATCATTTTTTAGAGCACACATGAGATATGCATGTAAAATGGGCTTTAAAATAAACTATAGTGTAATGTAATCAAATTTCATATAATTAATAACAGAGCAAGTTAAATTTACTACAATATTATTAAATTATAATTAAAACATAATAAAACAACTTAAAATATTAAATATATATGGAAAATAGATAGTCTACCTATAAAACAATAGGTCAAAGAAGAAAGTATGACAAACTTTAAACATGAACAAGACAATAATAAAAGTGTTCCATATTAGAACTGAGCTAAATGCTATTTATGAAGGATAGGAAGGCTGAAAATCAATGACATAAGCATTCATCTTAAAAATTAGTGAGAAAAAGCAAAAATGAACTCAAATCAAAAGGAACAACAAAGAAATATAGTCTGCCACAACTCATTCAAGAAGATAGTATAGTTTGATATAAACAAGATCAATAGTTTGATAACTGTCTAGAAGTTTTGAATCTGCTTGGTAAAAACACCAAGCCCACATGATCTTAGGAGAATATTATACAAAATATTAGAAGTATAGATAATTCCAATTCTATACAAGGTCTTTAAGGAAAAATGTAGAAAAATTTAACAAGATTGTATTTTTTTTTTAATGATTTATCTATTTACTTGGGAGAGAAAGAGAGAGGGGGGGCAGAGGAAGAGAATCTCAAGTACTTTCCGCTGAGCACAGAGCTCGATGTGGGGCTCAATCTCACGACCCTGAGATCACAATCTGAGCCAAAACCAAGAGTTAAATGCTTAATCCACTGAGCCACCCAGTGCCCCACAAGACTATTTTAAATGACAGGCAAGGAGCCATATTAAAATGGCTTTAAGAATAAATAGGAGATGCAGAAATAAAAAGAATAAATACTAACAAATCTTTTCAAAATTTCCAGGAAAGTAGAAGAGAGGGAAGTAACTTGAGGTGAGGTTTGAATGATGATTTTTATTTATTCTATGAAAAACCTAAGCATATTGCAAAGTCATAGGAGTGTATTATTCAACCATAAAAAAGAAAGAAATCTTGCCATTTCTGATAACGACGTGGATGGATGTCGAGGGCATTATGCTAGGTGAAAAAAGTCAGGCAGAGAAAGATAAATACCGTATGATTTCATTTATATGTGGAACCTATCAAACAACACAAAAAGACTCTCAAACTCATAGATTGGTAGTTGCCAGAGACAGGGTGGGTAAAATGGGTAAAAGGATAGAAACTTCCAGTTACAAAAATAAACAAGACCTAGGGATTTAATGTACAAGACAGTGGCTATAATTATAATACTGCATTGTATATTTGAAAGTTACTAAGAGAGTAGATCTTGAAAGTTCTTACCACAAGAAAGAAAATTCTAGTTATGTGTGATAATAGATGGTACTGAGGTGATCATTACATAATACAAATATCAAATCATTATGTTCTACACTTGACACTAATGTTATGTCAATTATCCCTCAATTTAAAACAACAACAACAAAGAAATGACATATGAAAGACGCAGAGTGGAAAGACGAATGGTAGAGAGTTGGAAGTTTTCACATAGGTGTGAGTTTGTAGGTTTGTGAAGTAAGGGCTCAGTGAGATATTCCTAGATTTATAATACGGTCCCTAAAACAATGAGAGTGGGTATCTCTGTATTGTTCCTGTTACTAGAGGAAGTTTTCATTATTTCATTGTTGGGTATGACGTTAGTTGTGAGTTTGTCATAGGTGTTCAGGTACATTCCTTTTATGCATACTTTATTGATAGTTTTTAAGTCAAAATATATTTTTAATTTTGTCAAATGCTTTTGCATGATTGCACGATTTTTGAGCCTTTTGTTAATGTGATGTATCAAGTTGATAAGTTTGAAGCTATTGAATCTTCCTGGCATACCTGGGATAAATAAACCTCACTTGATAGTGGGTTTTAATCCCTTTAATGTATTGTTGAATTTGCTTTGGTAATATTCTGTTGAAAATTTTAGGGGATACTGAGGGGTGATTTTTTTTTTTTTCATTGAGGATATTGAAAGGGATTGAAGGGAATATTGAGCTGTAGTTTTTTCTTTTAGGCAATACCTTTGTCTGGTTTGTTACTAACGTAATGCTGGCCTTGCAAAAATAATATTGGAAGCAATCCTTCCCCTTCAATTTTTTGGAATAATTTGAGAAGGATAGGTAGTTACTATTCCGTAAATGTTTGACAGAATTCACCGCGAAGCTGTTTGGTTCTAGACTTTTGTTTCTTGTGAATCTCTAAGTTACTGATTTAATTTCATTACTTGTAATCACTCTATTTGGATTTTCTATTTCTTTGTGATTCAATCCGGAAGTTAGTGTTTTTCAAGGAATATATCCATTTATTTTAGGTTTTCCTATTTGTTGATTTATAGATGTTTGTAGTCATATTTCATGATCTTTATATTTCTGTGGTGTCAGTTGTTTCTAATTTCTAATATTATTTATTTGGATCCTCTCTTCTTTTTCCTTTATGAGTCTGCCTAGAGGTTTAATGATTTTGTTTATCTTCCCAAAGAACCAACTTTTAGTTTCATTAGTCTTTTCTATTGCTTTTTAAACACTATATTATTTATTTTCTCTCTGATCTTTTTTATTTCTTCCACTAACTTTGGACTTTGTTCTTCTCTTTTTTCTCCCTTTCAGTATGAAGTTAGATTATTTATTTGAGATTTTTAATGAGGTAGGGTTTTTTTTTTAAGATTTTATTTATTTATTCATGAGAGACAGAGAGAGAGAGAGAGAGAGAGAGAGAGAGGCAGAGACACAGGCAGCAGGAGATGCAGGCTCCATGCAAGGAGCCTGATGTGGGACTCGATCCCGGGTCTCCAGGATCACACCCTGGGTTGAAGGCAGCGCTAAACCGCTGAGCCACCCGGGCTGCCCATGAGGTAGTTTTGTGTTGCTATGAACTGTCCTTTTACAGCTGCTTTTGCTGCATTCCATAGATCTTGTAAGTTGCATTCCCATTTTCATTTGTTTCAAGGTATTTTTTAACTTTCTCTTTGATTTCTTATTGACTCATTGGTTGTCTAGTAACATGTCTCCACCTGTTTGCATGTTTTTCACCCAGTTTTCTTTCTGTAATTGATTTCTAGTTTCATAGTGTTGTTGTGGGAAAAGATGTTTGATATGATTTCAGTCCTCCTGAATTTACTGAGACTTGATTTGTGGTCTAACGTGTCATCTATCCTGGAAAATGTTCCATGAGCACTTTTGAAAAAAAAAAAGTGTATTCTGGAGTTTTTGAATGAAAATCTCTTAATTATGCCCAGTTGGTCTAATTAAACCTATTTTTTAAAAATAAAACTGAGGTACAGAAGGTTAAGTAATTTCCAAATATCACCCAGTTGGTAAATGACAGAGGTAGAAGGGGGATCTAACAAACCTAGCTTCAGCATGTTGATTCTAGAACTATCCTAAAACCATCTAACTCTACTGTGATATTATAGTCCCAAGGGAATGAAATATTATAAATGAGTTTTAACTGTTGCTGACTGGTAATAATGACAATTTGGTTGGGAGCAGTAAAGTGAGAGAAAGAAAGGTTAATTTGTGCACGGAAAGATGAGGCTTTTGGAGAAGTAGATGTGTGTTGAAGCTATAATAAAATATATCAAGTAGGAAAAAATACTCACTGGGATCTAGAAGCAAGAGAATTTGAAAATCACCAGCTCCATGTTTTCGTTTACAATTTTGTATTTCCCTCTATTACTTTCAAATCCTTGGGAAAGAGTAAAAAAGAGTGTAGTTTTGTGTTAGCTTTGCTCAGGAGAATTAAGGGGAGTAGCTTGAGCCTACATTTGCAATATCAAAAACTGAGGAAAGCCTGACCACTATAGCAAGATAATTTTAAGATGGTCCAGGTAGTCAGAATAGACATCTTATGCAACAGCAGTTAAAAGCAGAGGGAATAGAAAAAATCCTATTGGAATATAGATTTGTCCTAGGGATTCATCCTTCAAATACTTTGAATTTGCTCAAATACTGTGTATCTCCAGCAGAATAAAGTACTACTTCTGTAAAAGCACCTCATTTATTCTATTAAACAATTTACTAAGCTGCTATTCTCTCTAACCATCCATCCAATCTATCAACTTCTGTTAGAATTTATAGTTCCTACAAAGCAGGGCTGTATTCCACTTATCTTTATTTCCTCAGTGTCTTGCAAAATTCCAAACATACAGAGGCAGCTGAGCAGCTGAGTCGGTTAAGCATCTAGTTCTTGGTTTTGACTCAGGTCATGATCTCAAGGTCGTGAGATCAAGCCCTGGCATGGGCTCTATGCTCAGTGTGGAGTCTGCTTGAGATTCTCTCACTCCCTCTGCTTCTATCCCTCTCTCTCTCTCTCTCAAAATAAAAATTAAATAAATCAATTCCAAACATATAGCAGATTGTTTCTAATGCCCACAAACTAGGTGGAATAGCAATTTTATAGAGCTCCATCTTCTTTCATCCTATAACAAATCTGCTTGAGATCTTTATCTAATGGATCTTCCTCCACAGAGGCAATGGTCCTTTGTCTGGCTTCCATTTTCTTAAGCTCTGATCTTTTGACTAATTGAACATGTGCAGTATGATGCCTTCCTCACATCCGGGAAACAATTCATTCCCTTACTCTAATTTTTTTTTTTTACCCCATCTATATGTATAACACAGCACAGAGAATGCTAGAGACCAAATTGCAGCCCAACTTTGAATTCTTTACTTCTTCATACCATCTTCCTTTGTCCTACTTGATCCATTTTATTTCTTAACATCCTCAGGTCTATTTCTCAGCACAAACATGATTTCCCTCTAGAGCTTGGGGATTGAACATATTACTTTCTTCTTCAAAATTTGTTTTCAATTATTATCTATCCTTCAAAGACTGGTTTAACTCCCTTCTAATCTGTGTGATCCTCCATGTTCAATCCAATCTACTATGATCAATTATTTTTCAGAAATCCTTTGTTCACCTAAACTGAAACATATTTAAAGAAACATATTTATTATACAATGCCTTATATCCTTAGTTAATTTTCACCTATAAAGGAATCCTATCTTTCCAACATTATTAAAAGTTGCCTTAGGGATAATAGTTAGCATAATGTCTTGAATATACTACTTAGTTTTGCTTAAAAAAATTGGTAGGTGTTAAGAATATAGTTTTTTTTTATTAATAGGTTAACTTTTTATTTTTTTTTATTTATTTTTTTTAAATTTTTATTTATTTATGATAGAGAGAGAGAGAGAGAGAGAGAGAGGCAGAGACACAGGCAGAGGGAGAAGCAGGCTCCATGCACCGGGAGCCCGACGTGGGATTCGATCCCGGGTCTCCAGGATCGCGCCCTGGGCCAAAGGCAGGCGCCAAACCGCTGCGCCACCCAGGGATCCCAACTTTTTATTGATAATGCATTTTCCAAAGGAAAATATAAATTATATTATATAAAACATGTATTAATCATATGTAAAAGCAAACAGATGATTTCTTTTCTGTACACAGTTACACACCACACTTAAAAAGTATGCAATTTTATTTAGATTGCTAATTTCCCAAGGAAATATATAATTATTTTGTGTCTAGTAAAGCACTTAGGGAAAAGATTGTGGAAGATTTTTAATGATGATAATGCAATTGTGATGAAGTAAACATTTATATTTAGCTCTGTGAATGATAATATTGATTGAATAGGAAATGGACTGCCCATATTATGTTTCAGATATGGACTTATATATTACAAGCCCAAATGTGCATGGAAAGAATGTTCTGTATTGCAGACTGGGCAATAAGCCCACTAACTCCAGACTCCTCAAACTGTGATAAAGTATGTCTCTCTGGCTAGGGAGAAAAAGACAATTCCTAGCCTTAATGCTCTTTCTTTAGTATAAAATGTGCACTAATAGGATGCATTGAGCTACTGACGCTTTCTGTGAAAAGTCTCTATCCTTTCAAATGCAAATATTTCAGAATCAGCCAGCTTTCTAGCACATGGTTTTTAAAACCAAGTCATTCTTCACTGTGAGCTAGCATAATTGTACATTTGGGACATTATATATTTATACATATAATGGGTACAATTCAAGCAGCTGCCTGTTGAAGTTATGGAAGGTCTGTCTATTAACAACAGAATGTGAAATACAGACACATACACATGTATATATATGCATATATAGGATTTTTTAAACTCGATTCCTAATTAGCCTCAATTCATGTTTTCCCTCCATAATTTGAGTTCCTTGAATTTAAGCTTTATACTATCATTATTTTAATTTTAATTTTTTAAAAAGGTTTATTTAATTCTTTTCAGAGAGAGAGAGAGATTGAGCTTGCACAAGCACGTGAAGGGGGGAAGGGGCAGAGGGAGAGGAAAGAAATCCTTGAGCAGACTCCCCACTGAGCATGGAGCCCAGTGCAGGGCTCAATCCCAGGACACTAAGATCATGATCTGAGCTGAAATCAGGAGCCAAACACTCAACTGACTGAGCCACTTACATGCCCCTAATATTCATTTTTAATTCTTTTTTTTTTTTTAAGAAGTAGGAGAGATTGACAATTATACCCATGTATCTGAAATTGCAAATCTTAACCTTGCAACTAGGGTGAAACTTTTCAGGGTTATAATTGTTGTACATATACTATTAAAGATAATAGACTTTAGAATAAAAAAATGTTTTAATTCTCATTCCACTGATTACTAGATATTTGTCTTTGTGTAGGTTACTTAATTTCTATGAGGCTCAGTTTCCCTACCTCTAAAATGACACCTTTTCTTGCTAAGGACTTGCTACATGCTAAGGTCTCAAAAAAGTTCCCTTCCTTTAATTTTCTTGTTTTCTCATGGCACGTTGTCTGAGATTATTAAAAATGCAATGCCTGAAGAATAATGCATAATGGATTTTCCTCTAGGTTCATTATGGGGTTATCTGCAGAGAATCACCTGCTGGGAATACTCCCTTTAGAATTGCACACAGGTGTCTTCATCCTTTACTATGGAAGCAGCTCTGAATCTATGGTCTTCTAAATACAGCACATCACATTTGAGTATTTTGGGTTAGGGCAATTAAATTTTTAGTCAATTAGAAATGTCTTTGATCCTTAGTTGAAGTGTTAAGCTCCCGAGGGACCACCTAATAAATAGCATCACTTTTCCTCACGTTGATTCTGAGCAATTTGAGAAATAAAACAAAGGAATGTCCTAGAGTTCCATGCATCACTTTTACTCTTGATATGTCCATAGTAAGAGGTAAGAGGACATAACTAAGTATAAGATAGAGATGGGCCTATTATATGAGTCTCAGAGCTAGAGAGATTTGCTCAGCTAATTCTAGATGATGCTGAGCTGGGACAGCCTTTTACTGTGGGAATGGTGTTTAGGGAGCATGTGCTTCCTTTGGGAAACAAGAAGGAGAAAGATAGACGTAGTAAGTGGGTAGAGAGAAATTTGTGGAAAAAAATCCCTCTTCATGGAGACGGGATGGAGTAAAAGGTTGTTACCTAACAATAAGCTGCTTATTTTCACCAAGACTAAGAATAAAAATATGATTCTGTCTTCTTAGGACCCTTGGGTGCTTCTTATTTGTCAAAAAGATCCTCAGTAATGGGATAAGCTACTTTTCCCTGTCTCTATGACTTTTCTGATTCTCTGATTTCACAGTCTTATTTCATATCTGTTGCTATGTTACTTTGACTTTTCTTTCATGTTTTTTTTTTCTTTTTCATTCTTATTTTCTAGCTTTGGAGATGCACGGAGATATTCATGGTAAAGTAAAAGAAAGCCCTAAACTCTAAGTAAGAAATTATGGAATTGAATTCTTCAATTATTAGTTATATAACTTTGGGAAAAAAAAACACTTTACTGAGGCTGTCAATATATAAAATGACAATTATGCAAAAAGGCACAGCTGTGGAGAATGAGACGTGAAATCTTTTTATTAAGTAGTCATGTGCAAATGTGGAACTCATGATGGGTATATTAGAGTCTGGATTCCTAGTATCTTTTTCTTAAAGTTTTTTTTTAAACAGCTTTTTTGAAATATAACTGATACACAAAGAATTGCACATAATTAATGCACAAAATTCGATAAATCTGGATATATGCAAATACCCATGATACCATCACAAGAACCTAAGTAATAAATACTTTCAACACATCCCCAAGTTTCCATGTGTGTTTTTTTTAGGTTTTATTGTTTTCTATTGTTTTTATTTTGTTGTAAGGAATTTTAACATAAGATTTATCTCCTTAACAAATTTTGAAATACACAGCACTGTGTTAACTATAACCACTATGTTTTACAGCCGGTCTCTAGAATTTATTCATTTTGTATAGCAAACTTTATAACTATTAAACAAAAATTCCCCATATCTCCTAATCCCCAGCCCCTGGCAATTACCATTCTGTTCTGTTTTTATAAGTTTGACTCTTTTAGATAACTCACAAAATTGGAATCATGCAGGGGTTCCTGGGTGGCTCCGTTGGTTGAGCAGCTGACTCTTGATTTTCACTCAGGTCATAATCCTGTGGTCCCGGGATCGAGCCCCACATCAGGCTCTGTGCTCACTGGGGAGTCTGCTTGGGGATTCTCTCTCTCTTTCTCTCCTTCTGCCATTTCTTCCTCTTGTGCCTTCTCTCTCAAATAAATAAGTAAATCTTTTTTTTTTTTTTTTTTTTTAATGGAGTCATGCAGTATTTGTTCTTCAGTGACTGGCTTATTTCACTTATTACAATGTCCTCCAAGTTCATCCACATTACAATTGCATGATATCCTTTCTAAAAGAGTGAATAATGGGGATCCTTGGGTGCCCAGTGGTTTGGCGCTTGCCTTCGGCCCAGGGCATGATCCTGGGGTCCCAGGATCAAGTCCCACATCAGGCTCCCTGCATGGGGCCTGCTTCTCCCTCTGCCTGTGTCTCTGTCTCTCTGTGTCTCTCATGAATAAATAAATAAAATCTTAAAAAAAATAAAAGAGTGAATAATATTCCATTGTATGTATATACCACCCTTTTCTTTATCTATTCATCTGTCAGTGAACACGTGGGTTATTTCTACGTCTTGGCTATTGTGAATAATACTGCAATGAACACAGAAGGGCAAATATCTTGGAGATCCTGATTCAATTCTTTTGGATGTATACCTAGAGGCAGGATTGCCATATCATATGGTATATTTCTATTTTGAATTTTTTGAGGAATCTCCATAGTGTTTTCCATAGTGGCTGGACCAATTTATATTCCCACTAACAGTGTACAAGTGTTCCCTCTTCAGCACTTGTCATCTTTCTTGCAGAGGGCTGGTGACATACTGACTGACTTGAAGGAGCAGCAGGTTTTTATGCATATTTTTTCTTTCTGCCATGTCTAAAATATTCTTTTTTCTCCAGAGCTAACAGTTGAGGGCAAATGATCATACGTAGAATAACAAGCAGCAACTTTCATTCTGTCTTTATCCGACAGAGATTCTAACCTCTACCACTTGTTTTTTGTCTAAGGATCAGTTGAACTCGTATAGAACACCAATTGTACATTTTCTCAAACTTATTTATGAAATAATTAATATGAAAATCAGCATATTTTTATAAGTCTGAATTTGATTCCACTTCTTTCCAGATTATAATATGTGGGTTGAATATTCTTGAAGAATGGTAAGAATCTTTTCATCTCAATCTCCCTAAAACTATCATGTGTCTTTGTAACAGTATTTGCTACTTTCTCTATAATTATTTGAACTTTTATTATTTTTAATTCCTAATCTAAAAATTGATGGGATTTCTTGTCTGTGAAATTGTTTAGCTCACTCTTTTTTTTTTTATTTATTTTATTTTATTTATTTATTTATTTATTTTTTTTGCTCACTCTTGATTTAAGAGCACACGCCCCTAAAATTTCTTCAGTGAGAGTTTAGAAAGAGACTGTTATTTTTGGTGGAACCATAGCAGCATTAATTCATTTCCTTTCTCTTGCCATTATCTTATCATGCTAGGAAAAAAAAATTAAAAGCCCCTGGTAGCCATTGGATATTATAGGAATCTTTAAAATATAGGATTTAGACTCTGTATTATATCACTATATTACAAGATTCACATTTATGCTGAGAACTCAATTGCTATGAACAGCTCCAAGGAGAAGTTACTCAAGTATCCCTAAGTAGTATTACTGACTGCTGAGTTAGGTTATACGGTACTGTCCTATGTATTTATATGAATGTCTAGCCAAAAAAATTACGTTGATATAGCTATATAACTATGCATAAAATTATATATGTAATGATTTAAATGCTTTCATTTCCCTAAAGTTCACATGCTAAAATCAGAGTGGACTGATAGAGAGGCATACCTCAGGACATATTACAAGTCTCATTTCAGACCACCACTGTAGAGCAAATACTGCAATAAAGCAAGTCAAATGAATATTTTTATTTCCTAGTCCATATAAAAATTATTTTCACACAAAGTATAGTTTTTAAGTGTGCAATATTATATCTAAAATTAATATATATATATTGTAATTTAAAAATATTTTATAAAACGCTTTATTGATTTAGAATACTAACCATCACCTGAGCTTTCAGCAAATCATAATGTTTCTTCCTGGTGGTCTTGCTCAATGTTAATGGCTGCTTAGTGATCAGGGCAGTGGTTTCTGCAAGTTGGGATGGCTTAAAATAAGACAACAGTGAAATTTGCTTCATCTATTGACTCTTCCTTTCAAGAATGATTGCTTTGTAGCAGGCAGTGCAGGGTTCTTTGTTGTTGTTGTTGTTTAGATTTTATTTATTTATTCATGAGACACCTATAGAGAGAGGCAGAGACATAGGCAGAGGGAGAGGCAGGCTCCCTGTGGGAAGCCTGATGCAGGACTCGATCCCAGGACTCCAGGATCATGACCTGAACCAAAGGCAGATGCTCAACCACTGAGCCACCCAGGGATACCTGCAATGCTGTTTGATAACATTTTACCTACAGAACTTATTTCATAATTGGAGTCAATCTTCTCAAACCTTGCCCCTGCTTAATCAATTAAGTTTATCTAACATTCTAAATCTTTTATTGCCACTTCAATAAATTTTACAGCATCACCACCAGGGGTAGATGCTATCTGAAGAAACCACTTTCTCTCCTCATGTATAAGAAATAGGTCTTCATTCATTCAAGTTTTAACATGAAATTAAAGTGATTCAGTCATATCTTCAGGCTCCACTTCTAGTTCTCACTATTTCTATTACATTTGTAGTTATTTCCTCCATTAAAATCTTAAACCCCCAAACTTCTATCGAAGAGTGTTGGAATCAGCTTCTTCCAAATTTCTGTTAATGTTGACATTTTGACCTCTTCTTGTGAATCACAAAAGTTCTTAGTGGCATCTAGAATGATGAATTCTTTCCAGGTTTTCAATTTACTTTTCTCAGACCCATTAGAGGAATCACCATGGTAGCTACAGCCTTTCAAAATGCACTTCTTAAATAATAAACCTTGAAAATTGAAATGGCTTCTTGATTAATGGGCTTCAGAATGGATGTTTTGTTGGTAGGCATGAAAATAACACTAATCCCATTGTACATTTCCACCAGAACTTTGGGTGACCAGGTAGATTGTCAATAAATAGTTAAATTTTTAAAGGAATTTTTTTTTTTTCTGAGTAGCAGGTCTCAATAGTGGGCCTAAAATATTCAGTAAACCATGTTGTAAATAGATGTGCTGTCATCCAGGATGTACAGATCAATTTATAGAGAACAGGATAGATTTAGCACCATTCTCAAGGGCCCTGAGATTTTTGGAATGGTAAATGAGCATCAGCTTCAACTCTCAGTCACCAGGTACATTAGCCCCTAGCAAGAGAGTCAATCTGATATTTGAAGCTAGGCATTGACTTCTCCTCTCCAGCTATGAAAGCCCTACCTAGATAGTATCTTCTTCAAATAGAAAGTTGCTTTGTTTACATTGAAAAGTCTGTTGTTTAGTGTAGTCACCTTTGTGAAATATCTTACCCAGATCTTCTGGATAATTTGCTGCATTTCTACATTAGTGCTTGATGTTTCATCTTGCTTTTTTTTTTCCTTAAACCACATGAACCAAATGTTGCTAGCTTCAATTTTCTCTTCCTCACCTCTCTCAGCCTTCATAAAATTGAAGAAAGTTAGGGCCTTACTTCAGTTTAGGCTTTGGCTTAGGGGATGTTGTGGCTGTTTTGTTCTTCCATGTAGGGCACTAAAGCTTTCTCCACCTCAGCAATGAGGCTGCTTTACTTTCTTATCATTTGTGTGTCTCTGGAGTAGTACTTTTAATCTCCTTCAATATTTTTTCACTGTACTTATAGCTTGGTTAATGGTACAAAAGACATAGATTTTGGCATATCTAGTCTTTTGAAATGCTTTTCTCAATAAGCTTAATTATTTTTATGTTTTGATTTAAAGTGAGAGATGTGTGACTCTTCCTTTCACTTGAATATTTAGTGGGCATTGTAAGGTTATTAATTGGCCTAATTTCAATATTTCTGTGTCTCAGGGAAGAGGGAGGCCTGAGGAGAAAAAGCAGAAGGGGAAACCTCCAGTCAGTGGAAAAATCAACACACACAGAGGTTATTAAGCTTGCTGTCTTATGTGAGCATGGCTTATGGCACTCAATTATAATACTAATATCAAAGATCACTGATCACAGATCATCATAGCAAATATAATAATAAGGAAATATTTGACATATTGAGAGAATTATGACACAGAAACACAAAATAGGACACAGAGACAAAAAAGTGAGCAAATGCTTTTGGAAAATGATGCTGATAAATTTACTCAGTGTTGGGTTGCCATAAATCTTCAATTTGAAAAAGCACAGTTTCTGCCAAGCACAATAAAGCAATGTGTGATAAAAAGAGGTATGCCTGTATTTGGAGATGGGGCTTTTGAGTAGTAATTCAGGTAAAATGAGATTATGAGGATGGGTCCAATAGGATTAGTGTCCTCATAAGAAAAGACACCATTTTTTTCTCTCTCTCTTTCTCTCTCTCTCTCTCTCTCTCACGCACTACCCCACCCCCACCATATATGGATAAAGATGACATTGTGTGCACCCAGTGAGAAGGCAACCACTTACAAGCCAGAAGGGGCTTCAGAATGAAACCTATCTTACTGGAACCTTGATCCTGGATATACCAGCCTCTAGACCTGTGAAATATAAATGACTTCTTTTTTAAATTCCAGTTAGTTAACATACAGTGTAATATTAGTTTCAGGAGTACAATAAAGTGATTCAACACTTCATACATTGCCTGGTGCTCATCACAAGTGCAGTTCTTAATCCCCATCATCTATTTCACCCATCCCCCCATCCACTGTGAAAAAATAAATTTCTGTTGTTTAAGCCACCCTGTCAGTCTGTGATACTTTGTTATGGTAAGACTGAGTAGACTAATACAATATACTCTATAAATGCATGCATACATATACATACACTTACACGTATCTAGAATTTTCAAATACTCAAAATATTTCAAGGAATATCATCAAAAAGTAATTCACCCTTTCCCACACCCAACATTCTGTTTCCTAGAGACAATGACCAATCTTGTCTTTTGTATATTCTTTTAGCTATTTCTGAAGTATCTTTTGTCTTTTTAAAATTGTTCCCACCATAAAATTAAATGATGTTGATTAGTATTTTCAGAGTGATAACAAATCTCCTCCAGGAGAGGAGATTCAATAGACCTTTAGAATAACATTGATGAAAACAGTTTAGTTTATTTTCACAATGAAATTAAGATTACAAAAGTCATGGTGTTATAGAGGAATTTTAAACATATTATTCAATTAAGTTCAGTTTCAATTATATTTTGGTTTAGGTTGAGAGGAATGCCAGTGAAGTTAATCAGTATCAAAATTAGGTTGAGGGACACCTGGCTGGTTCAGTCAGTAGAGCATATGACTCTTGATCTGGAGGTTGCAAGTTCAAGCTGCACATTGGGTGTAGGGATTACTTTTTTAAAAATCAGAGAAATAAAAAGATAGGTTGGAATGATTCCCTTGAATGCCTTTTCTCAAGTCCCAAGGATGGAATAGTCAACACTTGATTCTCTCTAGAGGATGAGTGGAATGTATATTTTATTGTGAAAAGAAAAAGTAAAATCATCTATATTTAGTTTTAGAAAGTAATCAGAGACCAGCCCAGAATATTCATCTTTATACAAAGTACTATGTTGTGCTGTGGCCTAAATAGACTAACATAATTAGTGGACAAGAACCCTTATATTTTTCAGAATAAATATCCAGTGTCAAGTTTAATTATTTTATCATCTTGCTTCATTAATCAACCTTCTAATACAAAATGTAAGCAACGCTAGTTGGGGAGTTGGAAAGAGGTAAAATAGGAGTACAAGAGAGCAGAAAGTGGTGATTTAAGGAAATTCTGATCATCTTCAGCTAAATAAAATTCAATTTACTTAATGTCAAGTATTGTGCCAGTTACAGAACCAGCTCCTGTTTGTCTATTTGTAGAGGGGACAGAATCAAACAAATTACAACATGATACTTATAATTACAATAAGTTGAAGTGGAGAAAACGAGGAAGAGTGGGCAGTTGTACATTCTAAACCATATTGACCTAGATTCTCAGCCAGAAGTAGGAAAATATGTCTCTCTGGGTTCTAAAACCCTCTATTCACCTGGAAGTTGGTGGTAGGTAGGCAGCAAGAGGGAGAATGGGCATAGCAATGAGATGGAAATTTATGTGTAAATAGATGTCTAAATAGAGTAACTGATCTGGTAACCTAGTGATTAGTATCCTATGAATACAGAGACAAATAAAGGTAGAGTTATTGATTTTATAAGTAACTTTATTATTAATTTGAAGTCCTACATGAATGTTTATAGCACTCTACTAACATGAAATTTTAAAAATATAAATATAGAGCAGCTAAATAAAAGGCAGGTCAATTAAGTGAACAAACCCCAGGGTTAGATCCCATTCACTTTGGGTTCCAGTCATGACTGCACTTGCTTGAACAGCTGCGGAATCCTAAACAAATGCCTTAATCCTTCTGTGTCTGAATTTCTCCATCTGTGAGAATGACATACTCACACCTGTCCATGTCTAATTTGGTAATCTTAAGTGGCTCCTACAGTCTGATGGAGTCAATTTTCTCAGCATAGGATGTGGTGCATGAAATCGTTTAGTTTGGTATTTTGAGGTTTAACAGTTTGAATATTTTAGCACTTTAATTGTAAGATTTAAAAATACATTCCACTTGTTTTCATTTTACTAAAGAGTATTACAAATTCAGTTAATTACTAAATTTATCAGTTAGAGACCATCTCGTCTTCATTTGTACTTAACCTCTCACCTTTCAGGACAGGACCTATAAACTCATTATAGATTTTTATAGTTCGATTGGATACTTCAAAAGACAAAGTGATTCACCATCATGGACATAGTTAGGTTTTCATAAAATTTAAAAATTATACTGAGGTATATCTATGTGCATATCTTATTTGCTGAAATATTTATATATGTGTATATATAAATGTATATGTATTGAAAAACTATGTATGTATACACATCCGTACATGCATGTAAAACTTTCAATTAAATACAATTTTATAAATGATGAATTAAAGCCTCCAGATTAATTTAAAATGAATTTTCATTCTCATATCTATTATCTAGCTACTTGCTTAAAAAATATAAATCTTATCCTGACATCTAAGTCTAAGAAATGATCTGTTATATTTATCTATTTATTTATTTTAAAAGATTTATTTATTTATTTATTTATTTATTTGTTTATTGAGAGAGCAAGAGGTATGGGGCAGGGGCAGAGGGAGAGTCTTAAGCAGACTGTGCTGAGCATGGAACTGGATAGGGGCTCAATCTGATAACCTTGAGATCACAAACCTGAAATCACAGCCTAAGCTGAAACCAAGAATAGGATGCTCAACTGACTGCATCACCCAGTGCCCTTACCTGTTATAATTAGATAAATAACTATGTGGTGATTGCTACCTATGAATACCAGAATGATAATTATTTTACTTTAGTTAGGAAACTGGAATTTTCCTTTATCTTGAACATAATTAAATAAAAATGCCATAGTTATGAAAATTTACAATTTTAAGAACAATAGACAAAAACAAAATTATTTAAAATATGTTCTTTTTGGCTAACAACTAAGAACACTATATAAGTAAAGAAGGGTAATGGTTTGCTTTGATTTTCATGGTTTATTGGTAAAAATCCTGGAATCTAAGAAATCATTATTAGGTTTGATATTGTCGACTTTAATTAAGATGACCAGCACTTAGGAAAGTTTTGCTTTTGTGCGCGCGCACGCGCGTGTGTGTATCTACAATAATTCTTACATATTTACTAGTGGAATATTTATAATTGTAACTTTAAATATTTCTTAAAATTTTGGAAAAGCATCTAAATAACTATTTGTCTTATGAAGAGAATATTTAGAAATGTAAATATACCATAGAAGAGATGTAGTCTTTTATTTTAATACTTTCCAAAAGAAAAAAAAATTGTTTAGGGCTCTCTTCCATGGTCTTAGAAATAGCAATTATATACATATACAGTATGTATGCATGTATTATAGTATATATGCAATATATATATAGAATATATACAGTATATATGTATATATATTGTTAAGATAATTTTATTTCTTTAATGTTGAGAGAAAAACTGATTTAAACAGCAATTTTCATAACAAAAGAACAATTTTTAAGATTGTTGTATAAATATATGTTTTTTTCTTGTAATGGAAGTTTTTTTTAAATAAAAAACAATTTTATTTTTTTGTTCATGAGAGACACAGAGAGAGGCAGAGACATAGGCAGAGAGAGAAGCAGACTCTCTGAAGGGAGCCTGATGCGGGACTTGATCCCAGGATTCCGGAATCCTGACCTGAGCCAAAGGCAGATGCTCAACCACTGAGCCACCCAGGTGCCCCATAATGGAGGTTGTTAAACAGAATGAAGTACCAAGGGAAATTTCAGATAAATTCTTCAAAAATTATTTCATTTATTCAACATATATACTAGGACTTTGGAATAATATTTTATAAAAAAAAATGTCAATACCTACTAAAATGCCCCCCCCCTAGAATTTTAGCATTGTCTGCCTATTGATATATAAAGACAGAATGGTGAAGACAAAGGAGGATGAACTTCTAAGAATGGCTAAAACCCAAAATACTGACAAACTGGCAAGCAACATGAACTTTCACTCATTTTTGCTCAGAACGCAAAATGGTACTGTCAATATGGAAGACAATCTCATAGTTTCTTACAAAAGTAAACATATTCTTTATGACCTAACATTTGCACTCTATGCTATTTAACCAAATGAATTAAAAACGTATGTCCCCAAGAAAACCTAACCATGAATGTTTATAGTGGCTGTATTCCTAATTGCTAAACATTGGAAGCAACCAAGATGTCCTTCAATATGTAAATGATTAAACAAACTACTGTGGTCATATAATGGAATATTATTCAACACACACAAAATAAGAGTTATCAAGCCATGAAAACATGGGGAAGTGCCATAAATGCATATTGCTAAGTAAAAGAAAGCAATCTGAAAAGACTACCTACTGTGTAGGGACACTTGGATGGCTTAGGGGTTGAGCATATGCCTTTGGATCAGTTTGTGATCCCAGGTTCAGGGATTGAGTCTCGCATTGGGCTCCCCACAGTGAGTCTGCTTTTCCCTCTGCCTATGTCTGTGCCTCTTTCTCTGTGTGTCTCTCATAAATGAATGAATGAATGAATAAAAGTAAATAAATAAATAAATAAATAAATAAATAAATAAATAAATAAATAATAAACTCTTTAAAAAATAAAAGACTACCTACCATGTGCTTCCAACTGAATGACATTCTGGAAAAGGCAAAACTATGGGGACAGAAAGAATATCAGTGGTTTCCAGAGTTTAGAATGGATGGGGGATAAATAAGGAAATAGGAGATTTTTTAAGGTAGTAAAACTATTCCGTATGACACTGTAATGGCATATACATGTCATTATACATTTGTCAAAATCCATAGAATATACGACACAGAGTATATTCTCATGTAAATTACAAACTCTAATACTATATCAACATTGATTTGTTAATAATAACAAATGTACCACAGTAGAACATGACACTAAATTGTGAAACTGAGGAAATGTAGTATGTAGGACTCTATTTTTTGCTCCATTTTTCCAGAAACCTAAAAACGCTAAAAAAAATATAAGGCCATTAATTTAAAATACAATGAATATTAGAGTACTATCTCCACTTTCATTTTGACTATAAATACTTAATATAAGAAACTAAACATAGGGCACCTGGGTGACTCAGTGCTTGAGTGTCTGCCTTCAGCTCAGGGGTCCTGGAATTGAGTCCTGCATCAGGCTCCCTACCAGGAGCCTGTTCTTCCCGCTGCCCATGTGTCTGCCTCTCTCTATGTATCTGTCATGAATAAATAAATAAAACCTTTTTTTTTTTTAAAGAAACTAAACATAAAACAATAATAGTGGTACATGATGAGTGCCTGGTTTTTCTCCCCTTTTACCAGCTTGTGATAGACTAAGGAAGTGAGAATTTACTCTGGTGTGTTCACTGTAGAATTTTCATGGATGGCCTTTATCAGGTTAATACAATTATATTCTGGTCCTATTTAGTTGAGTGTTCTTACTGTGAAAGAGTGTTGGGTTTTGTAAAATGTCTTTCCTGTGCATATTGGGATTATGGTGTGTGGGCTTACCTTTGTTCCATTAATATGACTTATTAACTCAATTTCAGATTATAAAACGAGTTTGAAAATGTGGGATAAATCCCACTAGATTGTCATGTGGAATCCTTTTTATATGTTGCTAGATTCAGTGTGGTCACTTTTTAAAATTAAGTTTTTTATTTTAATTCCAGTATAGTTAACACAGAGTGTTATCTTAGTTTCAGGTGTACAATATAGTGATTCAGCAGTTCTATATATTACTCAGTGCTCATCTGGAAGTGTACTCTTTAATACCCATCCCCTATATAACTCCTTCTCCACCCCCCACCTCCCCTCTGGCGATCATCAGTTTGATTTCTATATGTAATAATCTATTTTTTGTTTCTCTCTCTCTCTCTCTCTCTCTCTCTTTGCTCCCTTTGTTTTGTTTCTTTCACAAATGGGTCAAATCTTGATATTTGTCTTTCTCTGACTCACTTTTGCCTGGCATTATACTCTCTAGTTCTATTCACATCATTGCAAATGGCAAGATGCCATTCCTTTTTATGGTTGAATAATATTCCACTGTGAATACATCTTCCTTATCCACTCATCTATTGAGGGACACTTGGGGTGCGTTCATAATTTTGCTATTGTAAACAATGCTGCAATAAACATAGGGATGCACATGCTTTCAAATTAGTATTTTGTACTCTTTGAGTAAATATTCAGTCGTGCCATTACTGAATCCTAGGGTACTTCTATTTTTAAATTTTTGAGCAAACTTCATACTGTTTTCCACAGCGGCTGCACCAGTTTGCATTCCCACCAACATTTCATGGGGGTTCATTTTTCTCCATATGCTTGCTAACACTTGTTTCTTGTGTTTTTTTTTTTTTTATTTTAGCTATTCTGAGTGGTGTGAGGTGATACCTCATTGTGGTTTTGATTTGCATTTCCTTCACGATGAGTGATGTTGAACATCTTTTCATTTGTCTATTGGCCATCTGTATGTCTTTTTGGAAAATGTCTGTTCATGATAACTTTTTATTCAGAAATTTAAAATCTATATTCCTAAGGGATATTGGTCTGAATTTTTATTTTATTGTGATGCCTTTGGTTTTCTTGTCAGCATGAAACTGGTTTTATAGAATAAGATGTAATGTGTTTTTTCCTGTTTTAGAACAGTTGGCGAATGATTGGTATTGAATATATTATGAAAATTTGGTAGAATTCACCAACATAGCCATCTGGACCTGGGTTATTTATTTATTTTTCTGGAAAGTTTTTAAAATTATTATTATGAATTTAATTACTTTACTTGTTATAGATCTATTCAGATTTTCTACTTCTTGAGGCAGTTTTAGTAATTTGCTTTTATAGAAATTTGTCCATTTCATCTAAGTTTTTTACTTTGTTGGCACACACGAATTCAAAATATTCTCATATATAATCCTTATAATTCTTTTATAATCCTTGTATGGTATCCTTGTATTTTTCCGTTCTGATGTTTATAATTTAAAATTTCTGGGTTTTTTTCCTTATTGTATCTATTTTTTTTTATATTTGTTAATCTTTTCAAAATGGTTTCAAAAAAGCATCTTTTACATTCATGGGTTTTCTCTATTTTCTATTCACAATGTCATTAATTTCTGTTCTATTTTGTACTTCTTTCCGTTCACTTCCTATAAGTTTAGTTTGCTTTACTTTTTATAATGTTTTAAGGTAGAAGTTAATTGGAGGCTTTTACAACTGTAAATTTCCCTCAAAGCACTACTTCAAGTCACATCTTGTAAGTTTTGGTAGGTTGTGTTTTATTTTTACTTATTTCAGTGTATTCTATAATTTTCTATGTGATTCTTTCTTTGACATAATTGTTATTTAAGAATGCACTGTTTAATTTTACAATAATGGTCAATTGTCAAAATTTCATTTCTATTTTTTTAAAAAATATTTATTTATTTGTTTGTTTATTTATATATATAAGAGAGAGTGTGTGTGAGTGAGGGAAGGGCAGAGGAAAAGAGAGAGAATCTCAAGCAGACTCCCCAGTGAGAGTGGAGCCCCACCCGGGGCTAGATCTCATAACCCATGAGATCATGATATAAGCCAAATTCAAGAGCCAGATGCTTAACCAACTGAGCCACTCAGGAACCCCTCCTTTACCTATTTCTAATTACATTTTATTATAACTAAGGAATATTCTTTCTTTTTATTTAAATCTTTAAAATTTTGAAGCCAATTTCACAGTGTAGCATACAATCTATTTTGGAACACATGAGAAGAATATGTGTTCACTTGATTTGGATGAATTATTCTACAGATGTCTGAAAGGTCTACTAGGTTTATAATGTTATGGAAATCTTCCATGTCCTTGTTGATCATCCATCCATTTGCTCTATCCATTATTCAAAGTGCAATATTGACTATTACCTTGAATTATACTTCTCTATTTAATTCTATTTTGTTTCATGTATTTGGGGACTACTTGGTTAGGTGTGCTTATATTTAGAACTATTTATGTCTAATGGGTTGACCTTTTATTATTAATTTTTTATAGTAACATTTTTTTTAAATTCTATTTTGTTTGAAATTAGTATAGCTATTCCCACTTTATGGCAACTGTTTGTCATAGGAGATCTTTTACCACCACTTTACATTAAAACTATTGGAATCTTGGGACACCTTGGTGGCTCAGTGGTTGAGCATTTGCCTTTGGCTCAGAGCATGATCCCAGGGTCAGAGGATTGAGTTCCACATCCGGCTCCCTGCAAGAAGTCTGCTTCTCCCTCTGCCTATGTCACTGCCTCTCTCTCTGGGTCTCATGAATAAATAAATAAATTAAAAAAATAAAATTATTTGGGCAGCCCCAGTGGCCCAGCAGTTTAGCGCTGCCTTCAGCCTGGGGCCTGATCCTGGAGATCCAGGATTGAGTCCCACTTTGGGCTCCCTGCATGGAACCTACTTCTCCCTCTGCCTGTGTCTCTGCCTCTCTCTCTTTCTCTCTCTCTCTCTCTCTGTCATGAAAAAATAAATAAAATCTTTAAAAAAATAAAATTATTTGAATCTTTAAAGTGTGTCTCCAGCATGCATAGTATAGTTGTATTTTGTCCTCATCTAGTTTAACAATCTCTACCTTTTGATTATTTAGTTTTATATATATATATGTATATATACATATATACATATATATAATATTGATGTACGTGGATTTATGTTTGTCATTTGCCATTTTTTTCCTTCTTATCCTCCTTTAGTGCTGTCTTTTACATTAAGTAAAAATTTAATGCAACATTTGAACTCCAATATTTTTTCACTCTAATTTTTGAGTTATTTTCTTACTGGTTGCACTAAGGTTTGTGATGTTAATGCAAATGTATTAGAGATTATTTTAAATATACAGATGCTAACAATTTCAGTGAGATTTAGAAATGTGATTCCTATATAATTGTCTTCCTATGTTTGTTCTCTTAATGTTGTACCTATACCAATATCTATTTTATATGCCCCAGGATATACTCTTGTAATTAAAACTTTACATAATGTTATATTTTTTAAGGAAGCTGGAGTACAAATGAAACCAAGTACATATATATAGTTTATATTTATCTTCTAATTTACAATTTCTTTTTTTTTCACCTACTCCTGTAGATTTATTACAGTCTGGTACCATTTTCTTAATCCTATACAGTTTTGCTCCATTTGCCTCCTTTGTTTCGTTATTTTCAAATATATTGCATTTGTAAATGCTATACCAATATCTATTTTATCTGCCCCAGAATATACTCTTGTAATTAAAACTTTACATAATGTTATATTTTTTAAAGAAGCTGGAAGTAGGGATCCCTGGGTGGCGCAGCGGTTTGGCGCCTGCCTTTGGCCCAGGGCGCGATGCTGGAGATGCGGGATGGAATCCCACGTCGGGCTCCCAGTGTATGGAGCCTGCTTCTCCCTCTGCCTGTATCTCTGCCTCTCTCTCTCTCTCTGTGACTATCATATAAATAAAAATTAAAAAAAAAAAGAAGCTGGAAGTACAAATGAAACCAAGTACATATATATAGTTTATATTTATCTTCTTATTTACAATTTCTTTTTTTTTTTTCACCTACTCCTGTAGATTTATTACAGTCTGGTACCATTTTCTTAATCCTATACAGTTTTGCTCCATTTGCCTCCTTTGTTTTGTTATTTTCAAATATATTGTATTTGTAAATGCTATAGGCCAAATAAGACAATTGTATACATATACTTTTGGGATATTTATTTCTAAATCAGTTAGGAAAGAGATGCAAAACACCACAGTACAGTCTTTTATAATTACCTTTGCAAATTCTTTTTTGTGTTATGTGTGGGTTAAATTAATGTATAGTGTCACTTGCTTTCAGCCTGAAAAGCTTCTCCCAGTATTGTTTTATTTATTTATTTTTAAAGATTTTATTTATTTATTCATGAGAGACACAGAGAGAGAGAGGCAGAGACACAGGCAGAGGGAGAAGCAGGCTCCATCAGGGAGCCCAACGCGGGACTGGATTCCGGTTCTCCAAGATCACACCCTGGGCTGAAGGCGGCGCTAAACCCCTGAGCCACCCTGGACCCCAGTATTGTTTTAAAAGTAGGTCTGTTAGCAGGAATTCCCTCACTCATTGTTTATCTGCGACTGTTAATTTCACCTTCAGTTTTAAAAGACCATTTATTCGTTATAAAATTCTTTGTTGACTTTTTTTTTTTTTTTAAACACCATCATGAATATATTATCTCACTGCCTTTGGTCTTGACTGGTTCTGATGAAAAGTCAGCTGTGAATTTTGAGTTTCTCTATATGTGATCAGCCACCATTCTCTTGCTGCTTTAAACGTTTTCTCCTGGTCGTAGTCTTTACACGTGATATGGCTGAGTATGTAGCCTTCTTGGGGTTCATTGTGCTGCTTGACTGTGTAGATTGTTTTTCACTTTGGGAAGTACTTGGTAATTATTTCTTAAAATATATGTTTCCTTTTCTTTTTCTTCTCTCATCCTGCAACTCCCATCACATATATTTTTGTGCAAGTAATGTTGCCCTACATTGTTCTAATTTTGTTCATTTTTCTTTTTTTCTCTGTATATTCTTCAGGTTGCACAGTCTCTATCAATCTATTTTCAAATTTGATTCTTTTGTATGACAGCTCAAAGTTACTTCTGAGCCCCTCTAGTGATTTTTTAATTCTGTTTATTGTATTTTTCATCTCCAGAATTTATATTTGTTTTTTATATATGTATATATTTCTCCTTGTTGATATTCTCTAGTTGACAACAATGTCAACCGTAACTTCCTTTAGTTCTAAAGCATTGTTTCTTTAGTTAGTTAAATACATTTATAATAGCATCTTTGAAGTCTTTATCTGCTAAATTTATTTCCTGGGTTCTCTCAAAGACAATTTCTATTGTACCTTTCTCAAGAATTATTGTGTATGAGTTACACTTTCCTGTTTCTTTATATGTCTTATAATTATTGTTAAAAATGGGACATTGAGATAATATATTATTTCACTTATGAATATTGATTCCTACTCTGGGACTTGAATTTGTTGTTATTTGCTTGCTTGTTTTGGCTTATTAGCTAGATCTTTGCAGTACAGTCTATTTTCCCTGCATTGTGCAGCCTCTGATACCACTTCTCAGAGGGCACTGCCTTGGGCATGCATATGGTCACGCTGACTCTCTCTTCCCACCCACCCTTATCTCAAGGAAATGAGAGATTTTTAGCTGAGCTCTCTCTTTATCTCTTTTCCTGATTTTTCCATGAAGCTTCTGAGAGTAATACATTTATTTTTTCAATAAATATGCCTTCTGGTCTCTTAAAAAGTATCATGATATGAGACAATCCCCTTTGATTGCAAAATAAAATGAATTCCCAAGCTGATAATAAGACTTTTGTATCGTGTCTTACATGTAAAAAAAAAAAAAAAAAAAAAAAAGGAAGAATACTTAGGCACAATCAACTCATTTATTCTGATCTGGCTGTGCTTAGTATAAAAATGTTTTATACTTCCATGTATAATTATATATACTGTATTGAATTTATACAAAGTCCTTGATTATCTTTGAGTTGCCTAGCTTTCCACTTTTTTATGCTATGACAAGTTAAGCAAAAGATCACCTTACTGAAAATATAACTCATTCAATATATATATTTATGTGATTCCACAGTCATTTCATTTATATAGTTAAATTATTGTTATCTGAGTGAAAGGACAGCACCCAGCAATATCCTATAACTCATTATATTAAGTTAATTGGTATCTGGACATAGAGGTACATGATCTGAATTTACATTGCTATTTTAACAGGAAGTAGGTGGGCAGGTGAGTAGGTAAGTTTTAAATGCATGAAACCAGAGCTCATCTTTGGTAAACTCTTTCAAATATTATCTCATATGTGAAAGTGGAGAGAATTTTTCCCCAAATTCCTTATATTATAGAGTTGCAAAGCTGAAGCTTTCTAGACTGTTAACAATAAAAAAGTATTTCTATCAACCACATAGAAAATATAATTAATTTTCAATTATCTTTATAGAAAATTATATTTAAAAGTTGTTTTCACAAAAAAAGATGATCAAAATTCGAAGCCAGAATCATAGAGGAAAAAAAAAAACAAGAGTTGTGCTAGACAATTGATAAATGTGGTATGTTTTCTGTCTGGATTTTTGTGTTATTTGGGGTAATCTATATTCAGCTTTTTAAAGTATATAATGTGCCTAATTTATTTTCTTATCCTCAATATTTTCTTAGGCAATTGTAATTTTTATATTTTTAAAAAAATAAAAGTTAGAAAAAAAATCAGATTCCACAAAACTTAGATCTGTCTGTGATAAGCCTATAATAATTTTGGACTACGTTAATAATGTTTTTAAGAGTAAATAATACATTGAAAATAAAAACATATTGTTTTTTCTGAGACGCATACTCTAGAAAAATTGCTCATCACATAACCCAAGTCCACTTTGTTTTGTGGGATGAAGGAAAGCCTGACCTCTGTGCTTGCTTGATTTTGATATTTACAGGCAAAGTAAGGATAGAAACAAAAAAAAAGTAAGGATAGAAATAATGCTATTCAATGCATTGATTTTTGCTGATATATTATCAGAAGGATAAAATAATCTTAAATCCCTTACAAAAAATAATTGTGTATTGGCATCTCAATTTTAATAATTTGTCATCTCATGAATATTTTACTATGCAACTGAATTATCTACTTAACTAATATATTAATTACATGTATAATATTGTGGTCATTTTAAAATGTAAAATAACACCTTTAAAAGAGATGTTTGAACAAATTAAAAAGAACTAATTTTACATTTTTGTTAGAATTCCAAGTATTTGTTAAGGACTGTTTTAATATGTTATTGTTTATGGTTTCATATACATCAGACTTCTAAAAAATATTTTATTTATTTTTAGAATAATGTATACATACAACATGGGGCTTGAATTCACAACCTTGGAATCAAGAGTCCTGGCTCTACTGACAGCCTGCCAGGTGCCTACAGACATTTTTGTTAATTCTAAGATTGCCTTACCAGTGGCTTTGTTAATACATAAAAAGAAGAACTATCATTATTATGGTTGAATTTTACTTTTTGAAACTCTAGGGAAAACCGAAGCATTTGGGATTTTCAAAAATTCATAGGATTAAACGAGTTCATTATGGACGATTCTATTTTTCCATGTAAGATCTTAAAATTTGTGGCTAGTTAACTTTCCATGGCTTTTAGTCTTGCAGGGAGGGAGAGACAGGGAGAGAATGAATGAATGAATTAGTTCTGGTCTCTCTTCCTTCCAAGGGCACAAATCCCACCATAGGGTGTCACTTTCATGGCCTTGTCTAAAACTAATTACCTTCCAAAGTTTCCACGTCTAAATAGCATAGCACTGGAGGTTAAGGTTTCAACATAGGATCCTGTAAAGACAAATATTCGGAACATAACACCCAATTACTGAGTTCTCTTGTTTCTCTTCAATCTGTTTCTATACAATGTCCAATTAACATCTTAAACAGATTGATCTAATCTTATAACTTCTTTGCTTGAAATTTAAGATAAGCACAAAATTCCTCAAGATGGTGTATAAGACATGGTGTGATCTGTCCCTTACATGACTCCAACCTAATGTACTTTCTCTTCAACACTCACACTGCACATATCATAGTTCTAATGGATGACCTATTCATTGTTTGTCAGGTTCTACCATAGATGCTTTCTCTGTAAATGACAACCACACAGTTGCACTATGAGTTATGTATGGTTACTTAGATGTGGAACTGGAGATCAAGAATTTGGATAACTTGACCAAGTTTTCATAGACTTCAATTTATTCCTTGAGCCAGACTATTACTTCTCCTTTGAAAGCTTTCTTCCCCATGCACCCTCCACATTTCCTCAATAATTTCTCCTGAATCAGTCTCTGAAAAGATACATCCCATTATATATTGCACTTACCTAGCACAGCTCATATTTGTTGCTCTTTTCACCTCCCTATAGCTAGGCACCTCCTAGGAAGAGCCTGGATCTGTGTTGCTCATCACAGTTACCCTGATTATTTGGCATAATATATGGTAGATGCTCAACTCAATAAATATTCATCATATTATGAATTGAATAGGTTAATAAGAATTGCATTGGACCCTGTGATGAAAATACATAATTCACATTCATTTTTCAGAAAAATGCTAGCTTCCATTTTAAAGGTAAGGGAAGTAGAAGTGTGGAGAAAAAACAGTTGAAGTTAATGGCTAGATTTATATATCATATATCATTTATATATAATATATATATGTCATTTTAAAAAATGGCATGGTGAACAAGAAGTTACATGGCTGAGTTTTATTCAACTAATATCAAAAGTAATTAAAATGCATAAAACATTTATCTAATGAAGACATGTATGGGAGCTGGTTCTTCAGTAGAAGAGGAGAAATAAACATGAGAACTATATAAAATATATATTATATAAAATATAAAATTATAAATAGTATCCAAAGCATATTCAAAGGTATATGTAACAGAATAGAGAGAGTGCAACATTATTTGGGAGTGGAGAGAAACTTATTTCAAAAAACCTAACTACAATTGCTTTTAGAAGACAAATTCTGATAGTGAGGAACACAGGAGTAGGTTAAATATCATAGCTCTTGTGAATTTCAGTTTTTATGGTAAGAGACTGATTGAAGTTTATTCTTCTTACAAATGTATGCGATTTTTATGAGGTATAAACCTCTTGGTGAATCTGAGAAGAAAAAGAATCAAGGACTCAGTCACTTGCTGATAGTTATTAAACATCCCACTCGTATTTTAAAATTGAGGTAGAGCTGACTTACAATATTATATTAGTTTCAGGTGTACCACAGAGTTATTTATATATATTACAAAATGATTATCACGAAAAATCTAGTGACCATTTGTTACCACAATATTATTGACTATATCCCCTATACTGTCCTACATTTACCCATAACATTTCTTTTGTAACTGGAACCTTGTACCTCTTAGTTCCCTTTACGTATTCTACTCATCCCTTAACCTCCCTTAAATATGGAAACCACCAGTTTGTTCTCTGTATTTTTTTTTTTTTTAAGACTTGGGACATCTGGGTGGCTCAGTGGTTGAGTGTCTGCCTTCAGCTCAGGGTGTGATCCCGGGGTCCTGGGATCAGTTCTGCATTGGGTTCCCCGCAGGGAGCCTAATACTCCCTCTGCCTGTGTCTCTGCCTCTCTCTCTCTGTATCTCTCATGAATAAATAAATCATTTTTTAAAAAAGATATAATTATTTACTTGAGAGAGAAAGAGAAAGAGAGCACCAACTGGCAGAGGGACAGAGAGAGGAGCAGCCTCCCTGCTGATGAGGGAGCCAATGTGGGGCTGGATCCTAGGACCCTGAAATCATGACCTGAGCCAAAGGCAGACACTTAACAGTTAAGCCACCCAGAAACTTCTGTTCTCTGTATTTATGAATCTGTTTCTTAGTTTTTGTTCATTTTTATTTATTTTTCTTTTTTTTTTTTTAGATTTCATGTATAAGAGAAGCCATATGGTATTTGTAATTTTGCATCTGATTTTTTTTCACTTAGCGTAATACTCTCTAGACATATCCATGTTGTCACAAATGTGAGACTTCATTCCTTTTTATGACTAATATCCCTTTATACGTACATGTGTGTATACATTATATGTATATCTTTATTGGATATATTATTTGCAAATATCTTCTCCCATTCATCTGGTTGTCTTTTCATTTTGTTCATGGTTTCCTTGGAGGTACAAAATCTTTTTATTCTGTTATCATGTCAATAGCTTATTTTTGCTTTTGTTTCCTTTGCTTGAGCAGCCCTATCCATACATAAATAGGTTGTTAAAGGCAATGCCCAAGAGACTATTGTCTATGTCTTAAGAGTTTTATGGTTTCAGGTCTCATATTTTGGTCTTTAATCATTTTGAATTTATTTTTTTATGTGGTATAAGAAAGTGGTCCAGTTTCATTCTTTTGCATGTAGCTTCCTAATTTTTTATTAGAGAGGTTGCCTTTCCTCCATTTTTGCCTCCTTTGTTATAGATTAATGGGCTTTATACAACTGGGCTTATTTCTAGACCCTCTATTCTGTTCCATTGGTATATATGTTTTTTGTCAGTACCATACTGATTTTATTTCTACAGCTTTGTAGCATGGTTTGAAATCAGAAAGTATAATACTTCTAGCTTTGTTCTTTTTCAACATATCTTTAGCTATTCAGGGTCTCTTGTGCTTCTATAGATATTTTAAGATTATTTTTCTTATTCTGTGAAATACGCTTTTGGGATATTGATAGAGGTTGCATGGGATTGTAGATTGCTTTATGTAGCATGGACACTTTAACAATATAAATTCTTCTAATCCATGTACACAGTGTATTTTTCATTTATTTGTGTTGTCTGTAATTTATTTCATCAACATCTTATAGATTTTAGAGTACAGGTCTTTCACTTTATTGGTTAAATTTATTTCTAGGTATTCTTTTTGATGCAATTGCTAAGGTATCATTTTCTTAATTTCTCTGACAGTTTATTAGTGTCTAAAATGTAACAAAATTCTGCACATTAATGTTGCATCCTGTGACTTTACTGAATTCATTTATTAGTTCTAATACTTTTTTGATGGAGTTTTTGAATTTTTCTATATACAGTAGAAAAATACAAATGTATTTCTGATGTGGGCCTGTATCACTCTAAATTTCTCTCTTAGAACTGCTTTTTCATTTCTCTCAAGGATTTTTTTTAATTTATTCTTTGATTTATTTATTCACCGCATTGGTGTTTTAGTAGCATGTTGTTTAGCCTTCATATGTTTGTGTTTTTAAAATTTGCTTTATGTAAAAAAAAATAAATAAATAAAAATAAAATAAAATAAAATTTGCTTTATGTAATTGATTTCAAGTTTTATCCAATTGTGATTGGAAAAGATGCGTGAAATGATTTTTATCTTCTTAAGTTCACTGAGACATGTTTTGTGGCCTAACATGATCTATCCAGGAAAATGTTCCATGTGCATTTGAACGGAATGTATATTCTCCTCTTTTCCTATGGGATGTTCTGTATGTATCTGAGTTCTGTGTGTCTTTTACTGTCATAGTTTTATTGATAATCACACTAGATGATCTACCCACTTATATAAATGGAGTATTAAGTCCCTTGCTATTATTGTATTTCTGTTATTTTTTTCCTTTTGTGTCTGTTAATTTTGCCTTTTGTCACTATGCAGTGCCCTTCTTTGTCTCTCATTATAGTTTTTGTTTTAGGGCCCATTTTGTCTAATATAAGTATTACTATCCCATCCTGTTAGATCCTGTACACTGACAACACTGTAAGAATAAGCTCTGTCTTGAGTCATGTGATGCACACACAGGCAAACCTATAGATTGTTTCTTTCCTGCTTATCCTAAAGAATACAATAACCATTCCATCTGAGACTAGAAAAACTTGAGGCTTGGTGAATATAGGACATGAAATAAAACTATTAAAAATGTTTATTATTTACTATAATCAGAAACAAAAGGATAGAGGGGAGATAAACATGTGGGCTTTAGAGGCAGTTAGATTAGGTTTGAGTCCTGGCCCCAATACTTCCTGCCTGTGTGATTTTAGACAAATTACTTAACCAGGACTGTTTCTCTATCTCTCAAATTTTAAAAAATAGCTCTAACTTAGAGTTATCATAAGTATACATCCATATCTTTGAGTCCAAAAGCTCTCAAAAATACTTATCTGGTGATGGAAACTTTATTCTAAGTAGTATGACTATTAATATGTTTTATAACAGAACTATCAATATATTTGATTACAAGATATTGCTCCCTACTTCTGTGCTAAGCTGGTCTTATGGTTCATTACACATGCACACACATGCACACACTACCATTCTAAACTCTAAAATTTCTAAAATCCGAAGTCCCAAGGAATGTCAAATAAAGAAATACATATATGGCCTCTAAGGATTTGGAATAAATTATTGTGGACTTGCAATAATCAAATTAATAATGATAATAATTTATTTTTATAAAAAGCCTGGAAGATACTAATTCTAACATTCAACAAATACTTAGTGTAGGCCAGACTCTTCTCATGACACCCCAGTGCATGGGATCACAGTTTTCATACACATTCTGAATAAGTAAAAGTGTAGACTGGGACAGTGACACTTTAGGTGACATATGGAGAGAAGAATCCAAGATTTCCTTATTTGCACATAAATTATAAAGCTTTTTAAGCACAGACTCTTACAATTTCAGAAATCAAAACGTATAAAGCTATGTGCTGGTGAAATGGAAACACTCAGGCCAGTGTGATTTATTTTATTCTTTACTTGAAAATACATGCATACTGAGTTATCCTCTTTTTTTTTTTACCTCCTAAATATATGATTCTCTTGGCTCAGTAACAGTGATGAAAGTTGTATAGAAAAAATCTCTTCCCCTCAACACAATTCTATTAATCATAATCAGACTCCAAAAATGTTAAAAAGGTAGTGTATTCGAATTTTAGAGATATCCACTAACTTTTCAGCAATCTGAAGTGTATCAGTGTCTCTATTAGTTTGGCTGCAGCTAAATGTTATTAACCATTTTAATAACTCCTTGCTATAGTAAGCAGATACACAATTACTTCAGGGGTTTCATGACTATCTTAAATCATCATTACCTTTAGTACTCATTATTTCACATTTTGTATTTTAAGACTACATCCTGATATTCAAATATTATTTTTAATAAAGAGGAGTTGAAATACATTTTCACGCGTTTGATCAAACTTGGAGGAATATAGAAGACAGAAAATTACTCATAACCAAGATATGGTATTTGTTAAACATTTCAAACTGGATGCCAGATGCTTCAGTTGTATTTAATAGTGTATCTCTGGTGTAGCACTCTTCTTTCCTCTTGCAAAAGAAGTCACCTTTCTGTGATGTGGTAAAAGGTTGTTTGTTATATCTAATTGAAGGATACAGATTTCAAGCTGTGTGTAGGTGATACATGAAATTTTCACTCCTGCTGATGAGCACATTGACTGCTGTGTAATTCTTTAAATTGATTCAATCAAACACATGCTGTTTGTGCTTTTAATTGATTGAATTAAAAAAGCATTTTAAACTTTTAATCATTCCGTTAGACCGGGGTCTTTTTCCTTGTTTATGCTTAAGATGTGTTGTGGCTTTTTAACTTGTGAAGTCACACCAAAGGGCCAAGTGTCACTTCAGTTTATTTGGCAGTGAGAATAGACTGTAGCATCATCACAAATAAAAAGGACACTCCTATTTTGGGGTGTATATTGCAACTTTCCAGAGGGAGATGAATGGAGGTGTTTACTTTCCCTCCCTCTTTCCAACTGTACAGATCATCTGATGTCATGGTTCTCTGATGCAGGGAGTCCTGCTAGAGTCACAGAAATCATTGCTGATCAAGAACTTGCATAGTAGACATGCAATTAAACTTAGGGACCATAGAAACATGCATGACCTGGAACTAAAGCTTCACATTCTCATCTTAAAGTGCATGCCAAATGCATGGCAGGGAGAGGATGGGTATGTTTCACAAGTGGTGGAAACATGTAGGTGCCTTGTCTATAAAGAATTCAAAAACTATAATCGATCTCTGAACATTGCTCATAATTATTCCATGACCATACACTAGTGATTCTAAAGAATATTAGTGATAAAATATGTCTCCTAAAAATATTTTGAGGCTGAGTTCTAAATAACTGCTGTAGTTATTGTGAATTCTTTAATATATATGTAGACATAAAATTACCCTATGCTTTATTACTACTCTTTAAATATTCCATGACTCATGTGAGTTGACACAGAGAACCTCCAGTTACACAATTGGCTCATGACACATTTGGACTCAATTACATACATTGATTTAAAGACTCAGTAACAGGCAGCCTGGGTGGCTCACTGGTTTAGTGCCACCTTCAGCCCAGGGTGTGATCCTGGAGACCTGGGATGGAGTCTCACTTCGAGCTCCCTACATGGGGCCTGCTTCTCCCTCTGCTTATGTCTCTCCCTCTTCTCTCTGTGTGTGTGTGTGTGTGTCTCTCTCTGTGCTCTCATAAATAAATTTAAAAAATCTTAAAAAAATAAAAATAAAAATAAATAAAGACTCAGTAACAGCTTAGAATCATTCATGGTTGCTTTGAATGCCATTCTTGTCTCCAGTCCCTGTGCCACTCCATATACCTGTGTTTAAACAGCGGCTTCAAAATAAATTGTGATAGCACAGTGAGTATAATAATGAAGAAATAGAACTTTGTTTACTAATTCTGTTGTTCTGTGTGACCACATGAAGTTTTTATTTGTGTTTAAATTTTAACTCAGAGATACAGAGTACAAAATGTAAGATGTAGTGGTTATTTTGTTTATTTGTTTTGTTTTTATTGAAGTACAGTTGAGATACAATATTAGTTTCAGGGGTATGGCATAATAATTTGACAAGTCTATACATTAGATTATACTCACCACAAGTGTAGCAACCATCTGCCACCTTACTACACTATTACAATACCATTACCTATATTCCCTATGCTCTATCTTTTACCCTGTGACTTATTCACTTTATAACTGGAAGCCTGGATTTTCCACTCTCCTTTACTCATTTTTCCCATCTCCCAGACTCCCTCCCCTCTGGCAACCATCAGTTTGTTCTCTATATTTACATATCTGTTTCTGCTGTGTGTTTGTTCATTTGTTTTGTTTTATAGATTCCATATACATGTGGAATCATATGGAATTTGTCTTTCTCTGTTCGACTTATTTCACTTAGCACAATACCCTTTAGGTCCATCCATGTTGTCAAAAATGGCACAATCTCATCCTTCCTTATGATTAATATTCCTCTGTGTGTGTGTGTGTGTGTGTGTGTGTACATGTTGTGATGTGTGTGTTATCCATTCATTTATTGATGGATACTTGGGTTGCTCCCAGTATCTTGGCTATTGTAAACAACGCTGCAATAAATATGAGATGCATACATCATTTCAAATTAATGTTTTTGTTTTCTTTGGGTAAATACTGGATCATAGGGTATTTCTAGTTTTAGTTTATCAAGGAACCTTAGTACTATTTTCTACAGTGGCTACATACGGTATAGTATTTTTGTTTGATGTCATATTGTGAAGCACTTACGTGACTCAGTTGCTTAAGTGTCCAATTGTTGGTTTTGGCTCAGGTCATTATCTCAGAATCATGTTGGGATCCATGCTCAGCATGGATTCTAATTGAAATTCTCTATCCCTGTACCTCTGCTGTCCCCCCCCCCCACCTGCTTGTTCACATTGTAGTTCATACAGGAAATAGTTAAGTTTGAAAATATATTTAAAATGAGATTAATCCTCTTTAATTGTTCAATTAATGGATCAAGAAAAATAATTGTTTTTGATTAGTATATTAATGAAAATATTTTTTCATATGGAAGGAAAGGGCTTTCCAAAATGATCTTCTCTGGGTGTCAAATACTCTCTGTATGTGGTCTCAAGGTTGGAAATGAATTGAAAAAATTGCTTAGAAAATATTTATCACTTTTGGGGTGCCATATGGTTTCACTCATATGTGGAATATAAAAAATAGTGACAGGGACCAGAAGGGAAGGAGGAAAACTGAGTGAGGCAAAATTATGGAGGAAGACAAACCACAAAAGACTCCTCACTCTGGGAAACAAACAAAGGGTTGCAGAAGGGGGGATGGAAAGGGGGATTGGGTAACTGGGTGACAAGTATTAAGGAGGGCACATGATGAGATGACACTGGATGCTATACTTTATGTTGCCAAATTGAATTTAAATAAAAAAATTATTTAATTCTTTTTAAATGAAGCAAATATATATTTTTGAAAAAATTATTAATCATAGTAAGTGTTTTTGGAAATGCATCTGTTACTGTTTTGTATTGGTTTACTCAATGAGTTAATATGATTATGAACAGCATATTTTTTTGCTAGATTAGATAGCATAAATTCAATTTCTATTTTTTGCTGTTATAGATTTAAGTGCTGAGAAAGTATGCTCATATAGTAAGAAAATAAAAATGAAAAGAGTTTTCCTAGTGCACTGTCACTCAATTCTTTAAGTTCCATCCTAGTTTTAGGGCAAAAGTCACATAGTAATCTTTCAGTAGAATTATTTTTAATGATGTAATGGCTAGCAGTTTTATTATGTCTTCCTTTAATATTCTTGAAAATAAAGAATTGCAAACCAAAAAAAAAAAGATATTTTATATGTGTGTATATGTATATGTAATATATAATATATACACATACCTAATTTAACAGAAATGCATGAAAATGAAAAGTATTTACCTATTAAACACAGTAGAATAATTTCTTTATGGGGGTAGAGAAATTAGAGTAAATTTTTGGTATAGTTTATTTAGCTCATGTTCATTATATTCAATGCTATAGATATTGGCTTAATTTATCAAAATAGAAACTATATTCATACATACATCTTCAAAAATAATTTTCATGTAACTATTTTTCAATTGCATAACAATTAAAATCACTCAACGTTGCAATTTAATTTCTAATATTTGAACTTTTCTTCCCACATAACCATTAAAAAAACAGTGATAAAGTAGAGGTATTAATAAGCAAGAGAGGACAAAGATTCCACATTTTCTCTATCCTTATCCAGGATATCTTGAGTACAAGACCTCAGAAAAGCAAATGCTAAAATTATTATTTGAGGTAAATTTGGCTTTATAAAAAACAACAGAATCTAACCATACTTGACCTCTGAACAATGTGTGGGCTAGGGGTGCTAACTCCTCAAGTTGTCAAAAATCTACATCTAATTTGTAACTCCCCCAAAACTTAACTGATTGTAGACTACTGTTGGCCAGAAGCCTTACTGATAACACAGATGATTGACACATATTTTGTATATTACATGTATTATATACTGTATTCTTACAATAAGATAAACTAGAGAAAAGAAAATGTTAAGAGAATCATGTGAGAAAAATACATTTACAGTGCCATACTGGATTTATTGAAAAAAAAATCCACCTGGAAGCGGATCCACATAGTTCAAACCCATGTTGTTCAAAGGTCAACTGCACTAAAATTCTGGAGCTTCTCAAATCTATTTTACTATTTTTATTGCTATTGCTGATATTTCCAGAGCACCTTTTCAGTTTCAAAAAGATATTGAAACATAATGGTTGGAAAGTCTGGGAGGAAATAATACAATCAATGCCAGCCTCATGTTTGCTAATATCTCACCACTGACAGAAAAACTACTGGAGACAGGTTGGCACATTTAAATTTATATTTTTATGATATACAAATCAAACATGTGGAAAGAGGGAAACAACATTTTACAAGTCTTACATCAGGAGGAAGAAAGGAAACACTGGCACCAGCACTTGGTGTTAAAATAGTAGTTGCTATGACTACTTAAATCCTCTCTTAAGGTGACTTCTTTTCTTTCACGAATTTTTTAGAAGTTTAGTTGCCCTAACAACAGGATTCACTTAAGCAGCAAGTTTAATGCATTTGTTTTTGTGTACAAGGATCTTCTCTCCCTTCCTTTCTACATGTTCTTGCAGTCCTGAATACGATGACATGAGGCATTAAAACAGATTTGAAATAGACTCTCATTTTAGAATTAACAGCAGCAAATATATGATGAATGCCCTAATCTCCATTATCTTACGAGGAAAATCAATGGATTTTTTTTTAAGAATTTGGAACTGCTAAAAGATACTTATAAAGTCATTGAATATTATTTTTTTAAATATTGTATTTATTTATTCATGAGAGACAGAGAGAGAGGCAGGGACACAGGCAGAGGGAGAAGCAGGCTCCACGCAGGGAGCCCGATGGGGGAGTGGATTCCGGGACTCCAGGACCACGCCCTGGGCCAAAGGCAGATTCTAAACCGCTGAGCCACCCAGGGATCCCACATTGAATATTATTTGATGAAAAAATATTTCTTGAGTTGGAGTTCATATATTTCCATGCATTTGTTTTTAAAATTTCAGATCAGTGATATAGCAGAGGCTTCAAAAAGTAACACAGATTGTGTTTTTATAACTTCAAGTACCTAACGCATTTAATTCTATTGTCTAGGGACCCCTGGGTGGCTCAGCAGTTGAGCATCAGCCTTTGGCTTAGGGCGTGATCCCGGGATTCAGGATCCAGTCCCACATCGGGATCCTTGCAGGAAGCCTGCTTCTCCCTCTGCCAGTGTCTCTGCCTCTCTCTCTCTTCCTCTCTGGGCCTCTCATGAAAAAATAAATAAAATATTTTAAAAATAATAATTCTATTTTCTAATGTAGATTTTATACAACTGGTCAAGTAACAAAAAGAATCTTACTCATTAACTATTATGATTGAGGGTTTAATAGCTCAAACTATCTCATATAGTCCCTGAACATATGTGTGTATGTGCATCTGTACTTATTTTTAAAAACATTTTATTTATTTTTGAAAGAGAGATTGAGCAGAGGGAGAGGGGCAGAGGGAGAGGGACAACCAGACTCCCCCTGAGCAGGGAGACAGGGGGCTTTATCCCAGGACTCTGGGATCATGATCAAGCCCAAGGCAGACCCAACCAACTGAGCCAACCAGGTGTCTGGCACATATATACTCTTAATCAGTTACACACAAGAACACTCAAAAACATGAATTTTGAACTATAAATTGATACAACTGTTTATGAGTACAGTTTGCAATATGCATAGTAATGATTTCAAAGAAAATTCTAACGTCGGGATTTTCCCCTTAGGAAAGTGTTCCTCACGGTATCATTTATGCATAGGAAAATTAAAAAAAAATAATTGCCTATCAATTGAGGATTGGTTAAATATATTGAATATATATTATAATATATTCAGTAATATATTGAATCTCTATAGTGGGATACTATATAGCAAAGCCTTTTTTGGCATCATTACTGACATTTCATTATTAATGAAAATATATCAGTTACATGCCATTTAATGAAAAAAGGCAGGTTAATGAAAAGTGTTTAGGGCATGTTCAGATATATGTAAAAAAAAAGGAGTATATTTTTGAAAAATTATATGTATTTTACACATATATATAAAAAGGGGGTATATTTATGGATATTTTTTAATTAGAAAATATAATAGATCAATATTTTACATTTTTGATAGTGATTTTAAATTTAAATTATGGTTATTTTTCTATATTTTTAATGAGTATATCTTTTAATCAGGCTAAAAAATAAAATTATATATATATATATATATAATTATATAAATTATAACATAACCAGGTATTTTAACTTTTAAAACTTTTTTTTGGAAGATATATACACATCAAAATGCTATTTTTCACCAAGAAATTATTCAAAAAATAAGTGAAACAGCAATTTTATTTTACTTATATTGGCAGGTTATCAAAATGTCTTTCCTGAATCCATTTATTATAAATATTAGGGCAAATAATGGAAAGTTAATATATAACTGAGTTATATTTACTAAATATAACTAAACCAAACTAAATAGCTAGGTAAATATAGCTAAACTAGTAGTTAAGTATAACCATACTAAACTGAAGAATTTACTAAAGGGGTAAAATGTAAAAAAAATAAAGCTATAAAATTTAATAACAGCCATGTTATCAACAGAATAGTAATAGTTCCATAAACCACACAATAAGAAAGGATCAGAGAAAATATTAATGCATTCAATCTGTATTCCTTTGAAGGTATTCCAGGGGTGCCTGGGTGTTAGCATCTGACTCTTGGTTTTAGCTCAGGTCCTGATCTCATGGTCATGAGGTCATGATCTTGTAGTTCTAAAATGAAGCACCACATTGACTCTTTGCTCACTGTGGAGTCTGCTTGAGATTCTCTCTCTCTCTTTGTCCCTTCTCCCACTCATACTCTCTCTCTGTCTCTCTCTCAAATAAATAAATTAATCTTTTTGAAAAAGTATTCTTTCCTTTTTTTTTCCTTAATGATGTTTGTTTATCCCCTACTTTATTTAGCACTGAGCAATTAGAAAATAAATGATTCTTACTCTTAGGGGATTTCAGAAGGGGAGCATGTAAGTTTATACCCGTCCTTCTCTTCTGGTGAATTCTAAGGTGTTCTAGGAAGGACAAGAGTACTTCAGATATATCTCTGTGAGCAGATCCTAAGACACTGTTATGTATATAGTAAATATACACTATTATGTATATAGTAAATATTCTCTATCTTTTTTGAGAATTGTGTAAGCAAAGAAATACAGTGAAGATTCTTTGAATATTAAAACTATGGAGCAAGAAAGACTATGGAGTAGATGGCAGATGTAGTCAAGAATATATGTAGTTTAGAGAAGGCTTTATCTTTTAATAATTCAATCACATTTGTTTCTTAAAACCATCCTCTGATTCTGCATCAAGGGTATTCTTTTTCATTGTTCAGTGTCCAGTCTGGGACACAACCAGTAATAATAGCTGGAAAAGACTTGGAAAGAAATCAAAGAATTGGCATGAAATTAATTAAATTTACTTATGATGGGAATTGGAGAAAAGGAGAGAAGTAAGAGGAATTATAGACTTTGAAAGAGAAGGCTGGACGGTAGTTAATTAATGGTCTTTATGCATTTAAACACTAGAATTAGGAAAATAGTTCTTTGTGCCTAGTAGGAAAGATTGTGAGTCATGCTAATTAAAATGGCATTTTGAAAGATATGAAAACATTAGCATTCCATAAATAAAAGATGGCGGTGAATTTGATGGATTTATAAAACAAAGGTATTCAAAGATGTTATTAACATCCACTTTTTCCCCCTCCTCCCCTCTTGTGTTGTACAGATTTCACAGATAACTGCCAAGTCTTTTATGTTAGGAAAAAAAAATTAGACATCAGTCTTTATTTGGCAACTATGTATACCCAGAATTGTGCCATCTGATGAAAGAAAGAAAAAAATGGCTTCTTAATATGATATCTTCATGATTAATTTATAAGAAGGTATTCTTTTAGTTTAACAAAGAAAATGATAATCATTACTGATCAATTGAATTCTTAAGGAGGGAAGCAATTTAGCATAAAGTCAGATCTGGTTCTCTATTTTTTAGCTCTGTAACCTTGGTCAAATGCTTTAACATTTCTGTTCCTTGAGTTTCCTCATTTGTAAAATGAGAATCATTGTTACACCTACTCCAGAGGTAATATGTATAAAGTCCTTACAGTATGTCCTGGGACAGGCAAAGTCAGCTGTCTATACTTTACTGATTTTTATGACTATATTTCAGGCTTCCCCTTAAATACATTATGTATGTAATTTCATGTACTTCATTCTGATATTACAAACAAAGGAATCAAAGCTGAGGTGGGTTGAATGATACAAGTAAAGTCACATAACCACTAGGATAATGGTAGAGTCTGAATTCAAGTCTTAAAACTTCATTCTTTACTTTTATACTAAACATTTATCTGATCAACAGAATAAAGGATTTTCATGATATATGAAGATTAAATAATATCATGCCTGCCACAAAGGGCTCTGAATCACTGTGAGGCATGGAATTATTACTGGGTGGAACTCCTCAGTAAATATCAAATTCTTTCACATCTACAATTTAAGGCTTTACTTGATAAGCATTTATTCCTTCTGAGGTTCTAGAAAAACAAATTTTAAAAAGAATGCTACTTTTTGAAATGATTACATCTATTTTCCTATGAAACATACTAACTCCTCCTACATACATCCTAGAAAATCAGTTTTCCACTTGACCACAATAACCTCTGTATCTAAGCTCTCAAATAATTGACCAAGTTAAACCTTTGATATGTCCATGATTGCTGTGTTACCAATGAAGTATAGCAGATCAAAGTTATATCACCAAGCATGGCATATTAAATTTTAGTAAGAAGTTTTTACTTGATGACTGAGAAAAGTATTTCCTTATCTGCTGTTATTTCGAAAAGGAAAGGGGATAAAGAGCAGTTTACGTGGGTAGGCCTTTCCATTTAAATTCTTTCTTCTTGTTGTTGTTTACTGCAAAGTGTCCATCATTTCTATTTAACTTACGGAAATAAAATCTGCAAACCAGAATTTCTCTGAGATCAGCTAAATGTGACTTAATTGAAGATGCATTATTGTCTGAAGTGATGCTGGAATTATTTTATTCCAGGAATCAGTTAAGACTCCAATCCAGGCAGATGCAAAGAAGTTCAACAACTTTATTCTTTATCAACATTTGGTTTAAGTTAGGCACATAGTTAGGTGGTGAGTAGGGCTGGTTAGTGTGATTGAATATATATATATATATATATATATATATTTTTATATGTTATGTATAGATAATGCAACCATGCTTAAAATGAAATTCATATAGTATGTTCCACAGGAATCCGTTGGGAAGATATTTTTGTATATTTGTTTCTTTGTGTTTTAAATTGTTCACTGATAACAATGTATGTACTTTAAGCAGTAGTGCCAAGAACTCAGAAATTAACATTGATTGATTGATGGAATGACTGAGTAACTGACAGAATGATTTCTCCTTCATTCTTTGTCTACCATTATTAACGCTTATGCCCACACATACATTTGATTATACCATATGTATTTTTTATGTCTTTTTTTTAATTAATGGTCTATCATAGGCATTATTCCATTCTAATATATAGACTTCTACCTAATTATTTTTAAGTTCGAACAATATTCCCGATTCTAAGCATAACACTATTTATTCAAATACACTAGTCCTTTATTAATGAACACACTCCAGTGGCTTTTTCTTTTTCATTGCAAATAATGAGGCAATGAAGTTCTGGTACACATAGCATTACCAAGGAATACTAACATTTTTGCTCAGACCCATTTGGAACATTTTTGGACCAGACTTCAACTCCCTTAGCAATACTGGAATCTAAATAAATTAATCTGAGTCTCTCTTCCTTCTCTTTAGCAGAGTTCATGAGGGAGAACTGCAATAGGCACGTGAACAGGACAAGTAGGCATCTAGGCAAATACATTTCTGTGTGGCAACAAAATAAGCTGCGTATAGGAATACTTAATATATTTTTAAAGAATATAGACATAAGATGCATGAATGTATGAACCTCTTGAGCTAAGAAATCCTATTTCTATCCAGAGAAACAATAATACTCTCAAGTTGCTGCAGTATGGTATGATAAAAACCGCAGAAAATTTGTACTCTGAATCAGAACTTTAAATTCTCTAGGTTTCTGTTTTCATGTGAAAATAATATGAAGTAATAATGTTCGTACCAAAAACAATATCTGACATGGGTTAGGCCTTTATTCACTAATATATATTAGTGAAATGTCTAGGGTACTATTAGATGATGTGTTGAAAGAATGAGAAATTCCAAAACCAGAAACTAGCTCTTACCACAATAGTATATTATCATGAATTAGCTATTTGTAGTAGTGGTAGTGATGGTGTAGTGGGGGTAGTAGTAGTAATTAGTATCCATCTACTATTTATCCATAATAAGAATGTAGATGTGATTCAAAATTCGCAGTAACCAAGATTTTTATCTCAATGTATTTTCTTACTGATTAATTAAAGTGCAACATTTCAAAGAAAGAATCTTCTAAATTCTTGGCACTATGTCTCAAACAATAGACATATAAAGTAAAACATATAGTCTTTGCTTCAAATATTTATTTGTGCTTCTCTATTATGATAGCATGTCCACACACATATTCTTTGACTCCGTGAGAACATTATTGCTCTTTTTTTTTTTTTTTTTTTTTTTTTTACTATCCCAACACATGTCTTCATTTGCTTCCTTATGCAGCCTGAATTCCATGGTTCATTACTATCACTCTTTCCTTTCCAACATCATTCCCTCATTATTTTCATTCTTCTTGTATTATACACACTTGGCAAAACTCAACCTTCATTTAAGAACTTGTTTCTCTATTTCTTAAGGGAAGCAGCGAAAAACTGTCACAGTAAATCAAATGAATGAGGCTGACAGGTATACTGAAAATTAGTGAATATCAACTCTAAATGGAATCTTATTCTGCCTATAAAATATACTTATCCCCACTCACCTCTATCTTGTATTTGTCATCCCCATCCCCTTCTTCTCACATGCTGTTTTGTTTTGCATGTATTTACAAGTCAGAAGACACAATTTGAAGCTTCTCTATCCTTCCATTACCAAATCTGTGGCCCAGATTTTGTCTTTTTCTTTTCTTCTTCCTTCATTTCACAATATCCCTTATTTTGTGAAAGATCATTTCTTTCATTTAAGTTATTCTTAGCCTTAAAGTGTGGTCCAATAACTAACAATTTTTCAAGATTTTTACCCATCTATATTATCCTAAGACACCAAGGAGGAAGTAATGGTTTTTCCTGGTCATTGAAAAATGACATATTCTTGGTCATCTTTCTCTACTCAGTTGGTTTATGAGAGAAAGGTCGATATTCATTCATTGACATGGTGTACTGACTTGAGCTCTCAACTACTTTAGTTCTTGTTTTTCACTGGACCTGTCTGAGCCCAAGCACTGTAAATTCTTGCAACTCCTGTTTTCCTGTGAATAGAACACTAGGTGGGATTTACTTCAGCAGGTTAACCTCTTTCTACCTCATGGGAGTACATAAAATGAGACTGACCCTTGGATTCCTGGATGTATTCAGTGCAGAATGAGATACAGGAGTCTAAGCGGTGTTCTTCCACTCAGAAGTTTGCCGGAAGCTCTGCATAATAACTATTTACCTGATGCTATTAATTACAAGGATATTTTTTATTATCATCTTACTCCCTATTGATTTTTCTAGCAGTTAGAATCCAGAGGAAAGGAAGAGTGAGTGATGGGTTCCCAGAATTTCCAAAAAGTTTTATTATGTCTGTATTCATTTTGGAGACAGCCATGAAACATACTGTATTTCTACATATGGGTATATTGGAAGAATTAATGTTGCTATATGGATCCTCTTTCTAACTTAGATATTTATAGATTTATTCTCTTTTGAGTAGAGAAGAAGGATACCACAAGGGCATGCTTTAAAGGATGTTTTTCCTCAAAAATATTCTTCTATTATATGACCCCCATCTCTGAAGGCATATAATAAGCAAAGCTCTATGATCATTTATGGCATCAGGATAGAGAGAGGAAATTATATAACTGACTTCTATTCTCAAACCACATCAATGTACTGTCATTTCACTGACTTCACTAATAGTGGCTATTGTTGATTTTAGCATTAAATAGGCTTGTAAAATAGAGTGGAAAGAAATTAAGTGCCAGAAATGAAAATGTGTGGAGAAAAAAAAAAAGATGAACTCCAAGAATAGGGTCTTTGGATTCTTATTGCAGGAGTTCCAATGACCTGGAAATAATATTTAAAATGTAAAATAATATCAAGGAAATATCTATAGACTAATTTTGACTGTGATTAGTTCTGAATGAGATTAATGAAGAGACACCATTCCTCGTATGTTTTTATTACAACAGAGGAATCCTCTTAATGAAATAAAAAAATTACCTGAATCCTTTGTAATGGGTATATAAGAAAAATGAATACCCTTGAGTATGCATATATTTTTAAAGTGACAGAATTTATAGGCACTTAACCAAGTCTGAATGACAATAAGAAGCTCAGTATTTTCATATATAGTTATGTTTTCAATATGCACTAACATTATTAGTTATGAATTGTATGCAGCAGAGAAAAGAAAATGCTTAAATCAAAAAGTGAAGGTCAACAAAGTAAATCAAAGTAACATTTTCTTAATATTATTAGTGTGTTTAGGACAATACTAAAATGTTACACTTAAAAGTATATATATACACATATATATATATATATATGTATATATATATGAAGAGCTCCAACAGAATGAATAATGCAAATAGCCAGAAACAGGTTCAATGATTAGCAATGACCCAGTGACTTTATTAAACAAATAATGTAATTTCAAGTTTGTGACAATTGATGAAGGTCTTGTGGTCCTACAAGCATCCGAGCTCTGCAGCATGACAGGATTTAAGGCAGGCAAGGGAATTGCTATAATAAAGCCTCATCATTTGGCATACAGTAAGAGTAAACATGAAGAGACTTCATTAAGAATTCTGTACTCCCAATCTGTACACAGTAGAGAGCAAAAGCTCAATCTAGGAATAGACAACTTGTTCCCACTGTGGATCAAAATGGGACATTAAACAAATAGTAATGAAAACACCAACAATGGCAATAGCAGAGAAAGTAATGTGATGAATATTTAATAATGTGATAATGATTATAAAAATAAACATTAATAAAAACCCATACATGTTTACTAAATTAATAGTAGGAGAGAAAGCTATGTGAGTTTCAGAAAAATCATATGATTTGTATTGATGTTGCATAAAGAGCTGCAAATAAAAATAGACTCCATATATGCATGCTATCTTGCACATGTACGTCTGTGATCATTTTCACAGATTCTACTGACTTTGGGATATTGAAGGGTTTGACAAGAAATAGGCTCACTGAAATTTTTAAGGACAGATCACCAGAAAAGAAAAGAATAAAGCTGACAAACACCAAAATATAACCTAGAAATTTGTGCTGGATTGCAAACATTATTCCTTGTTTCTTGTGGCATGACAGTAGAGATAAGTTTTGCCATGTTGGACCTTCTGGATATCATCGTCTAGTTATTCTCAACGGTAGTAGTAATTAGAATCGGGTTTGAATTTTGAAAAGGTAATTGCTAGCAAGTAAGGAAGATGAGGATTCAGGGAGAAATAAATCAGTTCACTAAGCTACTACTCTGCTGAAAAAACTCACTCTCCAAGTGGAAAGAGCATTAGTTATTTTGTGCACAATGCCCATTATTAACGTCTTCCCCATTTTTTTTTACTTTGGCTACAATTCCCAATTTTATTGAGGGAATCACCTCTCTGTTAGTGTGTGTGATGTCAGGAAGCTGTGAATTAAATACCTGCCATGTATCATAATCAGACAGTGAGAACCTGATGTAAGCTTGTTAGATATGCAGAATCTTAGGCCTCACTCTACATCTACTGGGTCAAAATCTACATTTTAATAAGATCCCTAGGTGATTCATATGCACAGTAGAATTGAGAAGTACTACTCTAGAGCAGGCCAATATATCCTTGTTCCTAAATTCTTTAACAAATGTTACAGAGTGCAGGCTGAAATATCCTCATTATCTTTAGAGGGGTATGTGTTTGCTTCAACTTCAGTCTCTGTCATCTGCCTCTTTGTGGCTATCTGTTGTGACCATTCTTCAAAATCAGGATAAAGCTCCACTCAAAATTGGTTTCAGATTTTGAGATGGATGATGCCACACACACACCAAGAGGATGTGAAAAGATTTATTAGTCTCATAATGAAACTTTCTGGGAACAGCAGGGCAGCTCCAAACTAGTTCTAGAAATGGCTCAAAATAGCAGGAAAAGAAGAATGCCTTTTTGTCGTTGTCTTTATTTTGGACAGGGGATGGAGCTGGGGTGGGATCCTAAATTAGGGAAGGGGCTTGCATGACTGGAAACACATGTCAAAAAATGGAGTCAGGATCTTTATTGCAATTCACTTCTGATGTTCGATGACTACAATTTACTATTGTTTAATTGAATTTCAAGCTAAGTAAACCATCATGGTACTTTATGAGGACAGCAGCCTGAAGCTGGTAAGAGAAGTGAAAGTTCTACCAACCAACTTGTGCAAGAGTCCAGCATTATGTATTCTAATTCTGAGAAGTGAAATTAAAATTGTCTTGGTCACTATTATTGGTATCTGAGACTCTGAAATGGATAAGGAGTGTCTTGATGAGACCTTGTGTTATGCTTCTTATAGGTATAGAGTTATGCATGACCATGATTTTATATTTTGGGTACTGGTGAGGTCAGAGAGTCCCAGAGTTCTTTATCCCAAAGAGATAAACTTGTATGAGTAATGGCTGTTTCTGTCATTGGATTGATCAAACATCCAGACCATATGCATTGGCTCAAGAGTCTATAAAAATGTGCAGATGGAGTAGATTGTGGGCTAGGGCTTCCAGTACTAAGACAGCTGCCTAAAGTTCCTCCAATTGTGCTTGACCTTGAGCCCTGTCTGTCAAGAGGGCATATTGAATAAAAGATGAAAAGTAGCAATATCTCACTGAGCCCTGACACATGTGCTGATGGCCATTATATTAAGTATAGTCTCTCATCGTTAACTCTCTTGATCCCAAGTGACTCTTCAGGAGCCATGAAGTTGAGCAGAGGGATGATCTCCTCCAGTACTGTAACATCTGGTAAGAGTCCCTTGCCAGAGGGGTATGCCAGAGAGCCCAGGTTTGGGTCTATCCTATAGTGAGAGGTGTAGATGATTGTGCCAAGCTTTCAGGGAACTATTTCCATGACTGAAGCCATGATGAACAACTGGGTGTGGAGGGTCACAGGCTCAGGGCCCATGAGAATCTCTGTTTCTTTTTTTTTTTTTTTAAATGTTTTTTAGAATTTCTGTTTCCAGGAGAACTCAGCATGTGGCAAGCAATTGCTGCTTTAATGACATATAATGCAGAGCTAAGGAGAGCAGTAGTAGGTGTCAGAAACCTAAGAATCACTTATAGCCATTATGGATGGTCCTGAATCTCCAGAAGGAGTAAAAGAAGGTTGCTAAAGCCTCTGCAATGACTGAGTCTCTTAAAGACACCAATAGAAGCACTTGTTGCATTTTAATTTAGACAGATACTAGAATAGTTTGCTGGAAAGAGCCCTATTCAAAATGAGGCAATTTGCAAATAACATTATAAAATGGGTTTGAATAAAATCTGTAAATGGAACACACTGCATCCAGAAACCTAAAAGAAGTTGTGGGAGCTGAGAGGGTCAATAGCTATTGCTCCATAGTGTTAGGGATTGAGTGAGTCCCTCGTTTATCAAATCATTTCTGCAAATTAACTGAGGTGGCATAGACTCAGACTATGTGTGGGCAATGATTTCTTTTTGTGTGTGTGTGAGAATGTTTATCCTGAATGAGTGTGTCAAATGAATTTCATATTATTAATGTGATATCATGCCTGTATTCCTGAAAAAAATTAGACGTGGTTCCGATCTTGCCTACCAGGACTGTGCAATGTCTGGTTGTTGAATTACCCTTCAGATTACCCTTTCTTTCTTGAATTTTCTTGGTGACTTAGCCTAGGGAGATGAGAAAATGAATAGGAGACTGAGGAAGCAGTATACTAGACTTCTGTTAGTCGGGACCTATAAGAATATGAAAGTAAGATATATATAACTCTATGTCCAAATTTGAGGTACAGTTGATAAAGTATATAAGTGTGTGTCTTATTCTCCCTTCTTTAGTGTAAATTCTACTGAAGTTCAGTACCTTACTTGATTGCCATATTAGGCATTCAAAATACTTATCAAAAAATTAAGCTATAAATGACAATGAAAAAGCTTTAGGAAACGAGTTCTAATTAAGCTCATTTTTTTTATCTTTATCCTTTATCTCTGGCTAGTCTTATAAAAAGTTTATTTTCCATAATATGATCATCCTAGTTGATCATCTTCTTCACTAAAATGAAAAGTAAGGAGAAAGTACTTAGGAAATAAAACATTTTTATCATATATAAAAACATATCATACCAAGTATTATATATATTATATATAGCATACAAGTATACAGACTGTATATAAATATGCATATACATATCTAGCATCTAAAGTAAAAAAATACTACAACAAAAACAAACTATGGCATTTTGGGCTGTTCTCTGTATTGATTTATCGAATTTTGCATAAGCTTCATCCTCATGATGGTGGAATCCCTCAGAAATTCTTAGCAAAAAAAACTGCTGATGTGTAAACTTGTCCTTTTATTTGTCATCTTCTCTTTTCTTCATTCTTTACTATACACTTAGAAGTACTGTGGTCATCTCTCTGTTAGGGAGCCTAGCAGGGGAGTCAAAAACACTTTGTAAACAGATTTTCTTCTTTGTCTACTTTGGTTAAGATGTCTAATACTATGTTTTTATCTTCCAAGTTTTAGTTCTGACATGAAATACCTGCTTGTAGTACAAGACAGAAATTCTATTTCAAATAAATGTTTCTCCTATATTTTTGAATTAACCTATACTACAGAAGATGTTTTAAATATGCCAAATGCACTCTGACATCTTTTCAATGACTCTTGGCTTCCTTGAGAATGTTCTGGTTCTCAGGTATGATTTTCCTCACCTTTAAATTTATCTTCATCTATAGTATTGGACTTTCTCCCATTTTCAAAAGAGAGAAAAAAATGTTCATTTTATTTTTCAGAGAAGATGATTTCACCTCTACACAGATCCTGTCTTTTTAAAGCTTCCTCAGCAATAATACTTCAATAATTATCAGCACTCTTTCCTGAGTTCATAATTTCTCACTCTGTCAGAAATTTCTCATCAGCAAATAAATATATTCAATCATTTAGGCCTTAAAAATAAAAGTAAAATAAAAGTATGATATTTTAATTCCATTTGCTTCTCCACATTTTGCCTATGCTAGCTACTAAGGCAGTCCACCTCTATTCAGATTATTTTTCCAGGAATGTGGTAGGGTTACCAAAGAAATATGATGTAACTTGCTTCTGATTAGAATCCTGTATGGGCCATACCCCTCATATTCCATGGGCGACAGTCCAGAAGAAAGATGTTTGTCAGCCTAAGTTCCTGAGTGATGATAATATTGAATAGATATCCTTGAGATGATCCTTGATTTGACATGTAAATAATGTGTGAGTATGAAAAACAAAAAAACTTTATTTTTAAGCTATTAGATTTGGAGTTTGTGTTTACCAAAGCATAACCTCTCTATCCTGCTTAATATAGAGATTGATTCCTAGAATTTGAGGGCTAGCATAATAAAAACCTAAAATATGAGAGAATTTCTCACTGTCCATATCATTAGCAAAGAGAAAACTGTTATTTTAAGGCTACAGAGATGGTGATATATATTAGATAGTAGCAAAACTTTTGATAAAATATTATTGGTTGTAATTTAGAAGGTAGACTATACATCTAGTAGATGTGAAGTGTTGAAGAGGTTGATAAACAGAAGGAAGCAGAGTGTATTTGCTACTGTTTAGTGTATTTAGCAACATATTACAAGAAGAGTAAGCTCAGAATAAATTGGTCAATTTTCAAGAATAGAAGGGAATAAGCATTTCTAAAAATTTAGAGCCTTGTAATATTAAAAAGACAACTTTTTTCAGACATGAAATAGTAGGAAAAAAACTTTGGGGGAACAAATAAAAAGTGGATTTAAATTAAGCTTCAGGTAAAAAAAAAATGTAAATAATTTTTGACTGATTAAATTGCCTCCAAGGAAAAATCAAATTAAGGAAATGACCATGATAGACAAAACCATCTGGATTAAATTGCATCTGAAAAACAATGCAAATTAATATTGTGACAAACAGTAAATATTTTCAAATGGACAGAATTTCTCAGGAAACAGACTAAGGGTGTGCACCTGCCAAGAACCTGATGAGCTCCAGGTATTTGGTAAGTCGAGCTATTGAGAGAGAGAGAGAGAGAGAGAGAGAGTGGTTAAGAGAAATACAGTACACATAAGATATATATTTTGAAAGGAAAGGTGATTATGAATATTGACATATAGAAGTGAAGCTGATTAAAATCAAACTGTTGAGAATTAACTACGTTTTTAAAAATAATCTGTCAAAAACAGAACTAGCTTGAACAGTAAGAGTTAGCTGCTATTTGAGACTTGACTCTTGGGCCCAAATATCTATGGACAGAAGGTGATCTGAGAAGTATTTGCAGTGTCCAAGAAGAACATATTTTCTGATATCCATTTCAATTGTGGCAAAGGAAGATGGTGGAAAAGAATAATTGGATTTTGATTTGTGTCGCATTCTTCCATTTTCCAAAAAGGAATGTTTAATGTGATTTCCCAGGCCATATTCTCCCAAAGTTTATTGGAGTGTGTTTATAGGGGCAGATAATACATCTTTCTAAATTCATAGATCCCCAAAACAAGAATAGCTACAGCTATGATTTATCTAAAACTCTTATCCATCATTTTAAAAGAAAAACCTTTCACTGAGAAAACTGGCACTTTTAGTTTGATGCCATGATTAAATGGGATTTACAGCTGAGGTGAGTAAACTTTGTTTTCAGGAAGAAGAGTGAAAAGAATATTTGGTGACCAGAATATATTGCAGTAGTTTTTATAGTTTTCATAAATATTCCAGTCTTTTCCATTCTGAGAAGAGTAAATTGCCCTAACACCCCCTTGAATGTAGGCATGGACATGTGACTTTCTTTGGCCATGTGAACATGTGAACAGAAGTCTTCAAGATTCAGTGTACAATTGCTTGTGTTTTTTTTCCTTCCCTACCACAATAATTACAAATTATATTTATTTAAGATTTTATGTATTTATTCATGAGAGACACAGAGAGAGAGGCAGGACATAAGCAGAGAGAGAAGCAGGCTCCATTCAGGGAGCCCAATATGGGACTGGATCCTGGGACTCCAGGACCACAACTGAGCTGAAGGCAGATGCTCAACCCCTGAGTCACCCAGGCGTCCTAGTAATTACACATTTTTAAGGCCCCATTAGATTGGAATCTGAATAAGGATATTATGGGTCAGAATCCTCTGCTGGCTTGAGACAGACATGAGGCCTAAAGGAAAAAACACACTTTTTGGTGTTTTAAGCAGTGAGCTATTAAAGTTATTTGTTATAGCAGCATAATTGAAAATATTATATTACAATTCTTATCTCATGTCTTTTTCCATGTCAGGTTTTGAAAAATGTAATTTATATGTGTTACTTCCAGATTTTCACTATATATATATATATTGGCCTGGATTCTATTCTTTCCACAACAATAAAATTGGCCCATTAAGTTCACCAAAAACATGGCTAAATTCAATGGAGGCATTTTAGCTCACATCTTATTAACATAACTGGAGGATGAGTTAATCAAAATTGTTTGATGTAAAACTCTTTCCTTCCCTGGATTCTCGACACCATTGTGTTTTCATTCCATGTTTCCTCTTGGGTCCTTTATCGACTTCCATTTCACATTCCTCAAAACTTAGTGTTCAACGAGGTGCTAAAACTCTTTGCTTTCAACCTGCTTCTTCTGGGAGAAGCATTCACCTTCAACACTTGGAAATGTTTGAGTAACTCCTAAATAAGTATCTTCAGTTCACATCAATTTGTTGCATTCCAGAATCTATGTCCATTGTCCCCGGACCATCATATGTCTACCAAGTTGTCAAACTTATCAACTTGTAAATACCATGAATTCTCTCTACTACACACATCTAGATGATTACAAAGTACTGGTTATTCCCCCCTTTTAATGAGAACAGTCACATATTTCTCTCTATTCCCGCTGCCAGTATTTTAGTCTAGGTTCTAATTATTTCTCCCTTGATTTTCCAAACAGCTGCCTTACCACTTTGTTTCTATTATCCAGTTCATGTTCTGCACTGTGGCCCAAGTGATCTTTCTTTTTTTTTTTTTTTTTTTTTTTTTTTTTTTTAATTTTTTTTTAATTTATTTATGATAGTCACAGAGAGAGAGAGAGAGGCAGAGACACAGGCAGAGGGAGAAGCAGGCTCCATGCACTGGGAGCCCGATGTGGGATTCGATCCCGGGTCTCCAGGATCGCGCCCTGGGCCAAAGGCAGGCGCCAAACCGCTGCGCCACCCAGGGATCCCCCCAAGTGATCTTTCTAATGTAACAGTTGGCACTAGTCACTCTTCTTGAATTTCTTCAAAGTCTCTCTCTTTTGCAAGTAGGATTAAATCCATTCTCCTTACTGTTCTTATAAAAATATTTTATCTTTTTAATCCCTTATCAAAATTCATCTGTTCACATTTTCCTCTTGTAACATATACTCAATTCATACTGAACTGTTTATAATTCCCTAAATGATGCCTTCTTATTTTACTACTCTTCTAATGCACTCTTTTGCTGGTTGATATTTTTCCTCATCTGAAAATAATCATTTTATGACTGAGTAGCAAAACAGTCTTTCCTCCTTGTTTTCCCCATTATACTCTCTGCACATTTTTATTACCTCATTGATCCTACTGTGTCATCATCTGTAATTTTTGCTGATTTCTGCCAATCTATAAAGTCTCTGACTGTAGAGATTACTGTTTATGTGCCTTTGTTTCTCTGGTATCTAGGATTCCAAATAGTAAGGATTCAACATTCATTTATTAATAAAAATAGAATTCCTTGATGTGGAGGTTTTCACTGTGTTCAAACCCACTCAGAACTAAAGCTATATATTTGTTGAATGGATTAACAAGTATATGGTTATTCATCTCTTGGGGGATTCTTTTTGATGTGAAATGCCTGAAATAGTTTTAAAATAGTTTGTCAAGAGTCTGTGAAAAAATTAAATATTTCTTTATATGTTATTTCTTTCTTTCTTTCTAATTTTGTTCCCTTAATGGATGTGCTATAGAAATTAGCCTCATAAACATAGCCGCTGGCAAGTCATTTCTTAGTTTTCTCCAGCATGATCCCAAATGAGACTTCTCACTATTCTCTACAATCTTATGCCAGCTTATTAATATGATCTCTGTTCAGTCAAAAGAACATGACATTCTAGGACCATAAATTTGATAGAGTATCTCTAACAGGCAAGAAAAAAACTTTCTCAATAATTTTCTCTTCATACTTTGAAAAGCTTTTTTGAGGAGGAATAATGTTGATCTTACTTAATTCTACTTTTCTTCTTTCCTACCTTCTAGAAAGCAAAATGTGGCTTACCCGATGACACTTGAATAAATTTATTTCAATGCATCTAATAGATGAGCTATTAACAGCTATAAATAACTTAGGTAAACTTTAAGTTATTATCTTGTAACCATAGTAAATGGAGTTCTTGGTAAACAGGAATGGCCATTTGAATTTCAAATGTGCATGTTTGCTGACTGGTTTATGAAAAATGCTTATATAGTTCATGATTTGATTGATTGATCAAATTAAAGTACAATGTCTATATTGTCTATAGAGTACAATGAAATGAGAGTAACTCGTTATAACATTCTATGATAAAAATTATCTCTAATTATAAAATTCTACCCTTGAATCTCAACACATAATAAAATAGAAGTGACATCAAGTGGACTTTGGAAGAGATAATTATCGCTTAAGAATATTTTAAAATTAAAAAAAAGATAAAATCCATGTTAAAATCCTTATAAAATGTCATACAGTAAACATAATAAAATAATAAGAGGAAATGTGTTAAGCATGCAGATACTTGGATCCTAACACATTACCCTGTTTAAGGCTGCTCAGCCTGAGGCCGACTTCAGTAAAAACATTAATCATGACCAATAAGTAATTAAAAATAAACCAATATCAATTTTGAAGGTCAGTTGGTACCACTGACAAAAGTGCACTATGAACAAGAAGGGTTCATAGTTACTTTTCTTTTTTTCCTCTCTCTCTTTTTTTTTTTTTTTTTTGGCATAAGCTGGAAAAAAATAATTAGAACAGATTTTTTTCTAAGTACAAGCATTGATAATACAGAATTTGCAGAGTACATGGAACAAATTCTTTCAGAAGCATGTTTTATTATTTTTCCCTAAGCCACAGATGTTAGCTGTTTTCACATCAAAATAATGATGTTAGTCATGAGTTTCTCGGAAAAGCATTTTTAAAAAGCTTTTGAGCAGATGAGATGGGAGATGTGTTCTTCAGAACAAATGAAAAGAGTCATGTTTTCAGTGGAATATCATGAGCAGAAAAAATTTGGCAGTAGCCTTTGAACAGATATTTTAAGTGCCTACTGAAAAGTTGGCAGAGAAAGACCGAAAACTATAAACTAACCTATGAGAAGTGGAGTATCAAAAGGCCAAAAAAGAATCTGAAAATGACAAACTTTTAGGAAACAAGAATCCAAAGAACATTCAAGAGAATAATATGAGCTTGTGTTCATGTATTTTATACTTTTCTGTTAAAATGTATCTCAAATATAAAAAATACATCACAACATATAAAGCTCTACAATTTTAGTCAATGTGAATACAACTGTGCAACTGCTACTCACATCAAAAATGAGAACAGTGCCAGCTCCCAGAAACCCCTCTGGTATTTTTTCCCTCAAAGTAATTGCGACCCTGAATTCTGTTCAGTGACTGAGCCTGTTTTGCAACTCAGACACACACACATGCAGACATGCACACACAAGCACACACTGGGACTACACTATGTGCATTTGGGTAGGAGTAGGTGGTTGTTATCCGCTCAACATGAAGGCTAATTTAAACATGTTTTTGTGGTTGCAACAGAATCTTCTCTCTGTAGGGCATTCTATTTTATAATTATATTAAGATCAATCTATTCTCTTATTGCTGGACATTTTGGTTGCTTTCGCTTGTAACTAATAGAAATAATACTGCTATAAACACAAGTGCATGTGTCCTGTGATACAATTATGAAAATTCCTGATTCCCAGAGAATATTTGCATTCCACTCCATTCTAGTAGATACTGCCAAACATTTTTTTTTTCAAAATAATTAAACTAATGACACTCCCACAGGAGTGCATGGGCATTCTAGTTGCTTAGAGTCATCATCACTATTTGTAAGTGATGCCAGTCATTTTAATTTTAGCCATTTTGATGAGCCTATACTTGATCACATTGGTTTTATTTTGTTTCCTTTCTTTTTTTAACATTTTTAAAATATTTTATTTTTTCATGAGAGGCACAGAGGGACAGGCAGAGGGAGAAGCAGACTCCCCAGAAATAGCCTGATATGGGACTGGATCTCAGTACCCCAGAATCACAACCTGAGCCAAAGGTAGACGCTCAACCATTGAGCCACCAGGTGCCCTGCCCCTTTATTTTTAAGATTTTATTTATTTATTAATTACAGACAGAGAGAGAGAGGCAGAGACATAGTCTGTGTTTCCTTTAATCACTAATGATGTTATATATACCATTTCACATACTTGTTTATTGCTTAAATATTTTCTTGTGCCTGTTGGAGGTGTTTCTCCTCCTTTTTTTTTCTTTTTCTTTTTTTTCTTTTTTTTTTTTTTTTTCTTAAATTGCCTGTCTTTTCCTATAATCATGTGGAATTCTATGTTCTGACCATGAGTCTATCTTTGGTAATCTACGGTATCATAACATCTTCCATCAACTTATGTATTGCTTTCTAACTCAATGGTTTCTTTTAACATTTGTTTCTTTTTTTTTTTTTTTAATTTTTATTTATTCATGATAGGCACACAGTGAGAGAGAGAGAGGCAGAGACACAGGCAGAGGGAGAAGCAGGCTCCATGCACCGGGAGCCCGACGTGGGATTCGATCCCGGATCTCCAGGATCGCACCCTGGGCCAAAGGCAGGCGCCAAACCGCTGCGCCACCCAGGGATCCCTTAACATTTGTTTCTTGTAACTTTTCTGTTTTGTTAGTAAATTTATGTTGATGTCCTGAAATTAATTGTGGATTTCTCTCTGTCTCTCTTTTATTTCTATCTGGAAATATTTAAGACTGCTGCAAATTATTCTACAATGTTTGGAGTAATTCACAAGATAAGTTATTTGGGCCAGGAACTTCTCTCTAAATTTTTAGTTAGAGATTTAATTTATTTCCTAGATATTGGAGAATTCAGATTTTCTATTTATCTTCTATTAAGATATAATTGATGCATAACATTGTGTACGTTTTAGATGTACAACCTGATGATTTGGTACATTTATATTTTGCAAAAGGACTGCCACTATAGCATTAGCTAACATCCCTATCAGGTCACATAATTATTTTGGGGGGGGGGCAAGAACAATGAAAATGTAGTTATTTTAGCAACTTTGAAGTTTATAATACAGTATTGCTTACTATAATCACTGTGCTGTGCCTTAGAGCTCCAGTTCTTATTTATCTACTAGTTACTAGTTTTGCCCTTAAATATCTTCCCAACTCCTCCACCCTCCTGCCTCTGGCAACCACTTTTTTTACGCTGTTTCTGTAAGTTGACTTTTTTTTTTTTTTTTAGATTCTGCATATAAATGATATCTTGAAGCATTTGTCTTTCTCTGTATGGATTATTTCACCTAGCATAATGCCTTCCAGGTCCATCCATGTTGCAAATAGCAAGATTTCCTTCTTCCTCATGGCTGAATAACATTTCACCATATGTATATACAACATTTTCTTTACCCATTCTCCTGTTAATGGACACATAGGTTGTTTTCATATCTTAACTTCTGTGGATAATACCGCAGTAAACATTGGAGGGTATATTTTTCAATATCCTCTTTTCATTCCCTTTCGATACATACCCAGAAACGGGGTTGCTGGATAATATGATAGTTCTATTTATAATCTTTTGAGCAATTACCATACTGCTTTCCACAGTATGACCCAATTTGCCTTCCCATCAACAGTGTACAAGGATTCTCATCTTTCACATCTTTATCAATACCTGTTTTCTTGTCTTCTTAATGCTGATAATCCATTCTAGCAGGTATGAGGTGATATCTCCTTCTTGTTTTGACTTGCATTTCCCTGATGTTTAATAATGTTGAGCATCTTGTCATGCATCTCTTAGCTATTTAGATGTCTTCTTTGGAAAAATGCCTATTAAGCTATCGCACTCATATTTTTAAAAGATTTATTTATTTATTTGCGAGAGAGAGAGAGAGCGGAGGTAAGGGGACAGGGTCAGAGGGAGAGAGAGAGAGAGAATCTCAAGCAGAAACCCCACTGACTGTGGAGCCCAATATGGGGCTCAATCCCACCATCTGTGAGATCACCACCTGAGAGCCAAAATCAAGAGTCCGAGGCCCAACCATCTGAGCAACCCCGGCACCTCATGCCCATTTTAAAAAACAGACAGTTTATGATTCTTTGAATACTGAGCTATGAATTTGAATATTGAATATGTTAACTCTTTTGTCAATTTTATGAAGCTGTGGCTTTCAAAGTCTTTGTCCATTTTATCAAAAATTTCAGGGTAATTTTTTAATGTTGATAAATGTTCCTTTAATATCTTTATAATATATATACAATTGAAAATGATGTTTGCTTTTCATTCACATCAGTAATTTGTAATCTATTTTATTAGCCATATTGTTTTTTTTCCTAATTACTTTTTTCATACAACCAAATTTTAGCTGTTGATTTTTTCTATTGTTTCTTGTTTACTATGTCATTGTTTTTTCTTATCAATCAGGTCTCTTTCTAATTCATTAAGAGGGATACTTAAATCCTTGATTTTCAATATTCTAATATATGTGCTTATGGCAATAAAATTCCCTTCACAACCTGGCTTTAACTTCAAAACACACATTTTGATAGAATGTATTTTCCTCATCATTTAGTTTAGAACATTCCTTTTTTGTTATTTTGGCTTTGATTTATCAACTATTTTGAAGTGTATTGCTTTATTTCCAAGCATTCTTAGATTTTCTAGCTATCATTTTTGTTCCTGTGTTTCTAGCTTAATTCTTCTGTAGGCAGAGAACAAACTAAATAATTTCAGTCACTTAAAATGTGTTGGTACTTGCTTTATGGCATAATAAATGTTCAATTTGGAAAATAATCCATGTGCACTTACAAAGAATGTGGGTGAATAGTCTATGGATCTCAATTCAACCAAATTTGTTAATCATGCTATTCAAAAAAAGCTAGTTCTTTACTGATGTTTTTGTCTGCTTGCTTCATCATTTACTGAGGAAAGTTTGCTAAAATTTCCATTTCGACTGTAATCTTGTGTACTTATCCTTTATGATATGTCAGTGTTTAAATATTTTGAAGCTATGTTTTTATGTGAATAAAAATTTAGGACATAGATATAGTTCCTTTTGAATGAACTATTTTATCATTAGGCAGTATTTATTTACACTGATAGAAATAAATCTTGCCATTAACTCTAGTTAAACTCTGAATTAATATTAACTATACCAGCTTCCTTCTGATTACCATTTTCATGATATATATTTTTGCATACCTTTATGTTCAGATTTTTATATCCTCATATTTAATGTGTGCCTATTGCATGGATCATATGCTTGACTTTTGTTCTTGTACAGTCTGATAATTTTTGCTTTTTGCTTGGACTATTCTGTTTATATTTAATATTTAATTTTTTTCTCCAGGTGATTACAAATCTGTTATTTAATGTTTTTACCTATTTTTAAAAAATATTCCTTTTTAAAAAATTTTATTTATTCATGACAGTCAGAGGGAGAGACAGAGAGAGACAGGCAGAGAAAGAAGCAGGCTCCGTGCAGGGAGCCCGACATGGGACTAGATCCCGGGTCTCCAGGATCACATCCCAGGGTGAAGGCAGCACTAAACCGCTGGGCCACCAGGGCTGCCCAAATTATTCCTTTTTTATTTTTATCTCTCTATTAGCTTTCTAGGTATGCATTATTTTATTATTCTATCAGTGATTACTGTGGATATTTAAAAAATGCTTCCTTGACTACATTTTTGCTGATAAACACAGTTCATAGAACCCTGATAACCCCATTTCTTACTCTTTCACCATTTATATTATTGTTTTTAAATTTTAAATATTTCCCAAAACCATGAAATCACTATTATTATAAATTTAACCATTCAATATCTATTTACATTTACCCAAATAATTGAATATTCTATTTCGTTACTTAGTATATTATCTTACTCTCTTGGGGATCACTTTCCTCCTACCTGAAAAACAACCTCCCCACTTCCTGCCTTTTGTGTGTTTGGCATTGAGTGTTGTATTAGTTTTTGTTTGTTTGGAAATTTATTCAGTTAACCATATTTTTGAAGAATACTTTTGTTCAGTGTAGAATTTTAGACTGACAGTTTCATTAACCACTTAAAAATGTCACCCCTATGTCATCTGGTTTCCATGATTTCTGTTGAGGAATCCATCGTCAGTCCCTTATTATTTGAAGACAATATGTCAAAAAAAAAAAAAAAAAAACAATAAAAAAAAAACCTCACCTTTTTTTTGGACATGATTTTTAACAACTTTGTCATGATTTTTCCAGTTGTGGTTTGCTTTGTATTTATTCACTTGAGGAGAGTTTCTGGAAGCTATAAAGAATGTTTTTCATCTACCTGTGTATGCTTCTCCTCCACAGTTCGTAATCATCATCAACGATGACGAAACTCGCATTATGTGCCAGATTCTGGGCTAAGCATATTACTTCAGTTTTCTCACAGAAGACCCAAAAGCGGAGTGCGCGGGCGCGCCGAGAGGCCTGGCCGGGCGCGGGGGCGCCTGAGGCCCGAGGCCCGGGCGGTGAGCGGCGGCGGCGGCGAGGCCTCCCGGATGCGGGCTGGGGCTCTACGGGGCAGAGCGGAGGCTGGGCCCGGGCCGGGGCGGGGAAAGCCGACGGCAGCGGCGGCGGCAATGGACGCCCTAGAGGAAGAGAGCTTCGCGCTGTCCTTCTCTTCTGCCTCGGATGCAGAATTCTGTGGGACCCAGGAAATTGAACAAACTCCCCTACCCCTGGACAAGCAGAGCAGGACTGACTCTATTTTGGGCTGCACCCGCCTTGTGCTGACCTGCTTATTACTTAGGGCAGAGACCAGGGCACACCCTCACCGGAAGTCCGGCCCGGGGATCCTGCCCCGTCCCAGTCAGAGACCAGGGCACACCCTCACCGGAAGTCCGCCCAGGGATACTGCCCCGCCCTAGTCAGAGACCAGGGCACACCCTCACCGGAAGTCCGGCCCGGGGATCCTGCCCCGTCCCAGTCAGAGACCAGGGCACACCCTCACCGGAAGTCCGCCCAGGGATACTGCCCCGCCCTAGTCAGAGACCAGGCCACACCCTCACCGGAAGTCCGGCCCGGGGATACTGCCCCGCCCTAGTCAGAGACCAGGGCACACCCTCACCGGAAGTCCGGCCCGGGGATACTGCCCCGCCCTAGTCAGAGACCAGGGCACACCCTCACCGGAAATCCGGCCCGGGGATACTGCCCCGCCCTAGTCAGAGACCAGGGCACACCCTCACCGGAAGTCCGGCTCAGCGGACCAGCATGGCTGTGCAACTTCCTGCGTATCCCATTGGCCACGGGCCCCTATAAAGCTGCTGAGCCTCTAAGTCTCGGGGTCCAAGTCCCTGCCCCGCTGCGTTGGATACACTTGGACCCCGGCTCCAGCCTGTAAAGAAACCCTCGTGGGATTGCGTCGCTGTCAGCTCCTTGGCGGTTTCTCGGCTTCGCGATCTTGGGCACAACAAATTCGACGCTGTGGTTGGATGTTTAGAGGACGTCCTCATGGATGACGAGTTCCCGTTACTACAGAGGAATTTCGTGGGCAGGTACTATCAGGAGCTTGAAGACGCCTGTTTTCAATGAATATATTTCTTTGGTAGAAAAGTATATTGAAGAAGAGCTGCTGGAGCGGATCCCTGGGTTTAACATGGCGGCTTTCACAACGACTTCACGGCACCATAGAGCGGAAGCGGCAGGCGACGTATTGGACATGCTGCTCACGTTTGCAGATTTCCTGGCTTTTAAAGAAATGTTTCTGGACTACAGAGCGGAAAAAGAAGGTCGGGGACTGGACTTAAGCAGTGGTTTAGTGGTGACTTCATTGTGCAAATCCCAGAATGTGGGGTCCCTTCATTGTGCAAATCCCAAATCATTGCACCAGCTTCCCAGAGTGACCTGCGGCCCAGGTCCCACCGCCAGGCAATGGGATCTTTCTGGACGTTGCCAGCCTAACAGCCTGGAAGAGGCTCTGGCTAATGTGACAATACACGTTGGAAAAACTGACCCTGTTTTACAACTCATTAATGTTAAGTATTGATGGGTCAGAAGAGAATCCATCGACCCTCCAAAGACCCCAAAGCACCTTCTCGTGTTCGGTGATCCTAGCACTCCTCCCCGAGCAGACCCCCTGCCTCAGGCCTCTGCGTCAGGCCCTTCTGGAGCAAGCCCAAGGCGCGCATCACACTGGGGCCTCTTCCCCTGACATACATGCTGGTAGGTCAGAAGCATTTGGAAGAACCCATTCTCTCCGGCCCTCTTTGGCTCCGCAGGCTCTGCGTGTCCATCAGGCTCTTGTGTGCCCACAGCCTCCTGTATGCATCGTCTCATCAGACCTGCAGCCTCAAAGGGGGTTCTTCCTGTTGGGGCACATGGCCCCAGGCTGTTAAGCCAGCCGCCTGGCTGAGCTCCCTGCCGCTCCTCCCATCCCAGCTAGCCTCGGCTCTAGGAATCAGCTGAAGATTCAGTCCTGTACCTGAAGCTCCATGTGAAAATCAGTTTCTTGTCTTTCACTTCGCAGTCCTTGCATCACTGTCTTCTGCTAGTCCTTAATGTAGTCTGTTTCTAGAATCCTCTCAAGCATTTTTTTTAGAAAAATATTTTTATAGGTAAATACTCAGGCTAACCTAGTGGATATAATCTTGGAACCTCCATGATTACCCACTTAAAGATCAAAGTATTCTATGCTGTGTGCTTTTTAGCTGTTGGTACTATGAAAGCGAAAAGGCTTTCTTTGTTGGCGTGCCTGGTTTACTGGGCGCCAACGAGTGTGTGCTTATGCTGGAAGTAGGCTAAAAGGTCTTCCTTTCCTAAAGCATGTTAAGTGTACAGGTTTCTGAAATCCCTTTCCATATAAATCATTTTGTTAGGTGTTCTGTTGGGGGTAGGGTCTCTGTAGTCGCCTCCTCCTGTGAGAATCTGCCTGCCAAGACGACGGTGTTCCACTGAGCTAGCTCAGCAGAAGTAGGAGAGCAAACAGCTTCACTGGTCATCTGTAGGCTTTGACATAGCACAATGTTTCAGAGAAATTACTGACCGGAAAAGACATATCACACCTCTAGAAAGAAAAAGCATAGTGTATTTCAATTCCCAATGTGTACCTTCTATATTTTTTCCCTAAGTAAAAACAAGACTCTACTGATTTCAGTTGGCTGTTGTGGTTTTAAAGTATGAGCTACAGCCTGTGTTTTTCTGTACTAATGTGTGGCGCTTATTAAATACTTGTGTACCATTAAAAAAAAAAAAAAAAAAAAAAAAAAAGACCCAAAAGCCCTGTAAAGTTTCTACTGTTAATAATTCTAGAAGAAAATGAAAGCTTAAGTAATTAGGCCAACGTCAAACTTCGAGGTTATAGAACAAAGAATGAAATTACTTGTTTTATACCAAAGCCCATGTGCTTTGATAGTAAGAATGTCCAAAATGTATTTGGAAAAAAGTTAATAAGGTGGTACTTTTAACTCAATCAAATGATACTAGCTAGAGATACTTGAAGTAAGTGACAAATTTGAAAAAAAAATTATAAATGTAGGTTTCAATGTTGGCTTTGATACTAACAGGCTATAGAAACTTCTTTAGGATGACAATTTTGGGGCCAAAGCCCATTTTTAAATGATAATTTTTAAAAAGATTTTATTTATTCTTGAGACACACACACAGAGAAGCAGAGAAACAGGCAGGGGAGAAGAAGGCTCCATCCAGGGAACCCGATGTGGGACTCAATCCTTGGACTCTGGGATCATGCCTTCAGCCAAAGGCAGACGCTCAACCACGGAGACACCTAGGCATCCCATAAATGAGAATTTTGGTTAAGGTGAACCTTATTGATTCTTCCAAGTTAGGAAATTTTGTGAAAATAATCTGATTTTAAGTAGCTTTTTAAATTCAAAAGACTGTGTGCTTACACAAAATCCATCATGAGCATACATCTGATCATATTCTGGAAATGTGGAATAAAGACTTCTGTGAACGTTATCTCATTAAAAATACCCTCTCCAAGTGCACCTGAGTGACTCAGTCTGACTCTTGATTTCAGCTTAGGTCATGATCTCAGGGTTGGGGGAATTGAACCCCACATCAGGCTACATGCTTGGCATGGAGTCTCCTTATCTTTCTCCCTCTGTTCCTCCCACTCATCTCCCCACCCCCTCAAATAAATGAATAAATAAAATCATAAAATACCCTCTCCAGATTCCTAAATGTTATTATTGGTTTTTTGAAAAATCTGTCTGGCTACTTATATTTTGTTATAAATGAGGTGACTAAAATTGAATGCAGTTTTCACAGTGCAATACAAAAAAATTGAATAGCATAACTCTTTATTATCTTGTAACTTCATGATAGGCTTCTGGATATGTAATCCAAAATCACAGAATTCCTTTATAGTGCCTTAGAAAATTTATGTATGATTCTACATAGACTTTGATCTTAAACATTCTTTAAGATCTTATTTTTCATAAAATGTTTTACTTCCATTTGTCACCCAATAAATGTATTCATCATTTAAAATTCATTCATAATTTTAAATATTTTTCTGTTTTTTAATGGTGTCTATCTTGCAATTCAAGCATCTTATAAAAATGTACTTTTCTGCAATTTCAACAACAATTATATTAGCATTATATAGGTTTTATAACTTTTCATTGTTTCTTTTTAAAATAAATCAAGTTGTCTTGACATGCTGCTGAGCAAATCTTATTTCAGCTAAACATTGCTTTTTAGACCAGGAATACATCGTTGTTGTTTACATTCTAAAATGCAACAGTAGTAAAAATCAACTTAGCATAGCACTGTTGTCCTAAGAGCAAATGGCTGGTTGTGCTGATATGCTTCTTGGAGTTCAGCAATGTCTTTAATTTTCTTGTGCAAAGTGCTAAATAAAAACAATAAGCAGATTGAAATTATGTATGCATGATTGTAAGTGAAAGCTAAATGATTCATTTTTACTCAGAAAAAGTACAGAAATAGTGTGTTTCAATTTTATTTTATAGTTAGTGAAGTTTAAGAGCTTAAAGACTATGTTGATTACTTTCCAGCTCGGACAACCATCCGTATTTTGGAAATGAATATATGGAAAATGGATTTGGAACTCCTATCACTAAAATGCCATGAATATTTTAGTTTATCTCATAATATATTATTTGAGTAATTAATATTTTACACATATGTTTATACTTTATTTCAAAGAGTGTTTTAAATGAGAGATAATTTATTATTCTATTTTTTTTCAAATGGGAATAATGAAGAACTTATGTATATATCACTAAACATTAGATGAATATAAATGCATTATTGTCAATATTAGAACACATTCCTCAACTTAGTTAAGCAATAAGTTTTCAAGGAAGTAGAACCCTATGGTTACTGAGAGACCAGTTTATTGCTGGTGCAAACAAGCATCCACCCTATCTACAAATTATATGTGCTATCTAAAGCCTCATTCTGGGGATACCTGGGGGGCTCAGTGGTTTGGTGCCTGCCTCTGGCGCAGGGTGTGATCCTGGAGAACCCGGGATCAAGTCCCACATCGGGCTCCCTGCATGGAGCATGCTTCTCCCTCTGCCTGTGTCTCTGCCTCACTCTCTCTCTGTGCCACTCATGAATAAATAAATAAAATCTTAAAAAAATAATAGAAAAATAAAGTCTCATTCTGTCCTAAACTAACTGTGTAGCTCAGAGCCTAACTACATAATCATTGAGCATGGGCGATGTGACCATTAAAATCCAATGCTAGGAAAAATAGTAAGAGGAGCCTTAAAAAATGGTGGCAGCTCTGTCTTTAGAATGTCAGTTTCTAATTAGGAACCCAAGTAGAAGAATCTTTTCAGAAAAATGTCAATTAAACAATAGTTTATAAAATGAGCATTAAAAAAATAAGCTGTAATTTTACTAGTTCAAATACATAGTCATCTGATGGATTTACAGTGATAGTAAATTTTAGCTATGATCAGCTAAAATCCCTAGTTTGAATATTCTGTGAGCCAATTAGATTCTGACTTATGGGGAAGTGATTTTGAGCAAAGTTCCATTGCCTACACCACTAGCCTTCAAAGTAACCTGCATTCTCTAAGTAATTATTTATAAGATAAAGTCTTTTCTTTTTTTAGAAAAACAGCAGTTATTTTTCCTATGTTTAGTTCAAATAAGATGATAAATAATATAAAGATGTATGATTTTCATTCCATGTTTGTACAAACTAACATTAATATGATAAAAAATTCAATGATATGTGTATTTCATAAAAAAAATTGTTCTTATTCTCTTCATTTAATCTTCTCAATGATGGTGAGTTAGTCATTGTCCAGAAATGAAAAATAACAAATATATTTTATTAGTAGGACATATCTGGAGGAATTCTGTATATTTCTCAGCAGATTCTCCAAATATGAGCTATGTGTATTGGCCTTATCTTCCCTTTCCTCTTCTCCTCTTTTTTTTTTTTTTTTTTGGCACATGCATCCTGACATCCATATACACAAATATATTTTTTTCTGAAATATTTGAGATTCAGCTGCACATGATGCTCCTTTATACACAAATATATTTTTTCTGAAATATTTGAGATTCAGCTGCACATGATGCTCCTTTATCCCTAAATACTTCAGTGTGTGCTTCTTAAAAGCAAAGATATTATTTTATATGGTCATAGTACAATAATCAAAATCAGGAGATTAATACTAACACCATACTGTCATCCAATGTATAGACTATATTCAGATTTTGCCAAGTGTTTCAATGATGTCTTCTATAGAAAAGGAAAATTCTGGACCATACATTGCATTTAGTTGCCAGGTTCCTTTAATGTTCTTTCATCTGAACCAGTTCCTTAGTCACCCTCTGTGTTTCATTTTAAAATACAGGTTTCTAGTTTTGGAGGAGATCTCTCTGGTTTATCTGCTGTTTCTTCCTTCCCCTTCCCTTTCCCTTTCCTCTACCCTTCCCTTCCTTTTTTTTCCTCTTATTTTAAAATAATCCTGACCCTATGGAAAATTAAACAAATTAAAATATATGCCTAAAATATGCAAAATTAATTTTTTGCTACAATGCTTTTAGTGCACACACACAGAGTTGAAAAGTAGTTTTAACTTCAAGAACTTAACATCCATTTGCTTAAGAAGTGAAGTATGAGGTAAAATTATGGGTACAACATACACAAGAGGTAAAAACATACTCTATTTCCCTACATTGAACAACTGAGATGAAGTAAAAAAGTAGATGAGGGTTGGAGAACTACTGGAGAGGAACTGAAAGAACAATTAAATATCCTGTTCTGTGCAATACCATAGCCCTCTTACAAATATAAACCTATATTTTAATATTGAGCCATATGTTGTTCAAGGCATGTGAATTAGCTAATCAATATTTATTGAATTATTAGGTAGTGGAGCTATATACCTGAATAGAACATAATGACTTCTTGCCTCAGGGAACGTAAAGACTATAGGATACATATTCAATAAATATTTGCAAGAGATTATTAAGTAATAATAAATAAAAGACTGTGAAGGAAAGAGTATGAGATCCATTTGAAAATCTACCCTGGTATGACAAAGAGGTTTTCTTTTAGGAAGTGATATATTAGCTGATATCTCAGAAATAGGTAAAAGTTAAATAGAACATTTTGAAAAAGAGAGGGATTCAGGCTTAGGAGAGACTACTATGGATGAATCAGAGTGAGCAAGTGGGGTATGTAGCAAAGTGAGATAGATGTATTAAGCAGGTAGGACCACACAAAGCATGGCTTTGCTAGCCATGTTTAGATTTTGTTTACATTTTTAAGGTGAGGTAAGTTATCCAAAGGGTTTAAATGGAAGGGAATGACTGATTTGTTTGATGATTTTAAAAATGTTGATATCAGCAGTGTTTTATCAGGAGCTAAAGAAGAGACAAATATGGGGCTATTGGAATAACTTAAGTGATCAGTGCTGGTGGCACTGATGAGAGATGCTTAGGAGAGTGGATAGGATAGAATAATTCATTAACTGAGTGGTAGGAGTCATCAAGGATGACTTTGAAGGTTTTATTAACTGAATTTCAGTTTGTGAAAATGCATTTCCAGAGACAAACCTCCAAAAGGGGGTTTTTGGAGACCAAGTTTATGAGTTCAATTTGAGAAGACTTAGACACATTCATACATCTGGAGTTAAAAGTGTGAACTGGGGATATAGGACTAAGGATGATAGCACTTAGATTTAGAACATAGATATTAGATTTAAATGAAGATTATTTAAAAAACAGATCACTGGGTATTGTATGGAAGTGTTGAATCACTGTATTGTACACTTGAAACTAGTATTACACTGTATGTTAATTAACTAGAATTTAAATAAACCTATAAATGAATGAGTGAATGAATGAATTCTAAAATACATACATACATACATTCAAGGGAAAAAGTGGCCTAGGAAAGAACCATGATAAAGATAGAATGTTTAAAATTTTGAAGAGGAAGAAAAAAATTAAAAAGGCATGAAAACTGAAAGATTGTATCCTCATAGAGGCTGAAGGAAGTAAAGATTTAAAAAGAGAGAATAACATGGAGAATGCTGCTTACATATATTAATTAAAAAGAAGACTCAAAAGAGTATCCACTTGATCTATAGACACGGAGATTATTGCAGAATCAGCAAGAATGGTGATGGAGTTCCATGGAATGGTGATGGTGGGGACCCCAGTGCAGTGCAGAAGTGTGATGAGTGAAAGTAAATGGAGAAAATAATTAAAAGTAGTTAACAAAAATAAAATAACAAAGCCATTTTAAGACTTTTGATTTTGAGTGGAGTAAATTAATGTGGCCAAACAGGAAAGCAAGATGAATGAGAGATATAGATATAAGAAACTGTAAAAAAGAAAATGATAATCTGAACACAATTTATTTTCCCTTAATTAAAAAAAATACTGATTTATCTTCCTCTCTTGAATGTGTCTTAAAGTCCAAAAGTATTTTTTTTAATTGAAGCATAATTGAAATACAATTTTATAGTGGTTGTAGGTGAGCTACATAGTGATTTCAATACTCTATACATTACAAAGAGATCATCATGCTAAATTTAGCTACCGCCTCTCACCATATAAAGTTGTTACAATATTATTAGGTACCATTCCATATGCTGTACATTGAATCTTCATGTCTTATTTATTTTATAACTGGAAGTTTGTACCTTTGAATCCTCTATATCTACTTTGCCTATCCCTTCACCTGCCCCCAATAAACACTATACTATTTTCTATATCTATGAATGATTTTGTTTTCTTTGTTTTGCTTTTAGATTGCATATATAAGTGAAATCATAAGATATTTGTCTTCCTCTGTCTGATTTACTACACTTACCAGAATACCCTCTAGGTCCTTCTACGTTGTCACAAAAATGGCAAGAAATCATTCTTTTCATGGCTGAGTAATATTCCATCATGTGCGTGCATATATACAGACATATATATATATATATACCCATGTGTATCTAAACACATATATATATACCCATATATCTAAACACATTCATACATATAAACATATATCACAATTTTATTCATTCATCTATTATTAAACACTTCACTTCCACACCTTGGCTATCGTATATAAAGTTGCAGTGAATTTAAGGATCTATATATCTTTATAAAATTATTTTTCTTTCTAAAATAAATACTCAGAAGTGGAATTCCTGGATTGTAGAGTAGTTCTATTTTTAATTTTTTAAAAGATTTTATTTATTTATTCATGAGAGACACGGAGAGAGAGAGAGACAGAGACAGAGACACAGAGGGAGAAGCAGGCCCCATGCAGGGAGCCCGACATGGGACTCGATCCTGAGTCTCCAGGATCACGCCCTGGGGTGAAGGTGGCTCTACACCACTGCCCTATTTTTAATTTTTTAAGGAAGCTCCATACTGTTCTGCATAGTTCTACACCAGTTTGCCTACTCCTCAAAAGTGCACAAGGGTTCCCTTTTCTTGGTATCCTCACCAACACTTGTTATTTCTTTTCTTTTTGGTAATACTCATTCTGATAGATGTGAGGTATTTTTGTGGTTTCATTTATATTTCCCTGATGATTAGGGATGTTGTGTATTTTTTCATGTTTCTGTTTGCCATCTGTATGTTTGTTTTTGTTTTGTTTTGTTTTGGAGAAATATCTGCATTAAGTCCTCTGTCCATTTAAATTGTTAATAAATTGTTTGAGTATATATTTTGGTTAATAACTCATCAGCTATATCATATGAAAATATCTTCTGTAGGTTGCCTTTTATTTTGTTGGTGGTTTCCTTTGTTGTGCAAAAGCTGTTCATTTTGATGCAATGTCATTTGCATATTTTTTGCTTTTGTCCCTCTTGCCTGAGGCGATATAGCTAAAACAATATTGCTAAGACCTATGTCTAAGAGCTTACTGCTTGTTGTTGCTGTTGTTGCTTTCTAGGATTTTTATTGTTTCCAGTCATTCATTACATTAGTCTTTATATATGATATAAGAAAAAGGTCAAGTTTATTCTTTTGAATGAAGTTGTCCAGCTTTCCCACAGCATTTATTAAAGGAATGTCTTTTCCCCATTGTATATTATTGCCTTCTTTGCAAAAGATTTATTGACTGTATAAGCGTGACTTTATTCTGGACTCTTCTGTTATGTTTATCTATGTGTTTTTCTCTGTGCCAGTGCCATACCATTTAGATTACTACAGCTTTGTAATATGGTTTGAAGTTAAGGAGTGTGATTATCTCCAGCTATATTCTCTTTCTCAAGATTGCTTTGATTATTTGGAGTCATTTGTGAATCTGTACAAATTTTAGGATTGTTATAATTCTGTATAAAATGCTATTGAAATTCTGACAGGGATTGCATTGAATCTGTAGGTTGCCTTGAGTAGTATGGACATTTTAACAATATTCTTCCAATTCATAAGCATGGAATATCTGTCCATTTGTTTTGTGGCTTGACATGTGTCCTGTCCTGGAGAATGTTTTATGTGCACTTGAGAAGAATGCATATTTTGCTGTTTTTAGATGGAATTCTCTGTATATACCTATCAAGGGCATTTGGTCTAAGGTGTCATTTAAAGCTTATGTTTCCTTATTGATTTTCTGTCCAGATGACATTTTCATTGATGCCAGTGGAGTGTTAACATCCTCTGTAATTATTGTATCACTGTTAATGTCTCCCTTTATGTCTGTTAATATTTGCTTTATGTGTTTAGATTCACCTATGTTGGGTTCATGCCTATTGACAAGTATACCCTCTTACTATATTGATCCCTTTATCATTATTTAATGCCACTTTTTCTTTTAATCCCTTGTTACAGTTTTTGTTTTAAAGTCTATTTTTTCTGATGTAAGTACTTATATCTTAGCTTTTTTGCTGTTGTTGTTTCTTTTGCATGAGACACATTTTCCCATCCCTTTACCCTCAATCTGTGTGTTTAGATCTGTTTAGATCTGAAGCGAATCTCTTATGGACAGCATATATATGGATCTTGTTTTTGTATTATCTATTTTGACTTGCAGTGAATTTTAATTGGAGAATTTATTTACATTTAAAGTAATTATACACATACACATTGCCATTTTGTTTTCAATTGTTTTGTTGTTTGTTCTTTCTTTTCTTGTTCTCTTGTAATTTAGTGACTTCCTTTTGTGTTATTTTGAAATCTTTTTTTTTCCATTTTATTTATATATATATATTTATATCTTATAAGTTTGGCTTCTGGTAACCATTGGGTTTATATATAACATCCTATATATATAGCGATCTATTTTAAGTTGATGGCCATTTAATTTCAAGTGTGTTCTAAGAGCATTACCTTTTTTTATTCCCAACTCCCTACATTTTATGTTATTGGAGTCATATATTACTTATTATCTTTTGTATCCCTTGACTAATTATTTTCCACCTACATGATATTACTACTTTTGGCTTTTGAATTTCATACTAGTTATTTAGATGGCTCGTCTACTATTTTACCATTTGTCAAATTTGCCAGGAAGATTTTTTTCTTTCATAATTTTCTTATTTCTGGTTATGGCCCTTTGCTTTGCATTTTAAAGAGTCCTTTTAACATTTCCTGCAAGGCTATTTTGTGTTAATTAACTCCTTTAGCTTCTGCCTGTTAAGGGAAATCCTTATCTTACCTTCCATTCTTGAGTCATAACTTTGCAAAATAGAGTATATTTGGTGGAGGGATTTTTGTTTTGTTTTGTTTTCAGCATTCAGCTTTTAAATATATCATGCCACTTTTTTTTGGCCTGTAAAGTATCTGATGCAAAACTCAATTCATAGTTATGGGAGTTCCCTTGTATGTAACTAGTTGTTTTTCTTTTGCTACTTCTGCCTCTGCCATTATTTCTTCAAATAGTTTTTCCATCTCTTTCTCATTTTTTTTTTCCTTTTCTGGATACCTATAATGCAAATGTTGGTACAGTAGATGTTTTCTCAGAGGCCCCTTAAACTATCCTCATTTTTAAAGTTTTTTTTTTTTTTTTTTCTTCTTCTTCTTCTTTTGGCTCTGATTGGGTGATTTCCACGGCCCTGTCTTCCAGATCACTGACCTGTCTTTACTGTTGACTTTTCCTAGTGTATTTTTTCATTTATCACATTATTCATCTGTGATTGGTTCTTTTTTGTATTTTCTATCATTTTGTCAAAGTTTCATGGTGTTCATTCATTCTTTTCAACTTCAGTGAACAACTTTATTTTTTAAGATTTTATTTATTTATTCATGAGAGACACACAGACAGAGGCAGAAACATAGGCAGAAGGAGAAGCAGACTCCCCATATGAAGCTTGTTGTGGGATCCATCCCAGGATTCCGGGATCATGCCCTGAGCCAAAGGCAGATGCTCAGCCGCCGAGCCACCAAGGCATCCCAGTGAGCATCTTTACGACAATTACTTTGAACTCTTTATCTGGTAGATAGCTTATCTTCATTTCATTGTGATCTTTTTCTGACATTTTATTTTGTTCTTTTGTTTAGAACATTTTTCTTGGTTTCATTTTACGTAACTCTTATTGTTTCTTTTCATGTATTAGGTAGATCAGTTATGTTTCTCAGTCTTAAAGAGTGGCTTGATGAAGAAGGTGTTCTGTGAGGCCCAGTATTGCAAAACTCCTGGTCACCTGAGTGATGCCTTCCACCACTATGTTCAACCTTCTGTTGTGGCTGGGCCACAACTGTGGACTCACTGGCATGTGCAGCAGATTGCCAGTGCAACTGTCTGTGATTTTCACCTATAACCATTGCAAGGGCTGTAGTGTGTGGGTTTGGCCTACTGGGACAGGGACTGCTTAGGGAGATTGTGAGTGCTGACTGAGGCCACCTATCAGGTTTGGCAGGCCAACTGGACACTTTAGGCCATCTGCCAAGTGTGGCAGGGCTGTGGGCTGCTTGAAAGGCACTGGGGCAGATGATTTTCATGGGGGTGAGTCTGCAGGAAGATACTGGGGTGGAAATATGGTGCTAGCACAGAGAGGGAAAATCTCAGAAATGGCTCCCATTGGTGCCAGTCTAACTAGATGGAAGGGAAGTGGAAAAAAAAGATGCCTACCAGCATTGCTATCCTCAGAGAACATCCCAATAGAGCTCTACTTTTCTAACACAAGCTCTAGAATTAGTAAATGGATGTCCTTCATGTGTAACCCAAGCACTTTTCAAACTGCTTTTTGTTCTGGAACTCAGAGTAAGTGAAATTGTAGTCATCTCTTTAAGTATAGTCTTTGGTTCCTACTGCCCTCTGGCTCTCCCAGACATAAGTTCCATTTGTTTTCAAAGCCTGATGTGTTGGGAGCTCATCTTTCCATTGTAGGTCCCATGGACTGAATAGTCCAATGTGCAGTTTGAACCATTTATCCCTCATGGAGGTCCTCTGTAGTTGTAATATCCCTCTTGTGGGTCACTATGTGGAGGTATGGATCCTGACTAGACTATGTCTCTGCTCCTCATATTTATCTCAATTTGGCTTTTTTCTTATATGTAAGATCAATTCTGCTAGTCTTCAGCTAATTTTCAGATATAGTTGTTCTTTCTTTATTTATTTATTAAAAAGGTAGAAAATTAAAGTTTTATATAAATGAATTTTTTTAAAGAGGAAATTTAAGAAAATACAGGCAAACAAATATATTGCAGGATCAGTTCACTAGAAAAATAAAGTGAATATCACAAGAAAGTCAAATGAATGTTTTCATTTCCTCATGCATATAAAAGTTATGTTTACACTGTACTGTAGTACTGTAGTCTATTATCTATGCAATAGCATTCTATTTAAAAAAGTGCATGCCTTAATTCTTAAAATACTACTACCAAAAAATGCCAACCATTATCTGAAGTTTCAGCAAACCATAATCTTTTTACAGGTTGTGGGTCCCACGTCAAATAGATGGCTGCTGACTATTTATGGTGCTGGTTGCTGATGGCTGGGGTGGCTGTGATAAGTCCTTAAAATAAGACATAATGATGTTTGCCACATTGATTGACTCTTCCTCTCACAAACGTTTTCTCTGCAGCATGTGATTTTATCTTAAAATTGGAGCCAATCCTCTCAAAACCTGCTGCTTTTTTATCAATTAAATTTATGCCATATTCTAAACCTTTGTTGTCATTTAAGCAATCTTCATAGCATCTTCATGAGGAGTAGATTCCATCTCTAGAAACCACTTTCTTTGCTCATCCATAAGAAGCAAGTCCACATGTGTTCAAGTTTTATCACAAGATTGAAGCAATTCAGTCACAGCTTTAGGTTTTCCTTCTAATTTTAGTTCTCTTACTATTACAGCCACATCTGCAGTTACTCTCTCCACTGAAGTCTCAAATCCCTCAGTTATCCATGATGGTTGGAATCAACTGTTCCAAACATCTCTTAATGTTTATACTTTGATCTCTTCCCATGAATCACAAATATTAATGGTGTTTAAAATAGTGAATCCTTTCCAGAAGGTTTTCAATTGACTTTGCCCAGATCCATCAGATAAATCTCTATCTATGGCATGTATAGCCTCATGTAATATATTTCTTAAATAATTTCACTTGAAAGTTGAAATGAACAATGGATTTTAAAATGGATGTTGTTGTGTTAGCAGCAGGTTTGAAAACAACATTAATCCCATTGTCCATCTCCATCAGAGCTCTTGGGTGAGCAGGTGCACAGTGTCAATGAGTAGTCATATTTTGAGAGCAATATTTTTTCCTGAGCAGTAGATCTCAACAATTGGTTTAAAAATTTCAGTAAACCATGATGTAAACAGATGTGCTGTCATCCAGGTTTTGTTGCTACATTTATAGAACACAGACAGTGTAGATTTAACATAATTATTATGGGCCCTGGGATTTTCAGAATAGTGAATGTGCATTGGCTTCAATTTAGTCACTAGCTGTTTTTGCTTCTAACAAAAAGTGTCACCCTGTCCTTTGAACCTTTGAGGCCAGGCATTGACTTCTTTCTACGAGTGAAAGTCATAGATGGCATCTTCTTCCAATAAAAGGGTATATTGTTTATGTTGAGAATTTTTTTGTGTAGCCACCTTCATGAATTATCTTAGCTGGATCTTCTGGATAACTTTCTGCAACTTTTACATCAGCACTTACTACTTCACCTTGTACTTTTTTTGTGCATAGAGATGGATCCTTTCCTTAAATCTCATGGATCAGCCTCTGCTGGCTTCAAAGTTTTTATCTCTAGCTTTCTCACCTTTCTCAGTCTTTTTAGAATTGAGGAAAGTTAAGGCTTGCTTTGGATTAGGATTTTATTTAAGGGAATGTTGTGACTGGTTTTATCTTCTATCCAACCACTCAAAATTCTCCATTTCAGCAATAAGACTCTTGGTTTCTACTAAAAGACAACCTACAGAAGGGAGAAGATATTTGCAAATGACCTATCAGATAAAGGGCTAGTTTCCAAGATCTATAAAGAACTTATTAAACTCAACATCAAAGAAACAAACAATCCAATCATGAAATGGGCAAAAGACATGAAGAGAAATCTCACAGAGGAAGACATAGACATGGCCAACATGCACATGAGAAAATGCTCTGCATCACTTGCCATCAGGGAAATACAAATCAAAACCACAATGAGATACCACCTCACACCAGTGAGAATGGGGCAAATTAACAAGGCAGGAAACCACAAATGTTGGAGAGGATGCGGAGAAAAGGGAACCCTCTTACACTGTTGGTGGGAATGTGAACTGGTGCAGCCACTCTGGAAAACTGTGTGGAGGTTCCTCAAACAGTTAAAAATATACCTGCCCTATGACTCAGCAATTGCACTGTTGGGGATTTACCCCAAAGATACAAATGCAATGAAATGCCGGGACACCTGCACCCCGATGTTTCTAGCAGCAATGGCCACGATAGCCAAACTGTGGAAGGAGCCTCGGTGTCCATCGAAAGATGAATGGATAAAGAAGATGTGGTTTATGTATACAATGGAATATTACTCAGCTATTAGAAATGACAAATACCCACCATTTGCTTCAACGTGGATGGAACTGGAGGGTATTATGCTGAGTGAAGTAAGTCAGTCGGAGAAGGACAAACATTATATGTTCTCATTCATTTGGGGAATATAAATAATAGTGAAAGGGAATATAAGGGAAGGGAGAAGAAATGTGTGGGAAATATCAGAAAGGGAGACAGAACGTAAAGACTCCTAACTCTGGGAAACAAACTAGGGGTGGTAGAAGGAGAGGAGGGCGGGGGGTGGGAGTGAATGGGTGACGGGCACTGGGGGTTATTCTGTATGTTGGTAAATTGAACACCAATAAAAAATTTTAAAAAAAGACTCTTGATTTCTTAGCATTTGTGTCACTGGAGTAGCATTTTCATTTTCTTTCAAGTACTTTTTCTTTGCATTTAAAACTTTGTGAACTGTTTGGTACAAGAGTTGTACCTTTTAGACAACATCGGCTTTTGACATGCCTTTCTCACTAAATTTAACCTAGCTTTCTATTTAAAATGAGATGTGTAATTCTTCCCTTCACTTAAACACTTAGAGATCATTGTAGGTTATTACGTGGTCTCATTTCAACATTTTTGTGTCTTAGGAAATAGGCATGAGGTAAGGGAGAGATAGGGCAATGGGCATTATTGGAGCTGTCAGAGCATACACAACATTTAAGCCATCTTATATAGTCATGATTCCTGGTGATGCAAAACAAGTACAATATTAGTAACATCAAAGAACGCTGATCACAGATCACTACAACAAACACAGCAACAACGAAAGTTTTGAAATAGTGGGAGGATTACAAAAATAATACACAGAACACAAACTGAGCAAATGCTATTGGAGAAAAATGGTGCCAACTGACTTATTTAATGTAGGATTGCCACTACCTTCGGTGGCGGGTGGGAAATGGAATATCTGCAAAGCACAAAGAAGTGAAATGCAATAACATGAACCATAAAAGAATTTGAAGACATTAAACATGATCTCATATTAAACTTTATAGGATACATTTGGAAAAAAATCAAGGAAAGGGATGATTTCCAACAAATACAAATACTAAAATTAATCCAAGGGATAGACAAATTAAAAATAAATTACAATAGAAGAGAATGTTTACTTAAAAGCTAGAGTATTTAAAAGAGGGAAATAGACAAACCTTTAGCTAACCATCAGATAACTTGGTTCCAATTTTATTTAAATTATTCCAAGCTCTAAAGAAAGGCAAAGAATTCTCCAGTTTATCTTATAGAGCCAGCTGTATTTATATTTCCAATCTCAAAAGGAAATGAGAGAGGAAGTGAGAAAAAGAGAGGGAAATTATCTGAATCTTTTCTTTGGAAAAAAAAAAGTCTATTCAAGTCCTCTGCGCATTTTTTAAATTGGGTTGTTTTTTGATATAAAGTTGTATAAGTTCTTTATATATTTTAGATAATAATCCCTTATTGAATATATCACTTGCAAATATCTTCTACCCAGTAGGTTGCATTTTCATTATGTTGATGGTTTCCTTTGCTGTGCAAAACATTTTAGTTTGATGTAATCCAATTTGTTTATTTTAGCTTTTGCTGTCTTTGCCTGGACAGGCTTGTCGAAAAAAAAAAAGAAAGAAAGAAAAAAGAGAAATATTGCTAAGATCAATATCAAGGAGATTAGTATTTATATTTTCTTCTAGGAGTGTTATAGTCTTCAGTCTTACGTGTAAATCTTTAATCCATTTTGAACTAATTTTATATGTGATGTGAAATAAAGGTCCAATTTCATTATTTTACATACAGTTGTCCAATTTTCCCAACACCAATTATTTATTTTTTAAAAAGATTTATTTATTTGAGATTGAGAGAGAGAATGAGAGAGAGCAAGTGTGAATGGGGAGTGGCAGAGGGAGTTAAGCAGACTCCCCACTGAACGTAGAGCCAGATGAGATCATGACCTAAAACCAAGAGATGAAACCAAGAGTTAGAGGCTTAATTGAATCACCCAGTCACCCCATCCCAGCACCATTTATTAAGAATACTGTATATTTCCCACTGTGTATTTTTGTCACATTTGTCCTACATTAATTGACCATGTATGTGTGGGTTTATTTCTGGGCTGTCTATTCTATTCATCTATGTGACTTTTTCTTCCAGTATCATACTGTTTTTGTTACTATGGCTCTGTAGTATATAATCTGAAACCAAGAAACATGATAACTTCAGCTTGAAAAACAAGCTTGCTTTGACTATTTGGTCTTTTTTTTTTTTTTTTTTTTTTGACTACATATAAATTTTAAAACTATTTCTTCTAGTTCTGTGGAAAATGCCATAGGTATTTGATGGGGGATGACATGGAATCTGTATATTGCTTTGGGTAATATGATTTTAACATTAATTATTTCAAACCAAAGGAAGGAATATCCTTCCATTTATTTGTATTAATTTCTTTCATCAATGTCATAGTTTTCAGAGTAAAGGTCTTTCACCTCCTTGGTAAAACTTATTCTTAGATATTTATTTTATTGATGCAATTGTAATTTGGACTGTTTTCTTAATTTCCCTTTGTGATAGCCTATATTAGTGTATAGAAACCCAGCCAATTTCTATATATTGATTTTGTATCTTGTGACCTTTCTGAATTCATGTATTAGCTCTAATATTTTTGATGGAATGTTTAGGATTTTCTATATATATTATCAAGTCAGTTGAAAATAGTGACTGCTTTACTTTTTTCTTTCTGATTTGGATGCATTATATTTCTTTCTCTTGCCTAATTGCTGTGGCTACAGTTTCTAATACTATGTTGAGAGTAAAAAATGGTGAGGGTAAGCATACTTTTCTTGTTCTTGATCTTGGAAGAAAAGTTTTCAGCTTTTCACTATTGAATATGATATTAACTGTGATTGTATCATATGTGACCTTTATTATGTTGAGGTAAGTTCCTTCTATATCTATTTTGTTGAGAATTTGTATGTAAATGTTGAATTTTATTAAATACCTTTTCTGCATTGAGGTAATTATATGACTTTAATCTTTCATTTTTGGTAATGCAGTATATCACTTTGATTCATTTGTGGATGGTGAAACACCCTCGCATCACTGGAATAAATCCTACTTGATCATGGCATATGATCCTTTTAATATATTGTTGAATGCAACTTGCTCATTTTTGTTGAGGATTTTGCATTTATGTTCATCAGGGTAATTGCCCTTCAATTTTCTTTATTGTGCTGTCTTTGTCTAGCTCAGGTTTCAGGTAATGCTGACCTTTATACATTAGTCTAGAAATAATCCATGCCTCTTCAATTTTTTGGAATAATCTGAGAAATATAGGTAGTAACTCTTTTTAAATGTTGGTAGAATTCACCTGTGAAGCCATTTGGTCATAAGTTTCTCTTATTGGGGGATTTTTTTAAATTACTAATTTGAATTAATTACTTGTAAACAGTCTATTCAAATTTTCTATTTTGTGTGTGTGTGTGTGTGTGTGTGTGTGTGTGTGTGTGTGTGATTAAGTCTTGGAAGGTCGTGCATTTCAAGAAATGTATCCATTACTTCCAGGTCTTTATATTTGTTGGGGTATCATTATTTTTAATAGTCTCTTATGATCATTTGCATTGCTGTGATATCAGTTGTACCTTCTCTTTCATTTCTGATTTTATTTGAGTCCTCTATTTTTTTGGGGGAGGGTGAATCTGGCTAGAGGATTGTCATTTTTTAAGTCTCTATTTACTTATTTACACTGATTTGGAACTTTGTTTCTTCTTTTTTTTTTTTATTCCTTTAGGTATGAAGTTAGATTGTTTATATGAGATTTTTCTTTCTTTTCCTTCTTTCTTTCTTTCTCTTTCTTTCTTTCATTCTTTCTTTCTCTCTCTCTCTCTTTTCTTTCTTTCTTTCTTTCTTTGTTTCTTTCTTTCTTTCTTTCTCTTTCTTGTGGGCCTGTTACACTATGAACTTCCATTTTAGAATAGCTTTTGCTGCATCTCAGAGATTTTTGATCATTGGGTTTACATTTTCATTTGTCTAAAGTTATTCATCAATTCCTCTTGATTTTTCATTGACTCATTTACTGTTTAATTTTCATATTTGTTCTTTTTCCAGTTTTCTTCTTATAATTTCTAGCTTCATACCATTGTGCTCATAAAATATGTTTCATATGATTTGTTTTCTTGAATATTGACACATATTTTGTTGCCTAACATATAATCAATCTATGCTGAAGAGTATTCCATGTCTACTTGAGAAGAACATGTATTCTGCTGGTTTGTGATGGAATGCTTTGTATATATCTAGTAAGGCCATTTAGTCTAATGTGTTGTTTAAGGCCAATGTTTCCTTATTGATTTTCTATCTGGATGTTCTATCCATTGATGTAAATGGAATATTAAATTTTCTTACTATTACCGTATTGCTGTCAATTTTTCCTTTTTGTTTGTTAATATTTGCTTATGTGTTTAGGTGCTCTTATATCAGGAACATAAATGTGTATATATGTTATACCTTTTCTTTTATTGAGTCATTATGCAGAATTCCTTTTTTTTTTATCACAGTCTTTGTTTTAAAGTCTTTTTTTTTTTTTTTTTTTTTTTTTGTCAACACTGTTACCTCATCATTCTTATGGTTTACATTACATTACTAATTGTTTTGCTACTCCCTTCTGGCCTACAAAGTTTGTGCTGAAAAATCAGATGAAAGTCTAATGGGTTTTCCCTCATATTTGACTATTTGTTTTTAATCTTGCTGCATTTGAGATTATTTCTTCAACTTAATTTTTTTTCCATTTTAATTATAATATATCTTGGTGTGGATCTCTTTGTGTTCATCTTATTTAGAACTCTCTGTGCTTCCTGGATCTAGATGTCTGTTTTTTTTTCCCCAGCTTAGGGAATTTTTCAGCCATTGTTTCTTCATATAAGTTCTATGCCCTTTTCTATCTCTCTTCACTTCTGAGACCCCTATAAAGTCAATGTTAGTATGACTGATGTTGTCTCAGTAATTCACCTTTACTTTATGATTTCCTTTTCTTTTCACTGTTCCTATTGGATGATTTCCTCTAACCCCATCCTCAGATTATGGATTTGTCCTTCTGCATTATCTAATCCGCTGTTGATTCATTTTAGAGTATTTTAAACATTTAAGTTACTGTGTTCTTCAGCTTGAATTTTTTCCCTTATATTTCTGTTTGTTGAAGCCTCCCTGTGTTTATCTATTCTATTCCTAAATTTGGTGAGCATCTTTATAACTATCACTTTTAATTCTTTATCAGGTAAATTATTTATCTTCATTTCATTAACCCTGACCCAGGATTATATATTGTTTTCATTGGGAACATATTTCTGTTTCTCATTTTGTTTGGCTTTCTGTGTTTGTTTTTATGAATTAAGCAAAACTATTACTCTCAGTCTAGAAGGAGTAGCCTTGTGTAGAAGCATTTCTTGGGTATATTGCATAGGCCTGGTGGCTTCAGCTGGATGAGACTGGAGGGGTCCTGGGGTGTACTGCTTCATGGCTACTCTGGCAAGGCACCTGGATCTGAAGGGTCCTGGGGCATGCCGCACTGGAGCCACCCTCGTCAAGTCATTTGAGCTTGTATGGTTGCCAGTCTGGTGGGACTGCTACAGCTAGAACAAGAATTGGCCTGGGGGTTCTAAAGTGCTCTGTTCTGGGGCTATACTACTGGGATAGCTAGACTTGAGGTGGGTTTGGACCACGGGGTTTTGGGCCCATAAGAGTAGGGCTACCTTAGTAGGACAGCTGGATTATGGTAGGTTGGGTAGGGAGGCTTGAAGCATTTTGTTTCAGAGTCACCTTGGCAGATAGCTGGTTCTGCATCAGCACTGGAAGAGGTTGCACCACACTGGGAGTGTCTTGTTGGGATGACTAGAGCGGAGGGGGCATGAGCCAGTGGGTCCCAGGGCATGTTGTGCCTGATTTACCTTGACAAGATGGCTTCATTAGGTTCAGGTTGAAGGGTTCTGGAGTGCGGTATGCCAGAGCCAGCTCAGAGGAAATCTAGGCTAGGGGCCTAGATTCCACTGAGGTGGCTCTAGCAAGTGGATAGAGTACCTGGTTCATACTCTCATCCACACTATCTAGTTGGAGGGGGGACCTCAAAAATTGTGCTCCCTGGTACCTCCAGCTCCAAAGAGAGTGCCAGAAGTTTCTCTCATGTTTGTCAGACACTCTGGGGGTAAGTAAATTATTTTCCATCACTTATAGACTAGTTTCTTTTTAAACAGCCATTTTTTTGAATAGTTGGCAAATTTGTGTTTGGGTCTTTCAGTTTTATCCCTCCCTACCAAAAGTTGCTGCATTGGGGGCAATGATCCTATTACAGTGAATCTACATCTCCTACACTTCTCTACATGGTCCCTCTATCATTTGCTGTGAAAAAGCTGTTTAATTAGCACTTAGCTCTTTGTCAGGAGATATTGTTCTTACATTTAGTTGTGTAAGTGGGAAGAGGTAAGTTTAAATCATCCTATACTGCCATCCTGGACTCTCCCTACATAGGCTGTCTTGAATTTAGCAGTAACACCCAGAAAAAAAAAATTAATCTATTCCAAATAACAGCAACAAATTCAACAAAAAAGAAACTATGAAATACTTAACCATAAATTTAACAAGAAAGAGAACATATATGAGAAAAGTGAGGACACATTACTGAGACAAAATAGGATCTATACAAAAAAAAAAGTCATCTTATTTTCTTGGATGGGAAGTAAAAATGTCATAAAATATAAATTATCTTCAATATATAAATTTAGTATAATTAATCTAATCTCTAATGGCTTCTAAATCTACTTATTGAAAACTTCTTTAGATGTTCTTCATAAATTAAGAAGGTAAACTAGAAATGTCATGACTACAATCTAAAACAGAAAATTGTATTCATTTTCTATTTATTGAGTACCTACAAAGTCACACAAACATTCACATTTTTTGAACTTCAGCTGAATTCTTGAAATATTTGGTGGTTGGGGGGGATAGTATAAATGGAGTACATAATAAGTTATTTCCTTTACCATAAGAAGGGAAGAAAAATGACTTGAGTTTCCACATTACTGAAAACATTGTTACTTGCCACTTATTATTTTATAAATTAATAAAACATAGATGAGTTTTTGTAAGCTGTTTTATCAAAGAAATACATGAAATTTTAATCTAATAACTTAATTTTTATATTTAGACCACTGATTTAAATGATGAAGCCAAAGCACTAGTATGAGGTAAAAGAATTTACGGTCGATTCCTATGAGCCATCTGTTTGTATTTAGTAGTATAATTCCTAAATCTTGCACATGGTTCAATTAATGCCTTAGTGATTTTTGGCAGAAAACTTATTTAATAAAAGGCAACATTTGACCCCTAAAATGTCTCAAACTACTTAAATAGCAAAATAATTTATAAGGATAGAATATTTAAGATATAGAATTAGAATTAAGTTAGAATTACACAATTTATAATGAATTTACAATTAAATTATTCATTTCACATTTAGAATTAAAACTCCCTGAGACAGGTAGCACACCTTAAAATTTTTAGTATATGCTACATTCCTAATCACATGTCATAAATGTTGTCAGAATATGTTTGTTGATTCATACACATATACCTCCCATTACACACACCTCCCACAAAAAAATTCATAAAATTGTGTTTTATAGCTCCTCCCTGAATGAAAAAATAATTACTGTTATCTAAATAGCTATACCTCCTCCATCTTTTCTAGCCCCTGTGCATTTAAGATGATATGGCTCCTTTTGCCCATTGGGTTCTCAGCAGAAGATATTCATCACTAAAGTATGGAGCAGAAGTATATGGTATCAAGTGTGCTATGCCCTTTTTCTCACTTAGTGTAATGAAAAAAAGGAGGCCAGAGGTTCATATTAAATTACCAAGTGGTAGAGGCTCTATCAGCCTGTCTGAATGACCATGTGTACAGAGAGACTGCCTTTCAATTTGATCAACATTAGCTATATGCCATGAACTACAAATATTTTTATGTTAAATGACTAATATGTTGTGGTTGCTTTGCAACTGCAGTTTAACATAGGCTTCTTGGGATCCCTGGGTGGCGCAGCTGTTTAGCGCCTGCCTTTGGCCCAGGGCGCGATCCTGGAGACCCGGGATCGAATCCCACGTCGGGCTCCCGGTGCATGGAGCCTGCTTCTCCCTCTGCCTGTGTCTTTGCCTCTCTCTCTCTCTCTCTCTGTGTGTGTGACTATCATAAACACACACACACACACACACACACACACACACAAACCACCCCCCAAAAAAAAACATAGGCTTCTTAAATAATACTCTTCAAGTCTTCATGTTCAGACAAAATAGAATAAATGATTTGCCATAAAAAAATGTTTATATAAACACATTTGTTCTCTTTGTTCCAGTGACATTTTATGATGCATTTTTAAAATTCCTGGCATCAAATAATTACAGCTTATTTTATACTTTTCTTTTGTTAAGGATTTGTTATCTTTTTGAAAAAAATAAGTTGTTCATCAAGTATTTATTAATTATTTGGATGAAGTTTTTACAGGAATGACATGAGCTGGATTATAAACAATATTTTCCCTTAAGGAGTTGACCATATAGTAAGTAGCACACACACACACACACACACACAAATGCTATGACATAAGTTTGAATTTGATTAGTTTCATAAGAGATCCTCAAAGGAAAGAATTCAATCATTAGGATCATTTTAAAAGTGTCATGTAGCTACAAAGTTAATAAGAATACCTATTATATATAAATTTCAAGCATTTTTAAAAGATTTTATTTATTTATTGATCAGAGACACACACACCTCCCATACACACACCTCCCACAAAAAAATTCATTTAATTGTGTTTTATAGCTCCTCCCTGAATGAAAAAATAATTACTGTTATCTAAATAGCTATACCTCCTCCATCTTTTCTAGCCCCTGTGCATTTAAGATGATATGGCTCCTTTTGCCCATTGGGTTCTCAAAATATATATGGAAGAACTATCTCTGAGTATCTCTGAGAATAAAATGAAGATTAGCAGAAATATATTACACAATGAAGGACGTAAGGGAAAGCCACATCAAGAGAGGAGCACAAATGTAGTCTAGTCAGGACCAATAACATCATAGCAGTGATTCACAAACAAGTGGGATATCACAACTGAAGAGTCCCTCCCTGAAGGACATGGGTGTGAGTCCTGGGGATCTTTGTCCTGGGGCATCTACACTGGAAAGAGATCATCTATAACATTTGGCCTTGAAAACCAGTGAAGCTTATGCCAGAAGAACCATAAGGCAGGAGGAACTGAGTCTCTTCTCTTAAAAGGCACATGCACAAACTCGGTCCCAGTTCTAGCACAGAGGCAGTGAATAAGACTTGTTTAATAATTTTAGGGTCTGTGAAAGTGGGACAGGATTCTCTTGCAACATTCACCAGGGATGGACATGCTAGCAGGCACCATTTTTTTTTTCCTACATTGTTGCACTGGTACTAGCAGACAGCATTTCTGACTATCTCCATCTGCCATAGTAGAAACAGTCACCCAACCCTGGCGCTCCCTTGTGAACCTCCCATTCCCAATCTATCTGGTGTGGAGCCCATCTCACATACCCATATACTCCACTACACCCAGTGGGAAGCTTTGGCCAATACTGGTGCCTCCACCAAGGGCTACCACACCAGGTGCCAGCCCCTTGCACTGGATTGGCAGCAACAGTTACAGCCAGGCCTCCCAGTCAGCTATGTTGAAGGTACCTCCATATACCAGTCATCCATAGGAGTTGTGGTCTGGCCCTACAGACAGCCATGCAGGGGGACAGTGCTACATACCAGCAAGTCTGTGCCAGTTGTGACCCAGCCAGGACTGGAAGGTGAAGACAACCTACACAAAGGGTACTCATAGGTAATCTGGGAGATAAGGGATTCCTGGACCCCACAGAACACTTTTTTTGCATAAAGCCACTCCTTCAAGATGAGGAGATGTAACTGATTTGTTACATAGAAACAGGTAATTAGGCAAATGAAGATAGGGGAATATAGCCTGAACAAAGAACAAGAGAAATTCTCAGAGAAATAACCAAACAAAATGGAGATAAGCGATCTGCTAAATAAAGAGTTCAAAGTAATGGTCACGAAGATGCTCACCAAATTCAGAAGAATGGATGAGCACAAAGAACTTCAAGGAGATAAAATATATATAAAATAGAAAGGAACTGTTTGATCTAAAGAATTCAATAACTGAGGTAAAAAATTCACTAAAAGGAATCAACAGAAGAATACATAAAGCAGGAAACATCAGTGCTCTGGAAAACTGTAGAGAAAGTTACTGTATCAAAACAGTAAGAAAAACAAAATAAATTGCTGGTAGTTTAAAGAACCTCTGGGACAAAATCAAACATACTAACATTTGCATTATAGGGGTCCTAGAAGGCAAAGACAGAGAGACAGGGATAGAAAACCTATCTGAAGAAATAACAGTGAAAAAGTTGTCTAACTTGGTGAAGTACACAGAGAACCAAATCTAGGAACTTTAAGAAAAACCCAAAGAGACTCACACAAGGACACATTATAATCAAAGTGTCATTATGAAAGATAATCTTTTAAAAACAAAAACAAAGGGCACCTGGGTGACTCAGTGGTTGAGCATCTCCCTTTGGCACAGGTCGTGATCCTGGGATCGAGTTCCGCATCAGGCTCCCCATGGGGCACTTGCTTCTCCCTCTGCCTGTGTCTCTGACTCTCTCTGTGTCTCTCATCAATAAGTAAATAAAATATTTAAAACAAACAAACTAACCCCCCCCTACAAAACTCCAGAATAGTTAACATAGTGTTATAGTAGTTTTAGGTGTACAATATGTGATTCGATAATTCTATATGCTACTCAGTGCTCATTAAGATAAGTGTACTCTTAATGTCCTTCACTTATTTCACCCATCCCCCTCACCAACCTCCCTCCCCTCTGGTAACCATCTTTTTTTCTATAGGCAAAAGTCTGTATTGTTGTTTATCTCTTGTTTTCCCCTTTGTTCATTTGTTTCTTATATTCCACATATGAGTGAAATTGTATGGTATTTGTCTTTCTCTGACTGACTTATTTCATGAGCATTTTATTCCCTAGATCTATCCATATTATTGCAAATGGCAAGATTTTATTTTTTTATGGTTGAATAATGTTCCATTATACAGGTATATCTATATATTGATAGATGATATAGATAGATATAGATATAGATGATATAGATATACATATAGATATAGATAGATTATATGCTGGTTCTATTTTTAATTTTTTGAGGAAGTTGCATACTGTTTTCCAGTGGCTATACCAGTCTGTATTCTCACCAGCTGTACACGAGGGTTGCTTTTCCTCTATATCTTCACCAACACTTGTTTCCTGTTTTTTGATTTTAGCCATTTTGACAGATATGGGGTGATATCTCATTGTGGTTTAATATGCATTTCCCTGATGATGATTGATGTTGAGCATCTTTTCATGTCTCTGTTGTACATCTGGATGCCTTCTCTGGAGAATAGTCTGTTTATATCTTCTACCCATTTAAATAGGATTATTTGCTTTTAGGCATTGAGTTGTATAAATTCTCTACATATTTTGGAAACTAACCCTTTAACAGGTATGTCATTTGTAAATATCTTCTCACATTCAGTAGGTTATCATTTTATTTATTTTTAAAAAGATTTTATTCATTTATGAGAGAGAGAGAGAGAGAGAGAATATGCATGAGAGCGGTGGAGGGGGAGAGAGGGGTGGAGAGGGAAAAGCAGACTCCTTGGCTGAGTGTGGAGCCCAATGCAGGGTTCAATCCCATGACCAGAGATCATGTTAGCCAAAGTCAAGAGTTGGACATTCAACCAACCTAACCACTCATGCACCCAAGTAGGTTGTCTTTTTAGTTTTGTTGATAGTTTCCTTTGCTGTGCAGCAGCTTTTTTATTTTGATGCAGTTCCAATAGTTTAATTTCTGCTCTTGCTTCCCTTGCCTCAGGAGACATATCTAGAAAAATGTTATGTTTCTTGTCAGAGAAATGTTACAGTCTGCGTTCTTTTCTAGGATATTTATGATTACAGGTCTCACATTAGGTCTTTAATCCATTTTGAGTTATTTTTGTGTACGGTGTAAGTTTCATTTTTTTTGCATGTAGCTGTCCAGTTTTTCCAACACCATTTATTGAAGAGACTCTTTCCCACTATATATTCTTGACTTCTTTGTTGAAGATTAATTGATTTATTTCTGAGCTATTTTTCCATTGTTTTATGTGTCTATTTTTGTGCCAATACCATACTATTCTTATTACTACCGCTTTGTACTATAACTAGAGGACTGGGATTGTTTTGTTTTTCTTTTTTAAGATTACTATGGCAATTTGATGTCTTTTGTGGTTTCATGCTAATTTTAGGATTGCTTATTCTAGTTCTGTGAAAAATGCTATTGGTATTTTGAATGGGATTTCATTAAATGTATGGATTGCCTTGGATAGTAGGGATATTTTAACAATATTTGTTCTTTTCACTTCATGAGTGTGAAATATCTTTCCATTTGTGCCATCTTTGATTTCTTTCATCAAAGTTTTATGGTTTTCAGAGTACAGGTCTTTCATCTCTTTGGTTCAAGTTATTCCTAGGAATTTTATTATTTTTGGTACAATTATAAATGGGATTTTCTTAATTTCTCTTTTTGCTACTTCATTATTGGTGTTCTGAAATACAACAGGTTTCTATTGATTTTGTATCCTGTGACATTACTGAGTTCATTATCAGTTTTAGTACTTCTTTGGCAGATTCTTTAGGGTTTCCTATATACGGTATTGCCATTTACTTCTTCCTTACCAATTTGGATCCCTTTTGTTTTTGCTATTTGATTGCTGTGGCTAGAACTTCTAGTACTCTGTTGAATAAAACTGGTGAGAGTGGACATTCTTGTCTTGTTCCTGAGCTTAGGGGGAAAGCCCTCAGTTTTTCCCCATTCAGAATGATGTTAGCTGTGGGATTTTTATATAATGCCTTTATTCTGTTGAGGTATGCTCCTTCTAAACCTACTTTGCTGAAGGTTTTTTATCATGCATGGGTGTTGTACTTTGTCAAATTTTTTTTGCATCTATTGAAATGATCGCATGGTTTTTATCCTGTCTCTTTTTTAATGTGATTTATACCTTGATTGATTTGCAAATATTGAACCACTCCTTTTTTTTAAGATTTTGTTTACTTATTTATTTGAGACAGAGTGCACAAGTGGGGAGGAAGGTCAGAGGGAGAGGGAGAAGCAGAGTCTTTGCTGAGCAAGGAGCCCCAAAAATGGGCTCCATCCAGGACCCTGAGATAATTACCCAAGACAAAGACAGACATTTAACCGAATGAGAAACCCAGGTGCCCCTTGAACCACCCTTTCATCCCAGGGAAAATCTCACTTGATTGTTGTGAATTTTTTTTAATATATGGCTGGATTCCATTTATTAATGTTTTGTTGAGGATTTTTGCATCTAGGTTCATCAGAGATATTGGCCTGCAGTTTCTTTCTTTCTTTTTTTCTTTCTTTCTTTCTTTCTTTCTTTCTTTCTTTCTTTCTTTCTTTCTTTCTCTTTCTTTCTTTCTTTCTTTCTTTCTTTCTTTCTTCTTTCTTTCTTTCTTCCTTTCTTCTTTCTTTCTTTCTTTCTTTCTTTCTTTCTTTCTTTCTTTCTTTCTTCTTTCTTCCTTTTTTTCTTTCTTCCTTCCTTTCTTTCTTTCTTTCTTTCTTTCTTTCTTTCTTTCTTTCTTTCTTTTTCTTTTTCTTTTGTAGTATTTTTGTCTGGTTTTGATATTACGGTAATGCTAGACTCATGTAATTAATTTGAATGATTCTCTTCCTCTTCTGTCTTTTGGAATATTTTCAGAAGAAAAGGTATTACCTTTTGAAATGTTTGATATAATTCATTTGCAAAACCATCTGTTTATGGACTTCTGTTTGTTGGGAGTATTTTGATTACTGATTCATTATCATTGCTTGTAATCAGTCTGTTCAAATTTTCTATTTCTTCCTGGTTGAATTTTGGAGATTATATATTTCTAGGAATTTATTCATTTCCATTAGGTTGTCCAATTTTTTGGCATATAATTTTTCATAATACTTTCTTAATATACTTTGTATTTCTGTGGTGTTGTTATTTGTTCTCTTTCATCTTTTATTTTGTTTATTTGAGTTCTCTTTCTTCCCTTCCCCTCCACAAGTCAACCAATTATGTTGATTTTTTTTTTAAGAACTAGCTCCTGGTTTCATTGATCTTTTCTATTATTATTTGTTTGTTATGTGTTTTTATGTTTTTTACAGATTTTTTTTCTTGCGGTTGCTTCTAGTTTCACAGTATTGTGGTCAGAAAAGATGTATAGTATGACTTTATTCTTGAATTTGTTGAGATTCATTTGTGGCCTAATATGTGATCTATACTGGAGGACATTCCATGTGCATTTGAAAGAATGTATTCTGCTTTTTTGAATTAAATGTTCTGAATAGATCTGTTAAATCCATCTATCTAGTCCAATGCATAATTCAAAGCCACTGTTTCCTTCTTTTCTGTTTGGATGATCTACCCATTGATGTAAGTGGAGTGTTAGAATTTCCCTACTATTATTGTATTACTATTGATTACTTTCTTAATGTTTGTTATTAACTGCTTTAAATATTTGAATGTTCTTATATTGATGAATGAATATTTACAATTGTTATATTTTCTTGTTGGATTGTCTCCTTAATGATTGTATAGTGTCCTTCTTTGTCCCTTGTTACTTACAGTCTTTGTTTTAAAGTCTATTTTGTCTGATATAAGTATTGTTATTCTGGCTTTCTTTTTACATCCAGTTGCATGAAAAATGCTTCTCCATCCCTTCAGTTTCAATATGCATATATCTTTAGGTCTAAAATGAGTCTCATATAAGTAGCATATAGATGGATCTTTTTTTTTTTAATAGATGGATCATTTTTAATCCATTTTGTCACCCTATTTCTTTTTTTTAAGATTTCATTTATTCATGTGAGAGACAGAGAGACAGAGAGAGACAGAGACAGAGACAGAGACATAAGCAGAGGGAGAAGCAGGCTCCCCACAAGGAGTTCGATGTGGGACTCAATCCCACGACCCGGGATCACACCCTGAGCCAAAGGCAGTTATTCAACCGCTGAATATGCCACCCAGGCATCCCTTCACCCTATTTCTTTTGATTGGAGCATTTAGACTATTTAAATTCAAAGTAGTATGACAGGTATGTATTTACTGTATTTTGTTCCTTGTTTTTTCTTTTCTGCAAATCTTTTCTGTTCCTTTCTTCTTTCACTCTGTTCTTTCTCAGTTTGCTGTCTTTCTTTAGGGATATGCTTAGATTACTTTCTTCTTATTTCTTACATATCTATTAGGGTTTCTGATTTGTGGTTACCATTAGGTTTGTACATAAAATACATGTAGTAGTCTATATTAAGTTGATGTTTAAGTTTGTACCCATTATTTACTTCTCTTTCTCCTACATTTTAGGTATATAGTTTCATACTTTATATTCTTTTGTGTTATTAATCTCTTAACTGATTTTTATAGATATATTTAATATTACTGCTTTTGTGGCTCCTACTTTTAATATTCCTACTGAAATTCTTTCCTTTCCACTCAAAAGAGTGCACTTTAACATTTCTGGTACGGCTGGTTTAGTGATCATGAATTCCTTTAACTCATGTTCATCTGGGAAACTCTATCTCTTCTATTTGAATAATGGCCTTGCTGGATAAATATTCTTGGCCACACTTTTTTTTTTCTTTCACCACTTTGAATATATTATGCTATTTTCTTCTGGCTTGTAAAGTTTCTGTTAAAATCAGTTGATATCCTAATGGGGTTTCCCTTGTATATAACTATTTTATTTTCCTTTGCTGTTTTTAAAGTTCTTTCTTTATCACTACTTCTTGCCATTTTAATTATTATGTGTGTTGATACAGACCTTGTTGGGTTGATTTTGTTGGGGTCCTCTATGTCTGCTAGATCTGAATTTCTGTTTCCTTCCCCAGATTTTGGAAGTTTTTAGCCATAAGTTCTTCAAATAAATTTTCTGACTACTTTTTTCTATCTTCTTTTTGGATTTCTAAAATGTAAATTTTATTAGGCTTAATTGTGTCACTGAGTTCCCTATATCTATTTTCCTTTTGCATATTTTTTTCTCACCTGCTCAGCTTGATTACTTTCCATTACTCTATTCTTTAGGTCACTGTTTTGTTTTTCTGCTTCTTCCAGTCAATTTATTCCATTTAGTGTATTTTAAATTTCAGTTATTAAATTCTTCATCTCTGATTTATTCCTTTTTATTTCTTTCTTAAGAGTCTCACTGATGTTCTCCATTCTTTTCTCAAGTTAAGTGAATATCTTCACGATCATTACTTTAAAATCTCTACCAGGCATGTTATTTATCTCCATTTCACTTAGGTCTCTTGCTATGTCTGTCCTGATCTTTTATTTGAGACTTATTCCTCTATATCCTCTTTTTGTCTAACTCTCTGTGTCTGTTTATGTGTATTAGGAAAGTCAACTATGTCTCCTGCTCTTAAAAGTAGTAGCCTTATAAAGAAGAGGTCCTGTAGTGACCCACAGGGCAGTGTCCCTTGTTCATCAGAATCTGGTATTTCAGGAGTGTTTCCTATGTGTGTTGTATGCACCTGATGTGGCTGTGCTTCTTTTGCCTTTAGTCTAGTCACCTCCATTATTTCTCTTTGTTGTAGATAGTGTTTGGTACCTGTGTTATTACTGTGACAGAATTGAGTCATATCAAGGTGTTTGTGAGATGTAGTAGCATCAAACTGCAGGACATTTTCTTTATGTGGCCTCTGAGATGCTTTCATTGGTGGGTGGGACCTGCAGTCAGACTAAGGGTCTCCCCCTCAGTTTACAACTTATTTTGACTGGTGTTTGTGGTTGTCTTTCCCTATCTCTGGGACCATAATCTTTGGAGTGGTGCTGGCCCCTCCTGGGGCTGCTTGTACACTGCCAGGCTTGTGTACAAGCCTATTGTACTATTTTGGATTTACTCTGGCTAAGAGAATATTGGAGGCAGAGGATCCACAGCCTGGGCAGAGGCAGGAAATACAGTATTTGCTGGTTTTGCTTGTCCTCTGGCAGAGGGGATCTGCAGCACCGAGATAGAAGTAGGCTTGACTGGAGGGAATGGTGGCAGTGTTAGCAAGTTAGGTGCCATTATTGCTGCACTGGTTCCACAGGTGGAATTGTGTTTATGATGGGGGCAGGGGAGTGAAATGGTGCATGCCAATCCCTTTGTTCTTGCATGAGTCCCCTAATGACCTCTGTCTCTCTAGGACATACTCTGAGATAAGTAAATAACTGTTGTTCCTGTGTGTTCCAATCATTTTTCCTTTTCTAAAAGACTTTATTTATTTATTCATAAAAGATACAGAAAGAGAGGCAGATATACAGACAGAGGGAGAGGCAGGCTCCTTGTGCAGAGCCTGATGCAGGACTTGATCCCAGGACCCCGGGATCATGCCTTTAGCCAAAGGCAGATGCTCAATTGCTGAGCCACCCAGGTGTCCCTTCAATCATTTTTCAAACTGCTGTTTATATGCTATGTCCCTGGAGGCTATTTGTTGTTCTGTCTCTTTAAGGGCAGGGACTCCATTCCTTCTTGCCCTCCTGGCTTTCCCAGAGCCATGCCCACTGATTTCTAAAATTCCAGCTTGAAACTCCCACTGGTTGTAAGAACTCATAACATATGATCCCTCTGGTTTTCAAATCCAAATGTTATAGAGATTTGTCTTTCCTGTGTGGTCATACTTCCTCTATGTTTGTGGCTTTCTCCTTCTGGTTGACAGCCCCACTGGTTCTTTGAGCTCCTTACTGCATCTTTGCCCCTCCTAAATTTTTGATGTGGCTTCTTTTTCTACATTTTAGTTGTGGAGATTGTTCTGCCAGGCTTCAGGTCATTTTGTGGATTATTGACATTAATGTGAGTGTTATCTAGTTGTATTTGTGGGACAAGGTAACCTTAGGGTCCTGTTGCCCTACCCTCTTCCCAGCAATTCTTCAAGAAAGAATCTTAAAAGCAGCAATAAAGGAAAAATATTCATATATAAGAGAACCACCATAAGACCAGCATTTGATTTTTAGCAGAAACCTTACATACCTGAAGGGAATAGCGTGACATATTTAAAGTCCTGGTAAAAACAAAAACGAAGAGCCAAACGAAGGAAACAAACAAACAAACAAACAAACAAACAAACAAAAAACCCTCTTAAAACCAAGAATACTTTACCTACCAAGAATATCACTCAGAACTAAAGGACAGGTAAGCGGTTTCCCAGATATGCAAAAGCTAAATCTAAAAACTTTAGGGGTACCTGGGTGTCTCAATTAAGTGTCCAGCTATTGGTTTCATTTCAGGTCATGATTTCAGGGTCATGAGATCAAACCCCATGTTGGGCTCCATGCCGTGTGCATAATTTTCTTGGGGTTCTCTGCCTCTCTACTGCCCCTCCCCCTGCTGGTGCATGTTCTCTCTAAAATAAGTAAATAAAATATTTTTAAAAAAGGCTAGAGGGGAACCTAGGTGACTCAGTTGGTTAAGTGTCTGACTCTTGATTTCAGATCGCGTCATGATCTCAGGGTCATGGGATCAAGCCCCACATTAGGCTCTGTGCCTAGCAGGAAGTCTGCTTGAAATTCTTAATCTATCCTTCCACCCTTCTCTTCACTTGTGCTCACACACACACTTTCTCTCTCTCAAATAAATAAAATCTTTTTTAAAAAATCAAAAAGAAGCTAAAGAGTTTATCAAAATCAAATGGCCTTATGAGAAATGTTAAAGAGACTTCTTTAAATGGAAAAAGAAAGTCCAAACCTAGATATATCAACATATATAACAAATTTACAGCTAGTATCATACTCAACAGTGAAAAACTTTAAAGTTTTTCTTCTAAGATAGAAACAAGAAAAAGCTACCCACTTACCACTTTATTCAATAAAATATTAGAAGCTGTAGCCATAGCAATCAAATTTTAAAAAGGAATATAAAAAATATCCAAATTTGAAAAAAAGTAGTAAAACTGTGTCTGTGTGCAATTTACTTGATACTATGTAGATAAAACCCTAAAAACTGCACGAAAAAACTATTAGAACTAATAAATGGAGTAAGGTTGCAAAATTTAAAAAATACTGTACATTAATATCTGTTGAATTTTTACATATTAATAATGAACTATCAGAGATTATTAAAACAATCTAATTTATAATTGCTCTAAAAAGAGTAAAATTGCTCTAAAAAGAGTAAAATACGTGGAAATAAGTTTAACCAAAGAGGTGATAGACCTGTAGTCTGAAAAGTATAAGACATTGATGAAAAAGAGTGAAGACACAAATAAATAGAAAGATATGACATCTTAGAACTGAAAGGATTCATATTGTGAAAATATCCATACTACCCAAAACAATCTGCAGATTTAATGCAATCTCTCTCAAATCAGCAATGACATTTTTCACAGAACTAGAACAAAGTAGCACAAAAACAGACACATGGATCAACCTAACAGGAAAGAAAGTCCAGAAATAAACTTACATTTATGCAATCATAATCTTAGATCACTGAGGCAAGAATATACAATTGGGAGAAGATAATCTCATTAACAAATGATATTGGGAAAATTGGACACGCAAAAGAATGGAATTGGAACACCACATACAGAGTAAAATCAAAATGGATTAAATACTTAAATGTAAGACTGGAAACTATATAACTTCTCAAAGAAAAGAAAACAGGAAGTAAGTTCTTGGACATTGATTTCAGCAATACTTTTTACATCTATCTTTTCAGGCAAGTGCAACAGAAGCAAATATAAAGAAATGGGACTGCATTAAACTAAATGCTTTTGCCCATTAAAGACAAACGTAAACAAAACTAAACAGTACATACTAAGTGGGAGAAGATATTTGCAAATGATATAAGTGATAAGGGCTTAACATCCAAAATATTGTAATGAACTTCCAAAATTCAATATAAAATAAATCCAATTTAAAATGGACAGAGAAGCTGAATATATATTTCTCCAAAGAAGACATATAATTGGCCAAATGACACATGAAAGATTTGTCACTAATAAAGGAAATGCAAATCCAAACCACAATAAGATAATCACCTACACCCGTCAAAATGGCTCTTATCAAAAAGGAAAAGAAATTTTGGCAAAAATATGGAGAAGATGGAATCCTTGGGCACTGTTAGTTTGAACGCAAAAAGATGCAGCCACCATATAAAACAGTGGAAGTTCCTCATAATATTAAAAAATAGAAATATCCAGCAATTCCACCTCTCAGTATTTATACACAGAAAACAAAAATGAATCTGAAAAGACTTATGTACCTCTATGTTCATTGCAGCATTATTTAAAATAGCCAAAATATAAAAAATAACCTGTGTCTATTAATAGATGAATGTATAAGAAGATATGACATATATATAATATTGCTATGTATATTTATCAATAGATCTCTAAATATTTATATATAAAAATATAAAAATATAAAAATATATTATATAAATATAGATAATATTTATATATTCTTATATATATATTTTTATTTTTTATATTCTTATATATTATAGTAATATATTATATATGTGTATATATAATATATTATATATACTCAGCCATAAATAAAAATGTTATTTTGCGAGTTGGGACAATGTGGATGGACCTTCATCTAAATGCAATAAATCAGTCAGAGAAAGACAATTACACATTAGTTTCACTCATATGTGGATTCTAAAAAACAAATGAATCAACAGAACCGAAACAGACATAGATAGAGAAGACAATTTTATTGCTAGAGGAAGGAGAGTGATAGAATGGATATGATACTGGGGAAGGAGATTAAAAGGTACAAATTTCTAGCTATAAATAGGCCATGGGGATGCAATGTCCAGCATAGGGAATATAGTTAAATTATAATGAATGGTTGCAGAAGGTAGCTAGACTTAGAGTTATCACTTTTTAACATATATAAACATTGAAGCACTATGTGTACACCTGAAACTACTAATATTGTATATCCTCATTTCAACAAAATCATAAAATACAAATAAAAACAGAAATAAACACCATATTTGACGCAAAAGGTATAAAAACAAATGCAACTCAAAATCTCACAAAGATGTGGTTATTTTCTAATAGCTAATAAAATATTTGAACTATAAAAAGGGCACTTATAATTAACTGATTGTTAAGAAAACAAGAGACTTGGGATATGGTTGATTATAAAGGGGAACGACATAAGCAGATTGTGATTTCTGAAGAAGACAGAAACTAAATGGGACATGATGATCTGGGTATATTGGAATGAAAAAAGTGTCCCAGAGTTTTTATTTTTATTTTTTTTTAAATACAATTGGCTAATATATACACAGTTCTCAAGGGAAAAGCACTCAGGAATTGTATACAAGGCCAAACTCACTTCAATTATAATGGCAACAGACAAAAATTTTTAGTTATACTAGAACCTCAGGAATAACACATATTTGAGGTCCTTAGCAAAACAGCAAATATTCAGTCAAAAAAAATACAGAAAATAAGAATGGAAAAACATGATATGGACATTTGCATCTTTTTTTAAAGATTTTATTTATTTATTCATGAGAGACACACAGAGAGAGACACAGACACAGAGAAAGACAGAGACCCAGGCAGAGGGAGAAGCAGGCTCCCTGAAGGGAGCCTGATGTGGGACTCGATCCCAGTACCCTGGGATCAGGACCTGAGCCGAAGACAGACGCTTGAGCCACTGAGCCACCAGGTGGCCCTGCATCTTTTTTAACAATAAACAAACAAACAATTTCAAAATGTTTATGAAATATAAATATTATAAACCTTATCATTGTAATGTAATTCAATTAAACAATGGGAGTTAAAGAATAGGTGTTGTCAGGAACTCTCAATATGGTAGCCTCCTCATGGTTCACAGAGGATAGTCAATAAAGTGTTAGGAATCTCGAATTATTAAAATAATATATATAATACAAAAATAATTAATAACATATTTCTTAAGTGTAGTGTCATTTTCCAAGCCTCTATAGTTTACAAAAATATTATCGGACTTCCAGTAATTTCTTCCCTTTTAATTTCTAAGTTTTTTAACATTTTAACTAAATTCTTAACACTTTAAAACTTTGAATAAATTCTTTAATTTCCTAAGAGAAATTAAATTTAATACATAAGATGTTAAAATAACTGATAGATTTTTAGACACAATTGGATTTTAAACTATCATTTAAAACAGTTAAGTTATATTTCAGCTAAACATAATGGAAAATATGACTTCTGATGTTATAAACAAATGTTTATTTCTCTATCATAATAAAAAGTTGAGAGGCAGGAAGCTGCTGTACCAATGGCTGGATGATTCCAATTGCCAAAGTCTATGCACATATTTTTTCTCTATTCTTGTAATAAAAGAATGCTCATGTATACAAAGCAAGAAAGGGGAAGACAAAAAAAGGTAGTATCGTTGGAGATCTGCTTACATTTCACAGGCCCTGATTCAAGAGAGTCTGAATAAGTGATTCATATAGATTTCCCAATATAAATTACAGGTAGGTACAAACAAAAGATATTGAGTCATTTGAACTTTGTCCTCTTTTTATTTATTCATAGATGAAGTTCAGAAATAAAGTACAATAGGTTTTTACTATACATAATACATGGGTGATTTTTAATTATACAATTTATAATTTAAAAATAATAAGCAGGTATTAATGAAGGTATATATCTACCCATAGTTAAAATCAATAAAAACATTTATTAAATATATAACATCATTTTACATAAAGTCACATAGGTTAACCTAAGTCTAATATTTCATTTTGACAAAGACATATATGCTAAATGTATTCTCATGTAGTATTTTTAAAACATATTTATTGAAGAGAAATCTTTCTTTAGAATTTCAGAAGCCATGTTCAAAAACATTTCCCCTGAGGATTTATAGAAATTTCAGTAGCAGCATTCTTAGTATCTAAGAAGAAATGATACAATAGCTCTTTTGGAGTTCCAGTCATATTATCTATTATACTTCTGTTATGCAAACTTTTTTCAGCATGTCTATCTACAACACCTCTTGCTAATCATAAATAGTCTTGGTCCAATGACATTTATAATATTTTCACACAAGAAACAGTTTCTGATAGTCATTTTTCAATCATTCTCTTAAAATCACTACTGCTGTCCATGTTGTATGACTCAAACCACCGACCGGCCATTTGCAGCCTACAGGTCAAACACTGTCACATTCCATACAATATAGTAAGTCCTCCTTTAGTTATTATATTGGCATTGTTTTTGTGAGGAAAAGGCATTCTCTAAAGCATGTCTACTCTTCCTTTCATTTTTGACTTTTGAGTAAATGATATCTACTATGATTAAACCTCTAGAGAAGATCAATTGAATTTTGCAGCTATATATTTAAAAATAAGATAAAATGAAATAGGCACATAGTCTTTAAATATTAAATAAATATTTTTGCTTAAATTATTAAAATATAACTTTAATAGTTGAGATAATTGGAATATAGACACAGCTGGAGATCAGTGAGTGAGTAGAAGACTGAGACAAGTAAAAGTGATCAAAGCAATTGAAAATATGGGTTAAATGAGTGATGGATATTAAAGGGGGAGACTTGTGATGAGCACTTGGTGTTATATATAAGTTATGTGTCACTAAATTCTACTTTTGAAACTAATATTGCACTATATGTTAACTAGAATTTAAATAGAAATTTGAAACATAAAATACACACAACAAAGTACACATGAGTACAGAGGACTATACTGTGAACAGCAGAGCTGAAAGATGAAAAGAACCTGAAATCATGTCATATGATGTCATTGAACCACTGCACCAGTCCCACAACAGCCTAGTTCTGGACTTCCTATTATCTGAAATCAATAAATATTTGTTCCTTAAAATGCAATACCTAATACAATTTGGTTTTAAAAGATGTTTGTTGACTAATCAAAGGTCCACATATTCAGTACTAAAAGTCTTGAATTATATTTTATAATCAATAGAAAGGCATGGAAGTATTTTAAACTGAGGATCAATATAATCTATTCGTGTCTTAGAAAGGTCCTTCCTGCTGCACCAAATGATCATAATAACAATTTATACTGTAGAAATCACAGACATAATATATTATCCTATATTTAAGAAAACATAGTTTTCAAAATAAATGCAAGCAAAATCAGAATATTGCCAGATATCCTAGCTATTGACCAAATTCTAAGAATTTCAACAGATTTCACAAATATACATTCAGAATATGTACATCAAAGATTAATGTTACTCCTGAGTAAGTTACACTTGACTTGAATAATTCTATCTGCCATTCCAAACCTATGACAATTTGTTCCCATTTCCATCTTCTTCCCTCATAAGAGAATATGAGAGGAATGAATTAAACATGGATACAGACATAAAATATCTGCTTATTATTGTCTTCTTGAGAGGCTAAAATGAATTGATTAGGAATCTTTATAAATGTTATCTCATTGAGGTAGTTGGAAAAATACATTTAAATACTAGTTCTTACTTGCTAGAGATAGACCAGTACTGCTTTGGTATTATACACATAAAAACAAGGAAACAATAACAATAGTCATTAAACAAGCTATCAAACAGACCTAGATTTCAGCACTCCTTGTTACTGTATGGTCAGTAAGATATGATTCACTGCTCTAGATTCACGGAGCTGCACATATGACTCCTACTCTACCATACACTAGATAAATAACACAGGAAAAGCCTTTTTAAAAATCTACCTAAGAATGGATTTCTCCATCTTAAATGGGAATTATGATACATACTTATGGGAGTATTATGAGAATTAAATGAGATAATATTTGTAAAGTGAGTAGCTCAGGACCTCGCACATAGTAATCATTCAATAGTATTTGCCACTAATAGTATGATTATTACCGTTGTCATTAAAGTCCTCATCATTATTATTGCTTTCCATTATGAGAGAAAACAACTAATTTAAATGGAAATGGCTTTTTATATAGATTTTCTTTACTGTGTGTTTTATATCTTGTCCATTCTTAATTGTCCTTGAGAGAATTTAGTTGCAATGATCTATTTTACTCTGGTTTTAATTCTAGGAAAACTTATTTCATTAATTTCTGGGCTCTCTGCATCCCTGCACTACTTATTGTATATCTAGGAAATGCAAACTAATTTTAATAGTAAATTGAGGTTAAAGTATGGAGAAACTTATGTGATGCATTTTAAAGCCATCTTCACTTGCATTTTGAGTGACTCAATTTTTAAAAAACTTTTTCTTATATTTATAATCCTGATAATGCTATATTGAAATGCTATGTATTTTACAGGTTTGCTTGGAACACTAATGGATTATAAGTGACTTGAAGTTTTACTATATAGCCATTTAATTCACTAGAACCACTACTTCCTAAAATGTGGTTTAGACCTTTACTTTTAGGCAATACCTAAAATTCATAAAAAAAATAATGTTTTCTCTACAATTTGTGGTATATATGTGTGTATGTAGATATCTATATCTATCTATCTATCTATCTATCTATCTATCTATCTATCTATCTATTTAGGTAGGCTCCACCCTAGTGTGGAGCCCAAAAAGGGGGCTTGAACTGATGACTCTGACATCAAGACCTAAGCTGAAATCAAGAGTCAGATGCCTAACTGGCTGAGCAACCCACATGCTCACAATGTAAATTTTTATTTTAACATATGACAAAATCAACTTTGAGATATACAGTTGACCCTGTATTGCCATGAACTTGATCTGTGCAGGTTCACTGATAGTCGGGTGTCTTTTAAAGATTTTTTTTTATAACATACAGTATATTTCTGTAAATGTATTTGTTTTCCTTATGATTTTCCTAATAACATGTTTTCTCTACATTACTTTATTGTAAGAAGACAGTATTTACACACATATATATATACACATATATATACAAACACACAAAATATGTGTTAATTATCTGTTTATGTTATTGGTAAGGCATCCAGGCAACTGTAGTCTTTTAGTAGTTAAGTTTTGGGGGAGTAAAATTTACTCACAGATTTTTACCTGTGCAGGGGCGTGGTGCCCTTAACCTCTGCATTGTCCAAAAGTCAACTGCATATTCTGCTGAAAATACAAAGTGTACCTGCTAATTCCTTTAAATTGTTGTTGAAAGTACTTGTAATATTCAACTGAATATGCTGTTTTTGAAGAGACTTTTAAGTTGGCTTTTACCTGAAATTGAAAACTCTAACAAAATATGCATATTGCCCAAGTGAGAGGAGGTTGGGAAGGTCTATTCTAGAGATATCTTTGTACAAATGGGAACTTTCTGGACAATGGAGAACACATGCTAATCATATTTAAGAAAAGCCTCATGGGTACAGTTGGACACTACCAACATAAACCTTGACAACATATATTGTTTTTGTTATTGCTTTGAGTTGTGGAAATCAAAAAAGAAATTAAGTGAGAATGAGAAGTTTCTCCCTTCTATAAATTGGACACTATATTTATGAGTTTCAAGTTGTGACAAATTAATGTTTCTCTCTAATTGTTTTAAAGGAGTCATATATGACCACTGGGAATTCTAAGTTAGAATTGGAGAGATGAAGAGGAGAGAAGAAAATTAAGATCTTTATGGCAATTAGTAGAAAGCAGCTAGAGACAGAATTTCTGTAGACAATAATTTTTCAGTCCCTTGAGATAATGATTTGTACTGTTTCTGAAATGCCATATAACTTTTATATTGTCTGCCAACTTAGATTGACAAAGTGCCTCATGGAAAAAGATTGCAAGGTGACATTAAGACTTCATAAGAGGGGCTTCTGGTGGCTCAGTCAGTTAAGCACCAAGTTCTTGATTTTACCTCAGATCTTGATCTCAGAGTCACTAGATCAAGCCCTATGTTGGGTTTCATGCTCAGCGTGGAGTCTGCTTAAAATTCTCTCTTTCCCTATCATTCTGCCCCCTCCTCTCACTTGTGCACACACACTCTCTCTCTAAATCAATAAAATGTTAGGGAAAAAAAGACTTCATAAGAAAGTGTACCTGGACCACATAGAGATGGGAATAGTGACTTCATATGGTCACCAAATTTGCCACTCTGTCCTGAAGCCATGCCTCCTGTGGAATAGTTATGATGTTAAATTCAGTGATGTAAAAAAAAAAAAAATTCAGTGATGTAAAGGTGTGACAAAGTTGTATCAGTATTTGTAAAGATGGTAATGATGACCATACCTCATAGAAATCATGAATTATGCTCACATTTAAAAATATAGGTAGTTCTATAAGATGATTATATATTTGTGGGAAGTTGGAACATGCTGACATGTTCATTCACAGTAGGAGTATTTTCATGTTTTAAACAAATAACTTGAAATGAAATGCAAATTATTTCTTTGCTTTATTGGAATTTGCAGGTATTGTGTTTTTTTTGGTTAGAAAATGAAGGTTAGCAGTAACCCTGTGTCAAGCAAGTCTATTGGGATCATTTTCACAATGGCATTTGCTTACTTCATGTCTCTGTAGCACATTTCGGTAGTTCATGCAATATTTTAAACTTTTTCATTATTATATGTGTTATGGTAATCTGTAAATATTAATATTTAAAATTACTATTATAATTTTTATGGGGTGCCGCAGACTGTGACCGTATAGGATGGCAAACTTAATTGATAAATATTATGTATATTTTGACTGTCCCACTGGCCATCCATTCTCTCTCTTCCCCTCTCCTTGGGCCTCCCTGTTTCCTGAGACACAATAATTAGGTCAATTAATAACCCTGCTGTGGCCTCCAAGTATTCAAGTAAAAGAAAAGTCACACATTTCTCACTTTAAAACAAAAGCTAGAAATGATTAAGCTTAGTGAGGAAGGCATGTTGAAAGCCAAGACTGGTTGAAAGCTAAACATCTTATGCCAAACAGGTCACCCAGTTGTAAATTCAAAGAAGTTCTTGAAAAAATTAAAAGTGCTACTCCAGTGAACACACGAATGATAAGAAAGCAAAACAGTCTTATTGCTGATATGGAGAAGGTTTGAGTGATCTAGATAGAAGATTAAATCAGCCACAACATCCTCTGAAGCCAAAGCTCAATCCAGAGCTAAGGCCCTAAGTCCTTTCAATTCTACAAGAGATGACAGGTGAGGATGCTGCAGAAAAGTCTGAAGGTAACAGAGGTTGGTTTATGAGGTTTAAAAAAAGAAGCCTTCTCTACAATATAAAAGAGCCAGGTGAAGCAGCGAGTACTGATATAGAAGCTGCAGCAAGTTATCCAGAAGATTTGGCTAGGATAATTCATGAAGAGGGCTACACTAAAGAACAGATATTCGGTACAGACAAACCAGTCTTATATTGGAAGAAAATGACATTTAGGACTTCCATAGCCAGAGAGAAAAAAAATCAATGCTTGACTTCAACGAAGGACAGGATGATTCTTGTTAGGAGCTAAGGCAGCTGGTGATTTGAAGTTGAACCCAATATTCATTTGCCATTTCTAAAATCCTAGGGCCCTTAAAAATTTGTTAAATTCTTGTTGCTTACACTCTATAAGTGGAACAACCAAACCTGTATGATAACATACCTATTTACAACATGGTCTACTGAGTATTTTAAGACTACTATTGAGACCTACAGCTCAGAAAAAAAAAAAAAAAAAATAGCTTTCAAAATATGACCACTTATTGACAACACATCTGGTCACCCAAGAGCTTTTATGAAGATGTACATGGGATTAATGTTGTTTTCATGCCAGCTAATACAACATCCATTTTCCCATGGATCAAGAAGTCATTTCAACTTTCAAGTCTTATTTAAGAAATACATTTCTTAAAGTTATAGCTGCCATTAGTGATTCCTCTGAAGGATCTGGGCAAAGTCAATTGAAAACCTTCTGGAGGGAACCCTGGGTGGCGCAGCGGTTTAGCGCCTGCCTTTGGCCCAGGGCGCGATCCTGGAGACCCGGGATCGAATCCCACATCGGGCTGCCGGTGCATGGAGCCTGCTTCTCCCTCTGCCTGTGTCTCTGCCTCTCTCTCTCTCTCTGTGTGTGTGACTATCATAAAAATTAAAAAAAAAAAAAAAAAAAGAAAACCTTCTGGAAAGGATTCATCACTACATTAGGTGCCTTTAAGAATATCCAAGATTTATAGGAAGAGGTCAAAATATCATCATTAAGAGGAGTTTGGAAAACATTGACTCCAAACTTCATGGATGACATTGAGGGAACCAGGGCTTTAGTGTAAGAAATAACTGCAGATATGGTGGAAACAGCCAGAGAACTGGAATTAGAAGTGAAGTTTGAAGGTATGATTGACTTACAATGCCATAATAAAACAAACAGATGTGGAGTTGCTTCTTGTGGATGAACAAAGAAACTGATTTCTCAAGATGAAAACTATTTCTGGTGAAGTTGCTGCGAGATTGCTAAAATGATAGCAAAGAACTTAAACTATTACATGAATTTAATTGATAAAACAGTGGCAGGGTTTGAGAAGATGGACTCCAATTTTTTTTAAGGTTTTATTTATTTATTCATGAGAAACACAGAGAGAGGCAGAGACACAGGCAGAGGGAGAAGCAGGCTTTCTGTAGGTAGCCCAATGTGGGACTCCATCCCAGGACTCCAGGATCATGCCCTGAGCCAAAGGCAGACACCCAACTGCTGAGCCACCCAGGCATCCCGACTGACTCCAATTTTGAAGTAAATTCTATAGCAAGTAAAATACTATCAAACAGCATCCCATGCTACAGAGATATCAGACATGAAAGGAAAAGTCAACTGATGTGGCAAACTTCAGAGTTGTCTTATTTTAAGAAATCACTATAGGCACCCCAACCTTCAGCAAATATCACTCTGGTCAGTCAGCAGGCATCAACACCAAGGCAAGACCCTCTATTATCAAAAAGGTTATGTCTTGCTGAAAGCCCAGAAGATAGTTAGCATTGTTTTGAGCAATAAAATATTTTTTAACTAAGGTACGTGCAATTTTTTTACACATAATACTACTATATCTTTATAGACTACAGTATAAACATAACTTTTATTTGCACTAGAAAACCAAAATATTTTATTTTGATATTTGTTTTATCTCAGTGGTCTAGAACTGAACCCCCAATATCTCTAAGGTACGCCACCATACAGAGATATTTTTTATTTGTTTTAATGTGCTCTGGTCTCACTTTTATTCCTAAAATGTAAGTTCCATGATGGCTGAAGTTTTTGCTTGTCTCCTTACATGGAGATAAACATGCACAGAATAAGCACAGAATAAGTATATCATAAATATTTATGCACAGCAAAACTAAACATGCTAATGTGTAGCTCTTTGGTTAGCAAACAGTTCTGCTGGCCCAGGAGCCATGTGAGAATCATATTAAAAGGAGAAAAATGGTAGGGAGAGGATGTTACACTCAATGCTAGGAAGTGCTGTAAATACAAGGAATAGGGACCTTACTCTGTTGCTATGTTTCTGACAGGTTCTCAGACACATTCTTGGAATCTGCATCTAGCAACAGGAATTTTCATTGTTTAGAAGAATCACAACCATGTATGCCATAATTCAAAGTAAAGGCATGACGGTACTCACCAGATCTCTCTCTCCAAGATGCCCAAATAGCACTTAAAGTACTGATACAACCAATCCTTGAATTAGTAAGGGGTTCTCCAGGAAAAGAGAATCTGTGTACTGTGCATATATAGATTTATGATAAGGAATTGGATTACATAATTACGAAGGCTGGTAAATTGCAAATACAGTGTGGGCTGACAGGCTCGAGAATCAGGAAAGCTAATTGTGTAGATGTAGTCTGAAGGCAGTCTGTTGAATTCTCCTTTGCTGTGGAAGGCATATCTTTTAGTTCTACTCAGGAATTCAATTGATTGGATGGAACCTACCCACACGATGGAGGGCAATCTGCTTTATACAAAATTCACTAATTTAAATCTTAATCTCATCCCAAAACAGCCTCCGAGTGGACATAAAAGTTAATCTTCACAATGCTCAAGAAATATTTCTGTACGGATACATTTGTAAATATAAAAATGCTACATATTTGACATTTTCCTGCTCTAATTGAAACCCTATAAAAAAAATCCACATTTTTTTCTACTGCTTTTTCAACTGTTTCTATTCCTTACATTTAAATTCACAAGTATCAATTTATGTTTGTGGTTGGTAATATTTTATTTATGTATTTGTTTATTTATTTTAAGATTTTATTCATTTATTCATGAGAGACACACAGAGAGAGGCAGAGACACAGGCAGAGGGAGAAGCAGGCTGCATGCAGGGAGCCTGATGTGGGACTGGATCCCCGAACTCCAGGATTATTCCCTGAGCCAAAGGCAGATGCTCAACTGCTGAGCCACCTAGACGGCCAGATAATATTTTAAAATTGAATAGTTTAGGAATACATTTTGTTGTGAAAAACATTTTTTTTCTTTTAATAGGTAACATCAATGGCATAGTATTTGAAAAAAAAAACCTCAAAGACTTTAAAAAATTCTGTTAGGAGTAGGAGAGTCTGTGCTGTGCAAATGGGGGTCTCAGTCTTTGGATTCCCAAAGAGATTTACACGGAGATGCACGCTTGAATAAAGACAGCCAGAAGGAAATTAGCAAGCATAAAGCAGTTTATTAAAGCAAAGGTACAGTTTCAAGGTGGGAAAACAGGCACTTTTGGAGAGGTGGAACCAGCCCATATGTGGTTTTGGGATTGAATATTATTGGGTCTCTCTGGGCTTAGAGGAGCTGTGCTGCACAGTGGGGTGGTCTCCAATGGAGGCTGCTTCCAATCATTTTGGGAAATTCCTCCCCCAGGTTGGGAGAGGGAGCTTCTCATCCCATAAGGTTTCTACTGGAATCATCATGATAGACTTTCTCCATTGGGAAATGCAGATGCATTATAATAATTCTAGGAATTACCAGAGGCTGAGGTGGAGGAGAGCTCACAGCTCTCCCCTGTGGCTCTGGCTGTGTCAGCTCCAGGGCTTGAAGCCACAAGTTCAGGATGTGGAGCTCCCTTTCCCTCTCTGATCAAGGATTATAATGTGTAGATTATTGATCACCAAACTTGTCTTCTGCACATGGGTCTATCATTCCCCTTCAAGGACTTGAGACTCTGCCTCAGGGCATTCCTTCCACTGCTTACCTATAGCTTCTACCTAACGATCATAAAAATACATAATTAGTCCATCTTAGAATCTCTTTAAATAAACATTTTTTTTTCAAAAATCAAAAAGTATTTTCCACTTAAGGACAATTGTTTAGCAATTCAGAAGATTAAGAGACATTAAGCATCTTTAATAGTTTTCATAACAGGATCCTTTTAACCTTACTTATGAAATATTTCCAAATAAATTTATTGTTTTCTTCAAAACCTCACAGGCTTCATATCTGATTATATTGAAATTTTAATTAGGAGAAGCTATTCATGGAAACACTGACATTTTTGTAGTATAAGGGAAATGAAGGGCATTCTGAGAAGTTTCCTCTGTTAATATATTCACAGATATTCTGAAGTAAGATTTTTTATTTCCTCAAAAACAGTCATAACAATTTGAGCTATAGGAAGTAAGTCATGTTTATTCACAAAATACTTTAAGTATGTTCTAAAAAAATATATAATCTTCCTTTTCAAGTGTTCATATTGAATTTATGTTAAAATATATAAGCTATTCAATTTGATCATATAAATATCTGGCATTATATAAATTATGAGAATTCAAATGTGATACATTTGATCACACACACACACACAACACACACACACACACACACACACACATACTGTGTGGAAGCTGATTTGCAGCACCCAGTGCAGCATAGAAGAGAGAAAATTTAGATTAGAGCTCAAAGAAAATGGAATTGGTAGTGCTCATAAAAGCTTACAAGAATCTAAGGAAGGTTGCTATTCATGAAGGAAAAGAAGTCACAGCATGAGCTATAAATTTGGAAAGATAGGTTTCTGAGGAAAGTAACAGATGCTGTTTCTTTCAAATTATTTTAAAATGGGATACACATTTTTTTAAAAGTGTTAAAATCGTAGCACTACTAAAACAAAGAATATCATAAACCCCAAAGGTCTGCCACTGCTGTCAATCTATTTCTCAAAGTACAAAATAGATTCTTTTAATTTTTCTAACAGCATTTTCGTATGATGTGACCAGTCAATTGTTGAGATTCCCTCCAAAATGATACTTCAATACACAATATGAAAAACTGATAACTCTTACTGTCAAATGCCTACTAGAACCTAGGGAAATAATATCTCCTTGATCATCTTTTTCTCAGATGAGATCAAAGCCCATTAAAGACCTCTTAAAATCTGTTCAAGGTAGAGAAAGACAAGGGTAGAGTAAGTCAGCAGCAAACAAAAAAACCCAAAATACGTATATTTTCACAAAACATGATCATATTTTAACCACAAGCATACCTTCCTATTCCAAATTGAAGGTAATGCTTCATGTTCCCCTCCCTTCCTCCTTTCCTTCTCTTCTCTCATTTTCATTCTAGCTTTTTGTCAAATTTCATACTAAAAACCTTACCAGCTTGCCACCATTATTGTGGTAATTTAAAAAACCCTTAGATATCCTCTTTTTTTTTTTAAGATTTTATTTATTTATTCATGAGAGACACACAGAGAGAGGCAGAGACACAGGCAGAGGGAGAAGCAGGTCCCATGCAGTGAGCCCCATGCAAGACTCAGTCCCAGGTCTCCAGGATTAGGCCCTGGGCCATAGGTGGTGCACTAAACCACTGAGCCACCCGGGCTGCCCAGATATCCTCTTTTTAAGCATTATGTTCTTTATGAATTAGTAATAATAAAAGTTCTCCATAGTCTTAAAACATATTAAGTAATTAATATGAGAGAGCGAGAGAGCGCGCACACAAACAGAAGGAGGAGCAGAGGGAGAAGGAGAAGCAGACTCCCCACTGACCAGGGAGCCTGATACTGGGCTGGATCCTGGGACTCCTGGCCCATGACCTGAGCAGAAGGCAGATGCTTAACTGACTGAACTACCCAGGTGCCCCTCAATATTTAATTTTATATATACTATATGGACATAGATTTAAATTCCATGTATATTCAGAAAATATTATATTGCTTTTTGTCATGGAAAATTAAGAATGCCTTATGATAGATAATCTGAACTCTACCTGATTTAATTGTATTATCTTAAATGTTGTATTCTATCAACTCGCCATTTGCCAGATTTTCTAATTCTTTCATAATCTCTGTATTATTACAGATTTCTGTATGTTGTGTATATATATATTCTTGTCATCTGTATTGTGTTATAAATACAGTTTTCTCGGGATCCCTGGATGGCGCAGCAGTTTGGCGCCTGCCTTTGGCCCAGGGCGCGATCCTGGAGACCAGGTATCGAATCCCACATCGGGCTCCCGGTGCATGGAGCCCGCTTCTCCCTCTGCCTGTGTCTCTGCCTCTCTCTCTCTCTCTGTGACTATCATAAATAAATAAATAAATAAATAAATAAATAAATAAATAAATAAATAAATACCTTAAAAAAATTAAAAAAAATAATAAATACAGTTTTCTCATTTCCAATTTGTATGACTTCCTCCCTTTTATTTATTTCCCTTGCCTAATTGCTCTGGCTAGTACTTACATTACAATGTACAATGGCTAGTACATTAAAATAACAGTAGGTAAAATGAGTATTCTTGCTCTCCTAATCTTAGGGGGAAATATTTCAAATTTTCACCCTTAAGGATGAAAAAATCCATTGATCATTTTTATTATAATAAGGATATTCCCAGCTATTCCTAGTTTGCTGTTTTCTTCCTAAAAATGTATTGAACTTTGTGAAATGCTTTTTATCAGAGTGATTTTTTATTCTATTAGTGTATAATGTATTTTTTTCTATTTTGAACTACTATTTCATTATTTTGATAAATCTTAGTCATGATGTGTAATCTTTTCAATTTGCTATTGATTCAGCTTTTTGGTAACTTTCTTGAGAAAATTCATAAGGGGTATTAATCTGTTATTTTCTTTTCTTTCTCTTTTTTGTAATTCTTATATCTGACTTTGGAATAATGATAATTTAGTCTTAAATAATGTGTTCTCTCCTCTTCCATTTCTTATAAAGTTTTAAATGGGATTGGTGTTAATTATTTAACTGTTTGGGAGGTTCACCATTGGAGCCATTTGGTCCTGGACTTGGTTGGGAGATTTTGATTACATATCCACACTTAAAGGTGTCTTGAGTTCTATTTCTTAATGATTCAGTTTTGGTAATTTGTGTGTTTATAGGAATGCGTCCATTATCATCTCAATTATCTAAATCTATTAACACACAATTTTTTCATAGTAATGTGTTATAATTCTTTCAGTGTAAGAGAGGAGCTAAGACAGTGGCAGAGTAGGAGGGCCTTAGGCTTGTCTCATCCCTTGAATACAACTGTGTAACTATCAAATCATCCTAAACACCCCAGAAATCAACCTGAAGAGTGACAGAATGAACTCCACAGGGAGAGAAGCCACATTGAGGAAAGTAGGAAGTGCAGAGATGCAAGACCACAGGTGCTGCAGAGAAGGAGTTGTGGTCACAGAGAAAGACATGCATGAGGGAGGAGCACATAGAGGAATGCATAAGAACAAGTGCCCCAAAGCCTTGAGGTGGGAAAATGAGAGAGGCTGATTTACATGAATTCTTTCAACCAGTGGGACTTAAAGACTGGAGTTTTTAGTCTGTGGCTTGGCTGGAATAGAACCCTGAATGCATTACCCTGCTCCTAGAGAGAAGGCAGGTAAACAACCCTAGATGGGGGGTTGGCGGATTTGAGTTGGGGGTGGGGCAACTGCCTGGAAACAGCCATCTGAAAAACTCCTGAGACACAGTGAGGAGACTGTTCACCCTTCTTGGAGCACATACCTCAGAGGCAACATTCACAGAGACAGCTCTCTGGGGACAAAGGAGCTGTCTGGCAACATTTTTCTCCCCTGCCCCTCAGCATAAATGCAGAGCAACCAGCAGAAAGCAGCTCAGCCTCCACACTGGCTGCCGAACTAGCTACATCAAGTTCCACTTCCTGTGCTTGGTGGTACTGCCATTCTCAGTCAAGTTTGCCTTAGTTCCTGCACTGTGAGCCCCTTCTCCAGAAGACCAGCAGACAGCTTCCCACAGCATGTCTCCCAACCAGAGTTCAGCAGGGCTTCAGTTTTAGTGGGAATAGTATCAGGTCTCATTTAAGTAGCAGACCAGAGAACACTTAGTTAAAACTCAACACATTCTAGCCAAAGACCAAACACTGCCCACTGAAGGGGAGGAGAACCTCTGTAGACAACCAGCCTGAAGGACAGAACAGCCAAAACAAAACAGCAAAATACACACAGAGCACATCAAGGAAACTCCCGGAAGCTTCAGGCCCTGGACACTATATAAGCTCATCTTCATAAAGCCATTACTCTCCGAAGCAGTAGACATAATAGGCTTTTCTGAAACACAGAAAACAGATTTAGACAAAAATGCCAATATAGAGGAATTTATCCCAAATGAAAGAAAAAAGATAAGAGGCTATGGCAAGAAATCTAAACACAACAGATATAAGTAATATGCCTGACAGAGAATTTAAAGCAACAATTATATAAGGATACTCACTGGACTTGAGAAAAAAAAATAGAAGGCATCACTGAGACCCTTGCAGCAGAGATGAAAGAGTTAAAAAAAAAAAGAATTGATCAGAAATGAAAAAAATGTAATAACTGAGAATTGAAATAGCTTTGATGTAATGAACACAATATTAGAAGAAACAGAGGAGTGAATAAGTGTTATAAAAGATAAAATAATGTAAAATAAGACAAAATAAGTCCCTAAAAAATAAAGGAAGACCCATAAGGCTAGCTGCAGATCTTTCAACAGAAACTTGGCTACCCAGAAGGGAGTGAAATGATATATTGAAAGTGGGAAAAATCTGAATCAAGAATACTCTATCCAGCAAGGTTATCATACTGAATAGAAGTAGAGATAAACATTTTTCCAGACAAACAGAAATTAAAGGAGTTTGTGACCATTATAACAGCTCTGCAAGAAATTAGTGGAAAGGAAAGCCAAACATGACAAAGACAAGAGAGGATCAGAGAAAATCTCCTGAAACAATGAAACGCAAGTGATAAAATGGCACTAAGACATATCTATCAATAATTACTCTGAATGTAAATGGACAAAACACTCTAATTGAAGGACGTAAAATGTCAGAATGGATTAAAAAACAGGACCTGTAGGGGCAGTTGGGTGGCTTAGTGGTTGAGCATCTGCCTTTGGCTCAGGTCATGATCCCAGGGTCCTGGAATGGAGTCCTGCATCAGGCTCCCCACAGGGAGTCTGCTTCTCCCTCTGCCTGTGTCTCTGCCTCTCTCTCTGTCTCTCATGAATAAATAAATAAAGATTTATTTATTTTAGAGAGACAGAACACAGCTGGGGGAGGGCCAGAGGAAGAGCAGAAAGAGAAATTTCAGCAGACTCCACATGAGGCTGAGGCAGGGCACAATCTGATGACCCTGAAGTCACGACACTGAAAGTACAACCATAAGATAACAATACTGAAATCATGACCTGAGTGGAAACCAAGAATTGGATGCTTAACTGAGTGCACCACCCAGGAGCTCCTCTACCAAACACTGAGAAATGAGTTAATACCTATATTTATCATACTATTCCAAAAAGTGGAAAAGGAAGGAAAACTTCCAAACTAATTCTGTGAGACCAGCGCTACCCTGATTCCAAAACCAGAAAAGAACCCACTAAAAAAATAAAACTATAGGCCAACATCACTGATGAACATGGATGAAAAAATTCTCAACAAAATACTAACAAATCAAATCCAACAATATATTAAAAAAAATCATTCACCACAATCAAATAGGATTTATTCCTAGGCTACAAGGATGGTTCAATATCGACAAATCAATGTGATACAGCACATTAATAAGAGAAAGTATAAGAATCATATGACCCTCTCAATAGTTGCAGAAAAAGTATTTGAGAAAGTACAGCATCCATTCATGAAAAAAAAACTTTCAACAGAATTGGGTTAGAGGGAACATACCTCAGCATCATAAAGTCCATATATGTAAAACCCACAGTTAGTATCAACCTTAATGAGGAAAAACAGAGATTTTACTCTATAGTAAAGAACAAGACAGGGATGTCAACTCTCACCACTGCTATTTAACTATAGTTCTGGAAGTCCTAGACTTAGTAATCAGATGATGACAGCAACAACAACAAAATAAAAGGCATTTAAATTGACAAGGAAGTCAAACTTTTACTATTTGGAGATACATGATCCTATATATAGCAAGCAAACCTGAAAGATGCCACAAAAATATTGCTGGAACTGAAACACAAATTCAGTAATATTGCAGGATACAAAAATCAACATATGGAATTGAGTTGCATTTCTCTACACCGCTAATGAAGCAGGAAGAAGAGAAATGAAGGAATCAATCTCATTTATTTACAATTACATGAAAACTCACAAGATACCTAGTAATAAACCTAACTGCAGAGGTAAAAGATCTGTACTCTAAAAACTATAGAACACTTATGAAAGAAATTGGGGAAGACACAAGAAAAGGAAAAACATTCCAGTCTTATAGATTGGGAGAACAAATATTATCAAGTTCTATATATTACCCAAAGAAATCCCATCAAAATGCTATCAGCATTTTTCACAGAGCTAGAACAAGCAATCTTAAAATTTACATGGAACCATAAAAGACCCCAAACAGCCAAAGCAATCTTGAAATAGAAAAGCAAAGCTGGACTTCAAGTTTTTATTCTTAGTCATTCTAACAAAAATTCTTTCAACTTTGTTAATACTAGCAAATCACCAACTTTTGTTTTTGTTGACTCTCTATTGCTTTTCTACACTCTTATTTTTTGTCTCTGCTCCAATATTCCTCCTGTCAAGCTGTATTACAAAGCTGTAGTGATCAAGACAGTATGGTACTGGCACAGAAATAGATCAGTGGAAAAAAAATAGAAGACTCAGAAGTGAACCCACAACTATGTGGTCAATTAATCTTAGACAAAGCATAAAAAAATATTCAATGGAAGTGAGACAATCTCTTCCACAAATGGTGAAATAATCGAGTTAAGAAATTGGCAGAAGACACAAAAAGACATTTTTCCAAAGAAGGCATACAGATGGCCAACAGACACATGAAAAGATGCTCAGCACCACTCATCATCAGGGAAATACAAATCAAAACTAAAAATGAGATACAGACACACACAATGGAATATTACTCATCCATAAAAATAAGAATGTAATCTTGCCATTTGCAATGATGTGGATGAAGCTAGAAATTATGTTAAGTGAACTAAGCCAGAGAAAGAAAAATAGCATATGGTGTCACTCATATATGGAATTTAAAGAACAAAACAAACAGACTTGGGGAAGGGGGAGAGAGAGGAAATGAAGAAAAACTGTAGAGAACAGACTGATGGTTACCAGGTAACCATAAGCACTGAGTTCTATACACAAGTGTTGAATAACTACTCTACACCTGATACCAATATTATATAACTGGATTTTAAATCAAAACTTAAAATATTTTGGTGTTAAGTCAGTTGTAAGGCCCCACTTTCATTTATATTTTTAGTTCTTTGAGCTTTTTTTTAAATTTGTAGTCATTCTAGCAAAAATTCTTTCAACTTTGTTAATACTTGCAAACTGCCAACTTTGTTTTTGTTGATTCTCTCTTGTTTTTCTATACTCTTAGTTTTTGTCTCTGCTCCAATATTCATGTCCTTCCTTTTCCTGACTTTAAGTTTAGTTTTCTCTTTTTTTTTAAAGATTTTATTTATTTATTCATTAGAGACGGGGGGGGGGGTGGGGGGGAGGGCAGAAGGAGAAGCAGGCTCCATGCAGGGAGCCTGATGTGGGACTCGATCCCAGGTCCCCAGGATCACACCCTGGGCTGAAGGTGGCACTAAACCGCTGCACCACCGGGGCTGCCCCAAATTCATATCTTTCATCATATTTATGAGGTTTCACCCATTATTTCTTCAGATATTCCTTGTGGCCCTTTTCCTCTCTTTCTTTTTTTCTTTTTTCTTCTTGAGATTCCCATAATGTACAAGATAATACACTTAATAGTGTCCCATATGTCCCTTAGGCTTTGTGTGCCATTCTTTATTCTTTACTTCCTGATTTTCTTTAGGTCTTTCAGCACATTTGCATGGTTAGTCTTTATAGAGTAAGTCCAATGTCTGAGCTATACTTTAATGTTTTTTTGGTATGTTTTATAATTATATGTTGAAAAATGAATATTTTTAATATCATCATTTCATCCCACCCCCACCCAAGATTGCTGTTGCTACCTGATGGAGACTGCAATTCAGTGACCTTTCCCAAACTATTTTTGCAAAGAGTATTTTCTGTTTGTGTGTGTTCACTGAGTCCTCTGTTCCATTATCTCCCCAGGCCCCATTTTAATTCCCTTAAATGCCTGGATTCGATAAGAAAGAAAGGAAAGAAGAAAGAAAGAAAGAAAGAAAGAAAGAAAGAAAGAAAGAAAGAAAGAAAGAAAGAAAGAAAGAAAGAAAGAAAGAAAGAAAGAAAGAAAGAAAGAAAGAAAGAAAGAAAGAAAGAAAGAAAGAAAGGGAAAGGGGAAGGGGAAGGGGAGGGGGAGGGGGAGGGGGAGGGGGAGGGGGAAGGGGAAAGGGGAAAGGGGAAAGGAAAGAAGGGAAAGAAAGAAATAAAAGAAATAAAAAACACTTTAAAAGTCTTTTTCTTTAAGTTCTTTTCTATCAGTGGCCACTTAAGCCCACGTGGATTAAACCAATGGCCTGCTTCTGTGCCAGCTTTTCAGGAATCAGTGGCAACAACCAAAGTGTGAAAGCCAGAATTTTGGAGGAAAAAATCCCTATTTCCCCACCCTGGCACCAGCAAGTCACAGTAGGATTGTGGTCTGATGTGCCCATAGGGATAGGGAATGGAGTTACAAAAAGAAATTGAAAATTTACTGGACTTCAAGTCTTTTTTTAATCAAGAATTTCCCTGAAAGCTTAAAATATTCAACTAGATTCTTGAGTTTCAAAATAGTTGCTTCAAACAGTTCTTGCTAGTTCAATAATTGTCTCAGTGGAAGGATCAAACCTTAAAGCTTCCTAATTTGCCATAATCTATGATGTCCAGATGTCATGTAATGTTAGTATTAAAGAACTTTTTCTTTAAGAGAGAATTTTAATGTCACTTTAGTTTTAATTCATTTCTTAATTAACACCAGGGGTCTTGAATATTGGAATGGAAACTTCAAGTAAGTGCCATCTCAGCTGCATGACATTAAACTGACAACAAGATCAGATGAAAATTTTTTTCCTCTTTAGATATTTTTAGGCAACCAATACTACAGTAAATAAAATTTTATTAAAGATAAGATTATTGGATTGTGAAGAGGGAAGCTGGGGTGGCATGGAGCAGAATAAGTCATCAACTTAATATACTTTACCAGATTAAGGATATTAATCAAAATACACTTGAGATTTCAAAATATCTGAGTGGTATTTAAAGTAATATTTAGCAATCTGGGCAGTCATAGATTTGTATTCTTTTCATATTTAATAATGTAAAATTTAATAGAAAATTCTTGCTTGTTAAGATAAAAGAATGTGGCTAATACATGACCCTCTTACATCACAGTTAGACATGCATTCATCTCTCCTGACAAGAAATCTATAATTAATGTCTTCACTTCTATTATAGAATTCTCATATGTTTCTGTCATTAAATTACAAAAGCCTCATAAATTTTCTTTTATACTCTTTGTTTGATTTGAGATACTGTGATTTTACTATTTGCTTTTTTAGAAAGAATTGACTCAAATATTTTGTAAATATTTGATATTATGACATTTTCTAGAGGACATAGATTATTAGAAGAAGGCCTGTTTGTTGTTTTATGTTGATATTATTCCTCTTAGTATTGCACATGTATACACACACACACACACACACACACACACACCTTGGATATCTTATGGCTAATGTCAACCAACATATGTACTCTGGATACCTTATGGCTAATGTCAAAATTTACTATTTCACATACAGAAAATAAAAAAAGGGAGACTGAAAAAGGTTGGGTTACAATGAGATGAATGAAGAACTTACTGCCAGGGCAAAATTTAAGGATACACTACTAAAGCTCAGTAATCAAGATAAATATGTAATGTGTATTTTAACATCAAGATTAATGAAAAATAAATTATGATGGATAAAATGTCAAACTTGAAAATTCAAGCAGGTTCAGCAATTATAACTTAATAAATTTTATTTGAACCTGAGGCAAGTGTAACATTCAGTGATAGAAACTGAAGTAAATATTTTAATGCATGGAGTATTTTCTCTTCAATTTTTTGCCCAATGCAAGTACCTCCCCCTGCTGTTAGATCTGTCTGGATCTGAATTCCTATTCTTTTTTTTTTTTTTTTTTTTTTTTTTAATTCCTATTCTTATGACAGACTTTGGATGTTGAGGCCATGAAGTAGCAAAATTAATCTTTTGTTTACTCAATCACAATTTTTAATTAAAAATATTTATTTTCTAACAACTAAAGCTGTGAATGTTTCTTTTTTTTTAAGATTTTATTTGTTTATTCATGAGAGACACACACAGAGAGAGGCAGAGACACAGGCAGAGGAAGAAGCAGGCTCAATGCATGGAGCCCAATGTGGGACTCGATCCCAGGTCTCCAGGATCTTGCCCTGGACTGAAGGCAGGGGCTAACCCACTGAGCCACCCAGGGATCCCTAAAGCTGTGAATGTTTCAATTTAGCTTCAAAAGGATACACTATTAATGTCATTAGGAAGTTTAATATGAATAACTAGACCAGGAACCTAATAACATTCAATTCAGAGTATGTGCATTAAAAAACAAATAAAGTGATGTATACCATCTGAGGCACACTTATTTATTTATTTATTTATTTATTTATTTATTTATTTATAAACATGTTTTATGTCTCTTATTTTTTAAAAAAATAATATTTATTTATTCATGAGAGACACACAGATAGAGAGAGAGAGGCAGAGACAGAAGCAGAGGGAGAAACAGGCTCCCTGCAGGGAGACCGACTTGGGACTCGATCCCGTGTCTCCAGGATCATGCCCTGGGCCTACCTAAGGTGGAGTTAAACCACCGAGCCACCCAGGCTGCCCTGAGGCAAACTTTAAATACGAGCAGGCAGTAAAGAGAATCTAGTGGAACTAGGCCAGAGGATGTAATACATGAAGAAAGCACCAGAACCGGAAATATTTATTGTCCCATCTTGTCTTGTTTGCTTGATCTCTGTCTGTATGTTTTTTTCTCTCTCTCTGTCTCTCTCTCTCTCTCTGTCTCTCTCTCTCTCACACACACACACACACACACAGAATACCAAGAGATGACATGCTCTGTAATGTTCAAAGAATATGAGGATATACATCTATTAGTCACCAAAATAGGTACATGATTTGAGAGACCAAACAGCTTAACATTTCTGTATATTTGTATATTAATTCTTCCATCCATCCATCCATCCATCCATCCATGTCTTCTATAAACATAATTTGGCATTTGCACAAGCCACATTGTGTAGGTATGAAAAAAATCAAACGTGAAAAGTAAAAATGTAACATATATGACCACTTAGACTACCTATGAATAAAACAAGCATACTTCACTTATTGTGCTTTGTTTCATTGTGCTTCACAGAAACTTTATTTTTCTGTTTTTTCTTTTCTTTATTTATTTTTATAATTCCAAGGTTAGTGGCAACCCTGGATGAAGCAAATGTATTGGCACCATTTTTCAAACAGTATTTTTTCTCTTTTGTCTCTCTGTAATGCTTTGGCAATTTCTCAATATTCTGAATTTTTATTATAATTCTAATTGCTACAGTAATCTGTGATCAGTGATCTTTGTTGTTACTATTCTAACTCTCTTAGGGAGGCATGAATTAAGCCCATACAAGATGGAGAATGTAATAAATGTATGCATTCTGACTGCCCTAATGATTTAAGTATCATTCCACTTCATCTCCTTGAAACCTCCTATTCCCTGAGACAGAACATTGAAATTAGGTCAGTTAATAACCTTGTAATAGTCTCTAATTGTTCAAGCAAAAGGAAGAGGCATACATCTCTTTAAACGAAAGCTACAAATGATTAAGTTTAGTGAGGAAGGCATGTTCAAAGCTGAGATTGGCACAAGAAGCCTAGGTTTTGGCCTGTCAGCCAAGTTGTGAATGGAAAGAAAAAGTTCTTGAAGGACTAAGGTAATTCGTGAAAGTGGCTACCCTAAACAACAAATTTACAGTGTAGATGAAACAGCTTCATATTAGAAGAATATGCCACTTAGGACTTTCATAGCTAGAAAAAAAGTCATTGCCTATCTTCAACAAGGGAAAGGATGACTCTGTTGGTAAGACTAATGCAGCTGATGACTTGAAGTTGAACCTAACGTTCATTTGCTATTGTGAAATCAAACAAAACAAAACAAAACAAAACAAACCCCCACAAAACAACAAAAAACTAGAGCCCTTAATAATGTTAAATCTACTGTGTCGTGCTTTATAAATGGAACAAAGCCTATATGACAGCACATTATTTATAACATTGTTTACTGAATATATTAAGCCCAATCTTGAGATTTACAGCTCAAATAAAGATCTCTTTCACAATATGACTGTTCATTGACAATGTTTCTGTTCATTCAAGAACACTGATGGAGATATACAATGAGATAAATGTTGTTTTCATGCCTGCCAACACAACATACAAAAGGTAAAGGAGTCATTTTGACTTTCAAGTCATATTATTTTAGAAATACGTTTCTCAAGGCTATCACTGCCACAAATAGTGCTTTCTCTGAAGGATCTGGGCAAAGTCAATTGATAACCTTCTGAAAAGGATTCACCATTCTGTATGCCATTAAAAATATTTGAGGGACACCAGAGTGGTTCAGTTGGTTAGTGTCTGGCCCTTGGTTTTGGCTCAGGTCATTATTTCAGGGTCCTGTGATGAAGCCCCAAATCTGACTCTGGGCTCAGCTTGGAGTCTGCTTGTCCCTCTTCCTCTGTTCCTCTTCCTGAGCTCTCACTCTCTCTAAAAATAATAAATAAATAAAGTCTTTAAAAAGATATTTGAAATTCATGGGAAGAGGTCAAGTATCAACATTAAGAGGAGTTTGAAAAAGTTGTGTACAACCTTCAAGGATGACTTTGATGGATTTAGGACTTCAGGGGAGGAAGTAACTACAGATGTGGTAGAAATAGCAAGAGAACTAAAATTAGAAGTGGAGGCTGAAGATGTGACTGGATTGCTGCTATTTCCTGGTAAACTTGAATAAATGAGGAATTGCTTCTTATGGATAACCAAAGAAAATAATTTTTGAGATGGAATCTATTTCCTGTGAAGTTGCTCTGAAGACTGTTAAAATGAAAGCAAAGAACATATATTTCATAAACTTAGTTGATAAAGCCATGGCAGGGTTTGAGAGAAATGACTCCAATTTTTAAATAAATTCTATAGTTGATAAAATGCTCTCAACAGTACCTCAGGCTATAGAGAAACAATTCATAAAAGTGAAAATCAATTAATATGGCAAACTTCATTTTCAGAAATTATTTCCAGAACTTATTTTCAGAAATTACTGTGGAAACCCCAACCTTCAGCAACCTTCACCCTGGTAAGTCACCAGCCATCAACACTGAGGCAAGACCTTTCACCAGCAAAAATATTATGACTTGCTGAAAGCTCACGTAATGTTAGATTTTTTAAAGGACTTTTTTAATTAAAGGTATGTACATTATCTTTTAGACATAATGTATTGCATATACTATATGATAAAGTACAAACTTTTATATGAAGCAGGTAACCAAAATATTGATTGAATGCCTTTATTGTTACATTCCCTTTATTGTGGTGTTCTAGAACCACATCAAGAATTTCCAAATTATCTAATACCATAACCGAAATATATACAGAAGTATGGAACTAGCTTAAGTGACTTTGGAGAATAGAATTTTGGTTGGATACCGAAGGCTAGGTACAAAAATAACTACACACAAATACTAAATTTGTTACTAAACTTACTAAAGTTACTAAGTTTGTTTCTCAAAGGGCTTTATCTTATTAATTCTGAAACTACTTTTAGGGTAGCTCATGTTTCATAAGTAAATACATTGTAGATAATGAGAACAAGGTTATTCACTTTCTTAGAATGTACTCTGTGGTGGTTGATTGGAACTCGACATATATGAATTCATGGTACACATACATATTAGATGTAAATCTATCCATCCTCCCAACATGTTCAATTCCAGGGTTGCAGCATAGAAAATATAAGATGAATCTGAGGCATCATGTGGTGCTAGAAAGGAAAGAAGTGCTCCTAAGATGATGGACTCATGCCAAAAGATTATAGGAGCCACACTGAAATAGTTTCCAAAGGCTAAAGCTGGGATACTCTGAAGAATAAATAATATTAGTTTTAGATTAGAAACCATAAAATAAAAATATCCATGTGTACTTCATGAGCATAAAGGAGAAAGAGATGGCTCTTCTTTTTTAATTTTTTTAATACTTTATTTATTTTTTAGAGAGAGAGAGAGTGGGAGCAGGAGCAAAGAAAGAAGGAGAAGCAGATTCCCAGCTGAGCAGAGAGCCTGATGTGGGGCTCAATCCCAGTACCGTGGAATCATGACCTGAGCTGAAGGCAGACATTTAGCTGACCGAGCCACCTAAGCACCCCAAAATATCCATGTGTACTTCACAATATAAACTGATAATTGAACACATACATAAACAGGGGAGAAGGAATGGCTCTTCTTTTAGAAAATCATCTTACATTAACTATATTACATTAGCAGAAGCTGAGTAAATGACACTTGTAACTTCTATGCTAATTTCAGAACTTATGTATATGTTTAAAATTATTTTAAAAATAAGAAGTTAAATAAATTTGACACTTTGGCTTCCTCTTAACTGAAGCTCTTGTGTCTTTTGAGATCTACATACTACTTTGCATATCCCTCCTTCCCTCACATGCACGTATTTAAAATATACACATCATGCCACCAGTGGTGAACTAGACAAGTATTGAGGAAGCTGTTTGAACTACCCCATCATATATTTAATTTAATTATAGAGACGAAGATGGGAGGGACAGGAACATGGTCTGGAAGCAAACTTCCCTGAGACTAATCACAAATGGGAGGAACTCCACAAGCTGGGGAAATAGAAGATCAAATCCTAGCACTGGCACTGGAGACCTGCACTGGGAAGATGAGTAACTGTAACATCTGGCCTTAAAAACCAATGGGGTTGCCTACGGAGCTTCTAAAAATCAGTGGAGCTTAACTCAGAGTACTTTAAAAATCAGTGGGCTTAACTCCCAGAGAGCTGGAGGGAAACAGAAAACTGAATATCTTCCTTTAAAGAGCCAGTATAATAAATAAATTGCCCTGAGACACAGCACAGAAGTAGTTTGAAAAGTGCCTGAGGTAGATGTGAAGGAGATTTATTTACTAATCTTAGAACATGTGCTGCAGGGGCAGGGAGCTTCAGGAGACTTCTCCAAGAACAAAAGTGCCGGCAGGTACCATTTCTCTTATCTTTTCCCACCCTAGATAGACATTGTCCGATCCAACACTAACAGTCTCCATCTATCTTACTAGTACTGCATGTGTTCCCCTGCAGACCTGCCCCCTCCAACCCACCCATCTCAGAAGGTGTCTTCCAAATCGGCTTGCCCTGACATGCCCTGAAAGGAGACCCAGCAGGAATTGGCAATACTCCACAATGCCTCTTGCCTTGGGGAGAGTGGAGATAAAACTATATACCAGTGAACCTGCAATTTCCGTAGCTGACTCTGTTGGCTGTGCAGAGAGAAAGCTCTGCTATTTGGTGTACCCACAACTGTGTCTGACTATCAATATTGCCCACCTGCAAGTTGGTTGACAGGACTCTCAATGGCACAGGGACCAAATCTTGCCCAGTGCACACATAGCAGGCAAAGCAGGTCATTGGCAACTGGCTGGGCTGGAGGTAAACATGGCACAGGCACAATAGCAGGGCATATGCACCCACATTGGAGTCACTCCTGGAACACCTGGATCGGGTGGCAGCAGCGGGGTGGGGAGAGCAGTAATGGATTGCACTCCATGGCACCATAAGGTCTCTTCTTTGCAAAGCCACTACTTTCAAGACCAGGAGACATAATTGACCTCCCTCAGATAGAGAAACAAAGTTACACAATAAGTTACACAAATGAAGAATATGTCCCAAAAGAAAGAACAAGACAAAAATCACAGCAACAGAGCTAAATGAAAATGAGATAAGCACTATGCCTGCTAAAGAATTCAAAGTAATACACAGAAAGATACCTACTGGACTTGAGAAAAGAGTGATAAACTCAATGAAAACTTCAACAAAGAAACAGAAAATATAAAAAGGAACCAGAGATAAAGAATTCAATAACTGAAATAATAATAATATACTAGAGGGCATCAACAGAGGATTAGAGGATACAGAACAGATCAGATCCTGTTCTGGAAAACAGGATAAACAACCAAGCTGAAGAGAAAAAAAAAAAGAAAAAAAAGAATTAGGATAAGAATAGCTTAACAGAACTTGGTGACATCATTAAGTGTAATAACATTTACATTATAAGGATTCCAGAAGGGAAAGAGAGACAGAATGGGACAGAGCATTTATTTAAATAAAGATTAGCTTAAAATTTCCCTATCTGTGAAAGGAAACAGCCATTCATATCCAGAAAGCACAGAAAGCTCCTAATAATATTAACCAAGGAATTCCACACCAAGACACATAATAATCAAAGTGAAAAAAAGTAATGATAGAGAATTTTAAAAGCAACAAGAAAAAAGTTACATCAGAGGAAAAACCCAGAGGGCTATCGGCTGATTTTTCAGCAGAAATTTTACAGGCCAGATGGGAGTGTCATGGTATATTCAAAGTGCTAAAAGAAAAAAAAAATACAACCAAAAAATTTCTACACATCAATGTTATTCAGAATAGAAGAAGAGATAAAGAGTTTCCCAGACAAAAGTTAAAGGAGTTCATTGCCACTAAACCAGCATTACAAGAAATGTTAGAGGGAATTCTTTAAGTGGAAAGAAAAGGTCAGAACTGGAAAAAATTATAAAAGGTAAAAATTTCACAGGTTTTACCTATAGTAAAGGTAGTAGTTTAATCACTTACAAATCCAGGATGGAGCTTAAAACACAAAAGTAGTAAAAATCAATTGTATCTACAAAAATCAGTTAATGGATACACAAAATTAAGAAAATGTAAAATATGATACTTTGGCCAAGTCAAGGACCAAATGGCTTCACAAGTGAGTTTTACTGAACATTTAAACGAATTAAACCTATTTTAAAAACTATTTTCAAAAACAGAAGAGGATGGAAAACTTTCAAATCTTGAGCAGCCTGGGTGGCTCAATGGTTTAGTGCCACCTTCAGCCCAGGGCCTGATCCTGGGGACCTGGGATTGAGTCCCTCGTTGGGCTCCCTGCGTGGAGCCTGCTTCTCCCTCTGCCTGTGTCTCTGCCTCTCTCTCTCAAATAAATAAATAAATAAATAAATAAATAAATAAATAAATAAAATCTAAATAAAAGAAAACTTTCAAATCCATCTTACAAGGCCACCATTACTCTGATACCAAAACCAGATAAAGACATTACAAAACAGAAATACTGCAAACCAATATCTCTAATGAACTTAGATACAAAAATATTTAATAAAATATTAGCAAATTACATTCAACAATACATTGAAGAAAAATCATTTACTATGATAAAGTAGGATTTATTTCAGAGATACAGGAGTGATTAAACATTTGCAAATCAGCTGATGTGGTATGAACATCTCAGCAGTTGTAGAATAAAGATTTGACAAAGTACCACATCTATTTATGATAAAAACATTCAACAAAGTAATTCTAGACAGAACATACTTCAAACATAATAAAGGTCACATGTGAAAAATCCACAGCTAACAACATAATGGTGAAAAATTAAAAGCTTTTCTTCTAAGACCAGGAGCAAGGCAAGACAAGGATCTCCATTTTCACCAATTTTATTCAACATAGTACTAGAATTCCTAGCTGCAGCAGTTAGATAAGAAAAAAAAAAAAAAAAAACAAACTAGTAAGGAAGAAATAAAATTGTTACTAATTGCAGATATCATGATACTATATGTAGAAATCCCTAAAGACGTCATCAAAAACAATCAGAACTGATAAAAAATATTCAGTGAAAGCTGTAGGGTATAAAATTAATGTACAGAAATCTGTCACATTTCTATGTAGCAGAAAGATGAGAAAATAATCCAACTTAAAACTGCAACAAAAAGAATAAAATACCCAGGAATAAATTCAGTCAAGGAAGTAGAAAACAGCTACTGTAAAAAAATATAAAAACTGGTATAAGAAATTAAAGGCAATAAGATAATTGGAAAGATAGTCTGTGCTCAAGGACTGAAATAATTATCATTGTTGAAATGTCCACAGAACACAACACCATCTACTAATTCAATGCAATTCTTAACAAAATACCAACAGCAATTTTCATAGAACTAGAACAAATGATACTAAAAATTTTATGTAAGTACAAAAAGCTCTGAAAAGCCAAAACAATCTTGGGAAAGAACAAAGCAGGAGGTCATCATAATCCCATATTGCAAGATATACTATAAAGCTATAGTAATCAAAACAGTATGGTGTTGGCACAAAAACAAAACAAACAAAACAACAAAAATACATAGATAAATGAAACATAATAGAGAGCTCAGAAATAAACCCACCCTTATATAGCTAATTAATCCATGATAAGACAAAAATATACAGTGGAGAAAAGACAGTCTCTTCAACAAGTGGTGCAGGAACACTGGACAGCTACATGCAAAAGAATGAAACTGAACCATTTTCTCACATTATACACAAAAATAAATTCCAGAGGATTAAACACTTAGGTATGAGACCTGAAACTATAAAATTACTTGAAGAAATCATAGTCTGTAATCTCTTGGGCATCAGCCTCAACAACATTTTGCTAGGTATGTTTTCTCAAGCGAAGGAAACAAAAGAAGAAGAAGAAAAAAAAAAAAAAAAAACAATGGGAACCTACCAAAACAAAACAAAGCAAAACAACAAAATAAATAACTTTTGTAGAGTAAAGGGAACCTTCAACAAAATAAAAGGGCAACCTACTAAATAAAACAAAAGTTTTGCAAGTGATATATCCAATAAGGGGTTAATATATAAAATATAGAAATAACTAATACAACCCAATATCAATAAAATCTAATTAAAAGTAGGCAAAGGATCTAAACGGACATTTTTCAAAGAAGACATAAACATGGATAACAGATAGAAGAAAAAAAATGTTCGACATCAGTAATCATTAGGGAAATGCATTTCAAAGCCACAGTGAGATGGCATCTAACTCCTGTGAGAATGGCTAGAATCAAAAAGCCAAGAAATAAGTGTTGTTGAACATCTGGAGAAGAACTCTTCTGCACTATTAGGGAGAGTGTAAACTGGTGTAGCCACTGGGATATATAGTATGGAGCTTCCTCAAAAAGTAAATGATGTTCAAATAGTAAAAATAGAAACACCATGTGATCTAGTAATTACACTTCTAGGCATTTACCTGAAGAAAGTGAGAACACTAATTGGAAAAGATATATGTACATTTATGTTTATTGCAGCATTTTGTACCACAGCCAAGATATGCAAGCAATGTAAATGTCCAACAATAGGTGAATGGATAAAGAAGATGTGGTGTGTGTGTGTGTGTGTGTGTGTCTATAAAATAAACTTATATATAAATAAAATAAACATATATATAAATAAAATAAACTATCCAGAAAAAGAATGAATTCTTGCCACTTGCAACAACTTAAATGGGCCTATAGAGTGTTGTGTTAAGTAAAATAAGTCAGAGAAAGACAAATACCATATGATTTCTCTCATATGTGATATCTGAAAAACAAAACAAGGAAACAAATAAGCAAAAAATAGACTCTTAAATACAGAAAACAAACAGGTGGCTCTAAAGGGTTGATGGGACATGTGAAATACATAAAGGGAGTTAAGAAGTACAAGCTTCCATTTATGTCATAAACAAGTCATAGCAATGAAAGTTACAGTATAGGGAATATTTGATAATATTGTAATAATTGTGTGGCAACAGGGTCACTAAACTTATTGTGGTGAGCACTGAGTAGTGTATATTGGGAAATATTTCTTGGATGTAAGATGTTTCAACATCTGCAAATTAGTCAACATGATACACTATATTAACAAAATAAAGGATATAAATCAATATATTACCTTAATGATGAAGAAAATATTTGACAATATTCAATATCTATTTATGATAAAAACTCTCAACAAAGTGGGTATATAGAAAATGTACCTCAATATAATAAAGGCCATATAGGAAAAGCCCACAACTAACACCATATTCAATGATGAAAAGCCAAAAGCTTTTCCTCTGAGATCAGGAACAAGAAAAGGATGTTACTTCTTGCCATTCTTATTCTACATAGTATCAGAAGTCTTTGCAATAGCAATTAGGCAAGAAATGGAAATAAAATATATCCAAATTGGAAAGAAAGAGGTAAAACTGTCACTATTTGCAGGTGACGTGATATTATATATAGAAAACCCTAAGGACTCCATCTAAAAAACTTTTAAAATAAATCAATCAATAAAAAACTTTTAAAAGTAATAAACAGATTCAGTAATGTTGAAGGATACAAAATCAATATGCAAATATGTTGCATACACAAATAACAAAATATCTGAAAAGAAAATACACAATCCTACTTAAATTGTGTCAAAAATTACCTAGAAATAAATTTGATAAAGAAGCAAAAGACCTGTATAATGAAATATATAAAACATTAAGAAATTGAAGATTTAGGTAAATGGAAGAAAAATTAATAAGCAAAAGGCCTGTATAATGAAATATATAAAACATTAAGAAATTGAAGATTTAGGTAAATGGAAAAAAATTAATATGTTTAAAATATCTAATAACTTAAAGCAATCTATGGATTCAGTAAGATCCCTATCAAAATTCCAATGTATTTTCCATAGAAATAGAACAATCCTAAAATTTGTATAGACCCACAAAAGACCCCTAATATTCAAAGTGATCTTGAGAAAAAACAAAGCTGGGGTCATCATGCTCCCTGATTTTAAACTGTACTACAAAGCTATAGTAATTATTGGCACAAAGACATAGAGAAATGGAACATATTAGGAGCCAGAAATAAACCTACTCATAATTGGTGAATTAAGTTATAAAAAAAGAACCAAGAATATATAATTGGGAAAGGACAATATCTTCAATAAATAGTGCTGGATAAACTGGACAGTCACATGAAAAATAAGGAAACTGTACTGCTATCTTAACACCATAAACAAAAATTAACTTGAAATGGATTAAAGACTTGAACATAAGACCTGAAACCATAAAACTCCTACAAGAAAACATAGGCAGTCTTGGGGATCATTTTTTAAATTTGACACAGGGATCCCTGGGTGGCACAGCGGTTTGGCGCCTGCCTTTGGCCCAGGGCGCGATCCTGGAGACCCGGGATCGAATCCCACGTCGGGCTCCGGGGCCATGGAGCCTGCTTCTCCCTCTGCTTATGTCTCTGCCTCTCTCTCTCTCTCTCTCTCTGTGTGTGACTTTCAAAAATAAATAAAAATAAAAAAAAATAAATTTGACACAAAAAGTAAAAGCAACAAAAGCAAAAACGTGGGAGTCCATCAAAATAATCATCAGCTTCTCTACAGCAAAGAAAATTATCAATAAAATGGAAAAGAAGTCTACAGAATGGGAGAAAATACTTGCAAATTATGTATTTGATAAGGAAGTTTAATATCCAAAATCTATAAAGAACTCATACAGGGCAGCCCTGGCTCAGTGGTTTAGCACCACCGTCAGCCCAGGGCCTGATCCTGGAGACCCAGGGTCAAGTCCCATATCGGGCTCCCTGCATGGAGCCTGCTTCTCCCTCTGCCTGTGTCTCTGCCTCTTTCTCTCTGTGTGTCTCTCATGAATAAATAAATAAAATCTTAAAAAAAGAACTCATGCAATTCAGTAGCAAAAAATTTTTTTGATTAAAAAGTGGCTAGAATATTAAGTAGACATTTTTCCAAAGAAAATATACAGGTGTCCAATGAGTATGTGAAAAGATGCTCAGCACCATTAATAATTTTAAGAACTACGAGTCAAAACCACAATAAGATATCACTTCTCACCTATTATAATGGCTATTATAAAAAAGAAAAGAAATAATGTGTTTGTGATGTTGTGGACAGAAAGGAATCCTCTAGCACTGTTGGTGGGATTGTAGATTGATACAGCTACTATGGAAAACATTATGGAGTTTCCTCAAAAAATTAAAGATATAACTACACATAAGATCCAGCTATTCCACTTCTGAATATTTATCTGAAGAAAATAAAAACACTAAGTTGAAGAGATATATGAACCCCCATGTTCATTGCAGCATTGTTTTATAATAGCCAACATATGGGTACAACCTAAATCTCCACTGATGGATGAATGATAACCACTGTGATATATGTCACACACATACACACATGTACACAAACTACACACACACACACACACACACACACACACACAGGAATACTATTTGGCCATAAAAAAACAATGAGATCTTGCCAGTTATGGTAATGTGGATGACCTTAAAAGTATTATGCTACATAAAATAAGTCAGGTAGACAAAGACAATACTATATAATTTTTTCTTTCTTTTATTTTTTTTTATTTTTATTTATTTATGATAGTCACACAGAGAGAGAGAGAGAGAGAAGCAGAGACAGGCAGAGGGAGAAGCAGGCTCCATGCACCGGGAGCCCGACGTGGGATTCGATCTCGGGTCCCCAGGATCGCGCCCTGGGTCAAAGGCAGGCGCCAAACCACTGCGCCACCCAGGGATCCCCGTCTATATAATTTTTTATAAGTGTTATTTAAAAATAAAAACAAAGGCAGCCCAGGTGGCTCAGCGTTTAGCACCTGCCATCAGCCCAGGGCATGATCCTGGAAACCTGGGATCGAGTCCCATGTCAGGCTCCCTGCATGGAGCCTGCTTCTCCCTCTGCCTGGGTCTCTGCCTCTCTCCCTCTGTCTCAAATAAATAAATAAATAAATAAGTAAATAAATAAATAAAATAAAATAAAAACAAGAACAAAAATTTACTAAGTTCATAAATACAGAGTACAGACTGGTGGTTGCCAGAGGCAGGTGGTAGTTGTGGAGGTGGTGGGATAAGTAGGTGAAGGGAGTCAAAAGGTAAAAATATAATAACAAAATTAAAAAAATAAAAGAAAAAGAATATTTCCTGGTAAGCAAAATATATACATTTATATACATATATATGTATATTTCTAATTTGGGGGACTGTTCAGAACAAAGAAGAGATCTATAAGATCTTCATAAGACCTATACTTAAGCTTTCATATTTTATTCATTCTTGACTACAGATTTCTCAGCTGGAAGAATTACTAAGGTTTAATGAGATTAAGATTTACCCAACTATGGTTAACCGTGCCCTTAATGAACTACTTAGATTATTGATGATTTAGCTAATAAACTTGAAAACAAGTTCAAATTTATGGGATTGGTTCATGGATTAATTAATGGTTTGCCTAACATTGTAAAATCCCTTGGTTGTATAAAAACTTCTGTACTAAAACTTTTAGTACAGAATAGAAGAAATAGTAAAATTATCAGTATATTATTATTTTTGTGAAATACTAACTGGTTCCTTAAATCACAAATACTGTATCTGGTTTATTATTAGTAACTATAATTAAAATCTTGAATTTATGGAGTCCTTACTATGCACTAAGTCAACATCTTGATATACATTAATCTTTATATCTTTAGAGATATGATTCAAAATCAGGTCTGTACTTCAAACTATTCTGATATTTTCTGTTAATATGTAAGTCCTGAGTAAAGTGGAGAAGTAAAGATGCATCTAGATGCGAGTTAATGTATATCAATTCTCCTCTATGTAGTCAGTTCAAATTAAGAGCAATTAACAAGGACTTCTTAGGCAAGAAATCAATTTATAGAAATGGACAGAATAGGGATTGCTTGCAACACTACTCGTACACAATTGTCCCTAACCAATTCTTCTCACCAATCACCCTATATACGCGTTCTCAGGCAGTGTCAGAGGAAGAAGTTGACTTTCTTTTCTTCTTTCTTTCTTTTTCTTTCTCTTTCTTTCTTTCTTTCTTTCTTTCTTTCTTTCTTTCTTTCTTTCTTTCTTTCTTTCTTTCCTTCCTTCCTTCCTTCCTTCCTTCCTTCCTTCCTTCCTTTCTTTCTTTCTTTCTTTCTTTCTTTCTTTCTTTCTGCAGCTTAGCATGGTAGCTTCTTATAAAGGAACAACTAGTCCCTTGACTTATTTTATATCTATCAATCTATCATCTATCATCTCCTTGATTCAGAAAAACTAAGTTGCCTCTGATAGCATGCTCATTTGAACAAAACTGTTACTAAATATCATCTTAGAATTTTTTCCCTTCTTCTTTAATCAGAAATGCATCTTGCAGTTGCATAGTCTGTTATACCTAAAGTTGACACATCAGAAGTGAATCAGCTGCTTCCATATTGGTACAGCAAAAATATAGCAAAACTAAAAACTAACATATTTGTTGTAGTTAACAGTTGTTGCCTGGAATAAGGCTCCTTCTGTATATAAAAATATATAAGGCTACTTCTATATATAAAAATATTTTAAAATCTTGATCTCATTCTTTATTTTCTAAGGCCACATCAACATGAATGTTACCATAATGAAAATTCATTTCTACCCTTTTGTAACAAACTAGGGGAAATAATAAAATTTTTCTAATCTGTAACTTTCCAAATGGAAAACAAATAGTATTACATTATTGGAGGATGCCTAAAAAGTTTTCCTACTTATCTCTACACATTATCCATGTTTCAATTTAAGTTCAACAATATATTGTATTAAATTTTCTAAATTTTATTTCCAACATATATGTCTCCAAACACGGCCATGTACACACGATTTGTTTTTGAATTGAACTAGGTAGTAGAGGAGTGTGTGGATATTTGTATACCAAGATTTTTCAGATAAATATAAAGGACAATAGTTTATTTTTTCAAAATACCAAATGTTAAAAAAACAAAAACAAAAACAAAAACAAAAACAAAAAACAAAATACCAAATGTTGAGAGCTTGGAAAATGTGCTATTTTTCAATTGATTAGCTGAATTTCTTTATTTTTTAAAGGTTTTATTTATTCATTCATGAGAGAGAGGTTTTATTTATTCATTCATGAGAGAGACACAGGCAGAAGGAGAAGCAGGGTCCATGCAGGGAGCACGACGCAGGACTCGATCCCAGGACTCCAGGATCACGCCCTGAGCCAAAGGCAGGCTCTAAACCACGAGCTACCCAGGTGTCCTGATTAGCTGAATTTCATATTTACCTAAATGTGTTAGATTTATTATTTGCCTTGTGGAAGATACTATTTCTGCTTTATCAAGCATGATGGTCACACAAAAAAATCTTATTTTTTTTTAATTTAACTTTAGATACAGACCTACAGGTTTGTTTTATATGATTGTGCAATTTATGTACTCCTACACAGAAGGAGCCCAGATAAAAGGGTTTCTGGGAGGTGAAAGAATTTCTAGCTAAGCTTGGTGGCCTAGTATGAGGACTGTTCTCACAAAGTATGTGCAGTATTGTTTCTAATTCATACAAAGTTACTTGTGAATTCAGCCTTTTTAAAATAGTAACTTATCATTTTATATTTTATTAACTTGATTTTTTTCAAAATTTGCTTTTTCAGTCTTTTTTTTTAAGATTTTATTTATTTATTCATGAGAGACACAGAGAGAGGCAGAGACATAGGCAGAGGGAGAAGCAGGCTCCCTGTGGGGAGCCTGATGCAGGCCTCCATCCCAGGACCCTGGGATCACAACCTGAGCCAAAGGCAGAAGCTCAACTACTGAGTCACCCAGGTGCCCCATCAGCCTTGATTATTTTAATGAATGAGACTACATTATACTTAGTCATCCAGATCAAAACCTGGAATCATGTTTAACACCACTCTGATGATGCCCCTTATCCTACCAACAAATATTTTTTTTTAAATTTTAGAAAACTAAAAATCTTGAATTTGACCTTAATTACCCTACTGTTGTACTCCTAGTCCATGCCGTCATCTTTTCTGCCTGGAATATCCCAATAACTTTATGAAAGCTCCTTTCAAGCAACTCTTCTTGTTTCAGTTCTTGTCCTCACCCAGGTTTCCATCACAGAGGAGAGAGGGAAAGGGGCAGAGAAAGATTGCATAATGAAGTGGATTATCATTTTAATTTTTGGATCCAGCAATGTCAGAAGCCGCCTCTGTTCTTGACTTCCTAACTGTATAAAACCAATAAATCTCCCATTTACCTACTTTTGTGGCATGGGGCTTATTTTTGTTTAAATGAATGCTTTGGTCATTTGCAACTGAGTTGTGTAAGATGTGATGTTGTGTAATGGAAGGAAGAGCAATGGATTAAGAGTAAAAATATTTGGAAACTAGTTCCAGCTCTGATATTTATTATTCATGTGATCATTGGCAAGTCACTTACCCATTCTGAATGTGAATTTCCTTATCTTATGGGAGAAACACATCTTACCTTATACTGCACAGTATTTTTTGTGGAATCAAATGTTGAAATATGGTATTGAGCTCTGTCAAAGCCGAAAGCCTGTGTGCTTTCCACTTTGCTGTAGACTGTGTATAGAGACTTATCTCCTGTGTGTAAGGCATGTAATAATGTGCCTATAGAGTGTCACATCCATACTCTCTACGTAAAAACTCCCTTCCAGTATTCAAAAGTACCATACTATGTAGACAATCTTCATATAAACAAAATCAACCTGAATCATTAACCCCAAAAAACCTGTTTCCTGTTTCTTGGGAAGTTCCCTAATGTTCAGTGTGGAAAGTTGCAGGAAAAGCTAGATTCATCAGTTACAATTCTCTGTATTTGTTTACACTGACAATGCATTTATGTTTTGGGGCCTTTCATGATCATGATGCATCCAGTTTACTAAGTTGTTGAGTGTGCCATCAGGCAGAGCAGAGAAGGTCAGGATTTCCCAGGGCATGAAAAAAATAATGAAACTAATGAATTACACAGCAGTTAGCCTGCACATATTTTACATTAAATCAATTGTATTATTTGGTTAGTTCAGTTACACAACTGGCCAATTTATTGCATTAATCAGTTATATTTGATGGCCCTAATTGATTAGGGTGCTTGCTCAAATGGCCAAACTGATTGTCCACTGCAAAGTTTAAAGAACTATTTTTTCTCAACTTTCAGACATTTACAAATACACCTGAAATTATAAAACTTTTTCTTTTCATGAAGAATTTGTGTATAGCCTAGCCAATGGAAAAGTCCATAATGCCCTGTTGGTAATGCACTTCATAATGAACTGTTCCATGCACTTGAGAGAACCAATTTATGGTATTGGATGGATTTGGGTAATGTAACAAATTAATTTGTCAATTTTATAAATGAAATCTGAACTCTAAAGCTTCTCTCATAGACTTTTTTTTTTCACAAGTGCGATAACTCAAGGAAAAATACAAGCATTTTAGATAGAATGATAAATTCCAAAATGTTGTTGCCACTGATATAATTTCCTAACATCTAAACAATCCTAGCCCCAAAGATATTAAAAAAGTGAAGCCATGGTTCTCAATAAAAGTAAATATCCTATGGATAATTTGCTATTGCAAACATTCTATCTTTGAACAGCCAATTTCCTCATTTTTGTGCTTTCTTCTTTTTTTTTTTTTTTTTTTAATTTTTATTTATTTATGATAGTCAGAGAGAGAGAGAGAGAGGCAGAGACATAGGCAGAGGGAGAAGCAGGCTCCATGCACCGGGAGCCCGACGTGGGATTCGATCCCGGGTCTCCAGGATCGCGCCCTGGGCCAAAGGCAGGCGCTAAACTGCTGCGCCACCCAGGGATCCCATTTTTGTGCTTTCTTAAACTCACCTGGAAAATTATGATTTTTAGATATTTTTATTTTTAAGAGAGAAAAAATCAACAAACACACACAACTTTCCATATATGTTTTAAGGCTTAATAAGATACATGTAAGCAATTCTCTGAAAGGACTGTAGCCAGCCATATCTGAGTTAAACAAGCATGGTGGAGACAGAAACATCTTTCATAGTATTTATTGATAGTTTGTGGCATCATATTAATTAAATTATCTGTTCTTCTTTGTGAAATGACTTATTTCCTCCAATATTTCTCTGCATATTTAATAGGCTTCAACTTAATTTTTCCTTCCATAATCTAATAGTCCACTTAAAATTTTCCCTTTAAAAAAAAAAAAAAAAAAATTTTCCCTTTATTCCTTCCTAGAATAGATAGCCAGAAGAGAGGCCTAATATCTTAGACCCAGAGAAACTAGAGATCTTGTAGGTCACCTCTGATTTTAATTGTAGTGTAACGGAAATTCCAAAGGGATCTAATGAAGTGCTCGTCAATAGTTAATGGTTACAAAGCCATAAGAATTCAGTATTTCCCCTGCTCTTTCCATTAAATAAAATAATTTTAAGATATGCTGTTTAAAAGATTTTTGGGGATATAATTAAGCTAAATATTCTTTGGGCAAGGGAAGATCAGGTTTATACTTCAATGCAGTTTTAGTCTCTGAGCTAGGAGGCAAAGTAATTAAATTGAATAAAAAGACTGAAAGAATATATAACTTCTCTTCTTACATAAACTCTTTCTCTTGTCACCAGGTCTGGAAATATAAGGTTTAGTACTTTCTCTCTCTCTTTCCTTCTTTCCTTCCTTTCTTTCTTCTTTTCTCTTTCTTTTTCTTTCTTTCTTTCTTTCTTTCTTTCTTTCTTTCTTTCTTTCTTTCTTTCTTTCTTTCTTTCTTTCTTTCTTTCTTTCTTTCTTTCTTTCTTTCTTTCTTTCTTTCTTTCTTTCTTTCTTTCTTTCTTTCTTCTTCTTCTTTCTTTCTTCTAGATCTAATATCCTCTGTATATGCAAGTGGATATGTGCTAACTGAATTTTGTCACTAACTGATAATAAAAGTAAGGCTATCCCTTTGTTCACAAAATAGTTTTTCAACTCAAGTATCAGTCATGAAAATCAATTCAGTAAATATATACCACGTTGGTGGAGGAGGGTAGAATAATAAAGCATCTGTTTATTAAAAGAACAATCTCTTAAGTATGAAATTAGAGTCCCTTTCATGTTTGATGGAAAGTTATATTTATCTATTCATGTAAACATTGGAAGACATCTATGAGTTATAATTGGGTACATTTTGTATCGAATCAAATTTGGGGTATGGATAACACACTATTTTCCCAAACACCAACAGAATTAGTTCCATACAGAAAATTAAAAATTTTTTTCTTGATTTCTCCAAGAGTCAGAATTGTACTAAATATTATGAGCAGAATAGGATTTAATTCAAAGAAGTATTAGGAGATTAGGCTCTGAGCTGCACCTCAGAACATTACACATTTAACTGATTAACTAAAGGAAATATGATGTCTGACACGATCAGAAAAGTGGAAAATCGGGAGGCTGCCAATGAACCACTGAGTTTGACATATTGGCCTGATGAATCAGAAAATGGCTGCAACTTCAAAACTATAACTGAATACCAGTGAAGCTGGAATTGGGATTCTGAAACAAAGTTACAAAACAAAATCACATTCTCTTGACTTGTTTGCCATAAGAAAATAGTAACAGGCCGGCCATCAGCAGAAATATAGCTTCCTACCAGTTTTCCCCCTCAAAATGCTCCTACAAATGCATCTAATTGATGGAAACTAATTTGCATCCAGTACCTTCAAGGAAATCTAAAGAAATAAAATCTTTACCTCTCTGCTCTTGTAGTTGAGGAAAACACCCTAGAAGGTGGTAGGAAAAGATCCTAATAATTGATATTCAGCACAGTTTCTTGTAAAGTACTCTAATGTCTCTGTAGCCCTGAAGTCTGGTTCTGATTTCTTTGTCTAATCACTAATGTCCTACTTAGCTGCTTATATTTTTTAAAAACCAGATCTACTCCTTATATACAACCAGCCACTGTTCCAATAGGAATGGATATCTATTAGAGAGATACATGATTTTAAGTGTTCCTGCATTCTACTTTCAAATTCTATCATCTATCTATTATCTATCTATCTATCTATCTATCTATCTATCTATCTAAATAAATCTTTTTGCCCAAGATTTCCCATACCTCAGCCTGCTTAATTTTTGGAAAATGAATAAAAACATCTGGCTTTCCCATCTTAGCCAGTTGTTTTGAATTAAAACCTAATGTCTTTAAGGTTGCAGGTCAATGTATATTTGAATTTAAAGCAAAAGTTCAAAATTACAGATTTCCTTCCATATGTAAATTTTCCCTGCCCCAAACTTGATGCTAGAATTTACATTAGTTTGCTAGTAATGCCATAACAGAATATTAGAAGCTGAGTGGCTTAAACAATGGAATTATATTTTCATATAATTCTGGAGGCCAAAAGTCTAAAATCAAAGAGAGGGAGACATAGATCCCCCACTGAGCAAGGAGGCCTATGTGGGGTTGGATTCCAGGACACTGAGATCATGACCTGAGTTGAAGGCAGACACTTAACCAACTGAACCACACAGGTACGCCAACATTTTTAAGCTAAGGATAAATATTTAATCATATTGCTACAATGGATTTCTTTGTCCCAATTTCTTTAGCTGAAAATTAGTTGCTGAAAATTAGTTGTATGAGTACTAGAAAATGAATTGACTTAAAATGCATCATTAGGGGGAAAAAAGTGACATTGGTTTACTATCGTGCCCACTTCCTAACAAAACGTTCTATTCAAAAGTAAGTTGTATATTATCAATTGTAAGAAAAAAAAAAAAAGGAAAAACACATGGGGGTTAAACAACATGCTACTAAGCAATCAGTGGTCCAAGAAATAAATCAAAGAGAAGAAAAAACACATGGAGGCTAAAAGAAAATAACAGGGTAGCCCTGGTGGTGCAGCGGTTTAGCACTGCCTGCAGCCCGGGGTGTGATCCTGGAGACCCGGGATCGAGTCCCACGTCGGGCTTCCTGCATGGAGCCTGCTTCTCCCTCTGCCTGTGTCTCTACCTCTCTCTCGCTCTCTCTGAATGAATGAATAAATAAATCTTTAAAAAAAAAAAAAAGAAAATAACAACAAAACATCCCCAAATCTTTGGGATAGAGCAAGAATAATCTAAGGGGACAATCTGCAGCAATACAGGTCTATTTCACGAAACAAGAAAAATCTCAATCTAATTTGTACCTAGAGAACTAAAAAAAAAAAAAAAAAAAGAAAAAGAAACAAAGTCAAAGTTATAGAAGAGTGGAAATATAAAAATATAAATAAATGAAATGGAGACTAAAAGAGCAAAAGAAAAGATCAATGAAACCAAGAGTTGGTTCTTTGAAAAGATAAATAAATACAATTGATAAACTTTTAGCCCAATTCATTAAGAAAAAGGAGGACCCAAGTAAACTCATAAATTAAAGAAGTAGCAACCAACATCACTGAAATATGAAGGTTTATGAGAGGCTACTACAAAACATGCCAACATTAGGCAACCTAGAAAAACTGATAAATTCATAAAAATATACAATATTCCAAAACTGAATCAGGAAGAAATAGAAAATCTGAACAGACTAATTACTTACTATGGAATCTAACTGATAATCAAAAAACTCCCAAAAAATAAAAGTTTAAGACTGATATATTCACAAGTAGATGATATCAAACATTTAAAGACAATTTAATGTCTCTTTTCCTGAAACTATTCCAAAAAATAGAAGAGGAAGAACAGCTTCTCAATATATTCTATGAGGTCAGCATTATTACCCTGATAGCAAAACCAAGGACACTTCCAAGAAAGAAAACTACAAGCCACTAGCCCTGATGCACATAGATGCAAAAACCCTCAACAAAATAATAGCAAACCATAGTCAAGATTACATTAAAAGGACTATTCACAATGATACAGTAGGATTTATCCCACGACTGCAAAAATAGTTCAATACCCACATATAAATTCGATACACATTTACAAAATGAAATAAAAAATCATGATCATCTCAATAGATGCAGAAAAAGCATTTGACAAAATTCAATATCCACCAGTAATAAAAACTATCAACAAAGACATTTTACAGGTCGCATGCCTCAACATAATAAAGGCATTTATGATAAATCCCAGCCATCATCATTCTCAGTGGGGGGGAAGCAGAACTTTTCTTCTAACATCAAGGTTAAGACAAAACTGTCTGCTTTCACTACTTTTATTCAACAAAGTCCTAACTACAGTAATCTGGCAATAAAAAGAAATAAAGGCATCCAAAGGAGTATAGAAGAAGCAAAACTGTCACTATTTGAAGATAACATGATACTATTCAAAGAAAACCCTAGAGACTCCACAAAAAAAAAAAAAACTTGTTAGAATAAATGAATTCAATACAGAATACAAAATTAATATACAGAAATCTGTTGGGTTTTTATACACCAATATTAAAGTAGCAGAAAGAGAAATTAAGAAAGCAATTCCATTTTGAATTGCATTAAAAAGCAAAAAAAAAAAAAAAAAAATCTTGGAATAAACTTAACCAAAGAGATGAAAGATCTGTGCCCTGAAAACTATAAGATACTGACAAAAGAAATTAAATGTGACAAACAAAAGAAAAGAAATTGAGTGCTCAAGTATTGGAAGTATTGAATCCTATGAAATGAATTCTCTATTACAATTCCAATGGCAATTTTAACAGCACTAGAATAAATAATATTAAAATTTGTATGGAATCACTAAGACTTTGAATAGCCATAGCAATCTTATTTTTTATTTTTATTTTATTTTTTAAAATATTTTATTTATTTATTCATGAGAGACAGAGGCAAAGGGAAAAGCAGGCTTATCAATTCCAGGACCCCAAGATGACAACCTGAGCCAAAGGCAGCTGCTTAACCAACTGAACCACCCAGGTGCCCCCGAATAGCTAAAGTAATTTTGAGAAAGAATAAAGCTGGAGGTATCACAATCTCATCCTTCAAGAATCACTACAAAGTATAGTCATCAAAATAGTATGGTTCTGGCACAAGAATGAACAGCTAGATCAATGGAACTAAATAGAGAGACCAGAAATACACCCAGGCTTATCTGATTAATTAATCTAAGAAAAAGGAGGCAAGGATGTACAATGAGAAAAGATAGTCTTTTCAATTAATAGTGCTCCATGCAAAAAACTGAAACTGAACCACTTTCTTACACCTCACACAAAAATAAACTTAAAATGAAATAAAGACCTAAATATGAGATCCGAAACCATAAAATTCCTAAAAGAAAATATAGGCAGCAATCTCTTGGACCTCAGTCTTAAGAACATTTTTCTATGCAGGCCCTTCAGGCAGGAAAACAAAATTAAAAAAGATAAACTATAGGGACTACACCAAAATAGAAAGCTTTTGTGCAGTGAAGGGAACCATCAGCAAAATCAAAAGGTAACCCACTGAACAGAAGAAGATATTTGTATTATGATCTGATAAGAAATTAATATCCAAAATATATAAAGAACCTATATGACTCAATACACACACACCCACACAACAATTAGTTAAAAAATGGGTAGAAAACTTGAGTAGACAGTTTTCCAAAGAAGGCATCCAGATGGCCAAAGACACATAAAAATGATGCTGAAAATCACCAACCATCAGGAAAATGAAAATCAAAATTACAATGTAATATTACCTCATACCAGTCAGAATGGTTGGCTATCAAAAAGACAAATATGTGTTGGCAATGATGTGGGGAAAAGGGAAGCTTCATGTACTGTTGATGGGAATGTAAACTGGTACGAACATTGTAGAAAACAGTATGGATGCTTCTAAAAAAATTAAAATAAAAATGCCATATGATCCACTACTGGGTATTTACTTAAGAAAACCAAAGCAAAAGTTCAAAAAGATATTTGCACCCTTATGAATATTAAAACATTTTTTGACAGTAGCCTAGCCAATATATGGAAGCAACCTAAATGTCCATCAATATATGAATGGAGAAAGATGCACTATTATTCAGTCATAAAAAAGAAAGAGTTCTTGCTGGCAGCTCGGGTGGCTCAGCGGTTTAGCGCCTCCTTCAGTCCAGGGCATGACCCTGGGTCCTGGGATTGAGTCCCATGTCAGGCTCCCTGCATGGAGCCTGCTTCTCCCTCTGCCTGTGTTTCTGCTTCTCTCTCTCTCTCTGTCTCTCATGGATAAATAAATAAAATCTTAAAAAACAAAAAGAGTTCTTGCCATTTGTGACTAGACAGATGGACTTAGAGGGAATTATGCTAAGTGAAATAATTCAGAGAGAAAAAGACAGGTAATATATTATTTCACTTATATGTGGAATCTATAAAAACAAATGACCAAACAACAACCACAATAAAAAGCTGAAACATACCCAGAAATACACAGAACAAACTGGTGGCTGCCAGAGGGGAGGACACTGGGGTGATAGGCAAAATGAGTGAAGGGGATTAGGAGGTACAGCATTGTAGTTCTGGAATAAGTAAGTCATGAGGGTGAAAAGTACAACATAGGGAATATAGTCAAGGTTATTTTAATATAATTATATGGTGACAGATGGTATCTACACTTATGGTGAGCATAGCATAAGAGAGTTGCTGAATTACTATGGTATACACCTGGAACTAATGTAATATTTTATGTAACTGTATTTCAGTTTTTTTAAATGTAAGTTGTATAGATCTCTGCCTTGTTACAGCCTTTGTTGATGCACTAGGAATTAGTAACGTACAGGGCGGTAATTCAGAATAGTAAAATGACTTTTCAAAATTATCTAGGTTACCTCTTGTTCGTATTAGTAAAATATATGTTGAATTGCTACATAACAACTAAGGATGTTGTTACTTGCTCCTTATGACTGAATCCACTTGGGTTCTGACCTTTCCTTTCTTGTTCCCACCTGCCTACAACACTTCTGTTTAACAAGCTCACTTGCCAAACTATATTATTAATGTTTTATAAATGTAAACCTCATCTTCAGATTATTTATTTAGGGGTAGTTCTCAAAAAACACTTCTGTGCACTTATATTTAGTGAACTATATACAAGATATTCACAAAGGACACTGCAAGATCATAATTTTACCTACTCCCTCCACAAAATAATAAAAAATATTAGCACTATCATTTTTCAAAAAGAAGCACATTTTCAGACAATTTACATGTGCGGTGACTACATTATAAGAAAAGAAAAAACATAATTTTGTGAACTACTGATTCTAAAATCAGCTAAATATTTTCCTATTGAACTTACTTGTTCTTGACACTTTCCCTGTAGCCCATCTGATTGCAATCTCTACTTCAGACAATAAAATGTTAAAACATTAAGAGTAGGTCAGTCACATTAAGCTTTGGTGATATAGTTTTTTTTTTTTTAAAAAAAAGGTTGAACCAAAATAAAATAGGGCAATGGAGAGACTAATTCCAGTAGATTGATTTGAAGAATTTAATAATACAAAGTGTTGGATACTAAAGATTTTTATAAGATTCTGCTGTCAGGAGGTTGGTTAAAGTTTTAAATAAAGCTTTTCCTGTAACAACAGATATTTGTTTGAAACTTTGATATTTGTACACAATCATGTCAGATTATGTTTGTAAATGGCTTTTCATTTAGGATGTATAATAGTGTGACCTAACGTGGTATGGGTCCTATTTTGGAAAATGATTAGTTAAGAGGAATGAAGCCATTTTTAACTGAAGTCTATTTCTAACATAATTTTAAATCATTGTTTCAAGAGAAATAAACCGGAGGTGATGAGAATGGACACCTATAATAAAAAGGCAGAATTTCCCTTTTTTGGGTGACAATTTCATTAAAATCTTGTTCCAATGAAGGAATGGTTTCTGACATATTTGCCAATTAACAACTTATCCTGAGAGGTAAAAATAAACTTTCTAAGCTTTGGTTCTTGATAGTCTTTGAAGCTCTGAATCTTATTCACTGCCATTTTGACAGTATTGCTCCATGGACCAATTTCTTGAAAGCTTGTTGAGGAAAAGTTGGAAAAAGAGGCAATGAGCTTCTCAGTACAAGCAGTATTCAAGCGGAGACCTAATTAGTAGGGTATTGTAACTAAAAGACGATGGAGACTTCTAATCATGAGATTCTTTTTTATACGTCTGATAGAATTTATTAATTCTGCTATTTACTTGCACATGACATTAATTTTCCTTTTATTAGTCCTGCACATAATAATTTTAAACTGCCTGCACATAATGCATACTCCATTGTTCTCATTGTATAAAAAGATATATTGGTAACATTTTAAAAATATTTTTGAAATTCCAATGCTATCAGTATTAATATTTCAAAGAATATAAATGGTTCTGAAAGGCAAATCAAAATAGTAGTTGAAACTTGTATTGCATGTTAATTTAGTGGAAAGAAATTACATACTCGCAAAATAACAAAGGAAAAAATTCAATAAAATTCTATGGCAGACCTTAAACTCATTTTTATACAATTTTTCCCTACAAACTCACCACTTTAAATTAAACACCCACACTCATCAAAAACACTAGAAGGTTGATGACAAATCAGGTGAATAAGCAACATAAATAATTATAAATCTAGAATAACAGAATGAGGAGGAAAGACTAAAATTAAATACATATATGAAATGGTGATAAAAAGGTGGAAATCAGAAAAGTTTGATTATGAATAAATAAATATGCTAATTTTGAATAAAGAGAAAAGGCTTTATTTGAATAATCTAAACTTACAAAAGGTACCAAGCATTTAGAACTGTGAATATGTCATGAAGTTGATGAAATATTGTTTACCATGAATACTAGTCCTTGAATACTCATGTCCCCCATTTAAGTCTGTTCATATTATACACAGAATGAAGATATTAATTTTAATCATATAAAAAAGAATCAAAATGTGTAAACACATTATATAGGATAGCATGGAATTACTTTCCAAAATATAAATAAGGTATTGAAATATATATTTTATTAAATTGGAATATACTTCAATATTTGTTTTATTAAATTTTAATTGCCCATAAGTGAGACATGTGATGTTTAAATTATTAAAATATTAAACTTTCCTGGTTATTTTTAAAGATTGATGGATTGATTTGAAAGAGAGAGACTGTGTGTGAGAGAGAGAGAGGGAAGCTCCCCACTCAGCAGAGAGTCTGATGTGGGGCTCATTCTCAGGACCCTGAGAGAATGACCTGACACAAAGGCAGACTCTTAACCACCTGAGCCACCCACATGCCCCTTGTACTTCCTGTTAATAAGATATTTGATAGCTGATAGAAAAAAAATAAATATTAAAATTTATTATTAAAGGAATACAAGAATAACCTTACCCCAAAACAATGAATATACAAACAAGCTCTAGAGAGTATGATATATATATAGAAAAATAAATAAAGTGAATATAAAGTGAATACTAGGTCCAAATGTTTGTAATTCTCAAAGAGGAAAATTTAAAAAGTAGTGGAAGATAACATATCCTTAGAGATATAATTCAATACAATTTTTAAAAAATAAAAAAGATGTTTGAACTTCTATTTTGAAGGACACAACAGTATGACTGTGAAAATATCTCTGAATGGTCCACATACACCTCTCTAATCTAGGAAATGTTTTGAAACATTTCTCATTGAGTTTTTTTTTTTTTAATCTCCTATATGAGAGCACACTTAGGGTATATCTATATATCCAAAGATTACTTTGAGGGACAGATTACTAATTTATATCTATGTGGTGTACTAGTTAAGATTAATTGAGAGCTAGGTTGCCTGAATTCAAATGCTAATTCTACTAACTACTACTTATGTAACCTTAGGCAATATGTCACTTTTCAAGCCTCAGTTTTCTCATTTTGAAGTTGTGGAAAATAATAATAATTTATGGCATCCCATAATGTTTGTTAAATCTATGTTTGTTAAAAAAATAAATTTATGTAAAATATGTACTGTGGATACGAAAAATGAGATGATATAGAACAGCTTTGAAAATTAGTCTAGGCTAAGGTAAACTAGACATACTCTTCCTATTAAGAATAATAAGTGAAACAGTTTGGTTAAAATAAATTCCAACTGAGCTAATACTTTTCTGGAAACAAATAGATAATGCTACTTCTGATTTAAAATGTCTAATTTCTTCAATTATTACTAGCAGGATCTTTTAAAAGTAACTTCAATGTTCCGAGTATGCATTCTTATTTGTAAACTAACAAAAATAAAAATTAAATTAAATTAAAATCCTAACTTTAGCTTATATCTTAAGAGTTAAAAACATGTCACCTAATTTTGCCATAATTATACAGAATTTTAAATTTAGTATTAATAGTGGAATTGTGTGATTCAAAGTATTTTAGTCATAAGCATATGATTTTTTAAACAAGCTATTCATCACTTAAAATGATGTAGATTTATAGGGCTCCCAGAAGCAAAAGAGAAAGATAGGAGCAGAAATCTTATTTGAAGAAGCAATGAATAAAAATTTCCTAACTTGGTGAACAAAACTGACATTGGGATACAGGAAACCAATAGACTGCCAAATAAAATAGACTCAAAAAGACCCACACCAAGATATACTCTAAATAAAATGCCAAAAGTTAATATTAAGGAGAGATTATTAAAAGCAGTAAGAGACAAAACATTTTATGTACAAGGAAACCTCCATAGAACTATCAGCAATTTTTTAGCAGAAATTTTTCAGGCCAGAAGGTCTGTACAACATAATTAAGTGCTGAAAGAAAAACAAGAGAAAAAACAAAAACTTCAACAAAGAATACTCTACTTAGCAAGGTTATAATTCAGAATTGAAGGAGGTTAAAAGTTTTCCCATTAAACAAAAGATAAAGGTATCCATCACCAATAAACCCCTCTTACAAGAAATTTTAAAGATGTCTTTTAGCAGAAAAGAAGGAATACTACTTTATAACAAGAACACATATAAAAGAACAAATTTCACTGGATTACTAAATATATACTAAAGGTAGTAGATTATTAATTACTTATATAACTAGTATAAAGGTCAAATGACAAAAGTAGTAAAAATAACTATGATTACAATTAGCAGATATGCAAGATAAAAAAGATATAAAATGTGATATTAAAAAACATACATGATGGAAAGTAAAAATGTTCAGCTTTAAATTGAGGTCATACTCAAGTTGTTATCAACACAAAATACACTATTATAGATATAAGTTGTTACATCTGTGCCTCATTGTACCTACAAACAAAAAAATCTATTTTAAATATGCAAAAGAGAAAGGGAATGAAACATAAGCATACCACTAAGGAAAGTCATCAAGCCACAAAAGAAGAAAGGAAGAGAAAAAGGAATGGAAACTACACAAATAGCCAGGAAATGGTTTTTAAAATGGCAATAAGCACATAACTATCATTAATTACCTTAAATGTAAATGGATTAAATTAATCAAAAGACAGAGTGCAATGGACTTAAAAGAAATAAATAAGAAATAAAATAAACAATAATCCGAGACCCATTTATTTGCTGCCTATAGGAGACAGATTTTATCTAAAATAAGAACACACATACTGGAAATAAAAGAGATATAAAAAGATATTGCATGCAAATAAAAACCCAAAGAAAGCTGAAATAGCTATACTTAGACAAAATATATTTTAAAACAGAGAGTATAATAAATGAAAATAAAGGTATTACATAATGACAAAATGATCAAACCAACAAGAGAATATAATATTTGTAAATTTTATGCACCCAACATAGGAATACCTAAATATGCGAAAAAACATTAGCAGACCCAAAGGAGAAATAGCAATATACTACTAGGGCGTTTAGGATACCCCATGTATGTCAGTGCATAGTTCATTCAGACAGAAAATCAACAAGAAAACATTGGCATTAAATGACATGTTAGGACAGCCACCACTGGGTGAACTCACATGATTCAGAGCCTGACTTGATTTCAGCTCAGGTCATGATCTCAGGTTGGTGAGATTGAGCCCAGTGTCAGGCTCCAGGCTCAACAAAGAGTCTGCTGGAGATTCTTTCCTCCTCCCTCCCTCCTCCACTACTTCTCCCCACCACTCCCTCCCTCCCCCTCTGCTCTCTCTCTAAAATTAATTAATTAGTTAAATATCTTTTTGAAAAATGACATGGTAAAGCAGATGGACTCAATGGATATTTACAGAATATCCCATCTAATGCAACAGAATACACATTATTCACAAGTACATATAAAACATTTCCCAACATAGTCTTATATGTTAGGCCACAGAACAAGTTTCATAAAGTTAAGAGGAATGAAATCATATCAAGTATCTTTTCCCACCACAAAGGTATGAAACTAGCAACTAATTATATGACTACAACTGGAAAATTTACAAAATGTAGAGATTAAACAGCATGCTACTGAACAACCAATGGGTCAAAGAAGAAATTAAAATAAAAAATACCTTGAGGGAAGTGAAAATAAAAGTGTAACATATCAGAATTTATGGGATACAGCAATAGGAGCTCTAAGATGGAAGATTATAGTGACAAATGCTTATATCAAGAAACATAAAACATAAAAAGGTCCAAAACAACACCTCAAGGGACTACAAAAGGAGCAAATGAAGCTTAATATTAAAGAAGGAAGTAACTTAACAAAGATTAGAAAAATAATAAGTGATACAGAGGCTAAAAAGATAACAGACAATGAAGAGAAATGATAGATGAAATAGATAAAACTTTAACTGGACTCACCAAGAAAGAGAGTGAGAGAGAGAAGTCAAATAACATTTAAAAAATGAATAAATGAATGAGATGTTACAACTGATACCACAGAGAGGGAGAAAAACAAGTGATACAACATATATAGGATCATAAGAGACAACTGTGAACAATTTCATGCCAACAAACTGAACAACCATGAGAAATAGACAAATTCCTAGAAATACACAACCTACAAAGACTGAACTCATGAGAAAATAGAAAATGTGAACAGATTAATTACTAGCAAGAAATAAAACTGGCATTATTTGCAGATGACATATTATAGAAAATTCTAAAGACCCCACCAACAATCTGTTAGAAATCCTAACTAAATTCAATAATGTTGTGAGATACAAAAGCAACACACAAAAATCTGTTTTCTTCTTTATATTAACAAACTATCAAAAAGAGGAAAAAAGAAGACAATCTCATTAACAATAGCATTGAATAGAATAAAATACCTAAGGAATAAATTTAACCAAGGAAGTGAAAGATCTCTATATTGGTATCTACAAGACACCAATGAAAGAAATTAAAGAAGGCCAAGTAAATGGAGAGAATTTCTGTGTTAGTGGATTAGAACAATTAAATTCATTAAAATGCCATACTACCCAAAGCAATCTACAGATTCAATGCATTCTGTCTCTATATTCCAATGATATTTTTCACAGAAATACAACAAACAAACCTAAAATATTTACAGAACCACAACGCACCCTGAAAAGCCAAAGCAATACTGAGAGAAAAAGAACAAAGCTGAAGGCATTATGCTCCCCTTTTTCAAAATATATTACAAAGCTATACTAATTAAAATGGTACGACACTGGTATTTAAGCAGACACATACAACATAAGAGATTGTGCAAAAAAACCATGTATGCTCAATTTATGACAAAGAAGCCAATAATATACGCTGGGGAAAGGATAATCTCTTTTCAATAAATGGTGCTGGGAAAATTGGACAGCTACATGCAGAACAATGAAACTAGGTTACTATCTTATACTTTAACAAAGATAAATTTAAAATGGATTAAAGACTTAACTGTAAGACCTGAAACTAAAAAATTCCTTGGAAAAAACAAAGTGGTCAGCTCCTTGAAACAGGTCTTGATGATTACTTTAAAAAAATCTGACACTAAGAGCAAAACCAAAAAAGAAAATAAATAAACACATAGAACTATATCAAACTAATAAATTTTTGCACAGCAAAGAAAACATTCAACAGAATGGAAAGACAACCTACCAAATGGGAGAAAGTACTTGCAAATTATATATCTAATAAGAGCTTTATATCCAAAATATATATAAAAAAGCTCATACAACTCAATAGCAAAAATAAAATAATAAAATTAATAAAACTAAAACTCAATACAAAATAGTCAGGAGATTTGAATATTTTTCCAAAGAAGAGATACAGATACCAAACAGATACATGAAAAGATACTCAAAATCATAAATCATCATGAAACTGTAAATCAAAATCACAATGAGATATCATGTCACACATGTTAAAATGACTATTATCAAAAAGGCAAGAATAACAAGTGTTAGTGAGGATACGGAGGAAGAGGAATCCTTGTTTGACGCTGGTGGAAATGTAAATTTTATGTGCAGCCACTCTGAAAAAGAAATTATGGAGGTTCTTCAAAAAATTCAAAATAGAAATACTACGTGATCTAGCAATTCTGCTCCTGAGTATTTATCCAAAGAAAACAAAAATACTCTTTCAAAAAAGTATAGGCACCCTCATGGTCAATGCAGCATTATTTACAATAGCCAAGATATGGGAACAATGTTAAGTGTCCATTGATGAATGAATGGATTAAAAAACCATTATTATTTGGTAACCTAAATATAGATCCACATAAATAGCCACAATAGAAAATTATTCAGCTATAAAATAAATGAAATCTTGCCATTTATGAAAATATGAATAGACCTTGAGGACATCATTACCTTAAGTGAAATAAGGCAGAAGAAGGCAGATACAGTATGATCGTTCTTATACGTGGAATCTAAAAACAAGCCAGCTCATAGATACAGAGAACAATTTAGTGATTGCAAAAGATGAGGGATAAGGAGTGGGAGAAATGGGTAAATTGTTTTTGTGGAGGGTTTTTTTTTTTTTTTTTTTTTTTAGTTTAAGGAAAAATATAAAATAAAATCATGCACAAATAAATATAATGCAAATCTAAAGACCAATTTCTATTTTACTCTCTATGTTAAGTTGGGCTAGGATAATTTGAGGTTATTTTTTGAATATGTGCATTAATAAAATCAAATAAATCCATTACCATCTTTTAAAAAGATCACAAAATAGAAAAGCACAATAAACATTTAGAAAGTTTTGAATAGATAATTCAGCTAATTTCTGCTGCAACTTACTTTCGTTTTAACCTTGTCAATCACAAACTAAACCATAAACCTTAACCTGGGCTGCTTATATTAAGTACACTAAACCTATCTTAAAGCATGAGAAATCTGCTATAAATTTTGAAATTGAAGTTGCATTATTTTATAAGCCATCTATTTGTCAAAAATGAGTTAATGAATAATTTCTCTCCACTTTCATCTCTTTCTTGTGAAAATAGATTTCAGTTGGTTATGTATTTAATAAAATAATTAAAAGCATATCTATGGATCTATGCATTTTTAAAATAAATTAAGTCATAATGTATTCAATACCTCCATATAAAAAAGCTCCTCTTGATTGGCACCATAGAAGCTACAGATACACAGGGCACATAAAAACTTTGACCTGAAAAATTTATTGCTTACTGTAATGGGCTAAATCGTGGTCCCACAAATTTCATAAGTTGACAGCTTACCCACACGAAGAATATGAATGTATTTGGAGATAATGGAGATAGGGTCTTTCAAAAGATTGGCATCTTTCAAAAATTAAGTCAATGAAATTATTAAAATGGGCCTTAGTCCAATATGATGGTGCCCTTAAAACAACAACAAAACCCCCAGGTGATTAGGATACAGACATTTACAGAGGGGAGACCATGTGACACACACCTATAAGTCAAGGAAAGGGGCCTCAGAAGTAATCAACCTTTGCAAAACCTTGATTTCAGATATCTAGCCTCCAAAACTCTGAAATTCATTTTTTCTTATTTCAGCCATCCAGTTAGTAGCATTTTTTTGTGGCAGCCTTAGTGTCTTAGTCCATTTGGATTGCTGTAACAAAAATATTATAGACTAAGTGCTTTATAAACAATAGAATTTATCTTTTTTTAAAGTTCTGGAGTATGAGAAGGCCAAGATCAAGGCACCTCACATGCTAGGAAGCTGTGAGCTCTCTGGCACCTCTTTTATAAGGGCACTAATCCCATTCCTGAGTGCTTCACCTTCATGACTAATTATCTACCAAAAACCTCACCTCTAAATAGCAACACATTAGGTATTAAATTTCAATGTCTGAATATTGAAGGGCCATAAATATTCAGTATGTGGCACCTAACAAATTATCATTCCTACTTGAGGGGCTAGTGTCATGTTGGAACCATTTTCTTATCTTCTAAGATTTAAGGTTTCCTCTAAACTCTCCTCTAAGGTCGAAGAAAAGGTCTTTTTCCTCCTTTCTTCTTTTGTACTCTTCTTTTTTGATTTAACGAAATGAGAGATTACCCTTATTCATGTTTCATTATTTATGGTATTTCTTCCCCTTTTTGAATTTGTATATACATACTACAATGGAAAGGTACTCAAAGCAATTTTCTGAGTAGTGGCTTCATTTCATCTTTTGGATGACATGGATTCTGTTGATAATAATATTATTCTTTGTTTTTGTTGTTATCTAATAGAACTGAGATAACTCTATCAATTTCTTCACCATTTTTTAACAAATGACTGTCTCATTTATCCCTCCATGCAAGTGTATTGCCTGGCTTAGCTAGCATACATGACTAAATTTGAAGGTTAAGTTATAATAGCTTTTTTTATTTTTAAAATTTTATTTAAATGTAGACTATCAGTTAAATGATTGGAAAATCAATAATGAAAAATAGCGTTTTAGAGTTTTCTTCCAGGTACAGTGGTGTTTGCACTGTGGGAGGGGACATGGCATCCCTGTGTGGCTAAGGTCAGTTCAAGAGGTCATCTCAGACCATTTGGATCAAGGAGCCTCTGTGCACCCGGCCTGGCCCCTAGTGTGCTCAGGGAGGACCATCAGCCCACTCCTCAGCCTTGGCTCCTGGCAGCCCAACTCTGCTTGGGCTCCCCTGAGGAGGCATTATTCCCTATCCTGCCCATCATAAATATGTACAAAATAGCATCTTTTATACTAATAAATTACTAATAGCAACACACCAAATGGGGGCTTATATTATTATTCCTACTAAAATAATAACAACAAAACTTTCCTTCCAAATTGTTCAACAAATGCTGTTGTGTAAGGATTTATATTTGCACAAAGCCTTAATTTTAAGAAGCCAAACAAAGTATGTATTTATTCAGTTATACCCAACTCTGGGAATCTACCAAAGACCTAGCAAAAATAGGTCAAAATAAGTTTAAGAAATATTTACAGGTTTCATTTTTGCTTTTCTTTGCAAAACATAAAAGCAAAACACAACACAAACAGGTGTCCATTCTTATTAAGGCAGTCTTGGTAGATCAAATAAATCAAATAGCATTTGAACAGGAACAGTATTTAGGTTTGATTTGCCTTAATTGGACATTTATATTGATCAAGTTGAATGTCTAATGGCTCTATTTTATAGGTTGAGAGGATAAATTTAATGACTCACTCTCAAGAGAGGATTTTATTTTTTTTTTTATTTTTTTTTAAGAGAGGATTTTATTAAATACAATTAACAAGAAAGAAAACCACATTTATTTTATTAGAAAGAGTATCATTTAGTTTAATCTACTTAATGATATCCAAGAATAGTTGGTGAGTTATCTTATGTATTGTCATAATATAAAGGAATATCAACACAGATTTTTAAAAGAAAGGAAAAGCCTCCACAAGAGTACTCAAGTATTTGTAGTTAGGGAGAATAATTTGTATATTCATAAGGTGAGTAGGAGTTTTTCCTTCTTGTAGTAAAATTTTCCAAGTATTTATATCTTTTGACTAATAAATGCTATTTCCTATTTATACAACATGTCTATGCTCTGCATTGTCAGAAAAATTTATTGGATCCTTTCTGTGTATAGGAAATCCATGTTATTGGTTCAATTTCTCTTTCCAAGTTGATATCTTGACTTCACCATTAACTTCCTTGAAATGCAAGGACAGTGAAATTAGAGTAGACACACATTTAAAAACTACATAGTGGATATGATAAAGCCTTTTATAAACCATTCTGGGTAAAGTACTAACTATATTCAGTTATTAATTCATCATATTTACTCTTATTCAGATCTTTAAATACTGTATTATAACTTATGTGAGCTACTTTTTTCATTTTCAGTGATCACATTTTCCTGAGAAGCTTTCTTATAGCTACACAGTGTATTCATAGCAATCTATTCACATATTAATATAGAACTTAACACATTACATCATATTTCATAGTATAAAGTAGATTTATTCTTAATTATCACTTTTATTTTTCATTCCACCCTACAAGCATTTATTGTATAATGTTAAGTAGTCTGCTGGGAAGTTCTTGAAGAGAGAAAAAAATATTTAAATATATTTGTCTCATGGATAAGAAGATGTGGTTTATGTATACAATGGAATATTCCTCAGCTATTAGAAACGACAAATACCCACCACTTGCTTCAACGTGGATGGAACTGGAGGGTATTATGCTGAGTGAAATGAGTCAATCAGAGAAGGACAAACATTATATGTTCTCATTCATTTGGGGAATATAAATAAGAGTGAAAGGGAATAGAAGGGAAGGGAGAATAAATGGGTAGGAAATATCAGAAAGGGAGACAGAACATAAAGACTCCTAACTCTGGGAAACGAACTAGGGGTGGTGGAAGGGGAGGAGAGCGGGGGTGGAGGTGGGTGGGGGTGAATGGGTGACGGGCACTGAGGGGGGCACTTGATGGGATGAGCACTGGGTGTTATTCTGTATGTTGGCAAATTGAACACCAATAAAAAATAAATTTATTATTAAAACATTTTCAAAAAAATAAATATATTTTTCTCCCTAATACTTGTAAAAAATTGTAATAATATTTTTAAATGAATAGCTTGGAGAGATGGATGAATGGATTAATAAAATTCCATTCTCTAGTATATTTTTGCATGGATATGGAGTTTTTAAAAAGTCACTAAATAAGAGTATGTTTTTGTTTAACAAAATATTGTATGTTCGAGTTTATAAAGTAGTAATGACAAGAGAGTTCACAATTAAAACATAAAACAATCACAAATATTATTTTTAACCTCCCCTAAAATGTAGTGGTGGACTTCTCTGTAATTTCCTTACAGTCATGGAGGTATTATTTAATTTGTAATAATTACTATAAACTAATTGATTTGTCTTTATCATTTTTCCCAATTACTACACTTTTTATTGGCAATTTACTTCAGTTATAATGAAATTACCCAACTGTATTATGTCTTTATTACATTTCGCAAATAAGAGATCAAAACAAAGGATGCTAGAATAAAAAATCAAAAGGGAGCAAAATATGAACTACAAAAAATATTATTTACTTTAAGAAATGTACTTGGCAAAACATTGTTGACATGTAATTTTTGAAAAAATAATTTTTGACATTCATTAAAGAAAGAAAGTCTCAAATATCAGTTGTGTACAGTTGTCAAGAGAAGGATAAAACAAAAAAAAACATTGAAGTTAAAAATGACAAAATAGTTCCTAACTGAAATAATACTTCGACTTTAAAACAATTATGCATAAGCATCTAGTAAAGTTTCTGGTCTTCATTAACTTCTCCCATGCCTTATGTTGGCATTAATTAGACCTTTGTATTCAATACTTCTGGAATAATAACTCATCCTTTGCCACTGGTTTCAAATATTACAATTATTTTTTTTGTAAATGACTTCCAAATATTTCATTTTCTAATATATTTGTGCTGGGCCATAGGTCAACCAATATTCTAACTGCCTATTAAATTTCTAGTTGACCAGATTCTTCACATCCAATAATTCTTCATGTATTTGCTATCTTCTAAAATTTTCCCACAATATTTTCTATTTTGATAAGTAGTCCTACTTGCCATACAAACACCCAAATTAGATTTACCAAAAGTTATGCAATGATTTTGCAGACAGGCATTAGGAAAATATTCAGAAATTAAATCCATTAGTTCCATCTCTAGCCCAACCCTCCTTCCAGTAAGTTAATTGTGCAGATATAAATTCTATTTCTCCCCTCCTACCTCTCAAAATTGTTGATAGAGTTTGGGAACATACTAAAAGCACACAGCATGTGTTGCCTAGAAACACAACAAATTATCTTACTTGTTTTTAGGTACTAAGTATTCTTGTGCTTTAGAGGAAATTATACCCCTCCTTAGCTGCCAGTGCAATGAATCAAGGTCAGTAGAGACAACAAGATGATTTCATTCTCCATCTCAGTAGATTCGAAATGAGAATGTACCAGAGTTTTGGTTATGTGTTGAATTCTGATGGGAATTTTAAGGGAAAGAAATTGTTTCACTTAAAAATAAAATGATCTGCATTGTAGAAGACTGTGAGGACAAAGAAAGCATTATAAAAAATGTGAGGGGTACATATGTATTTAATTCAGTAACTAAAGAAAATACTTATAAGAAGGGAGCCCCTTCTCATAGTAGGTTAACCTGCTTTTTAGAGTAAGGCACACAGAAATGGAATGGTGGAGAAAGAAAGGCAATAATAAAGGCAATAATAAACATGATAAGTACAATTTAGATATTTGAAAAGATCCACTTCAAAAATGTGTGTGAAGGGAGATGACAATATCCTGGTACTATCTCCACTTTTTAAAGCTGATGACAATGACACCTAATGTTTTTAAATGACATTAACAAGGTGACACAAATAGTAAGATATAAAGCTGAAACTTGGAACTAAATATCCATTCCACCATGCTGGTGTTCTTTATACTCAACAAAAAACATAATGTACAGACTGAATAGGGCAAAAAGTAAGAGAAAGAAAGCTGATTTGACAGTTGTTTTAGCAAGCCACTTGATAGAATTATGTCAAATCGAGGGCCTTGATTATAGTACTGGGAGTAAGGCTAGAATGTGAAGAGTGACTTTTTGAAATATGTTAATTATGATAAGGCAAGAGTTAAGACTGCAAATACATAGGGTATGGTTTAACTGGACAAGTCCAAATGGAAAAGAAGGTGGTACAGTCAAGAAAAATGGTTTAATGAGAGCAAAGACAATGGTAATGAATTAAATTTTAATGCTTCTTGTCATAAATGTAATAGGCACATTTTGGAAAAAAAAAAAGAGATGCATTTTAAGAATGAATGAAAAAATTTAAGTCTCCATTTTGGTCCCATTTGTCCATTTACAAGGAGACATGCCAAGAATAGTGCTTGGTAAAGACCATATCTCCCATAAATATACATTGCATAAAGGACTTGCATTATTGGTGGTATTATTGTAACAGTGATTAAGTGGCACAGCAAAGACTTAAGTATCTGCACTCACTTATATATAATCTATGACAGTGACATAAATATAATCTATGACAGTGACATAAATAATCCTGGGAGTAATAAGCAGTGATTTTCCAAGCCTCACATATTTTGTATAGGAAGAAATTTCCATGAGGATAATATATATATATTATATTAATATATTATATATATTAATATTTAATATTATATTATATACAATATTAATATAATAATATATTATATATAATATATATTAATATATATTAATATGTGATATATATATCACATATTTCTAAATTCCTATGTAAAAAATGATTTGGTCAATCTAAAATAATGTGTGACTTTAATTATAATCAAATTTATAGGAAACATTTAAAAAACATTTTTGAATCTTTAATTGGTTTTGGATTACCCCTACATTTAGTAGTTAATCATCATTTATAATGGTAAACCTGAGCTTTTACTCAGGAATCTGACAGTGAAAAAGTGAGGGATGAAGACTAGAGAGAAAAACACTGGAAAGCTGACTTCTCTTAGAAACTCTTCCCAGGGATCCCTGGGTGGCGCAGTGGTTTGGCGCCTGCCTTTGGCCCAGGGCGCGATCCTGGAGACCCGGGATCGAATCCCACATCAGGCTCCCGGTGCATGGAGCCTGCTTCTCCCTCTGCCTATGTCTCTGCCTCTCTCTCTTTCTCTCTCTGTGACTATCATAAATAAATAAAAATTAAAAAAAATTAAAAAAAAAAAAAAGAAACTCTTCCCAGTGACCCTGCATCATGGGAATTTGGCCTTTCTTGTACTTCTGAGGTGGCCTGACTCTGCCAGTTGTTCTACTCAGATGCCATATTTCCAGAAAATACTCTCAGAAACTACTTTTATTAGAGCTCAATCTAATGTAACTTCAGAAAATGTGAATAGAAATTCGTAGAGGAAGAATGCAAATGCTCTGAACCTAAATGCAATAAGACTTCAAATTCAGCATTTCTTTAAGATCTTTACAAACATTAGTGTCTATAATTAATCCTCCCAGTTTCTCCTTAATTCACATTTCATTATCCTTGATTTATAAGCATAAAGCTAAAATATCAAGAAAGTGTATAGCATGCATTTTCAGACAAATCGTTTTTAAGCACTACTTTTAGAATGTTATTCTCCTCTTCGGGAGCCTTCATATTTTTTCCCATATTGTTTCTAAATCCTTCTATTTCTGCCTCCATAATCTAGCCTCTAACTACCTAATCTATAGATCCTACTAGTACCCAGCACATATCTTTAAATCTAAGAAGTCAGATCTCTTGATTGCTCCCTGTACATAATAACATTTCTTCTCTTTATAACAGCTTTTATTGTAAGTGAATCTTTATCATACATTCATATTCTGGTGTCAATCTCCTCCAGTCTATCTCTTATGCTGTTGTACAGTGAATTTCCTATATAAGGGATTTTGATCATAGCATTCCCCTCTTGAAATCTTTCATGTTTTGGATAAGTATGCTTGGTAAGTAGAAAGGTAGCTTTTTCAATTATCCCAGCATATCAGTTATTGATTATATGATCAGTAATATTCTTGGTGTTTCTCAAATACCTTGTTTTATTTTCACAATATTCCTATGAAGTGTGTTTCATTGTTATTGTTTTACAAAAGAGGACAAGTTTACTTTGTATCTGATGTGGGAATCAGACAGTTTTTTTTTTTTTTTTGACAATATAGAATGTCAAGTTTTGTGCTTTTAATTCACTGACTAGATGGTCATGACACTTTAAAATAAGTAGTATGTCTTCCTTATCCTAAGAGGGTCCTTAGCATGTTTACACAGCTGACTAAACATATTAGTATACTGATGGTCCAGTTACTTAAACATTATCATATATTTACACAGATAATTGGATCAATTGTATTGAAAACAGCTGCCTATAAGGCCCCAAATAACAAACTTTCTTTATGATAGATATATAAGTTTTCTAAGACTCCCCTAATAAAGAACCATGGACTGGGTGGCTTATGCAACAGAAATATATTCGTCAGAATTCTGGGGGCTAGAGTCTCAGATCAAAGTGTCTGTAGTTCTGAGACCTCTCTCCTTGGCTTGTAAATGGCTGTCTCCTCCTTATGCCTTTACATGGTCTGTATATGTCTGTGTCCTAATTTCCTCTCTTATAAGGACACCATTCAGATTGGATGAGGACTTGCCCTAATGACCTCATTTTAATTTAATTACCCCTTTAATGATTCTATATCCAAATACTGTCACATTCTGAGGTCCTAGGTGTTAAGACTTCAACAGAGGAATTTCAGGTAACTCACTTTGGTCCATACCAACAATGTAGTAGCTAAATATAGAGGTAACTATATCTCACGGAGTGAATTATACAATTCTAAGGAGAGAACATGGTTAAATGTTCACTTCAAAGAAGTTGTTAATATAGCCATTCTATGAAGTGGAGATATGCCAGCGAAGATAAATTCAGAGAGAAAACTGACATAGGAAGAGTTAAATTTGTGCCAGAATATTTTTTTTTCAGTTTTCTACAGAAACACAGTCCCATCTGGCAGAAGACCAAACAAGAAGGAGAAAACTTAGGATGTTATTTTGCTTTTGTTCATTTATCCATCTGTCTACATGAACTCTATGACATTGTTTTCCAAATGGAAGCCTACTAATGCCAGAAACATGGTACTTGGCCTGAAATTATCAATGCTTAGCCAGTTTCAGTTTAAGAGAAGATAATAGTATTGAAAAATTTCATTTCTTAAATATGGCTAAACTTGCCAAAAAGTAAAATTTTCAATAACATGACTCAGTATATGCTTTTTAGCCTTTGAATCTGTATTCTATTGTGCTTCATATAAATACAGATAAATTCTTCCTTTGTTTTTGTTCATTCATATATTTCCAGTGTTATTCAAGATATTATAAAATATGGCTTTTCATATCAGTTTACTACATAAAATATACTAAAGATTTTTCAGCCATGTCCTACTTATTGTTTTAACTTCTTTCAAAATAAACTCACATAAAAGGAACAAATGTAACTTATTAACAAAAATTAAGCATTTTGCTTGACTTTTTTGAGTAATATTTAAATGTCACATTCTTACTACATTTATTGTATTATCTTACAGACAATTGATATTTCTATTAGGCTTCTTTTGTATCTTTTCAAATATCTCCAAGCATAATGTTTACTGTTAGTAAGTATAGTTGCATGATTTATTGAAGCAACAATGTCTAGTCATAAAGTATTATATCAGTCTACTAATCTGTCTATCTACCTACCATCTGTTATCTATTTACCTGCAGATATGCATTTTTTTCCAAAAGTACATATAATATGTATTTTCCATTATTTTTGTTATTTAAATATATACCTGTATTTTTCCTTCCTCACATACTTAAGGAATGTTTTAAAATATCTACATTATGTAACAACTTTATGAAGTACAAATTATGCCACCATCCATAAAGTAGACAAAAATTATTTATATCCATCTATATGCATATAATTTTATGTAATTGAAATCACCCGGTGTGTATGCTTCCCCCCCATTAGTATTGTTCCTGTGTACTAATAAACAATTGGACTGAAGACTACTGGTATAACATGACCAGAATCTAATATCATTATTTTTCTCTATCAATCTCAACTTTATAACAGGTTAAAATCCCCAAACTCTCTAAAACCATAATAAAATATTTGAGCCTTGAACAATGCAGAGGATAAGAATGCCCACCACCTGTACAGTTGAAAATCTGCATAAAACTTTATACTCCTCAAAATTTAACTACTAATACCCTACTATAGACTGGAAACCTTACCAATAACAAGCCAGTTAACATACACTGTGTATGTTATTTGTAATATATACTATATTTTTATAATAAAGTAAACTAAAGAAAAGAACATGTTATTAAGAAAACTATAAGAGGGATGCCTGGTTGGCTCAGTGGTTGAGCATCTGCCTTTGGCTCAGGGCGTGATCCCAGGGTCCTGGGATCGAGTCCCACGTTGGGCTCCCTGCGTGGAGCCTGCTTCTCCCTCTGCCTGTGTCTCTGCCTCTCTGTGTGTGTCTCTCACAAATAAATAAATAAAATATTTTAAAAAATTGTAAGAAAGAGAAAATACATGTATAGTACTGTACTATAGTCACTGAAAAAAAAAACTGTAAGTAGGCATGAACAGTTCAAAGCTCTCTGTTCAAGAGACAAAGGTACTTATAAAATTGTGGGTAACTCCTAATAAAGTTGAAAGCTTCATAAATATTTAGTAATAATTTGATAAAAATATGAATTTATTAAGATTACAATGTATTTTTTACCATATATCCTTTTATAATTTGGTATTAAATTTTATTTAAAATGATTGTTCATTTGGGGGGGTGTACCTGGGTGGTTCAGTCAGTTACGCATCTGACTTGGTTTTGGCTCAGGTCATGATCTCAGGGTCCTGGAATTGAGCTCTATTTTGGGCTCCAAGCTTAGTGAGGAGTCTGCTTGAGGATTTCTCTCACTCTTTCTGCCCTTCTGCTGCTCTTGCTTGCTCATGCTCATTCTCTCTCTCTCTCTCTCTCTCTCTCAGATGAATAAATCCTTGAATTTTCTTTTGATTTAGGTAACAGAACTAATTTAAAAAATTAAGAAATATTTGTAAAGATATTCCAGGTAAATGGAAACAAAAAGAGGGATTGCAATATTTATATCAGACAAAATAGGCTTTAAAACACACTGTAATAAGAGAGAAAGAAGGGCATTGCAAAATGACACAAGAATCAATCCAAGAGGAAGATATAACACTTATAAATATTTATGCACCAAAATAAGAACACCTAAATATATGAAGCAAATATTAACAGAAACAAAGGGAGAAATTTATAGTAATGCAAAAATCATAGGGGACTTAAAAACACTCCACTGACATCAATGAATAGATCATCCAAAACAAAAATCCATAAGGAAATATTGGCTTTGAACAACACATTAGACCAGATGAGCTTACAAGTTACATACAGAATATCCCATCCCAAACCAGAAGAATACACATTCTTCTCAAGTGCACATGGAACATTCTTCAGGATAGATCACACATTAAGCCACAAACCAATTCTTAATAAATTTAAAAATATTAGAATCATATCTAGCATCTTTTCTGACCATAAAGGTATAAAACTAGAAATCAACTATAAGAAAACTGAAAAAGAGAACACAAACATGTGAAGACTAAATATCATGATACTAAACGATGAATGAGGCAACAAAGATCAACAAGAAAGAAAAAGAAATACCTTGAGATAACTTAAACTAAAACCATAGCACTATAAAATCCATGGAACACAGCAAAAGCAGTTCTAAGAAGGAAATTTATGGCAATACGAGTCTACCTCAAGAAACAAAAAATAATCTCAAATAACAATCTAACTTTACAGCTAAAGAAATTTGAAAAAGAACAAAGCAACCCCAAAGGAAGGATGGTTCATATCTATAAATCAATCAACATAATACACCACATTAAAAAATGAAGGATAAAAACCATATGATCACCTTAATAATAAGAAGAAAACATTAGACAAAATTCAACATCTATTCACAAAATAAACTCTCAACAAAGTGAGTATAGAGGGAACATACTTCAATATAATAAAGACCATATATAATAAACTCAAACCTAACATCATAATCAATGATAAAAAGTTGAAAGCTTCTCATTTAAGATCATGAACAAGACAACATAGTGTTGGATATTCTAGCTGCAGAAATTAGACAAGAAAAAGAAAGAGCATCCAAATTGGAAAGAAAGAAGTAAAATTATTTGCAAATGACATTATTTGCAAATGACATGTTACTATATTTAAAACACTCTAAGGCCTCCATCCCAAAACTGTCAGAAAAAAAATGACCCTTAAGACATTGATGAAAAAAATTGAAGACAACACAGATAAGTCCATTTGCTTACGGGCTAGAGGAACTAATATTGTCAAAATGTCCACAGTACCCAAAGCAATCTACTTAAAAAAAAAAAAAAAAAAGGCAGGGTTTCAGGCATCTTTATTCATGGCAGATATTTCTGGTTAGGGCAGCTTGCTTTTGAAATCTCTCTGTTACTTAAGGAAGACAACTCCTATCTAAATCCTTAAAGCAAGTGGCCATGTCATTACCTTGTGCCACATACTAGGCTTGAAAGCCTCTTGCAGGCAGGACTCACCTGCTGGGCTGGACCCAGCAGCTCGGGGGGCCCCTGGGTCTGAGCCTTGCAGCCCAATCTACTGGCCAGCCAGAGGAATTTCTGCAGCAGGGCAGTTAACAGTGCTGAATCCACTTATCTCAGAACAAACTCACTCCTTTGTGTTACCCATGTAATTTATAAATAGGAGAAATGATTCAATGTTATCCCAATCAAAAAACCTCAATGGTATTTTTCACTGAACTAGAAAGAATAATACTAAAAGTTGTGTGGAACCACAAATGACTACAAATAGCCAAAGCAATCTTAGGAAAAATGCACAGAACTGAAGGTATTGTGCTACTAGTCCTCAAAGATACTACAAAGCTAGAGTCATCAAAACAATATGGTACCGGCAAAAAAACAAGACACATAGGTCAAAGGAGCAGGATAGAGAGCCCACAAAACTACCCTTCTATGATCAATTACAACAAAAGAGACAAAAATATACAATGGGGAAAAATAGTCTCTTCATTAAATGGTCTTTGGAACTCTGGATGGCTACCTGCAAAAGAATAAAACTGAATCACTTTTTCACATAATACACAAAAATAAACTCAAAATGAATTAAAGACCTAAATCTGAGACCTGAAGCCATAAAACTCCTGGAATAAAATATAGGCTGTAATTTCTTGGACATTGTCCATTGCAACATTTTTCTAGCTATGCCTTCTTAGGTAAGAGCAACAAAAAGAAACAAAGGAGACTACATCAAATTAAAAATCTTTTGCATGGCAAAGGAAACTATCAACAAAATAAAAACACAACCCACTGAATGAGAGAAGATATTTGGAAATAACATGTTCTATAAGGGGTTAAATCCAAAATATTTTTAAAACATCATAAAATGCAATATAAAAATCACATTAGTAATGGGAAGAAGACTTAAATAGGCAATTTTCCAAAGAAGATGTCAAGATGGCCAACAGGCACATAAAGAGATGCCCAACATCACTAACTATCAGAAATGTAAGTTAAAACCACAATGAGTTATCACTTCACACGTCAAAACAGCTATTATGAAAAAGTCAAGGAATGAGAAGTTGGCAAGGGTAGGAAAAAAATAGAACCCTTGTGCATTGTTAGTGGAAATGTAAATTGGTGTAGCTACTATAGGTAACAGTAAGGAGGTTCTTAAAAAATTAAAAAAAGAAAGATAAGATTCAGCAATTCTGCATTTAGGTATTAATCCAATGAAAACAGAAACACTAATTCAAAAAAACATACAGACCTCTATATTTATTATAGCATTAATTATGATAGCTTAAGATATGGAAGCAACCTGTGAACATCGATAGAAACGTAGATAAATTGTGATATAACACACACACACACACACTCAAATAGTACTCAGTCATGTAAAAGAATAAAATCTTGCCATTTGCAGCAACAAGGATGGACTAGAGGATATTATGCTAAGTAAAATAGGTCAGACAAAGACAAATACCATATGACTTCACTTATATGTAGGATCTAATAAAACAAATGAACAAGGAAAACAAAACAGACTCATAGATACAGAAAACAAATTGACAGTAACCAGAGGGGAATAGGAGTGCATGAAATATGTGAAGGGAACTAAGAGGTACAATCTTCCAGTTACAAAATAAATAAAGCATGGGAATGTAACGTACAGTATAGGAAATATAGTCAATGATATTTAACAATTTTGAGTCATGACAGATGACAACTAGACTTATTGTGGTGACCTTTTCATAATGTATATAAATATCATATCACTATGTTGTACATCCGAAATGAATACAATACCGTATTTTAATCGTTCAATTAAAAAATTCAGAAATGTTTGGATATTTTGATTCAGTTAAGACTGAAAACATTTACTTTTTTTGGAAGAAATTATTTTCTGTAATAGGTCTTTCATCTAACACCAAAAACACGGTATGTTCTTCCATTTTATTGAAATGTTTAATCCTAAATTTGAATTTATGCTTTTCTGACACATTATTTAATATCTTTTCAATATTATTTCAGTGGAATTATATTTTTAGTTTTAGTTTTCTATGTGTTTTAATATTATATTTTCTAATGAGCTATTTCTAGAATATAATTAAAATATAGATCCTTACATATTTCATTGTGTCCTTTTATTTGACACTTATGTTGGACATTTTTAGGTTCCTAACTAAGCATCACCTTTTATTTCTCCTTGCTCAAGGCCTTGAGAGTTTATTTCATATATTGATCATCCATCCACTAGGTGGTGCACATCCATGAGCACACACACACACACACACACACACACAAATTCATGTGTTTTGAGGAATCATCACTCTGATTACAGCTCCTAGAATGTTCCCTTATTGACGTAGTAAACTTTTCATTCTCCTTAAAACAATCAGTTCATGAATGTACACCAAATAAATGGTGAATTCTAGTATTTTTTGTTCCTTTGTGCATAATACAGAGTACAGAGGTCACTTGGACATGTTGTAGTTATTTTGTCGCTATAAAGAGATTCAGCTTCTAGATGAAGTTGATATGGGTGACAAACTAGCGAGGGGAAGAAATCATCACAGTGCCTCTGAATGAAAATCAATCTTTAAACATAGTTTACTCTAGATTTTCAGATGCTACTGTTGGGTTTAAAGTTTAGTTTTTGTGTTATCTGACACTAAAAGCTTTCTAATGAAATTAAAAAAAAATCATTAACTCTAACCTAACCTTGCTTACATTTTTTTTTAATTTGGTTTCTTGGGTTTCCTTTCTTTAAGATTTATTTATTTATTTATTTATTTATTTATTTATTTATTTATTTATTTATTTATTTTACAGAGAGGGTTCATGGGGCAGGGAGGGGCAGAGAGAGTGGGAAAGAGAATTCTCAAGCCAATGCCCCTCTGAGTGCTGAGCCCAATGCAGGGCTTGTTCCAAGGATCCTGAGATCATGACCTAGGCTGAAATCAAGAGCAGGAGGCGTAACTGACTAACTGAGCCACCCAGTTGCCCCAGTTTCTTGGGTTTTCTAAGAATAAAATTATATACATATATATATACACACACACATATATTCACATATACACATATACACACATATTCAATATATTCATCTGTATGCCACTATTATTGTTTCCCTTCATTTCAAATAGTTATGTCTCAAATATTTTGAACAAATTAGATCCTAGAATAGAGAGGGCAGAAATTAGTCCTTATTGTTTTTTTTTCTTAATTTTAAGACAAATTCTCAAAGAATGATTATGAAGTTTAATAAAATGGTTATTAGTATAAAGCAAATGTTTATAAGAGTAAAGTGGTTCTTTGCTTTAGCTTTGAAATTTTATATCATTTTATTTTTTTAGAAACGAATATGGGGTTTTGTTTAATCCATCTGGGCATCAGTTGAGATTACATATATAGGTATATATGAGTTACTGATGTATATGCAATATAAATAGCTTCCAACCCATTTATCCATCATGTCATGGAATAAAACAAAATCAAATGATTATGGCCAAGAATTTTCTTAAAACTTGCTATTATTTATTTAGTGGCTTTGCATTTATATAAGTGAGACTGGACGGTAGTTTATATTTCTAGCTATCAGTGTCATTTTTAGGTTTCTTTTTAAAATGCATTTATTTGTAATATATTACGCAAACCAAAAAATGTAATACATGCCTGCATATATTACTGTACAAATCAATAATATACACAGAGTTTAAAATAACCATTCAGCTAAAGACTACAAAATTACCAATAACAGGGAATCTCTACATGTGGACATTTCCAGTCATACATTGTTCTCAACTTGCAAAGAAAATTATTTCCCTGAATGTTGTGCTTATCATTCTTTTATAATTTGTATTTAGTTTTAGCTTTTATTTTTCTGACAGACAATATGTTTGTATACAGATTATTTAGTTTTGCAGAATTTTGTAAAAATAATGTTTCCTGGTATGAAACCTTCTGTAAATCCTTTTTAATGAAAAATATGTTTCTGAGGTGCCTAGGTGGCTCAGTTGGTTATGTGTCAGATTCTTGGTTTTGGCTCAGACCATGATCTCAGGGTCGTGAAATGGAGTCCCATGTGGGGCTCTGTATTCAGTGTGGAGTCTACTTGTCCCTCTCCCTCCCCCTCTGCCCTCCCCATGAGTGCGCACATGCTTTCTCTCTCTCTCTCTCTCTCTCAAGTAAATAAATAAATAATAAAATCTTTAAAAAAAAGAAAAATGTGTCTGAGCCTGATATAAATGCATATATTCATTTACTTTCACCGTGTAATTTATTCTAAAAATGTTATATTTTCTCTTTTATATTTAAATAAGCTCATATAGAAGTGATATTTATACATGGTAGATGGTAAGGAGGATCCAATTTCTTTTTGTTGTTTAATATGAATAACCAATTGTTCTCACATCACCTCTTGAAAAATGTCTTCTTTATCCAAATACTTATAATGCCACTCCATCGTATAAGGAGTTTTTATTCCCCCTTTGTTCCCTTTTGTACATAAGCCTATTTCTAGCCTCTATCTTCTATTTGGTTAGCCAATTTGCCTGTCTCTGTTGCCAATTTTTTACTGGTTCAATTTTTGTAAATATATTTTTAAAAAGTCTGATGTATGATGTTGGTCTCAGGTATATCTCTAGTGATAACACAATTTAATTTACATGAATGGGTAAAACAAAATATATGAATTTGGTTTTGAGTTTACAGTAAGGGAAGAAGTTAGTATAATTATTATTATATTATAAAAGATTATAGTACCTGGTCTTTAATGAGTGTGAATTTGCCTGATATAGTGAATTGTCTAGATGAAGGACTTTAATGCTACTCTATCTAAAACCTCAGCAATTTTGAGTATCTATCTCTTAACAGACATTATTTACATGTTTTTAAATGAAGTAGATATAGAAAGTCCCCAGCTATACAATAACCCAATGATGATTCCACTCAGCCCGGGCCACAGGGGTTTTCAATATTCTCTCCTTTAGTTAAGCTTCTAAGAGGAGGATAGGAATGGGTGACTGAAGTTCTTTCCAAGGTTCTATAAACAGATGCTGATAAAATGACTCCTACCAGAAATTACAAATAATACTGAAAGCATTCTGAATGACAAAGACTCCTAATTCTTTTCTTTCCTTTTAAAGTGAATTTTCTTTAACACTTCTGAAGAAAATTTAGCTTAGATATTTTTATGTAATGCCTTTGAATTCTGAACAAAAGAAAACATAATTTGCATCAAGGCTTAGTAGAAATCATATTAGAATATTAGTGTGCTTCATTTCATCAGCATCTGGGATAGTCAGTGATCAGCTGGATTGACTTGATTCACATACAAAACTGTACATAGTTCTTTTTCTTTTCTTTATTGTGCATATTGCCTCTAGAAATTTTAGAGTTATAAAAGCCATGTTCAGGTGACTTCAGATTAAAACAAAGTACTTTGGGCGCTCAGGATTTAAGGCTCAGTAACCATATATTTATGTGCAAAATTACAAAGTGATATTTGTCAAATAGACATCTTAATGTCCTCACTAACAGCTGTATATACCTACTCTTTTGTATGTTATATAGCATTTAATATTTTTGAGCTAAGGGCTGCAATAAAAACACAAATCTATTTACATGATAGCCTCCCACACACACACCAAAAAAAAAAGGAAAAACATTAACCCATTTAACATGTCTATGCACAAGAAAGTCCTGCATTCCCATCACAGACACTAATGGGTGGGATATATACACAAACAGTTTTTTAAAAAATTTATAATTCTTGTTCTCAAGGAGATTAAAAGCTGATTGAATGGAGATTTAGTTACTTGTTACCAATAGGACTTGGGAATATTTGGTTGATAATGAGCAATAATATTCATTAGTATATCAATGGAAATTAAGAGGCTTTCCAATGGAAATGGAAATTTTCTACCAAGTGATTTGCTCCAGTTTATTTCAATTGAGATTAAAGGTGATAGATTCCAGTCCAAGGCAGCAATGTAGGACGATCCTGAAGTGACCTCTTCCATGGATACACCAAATCTACACCTATTTATAGAACAGTTTTCCCCAAAGAACTGAGGGCTGACTGAACAGCTTCTGCACAACAAAAGATAGATTACAAGAACAGCAAAAGAGAGACATGGTAACAAAGAAAATCCCCATTGCATGACACTGCAAACTGCAGGGGTAAGAGTACAGACAGGCCATGAGGCACAGATAAAAAGCCATACCTTTAAAGGGCAACTAGAATGTAAAGACACCAGTGTAAGAACCCTGACAAATGGCAGAGGAGCTACTGGAACTCTCTCCAGATCTGAGAGGCTGGTGAGCATCACAGTTTAGATTCTCTTTTCACTGTGATAGCTCAGACAGGAGCACCTTCTGGGCACCATAGCCAGTTTGCCATCTCAGTAAGCCCAGGCCCCTAGTACATACCAGCCCCAGATGCCCTGGGACACCAAATAAAAGTCATGGTTATAAAGTAACTAGCCCTAGAACCTTGCCAATGAGAAAAGAGCTTCCAGAACTCCCTCCAAATTGGAGGGCCTGGTAAGTGCCATAGTTTACACACCCCTATTACCTTGATCGTAAGGACAGAAGCCAGATTATGGGTGCTCTACCCAGGCTATGGCCTCAATGAGCCAGAAGTCCCCAGTCCACACCACGAAAGTCACCAAACAAGGTGACCTCAATATGGTATATACCAGGACACCCCTTGTTAGTGCTCATTATATTCCCAGCCATTACACCAAGATGACACAAGGGCAAAGCACCTTGAAACACTCTAGGCCCACACTATTTCAGCTCTAGATGGCTTACTAAGGCACTCCTGGCACAGATCTCACTAGAACCCCCTGGCTCACACACACAAAACCATTCTTTCAAGTGTAGAAGTAGCTGTCCTGCCAAATTCACAGAAGCAAACACAGAAAGTCAAGCAAAATGAAGAGGAAGAGAAAAATGCTTTGAATGAAAGAACAAGACAAAAGCCCAGAAAAAGAATCTAATTAAATGGACATAGCAATATGTCTCATAAAAAGTTTAAAGTAATGATTGTAAAGACACTTACCAGACTGGAGAAAACTATGGAAGAAATTCAGTATGAATTTCAACAAAGATAAAATTTCTTAAAGAACCAATCAGAATTGAAGAATATAGTAACTGAAATGAAACATCCACTAGAAGGATATGTGGATGGCTCAGTGGGGTCCTGGTATTGAGTCCTACATCAGACTCCCCAAGGGAGTCTGCTTCTCTCTTTGCCTATGTCTCCTTCTCTCTGTGTCTCTGATGAAAAAATAAATAAAATCTTATTTTAAAAACAGAAAAGAAAAATATATTAGAGGTAATCAATAGTATATTAGTGGATGTAAAACACATCAAAATTTGGAAGAAAATAATGGAAAGCATTCGAGCTGAACAGCAAAAAAGGAAAAGAAATGAAGATAGGTTAAGAGGTCTCTTGATCAAAATAAAGCAAATAAATATTCACATTAAAGGAGTCTCAAAAGGGGGCACCTGGGTGGCTCAGGTGGTTGAGCATCCAACTCTTGATTTCAGCTCAGGTCATGATCTCAGGGTTGTAGGATTGAGCCCGATGTCAGGTTCCATGCTCAGTGTGAAGTCTGCTTGAGATTCTCTCTATCTGTTCCTCTCCATCTCTCTCTCTCTCTCTCTCTCTCTCTCTCTCTTTCTCTCTCAAATAAATAAATCTTGGGGATCCCTGGGTGGCTCAGCGGTTTCACACCTGCCTTTGGCCCAGGGTACGATCCTGGAGTCCCAGGATCGAGTCCTGCGTCAGGCTCCTGGCATGGAGCCTGCTTCTCCCTCTGCCTGTCTCTCTCTCTCTCTGTCTCTCTCTCTCTGTCTATCATAAAATAAAAATAAATAAGTACATCTTTAAATAAATAAATAAATAAATCTTTAAAAAATAAAAAATAAGGGGGTCTCAGAAGGAGAAGAAAAGAGAAGAGGCAGAATTTTTTTTTAAGACATAATAGCTGAAAACTTTCCTAAACAGGGGATGGAAACACGAGAAGCTGAGAGAATTCTAATGAGATGAAACCAAAGAAGTCTACACCAAGACATATAATAATTAAAATTTCAAAAAAGAGAGAGTTTTTTAAAGTAGTGAAAGAAAACCAAAATGTTATATATAAGGGAAACTCCATAATGCTGTCAGATTATTTTTCAGTAGGAACTGCAGTCCAGAAGGGTGTGGCATGATATATTATAAGTGCTGAAAGGAAAAAAAAATCTATAAGCAAGAATAATCTACCCAGTATGATTATCATTCAGAACCAAAGGAGAGAAAAAGAGATTCCAAACAAACAAAAGTTAAAGAAGTTCATCACCACTAATGTTAAAAAGACTTTTTTAAGGTAGGGGGAGGCCATAATTAGAAGTAAAAAAATTACAAGTAAAAGGTTGCAAAACATGACAACATATAAATAAAATGGAGAGGTTGTGAAAAAGCTGGGGTTGCAATACTTATATCATAGAAAATAGATTTTAAAACAAAGATTATAATAAGAGACAAAGAAGGGCATCCAATAATGATAAAGGGATCAATACAATAAGAGTATATAACAATTATAAATATCTAGACATCAAACACAGGAGCAACTAAACACATAAGGCAATTATTATAGCCATAAAGGGAGAAATTAACAGTAGTACAATAGCAGGGGGACTTTAACATTCCACTTACCTCAATGAGTAGATTATTTAGGCAGAAAATCAATAAAGAAACAGTGTCTTTAAACAATAAATTAAAACAAATGGACTTGACAGATATTTATAGAATATCCCATCCAAAAACAACAGAAATACATTTTTTCAAGTACACATGTAACATTCTCCAGGACAAATCACATATTAGGCCACAAATAGTCTCAATAAATTAAAAAAGATTGAAATCATAACATGAACCTTTCCCAAACATAATGATATGAAACTAAAAATAGTCACAAGTTAAAACAACAACAACAAAACAAAACTGGAAAATACAAGCATGCATGCCTAAATAAATAACATATCTCTAAACAACCAATGGATCAATGAACAAATCACAGAGAAAATTTTAAAAAATACATAGAGACATATAAAAATGAAACACAATGGTAAAAATTCTTTGGGACAAATCAAAAGGAGTCCTATGATGAAATTTTATAGAAATACAGAGCTACCTCAAGAAACAAGAACAATCTCAAATTAAAAAAAAAAATCTAACCTTAATCTAAATGAAAAAATAAATCAGAATTATAGAAGGAAGGAAATAATAAAGATCGGAGTGGAAATAGAGACAGACAGAAAGACATCAATGAAACCAAGAGCCGTTTCTTTGAAAAGATAAAGAAATCTATAAAAATTTATCCAGACTCATCAAAAAATAAAGAGAACTCAAATATGTAAAGCCATAAATGAAATAGAAGTAACAACAAACACCACAGAAATATAAATTATGAGATCTCTATAAGAAATCATATGTCCTCATCTGAACAACATAGAAGAAATTAATAAATTCCTAGAAGCAAAAAATCTTCCAATCAGGAAGAAATAAAATATTTGAACAGATCAATTGCTAGTAGCCATCAACAAAATGAAAAGGCAACCTACTGAATGAGAGAATATATTTGCAAATGATATATCTGATAAGGTACTAATATCCAAATCAATAACTTATGCAACCAATCCAAAATGTGTACGGAACTTATACAACTCAACATTTAAAAATACCCAAAAACAGAAACAATAAAATAAAATAAAAGTACCCCAAAACAAATAGATAAAAAAATGGGCATAGGACCAGAATAGATTTTTTCCAAAGAAGACATAGATGGCCAACAGACACACAAGATGCTCAACATCACCAATCATCAGAGAAATGCAAACCAAAACCACAATGAGGTATCATCTTATACCCAACAGATTGACTAGAATCCAAAACACAAGAAAAATCAAGTTTTGGTGAAGATGTGGAGAAGGAATCCTCACATACTGTGGGTGGCAACATCAGCTTCAACTATGGAAAACAGTATAGAGGTTCCTCAAAAAATTGAAAATAGAATTACCATACGATCCAGCAATTCCATTGCTGGATATTTACCTAAGGAAAATGAAACACTAACTGGAAAAGATATATACACCCTTTGTCCATTGTAGCATTATTTACAATAGTCAAGTTATGGAAGCATTCAAGTGTCCATCAGTAGATAAAAGAATAAAGAAGTGGCATATATATACAATGGAATATTACTCAGCCATAAAAAAGAATGGAATCTTACCATCTGTGACAATATGGATGAACCTAGAGGGTATTGTGCTAAGTAGAATAAATTAGATAAAGACAAATACCATATGGTTTCACTTATATATGGATTCTAAAACAACAAATGAATAAACAAACAAGCAGAAACAGACCCATAAATCCAAAAAAATAAACGATTGACTGCTAGAGGGAAGACAAGTGGGAGGTAAAGGCTTCCAGTTACGGAATGAATAAGTCATAGGGATAAAAGGTAAAACCTAGGGAATATAGTCAATAATACTGCAATAGAGTTTCATGTGACAGATGGTTGCTACACTTGTGATGAGAACAGCATAATGTACAGACTTGTGAACTACCATGTGGCACACCTGAAACTAACATAACATTTTGTGCCAACTATACTTTAGTAAGATAAAAATAATAATAAAGGGGATAGAAAAAAAAATAAAGGGGATAGAGATAGATATTTAAGATGGAAAAACAGAAAGCTATTGGTGGAAAGCCTTTAATGCACAATCATCTACATATGTCAGGTGCTAGCCTTTGGGGACAGGGTTTGCTACGTGACACACGAATAAAACCTAAGGAGTGTGACTCTACAGCAGTAGTAAATTCCAGGCAAGGAGAATAACAAGCTTAAAGACTAACAGCAACCATGGCATATTCCAGGAACAACAGGAGGGTAGCATGGGGGGTGGTTAAGGTAGTATGAGTCAAAGTCTGAAAGAAGGCAAGGAGGAGAGGGAACCCTACAGGGCCTGAGGCTTTGTAAGACTGCTCGTAAAACCTAGTTTCTACTCCAAGTCATTGGTCATGTTTTATGTAATATGTATAATATTTTGAATATATAAACACTAAGTTGCAATCATCATAAAAACAATCACTCCAGACTACCTGAATTTATTAATGAGATACGCTTTAAAAATGGATTCAGGTCTTCAAAGAGGAGGAGGTCATTACAACTGCTTAAGAGAATAAAATAGTACATGTGGGGAGTGAACAGTGTGGTCAAAAGGTGTATCCCTGAAGGAAGACTCAGAAAATGGACATAAGTAGCTTAACTAGAAAAGCCATAAAAAATCCAACAATGCTTGCTGACAAATTTTTCCTTCAAAATTAATGCTTGTATTTCTCCATAGAAGGTTCCACAATGTCTTTACTAAAAATCATCTCACTAGCTATATTTGGTGAGCTGGCCATATGCTACCAACTGATGATCTAGACTCTGGAAATTTTTTTTGTGTGTATATGACTATTTTCAATGTTGAAAATTCTTTTTCACACATTTACCATGAAGTGAGATTCATAATGTTCAAAATACCTTCTAGGCAATAAGTCTGCATCTGCTAACATGTCTCAGTATTTCCTTTATTTAACAAAACTGTTAACCTTCTTAACAGAATGATATAAAAATGAAAACAGATATCTTGTAAACATTCTTTGACTTATAAACTATAAACTCTATGACTTAAATTTAAAATGATTTATATTAAATATTGTTTAATTACATAAAAGACCCCCACACACACACGCAATAGTGCCTGGTATGTTATGATTAACAAAAGCAAATATTCTCATTTTTAATATTAAAATTATCAGTGAGGTGGAGCTTACCCATAGGGAGTTTAGAGTCTCAAAATTGGATTTGAGATGTCAGCATAAAATGCTACATTTGGATGATCTATAGTGCTCCACACAATCATTTTATCTACCTGTTAATCTATCATCTGACATATCTCAGTAAGAAATAGGTTAATGTTACAAATTGGCTATAGCAATGTAAATTATTTTTTCTTCTAATAGTCAAATTCTTGGTTCTTTCTGGATTTTTTATTTTATTTTGGGGGCAGTCATAAACTATCAACCATGCCAAAGCTTTATTTTTTGACCCTGTGTATAATTATAGTTTTAACATAATAAAATGTGTAGTCTCAATAGACTATTTCCATTTTATGATTGTTATGCATCAGAATGGGTATTAGAGTTTTGGTGCCCCAACATTTTGTCATATGTTTTTAAATGTTTTTTTTTTTCTTACTGTGAATAATTAAATGTATATTATTTGGCCAGAGAATTGACAAGCTTTAAGCAATGTTTTTGTTCTGTGCATTATAATCAATTATGTTTTTATGTGAAAAGGAGAGCTTTTGTGTAATTCCTAATTATCAGATTAAGATTTGGTAGCATTTTACTTTGACTTAAAGAAGTAAATGTTATTTTAAATGTGCTACTGAAAGTTAAAAGATCTCCAAATAGATTTAGTTTATAAAAATATAATAAATTAAATCTTAACTACATATGAAACTCCATTATTATAGCTTTTATAAATGAAAAGTTAAATATAAATTAAAGAGTTAGAAAATGCATTATGTTATATTTCAATGAATGTGGTATACCACAGTATGTATTTCTGAGCTCTCAGGGCTGTGGGTTTGTAATAGTTCATGGCACTGCCAATAATGAGTCTGCAGGGAGCTTTGTTATAAATGTCCCAGTTCTTTGATTTGCTCTATTCCCAATGCATGCTGGGATGCCTAACTGTGTGAAATCAAGCCATGGATTATCCATTTACTGCCACTTTATCCCAGGGGAAATAAACTTGAAAACAAATAGACTGTGCTCTTGTAATAAATTCAGAGCAAAATATGTTTGTATTCTACTGAAAAAAAAAATGACGTCAAATTTATTTAGAATTTGAAAACACTTTTTTGCTAAAATATAACTATTTATTGGCTGGATTGTGCAAGTACTAAAAATACCCATAGCATATATTTTTTTACTGCAGCAAATTCTATTATAGAGAATTAGTATGTATATTTTTCTTTGTATATACTCATTTTAATAAAGAAGGATATATCTTCTTGGAAAACTTTTACATTAAATAGCAATTATTAATGTATCATGAGTTGATTCAATTATAAGAAAGCTTAACTCACATGAGCTTATCAACTTCTATATAGGAAATATTGAAAAACCTGTTCCTCTGCAATGTTATAATCTGAATAACCACTGCTTTGGGTGTTTAGCGTGATGTTTATTTTCTTATGGTAAATATTGTTGCTGTTACATATAACTGATGACCATGTCAGAATGTTATCTTTTAATTATGTAAGTAAATAGAGTGATGTTCAGAAATACGAGTTGTTTTAAAGAACCATATTAAAATATTGCACATGCTGTACTTCTACTAGTTTAGGAGTATAGACCTTAGAATATACTTTTCTTCATTAAAAAAGTGACCATTTTACCTGATATTATGTATTTAAACAATTGCCAGCTCAACTTTCCAAATAAAGTCTTATAAAAATATGAATTGACTTATTCTAAAGATAATTATAAAGCAACTTTCTACAGTGGTTTCTTAGGAAATTATATCTTTTTTTAAAATTTATTTATTAATTTATTTATAATAGTCACAGAGAGAGAGGCAGAGGTAGAAGCAGGCCCCATGCACCGGGAGCCCGACGTGGGATTCGACCCCGGGTCTCCAGGATCGCGCCCTGGGCCAAAGGCAGGCGCTAAACCGCTGCACCACCCAGGGATCCCAGGAAATTATATCTTAAAGAGCTTGAATACAGATGAAATTTTCTTATGACAAAAGCAGTCTTTGGATTGCAGAGTAAACTGAGGTGCAAAAGTTCTTGTCAATTCATGATAAAGTAGAAAGCTCAGAAAAACCTTTCCTATCACAGAACCTTCAAGTATATAAAAATTATACTGTGATACTTAGCTCATACAGATAAAACTTTAAAAATAAATGAGGAAATAAGTACTTTTAAAAAGTTCGTTAAAACGTAGTACATTTCAACCTTATCTAATTTTCTCTGAATCAGAAATATTAATACACTGCAATGCTAAGCTGTATTTATTTTACCTCAGGTTAATTATCAGGCATTAATTTCTGTATGCTCAGGAACATGGAAGGAATTGCTTTGCAATTGAGGCCAATGCTCCAAAGCAAAAAAAAAAAAGAGAGAGAGAGAGAGAGAGAGGGACAGGGAGCCCAGGCCTTACAAAGAGAACACAGATACATTATCTTTTTTCCTCTTGCCCTATTTCCATTTTCACCCTTTTTGAAGCACAGAAGGTAAACTCAAGGAGAAACATCAGAGTATAGCGTCTTCAGACCAGAATGAATATGCTTTTCCTGTTTCTGGTTTGGTTTGGTTTGGTTTCTGTACTCCTTCCTCCTGCTAAGGGATTGTTTACAATAATCACCTGCAAAGAGTGGTGATGCTTATAAGAATGACAACCAGTATCATATCACGTGGCCTGATGGAACATTTGCTAGGGCCAGAACACTAATGGATCAACCCTCGACTTCATTTGCTCAGGGCATGGGAACAGAACTTGAGTGAGTTGACAGGCTGAAGGAGGGTGAGAGAAGAGCAGCCCGTCTCTAATCAAAGTTTTGTCACATATTCTAATTGTTAAACAATTCAACTCACAATAAATACCCTAATGTTCTATTCCATTAATCACCATTTTTTATACATCTGCAGATCCTCAATGATCTCTCACTCTTCTGAGCAATTACCCACTCCTCTTCAAAAATCACTTTCAGGTATTTTTATTTTCCTTTTGGAAGACCATCTTGATCCTACAATACAGGGTCCTCTCTGTCATATGTGTATCAAATCCATTGTCTTAGAAAGAGAAATAAAGTGAAGTGTGAGGTGAACATTTAAAGGTGATCTTGCAAAATCCATCCGTGAAAATTTAATTGTGACAGAGCTCAGCTTTTGGCTAGTGGTCAGTCTCCACATTTTTTGCTACATGAAGATATTCAGACTTGAGACTTTAAAAAAAAAAAAATGTTGAATTGGTGTGTTAATGTGTAGGGCTAAGAGTTAGATGTTAGTACCAAGATTCTACAGTTTAATTTCCAGATTACTTTTACAGACATCTGAATATTGCACTCAAAAGCCCCAATCTACAGACTTCAAGCTGGTCTGAGGCCAAATATAATATATGGAAATTTTGTAAATATCATAAATTCTATATACTTAATAATAATTGATCAATAACTCAGAAATCTCCCTCGGATACAAATTAAGATAGTAATGTCCATAAAGATTCTTATTGGCAACCTTTCACAGATAAAACTAAAAATAGTATTATTAATGAGTATTTTTACATGTATATTAGTAAATTCATTATCACATTTTTATGTGATGATATACCGAAGTGCAAATATCTGGAACGTAGTTCAGTGAATACTGACTGGGAAATCAAAAACGATATTCAATATTTTGTTTTCCATTACCAGTGGATATTAGCCTAACCTCAATCAGTAATAATGGTGAACTGAATGCAGAATAACTTTTAGACACTTTTGTATTTTGAGGTAGAGTTCATATGATAAGTTATGTGTACGCACCACAAAATTAATGAAGTCTCCTGGTCAGAGTTTGCTAATCGAAAATACTGAGCATTTGTAATGACTGAATACTAACAGCTAGTGTGCTAAGCATTTTTCTATTATTATCATCCCTACTAATTTCCCACCTCTAAGCAAAATTTGAAGTAATGGTCTATATTTATAGAGAGAGTATGAATTTCAGCACCAATCATATATATTTTTCTTTGTATACTAAGAGATCAAAAAGTTTATAAAAATTGCAATACAAATCTTTCTCGAAACATTCTTTGAATGAACTCATCCTAACTCCTCATAAACTGTATTCAAATCACAAAAAGAATTAGATAGAAACTACTTTACAGAATCATTTGGAAATTATCACATATTTTTCATGAAAAAGCTTCCTGACATATGTTTTATGGTACATTGGTGCCTGAGAAGATAGGAATTCCTCATCCTCACATAGACACACATGTGCTTTCATGGACAAATTAGTGAAAATATAAGTATAGATCCTATCTTGGAGCTTTATAAACAACTTCATCATGTTAAAGCTGTAAGAAATTCTTCACTGAAAAATCAGTTTAAATTTTAGTAACTTGAGATTTAAAAAAGAGAGCTTTTTACTTTCGCATTAAAGATACTAAAAGGAGTAGCATTGTAGAACATACATGTTTAGAGGTTTGCTCATGAGTATTGCTTCTAGAAATATTTATTCTTGTAATATTGTTTAAAAGATAAAATTTAGCTGTATTTTTTCTTGAATTACTTGAAAATATTATTTTAAATACAGTTCCTGCTGAAATGTTATTTACTGAAAATAACGTATTTATAATTTTGTTTTATGGTAATTTCTAAAGTGCCTGCTGTGGTATGACAATACCACCTGTGCTACTTATGAAGTCTGTCACATTTCAGGGTTTATGACTTTGGTATAGGTTTGTAGCTCAAAAGCAAAATTTTCATAATGGCAAAACCTTGACTTTATAGTGCTTCTGCTTGGGGGTTAATCATTTTTAGATATTTTTGTTTTAAAGATTATATATATATTTAAAAAGGAGTTACCACTTTAAAGCAATGTAGGTCATTCTTATTCCTATTCATCCTACAAGATCCTATATGAGAGACAGAACCTAAAGAAATATGTTGAAGGACATACTAAATATAAGTTAGAGTAGGGGAAAATGCATCAAATTCTCTAAAATAATCTTTGACATTATTTCTGATTGCCTTTTTTGGTGTTTTTAGACTAGGTTTTGGTTCCTTCTAAATATACTTACAAATGCACAGATTTCTTTTATATAAATGAACATTAAATACCTCTGAAAAATGTAGATTCATTTCCGGGTTTTCTATTCTGTTCCACTAATCTATGTGTGTTTTTGTGCCAGTACCATACTGTTTTGATGACTACAGCTTTGTGATATAGCTTGAAATCTGGAATTGTGATGCCTCCAGCCTTAATTTTGTTTTTTAGGATTGTTTTGGCTATTCAGGGTCTTTTGTTGTTCCATACAAATTTTCGGATGTTTTTCCTAGCTCTGTAAAAAATACTAGTGGTATTTTGATAGGGATTCCATTAATAGATCTATAGATTGCTTTGGATAGTATAGACATTTTAACAATGCTTATTCTTCCAATCCATGATCATGCAATGCTTTTCTATTTCTTTGTATCATGTTCAATTTCTTTCATGAGTGTTCTGTAACTTTCACAGTACATATCTTTTACTTCTTTGGTTAGGCTTATTCCTAGGTATCTTATTGTTTTGGTGCAACTGTAAGTGGGATTGGTTTCTTGACTTTTTTTTTTCTGCTGCTTCCTTAATGGTGTATAGAAATGCAACAGGTGTTTGTATATTAATTTTATATCCTGCAAATTTGCTGAATTTATGTGTTAATTCTAGCAGGTTTTTGGTGGAGTCTTCAGGTTTTCTAAAGATAGCATGTTCTCTGCAAATAGTGAGAGTTTGACTTCTTTGCCTATTTGGATGCCTTTTATTTATTTTTGCTGTCTGATTGCTGAGGCTAAGACTTCCAGTACTGTTAAAATAGTAATGGTGAGAGTGGCCATTCTTATCTTGTTCCTGACCCTAAGGGAAAGGCTCTCAGTTTTCCCCATTGAAGATGGGGAAGTACAGATAGATCTATACTATCTATAGTATAGATGATACTAGCTGTGGGTCTTTCATATATGGCCTTTGTTATGTTGAGGTAGGTTCCTTCTACTCCTACTTTGTTGAGAGTTTTAATCATGAATGGATGCTATATTTAGTCAAGTCTCTTTTCTTCTGCATCTATTGAGAGGATCATACAATTCTTATCCTTTCTTTTATTAATGTGATGTATCACATTGATTTGCAAATATTGAACTACCCCATAGCCCAGGAATTAACCCCATTTGATTGTAGTAAATAATTCTTTTAATGTTGGATTCAATTGCTAGTATCTGTTGGGAATTTCTGCCCTCATATTCATCAGGGATTTTGGCCTATAATTCTCCTTTTTAGTGGGGCTTTTGTCTGGTTTTGAATCCATCTACTTTGAAACCATTTATATGAACTCAAAGAATTAATTTTGGAGAATATTGGTTAAAATATAGCTAGATGGATACTGTCTATCTTCAAATATGTAATTATCCAATACACATTTATTTTGTTCCTTAGGTTTAAGTAATCTCAACACCCAAAGTGAACTCATAACTCCAAGATCAAGAGTCACATACTCTTCTGACCAAGCCAGCCACGACAATATGGCCATGAAAAAAAAAAAAAAAAAGTACAAGATAGATGTTCTCAGAGTTCAAAATTTTTAATTCCATGAATTGAAATAAATGTACATTTTTATCCAAACCAGTTAATTTTAAGTAGTCAGTATATATTCCTTCATACCCCTTTCCTATTAGTTTATGTCTATTTACTTTATCATTTTTATATCATATTCCTCTTTGAATTTCCTAATTATAAAGTAATCTATTAAATCAGGCAAATCTTCTTGCCAGATATGAATTCTGTTACAGATGAACATATTTTCTCTAAGTTAAAGATATACAAGCAGCATTTCCTAACATGACCTCTATTTCCAGGAGTCTCATTTTATGCACATTGGGTAAAACCTTATTCAAACTCATATTGTGAATTTTATTATAACTTCAAATTCTCTCATTTTGATTATCAATTATAACAGATGAATGCTTACAAAAACTCAAAAGAAACTAGATTTATCCATTAAAAATACTATATATATGTATATACATACATGATCCTTTTAAAATAGTAATGTTTTACAAAGTAGCTATGAATACTGAATACAGAGCCATTGTTACTAGGGGAAATACAATTTATTTCCTGACAGCCTCTCAGCACACCAGATTTTTTTTTTTTAAGAGAGGGAGAGTGAGTACGCATAAGCAGGAGGTGAGGGGAGGGGCTGACAGAGAGAAAGAATCTTAAGCTTGGTGGAGCCCCTATGGGAGCTTGATCTATACCCTGAGATAAGGACCTGAGTTGAAATAAAGAGTCAATGTTTAAAAAAAAAAAAAAAAAAAAAGATTCAATGTTTAATCTACTGAGCCACTCAGGCACCCCTCACCACAACATTTTCATCAACTAATGAAACATTAGCTTATTAAATGTGTATTTCTGTTAAAGACACCTCATTTAATACATGTTTCTTGCAACCAATTAATTTATGCTAAGTAATATTGGTTAATTTAGTGAATAGGGAAATCTATAAATATGGAACAGCAAATAATGAGAATCAGCTATATTTTTAAGATCTTTTTTGAAATAGGGATGCTGGGTGGCTCAATGATTGAGTGTCTGCCTTTGGTTCAGGTTGTAATCCCAGGGTCCTGAGATCAAGTCCTGCATCAAGCATCCCACAGGAAGCCTGCTTCTCCCTCTGCCTATGTCCCTGCCTCTCTTTGTGTCTCTCATGAATAAATAAAATATTTTTTTAAAGATAGTTTTTGAAATAGATACAACCAACATAAATCAGGGACAAACATAATACTGTAGAAAACATTGAAGAGGACTCTAATTTACGGTTTCTGGACCTAAATTTCCTTAGAATGGTCTGGAGTATGCATAACATAGTAGAGAAAGGAAAAAAAAATCAAAAACAGTAGAATTGCATGAGACATTACTATTTTCTGGCTTATGTACAAAGTAGAAAACCAAGACACACAATATAAGAAAAACAATATAAGAAAAAAAGAAAACAATATAGCTGTCATATCTAAGTCTAGATGCCCTTTGACAGAGATGAACATCTATAGAAATTACAACAAAAGAGGACTTAAACTCATATTCTTAAACAATAAGCAAGACTATGTGGTTAAAAACTAATTGTCCATTATGGGCATCATAGGTTATGATTCTTACTTAATCATGTCTCTCCTAATTCTAAAGTCATCATCTTATAGCAATGTTTATTAATAGCTGGAATTTGATATCTAGCCTGCCTCAAGCTCAAAGTTCAACTTCTAATGAGACTGTTATGTTATAGACTTGAAAGGAGTATGTGAGTACTTAACTAAGTTGAATAATTGTCACAATGCATCCTTAGTGATTATAAAGTAACAGTGTCAATGTTACTTTTAAAAATTCAAATTCCTGTTGTTATTTTTTTAAAGATTTCATTTATTTATTCATGAGAGAGAGACAGAGACAGAGACAGAGACATAGAGAGAGAAACAGGCTCCCTGCAGGGAGCCCAAAGTAGGACTCAATCCCAGGATCCCAGGATCACAACCTGAGCCAAAGAAAGATGCACAACCACTGAGCCACTCAGGTGCCCCTTCCCCCTTGTTAGTTATAACCATAAGATAATTGGTCGCTTAATATATAACAATTTAAAAATCATAATAAAGAGGACTCACCTGGGTGGCTCAGTCACTTAAGCCTCTGCCTTTGGACCCCCGGGTCCTGGGATGGAGTGTCTGCTTTTCCCTCTCCCTCTGCCCCTCCTCTCCGCTTGTGTGTATGAGTGCAAGTACACTCTCTCTCTCAAATAATAAAATATTTTTAAAAATCATAATAAAGAGGATTTTTAAGAATGAAATGTTAAAATGATTTTATTTTTATTAATTTATTTTTAAAGATTATTTATTTATTCATGAGAAACAGAAAGAGAGGAGAGATACAGGCAGGAGAAGCAGGCTCCCTGCAGGGAGCCTGATGCGAAACCTGATCCCAAGACCCCGAGATCACAACCTGAGCCAAAAGCAGACACTCAACCACTGAGCCACCAAGTGCCCTAGAAACTTTAAAATGATTTTTAAAAGTCTAATAAAAGCAATTCATTTTCTAGAAAATGAATAGTCTTAATTTTATTCCCTAATAATAACATAATTTAACAAGGAAAATTATCATACATTTTATATTGCATACATACCATGAGAAAATAATTCTCATAAATACCAAAGAATCCTTTAGGGCACTCATGAAAAGTTGTAAGTATGAAGCCTTGCTCCCATTATTTGTAGCCACCTCCATTATTTCCTCTGTTTGGAAGGCTGTTATTCCTACTCCTTAACTTGGTAATTCTTTCTGTATAATGAGGTGTTAATTATTTTTTTAAGATATCCTGGCATTTCCATCTAAAAAATAAAGTCAAAAGTGAGTAGACACCCATAATTTTTCTTTCCTGGTCACTAATTTCTGAAAATGTACATGCTGTTGATTCTATGTCTATGGCACCATAAACCACTGAACATAATTTATTAACGTCTCATTTCACCTTTATTGTGAAGTTTACTTGGTCTTTATCCTGTTTTCCCATGCCAGATTTTACCTCTTTATTCTAGAAAGTGCCATTATGTTTTGTATTTATTTGATTACATATTTTTTTCTCTCTCTAAAATATATATTATGGAGCATGAGGTAAATCTCATGCTTCCCCTCCCAATTTGTAATATTTATAATGTCACTCAATACATAGTATTAAAATTATGAAGACAGGCAATCTACAAAAATTAAGAACTTGCCTCTAATTTTTTATAAATTATAAATTAATGTCTAGAAAAGGATAAGATGATTTTAAATAGTCTATTCTTTTCTTATTTTTGTCTACATTTTATGTTAATGTTTATTTTGTCCATTGCTTCCAAGAACCTCTACCTCTAAATATAGGCTATAATGCAAATAGCTAGGTTGTTTCCTCTTGATTGTTCAGTGACTATAAGGACTCAATCAAGTGGAGAGTAGGATAATCATACAATCAATCTGGGTAAGAAAAGGGAGCACAGAGAGCAACCACACAATGGTTCTTTCTTCAAGTCATGCAAAATAGCTTTGAAATAAATCTGGAATTTGCTAATTATGGTTAAATCTTCTTTTTAATTTAAGCTGTATGACTTAGCAGCCAGAGTTCATTTTCAACCCTAGAGCTAAAAAAGTTCCATTGTTATATATTTTAAAGAGAACTTTACAGGCTTAAAGTTAAAAATCATGATTGATGTAGTTTTGGCAAGTTTTCACGTCTAATTCTTCCAGGAGTTAACTCCATTATAATAATTCTCATTAGAATAGTTATGAAAACTGAAATACATTCTCTACAGTTCACAAGGTGGTACATTTGCAATCCTTGTCAAAATATTATTTTTAAGTATTGTTGTGAATAATTAATTTAACTTTAACAAGTAATGTTCATGAAATATGCATTTATAAATAGCGGACCTGTTTCTATTATTTCCAATGCAGCAATTCATAATGTAATTGAGTGAAGGTAAAATGATAATGCCTAATCTCATTTTCTTGCCAACGTCCCAAAGCCCTTTGTCTATTCCATTTTATACTCAGAACATGAAGTAAAATAAAAATAAATTTCTTCTTGCAATTACAGAGAAAAAATGACAGGGAAAGAAAATAAATAATTTCAAAGCATTATGTTTACAGAATTGAGTGTTTACGCAATGGGGAATATTTTAGTCACTGTAGTGCTTACAGCCCTTCATGTCTGTATCACTCATCTGTAAAGGAGTTTTGACCCCAGTTAAACCTTTGAGTACTAAATCATCCTCCAGAGCACCACACTATAGTGTCTATTCTTTTTCATGAGATCTTTCTCATACTCTGCATTTATGATTGACACATATCTTTCAGGACTCAATGTGACTAACAAACTCTCCTCTGTACATGTGAGGCAGTGTTTAATCATGCTTTCTGTCTGCTATCAGGACCATGCCTGTTGAGCTGGACTGGGCCTGCTCTTCAAAGTACTCACAACCTGAGGAACTAACTACTAATTTTTTATTTAAAAACTGATAAGCAATATGCATAAACATGTACAAAAGAACTGAGGAGGGACATATTACAAGTGGGTGCCTCACCAACAAAGGTTGGAACAAAGTTATTTAAGAGGAGACACTTAAAGAATGCAATGAATTCACCAAAAAAAAAAAAAAAAAAAAAAAAAAAGCAGAAGGAAGATTGCCACTTTTCTTGGAGGGATGAAGTAAAAGGAACCAACATTATAAAAAGAATATGGAGTCAGTTACTAGTTTGGGGCCTACACATTTCCAAGTCTTTATAGTTGTTGATCTGAGAAAGAACATTTTACTAATACCAAACACACTATAAGGGTAATGCTCACACTTTCTTCAGGAAAGAGTAGGTCATAATAGATAACTTCAATATGCATTACATAAATATATATGTGTATATATATTCATATATACATTATCAAATAAGGTAACATAAGGCAAGTTTTTAAAAATATATTGCAGTACTAAAAAAAAGCAAAGCAAATCTAACCACCAAAAAGAAGTTTATAAAAAAACAATTTATAACACAGAAGTATACTATACTACATGGAGTCTTAAGTAATTGTCAGTGGGAGAGATGGTGACTATAAAGAAATGGGAAGCTATTAAAAGAAAACATAAGAAAATTAAAGGGCAAGAAAAAAATCAAGACAGTAAGATTAAAATGGATTAGGATAAGCATAGATTTTAAGATAACTAAATAGAAGCAGAAACAATCCTTTAGAATACTGAATCAATGACATGGCATATAAATATAAAAAGATAATCTGGAATTAGGAGGAAAAGAGCAAACAAATAAAATAAGGGAGAAGTATACAAGTTCATAAAAAGAATTAAAATGAAATAACCATGCAAAATGCATGGTTAACTAAATTCAAAATAAAAAAAAATTAGGAACAGCAAAATACTAACAGAATATTAATAAAATAACAAAATTGAAATAAAAATAAAAATTAAAAAAACAAGTGCTGATTATTAGAAAGTTAAAATAGGGCAACTCAAGGAAATCTTGTTACAGAAAGAAACAGAAGAAACAATTGAACTCCAATCAATAAAAATTATATTAATATAAAAGAGAATATAATGATGTTAAATTAGATTTTTAAAAAGAGACTGTATTGACTAATTTAATGAAAAAATAGTTTAACAGTCTGATAGTATTTTTTCTGATAAATTATACATGAATGAATACAATTTAATAGCCATGGGGGGAAAATGCAGATTATCAGTGTTCCTCAAGTTCTTAGGGTCAGATTATCTTAATGATTCTGTTCAACTCTTTAAGGAAACAAAAAATCTCTAGTATATGAACTATTTCAGGTATTGAAAAAGGAGATGACACTATGGAATTCATTTTATAAAGTGAGTAAAATATTGTTACCAAGACAAGATACATACAGAAAAAACTTTCCATGAGCAATCTTATTAAAGATACAAAATATTTAATAAAGACAAAAAATAATTAAATATAATTTAAATCATTTATCAAAATCAAAGAATCTTCTCCTTTGCTCAAATGTAAAGTAATTACAAAAATAAAAAAGCAAAACTAAGACTAGTTTCAATTGATAACAAAAATGTATTTTAATACATATTTGGTTCTTTTTTTAAAATATAAGAAAATTAGGGATCCCTGGGTGGCGCAGCAGTTTGGCGCCTGCCTTTGGCCCAGGGCGCGATCCTGGAGACCTGGGATCGAATCCCATGTCGGGCTCCTGGTGCATGGAGCTTGCTTCTCCCTCTGCCTATGTCTCTGCCTCTCTCTCTCTCTCTCTCTCTCTGTGACTATCATAAATAAATAAATAATTTTAAAAAATAAAATAAATAAAATATAAGAAAATTAGAAATTTGAGGTCAATTTATTATAAAAAATACTATTATATTAAATAATTGAATATTTTATTTTAGTGGTGAAATACTAGTGCAATTATCACAAGATAAAAATTTCAAAGATGTTATTATCATATGTTATCATGTTATTATCATAATTATTATATAGAAAGTTTAAACATTGCTGATATATTAAATAAGAGGATGAATTCTCATTGATATAAAAAAGAAAATATACTGAGATACCTGGGTAGCTAAGCAGTTAAGTGTCTGCCTTCAGCTTAGGGCGTGATCCTGGAGTCCCCAAATCGAGTCCCACATCGGGCTCCCTGCATAGAGCCTGCTTCTCCCTCTGCCTGTGTCTCTACCTCTCTCTCTCTGTCTCTGTGTCTCTCATGAATATATAAGTAAAATCTTAAAAAAGAAAAAGAAAAAGAAGAAGAAAAAAAAGAAAGAAAGAAAGAAAGAAAGAAAGAAAGAAAGAAAGAAAGAAAGAAAGAAAGAAAAAAGAAAGAAGAAAGAAAGAAAGAAAGAAAATATAGGGACTGATGACCATATTGTCATATGTATAGAAAAATCTCAGAAAAAATTACTTAGCACTTTATGAAGTTTAATAAAGTGCTTGGAAGATGATACTATATTCTTTCCTATAGCTTTATCTATAGTCAACTATAAGATATGGAAAAGAACAATTTAAACTTTTAACGTGGGATACATAGAATGAACACTGTAAAATATGGACTTTAAAAGAAGAAAAAAACACTACATTTCTTAAAAATAATCATGAAATAATGCCGAATTGAAAAAAAATTAGTTACCAAGTGCAATTTTTTCCCAAATTAAAATTTATTTTTTTGTTGTTCATTTTCATGATGTGGATATTTGAATAGTTTCTCTCCCTCTTCCCCAGACTCTTCCTTCTTCTCTTTTTTAGCTTTATAAAATTATTATGAAAGTCAACTACAGGCATTGATAATTAGAATCCAAAGAAAATGTAAAAAAATGATGGGGCACCTGGATGGCTCAGTGGTTGACCATCTGAGCCTTTGGCTCAGGTTGGGATCCTGGGGTCCTGGGATCAAGTCCCACATCAGGCTTCTAATAGGGAGTCTGCTGCTCCCTCTGCCTATGTCTCTGCCTCTCTCTCTGTGTCTCTCATGAATAAATAAATAAAATCTTAAAAAATGTAAAAAATGATAAAAAAGAAAAAATAATGCATTAGACTTGCCTTTCAGGAATACAACATAGATTATAAAGCTACAACTAATATAAAGTGAAATATATTCCTGAAAAGAACAACACAAAATATTGGAAAACTTAGAATGAGACATATAAATATTTAAGGAATAAATACTTAATGTGAAGATGGCATTTTTTAAGTAATTAGAAGTAGGCCTTGTAATTTAGGTATGTCTCCAATGCTTATGTATTCTTGCATATGTCCCTCCAGGTTAATTAAGTATTTTAATGTAAATTCCAGCATCACCACTTACTAAATGTAAACCTGAGTAAATTACTGTAATTTCCTAAGCCACAATATTCATCTTTAAAAAGGTAATTGAAGGCAGCCCAGGTGGCTCAGTGGTTTAGCGCCTGCCTTCAGCTCCGGGCGTGATCCTGGAGACCTGGGATCAGTCCCACATCGGCTTCCCTGCATGGGGCCTGCTTCTCCCTCTGCCTGTTTCTCTGCCTCTCTCTTTCTCTCTGTGTTTCTCATGAATAAATAAATAATTTAAAAAAAATAGAAAATAGAAAGGTAATTGAGTGTAATTACTTGCAAGTTAAATGACTGACAATAAGCTCTCAATAAAGTACACTTAAAAAATTAAGTAAAACAAAAGTGGGAGAAGAATGGCATTATTTTCATTTCTATTACTGTTGTTTCACATTGTTTATGAATATTTGGTCAGGCCTTCATTATCTTCCATATCAAAATCAAGTCAATGTCTTCAATATTTGAAGAATAATGTTTAGATTCCAAGACTATGTGGTTGTTTTAGTTTTGTTGTTGCTTAAACAACACATAGGAGTCAAGACAATAAAATTAGATAATCCAATAAAAACACATTATATACACATACATAAAAATGATAAGCTATGAGTAATATTATCTCATTCATGAGATTAGGCAATTGCAGTTTTATTTTGATTTGCTCAAAGTGAAAATTTTTCTTGAGCCTTTTTTGGGGGGGATATATTGAGTTGGATACATTCATAGTTAATTGGAGGATGAACCCACTTTTTTATTTATTATAGAGTATTGTCAACTGTAAAGGAATATCTGTTCTTATAAATTCTTGAGATAACTTAATGTAGTGAACAACATGGAATGTATGACTTTCAGCAAGTTAATTTCCAAAATCCATTAGCATTAGTAAAATGAGGAAGGGTAAAATAGCACCTACTTCATATTATTGCTATGAAAATGAAGAACAATAGAACATAAGAAAAATCTAATAAATAGTCTACTATTTTCTGCTATAATGATTAGTGTAGTCGTTGTATGTTATATTGCCATTATCAATGTAAATTTTAACATGTTTACTCATTAACTAGGATAAAGCCATGTACTCATATGTTCAGTTGATTTTCATTGAAGAAAACAAAGTAATCCAAAGCTGAAAAGAATATCTCTCAAATAAGCGCTGCTGGAATACTGGATATTCATTATGAAAGTAAATGAACCTCAACTCATACTTCACATCAGACACACACACATATACACACAAAACTGAGAACACCGTGTGTTATGAGGATGTGGAACAACCGATCTCTCAAATTGTTTTGGAGAAAGCAAAATCCTATAACCACTTTAAAATAAGTTCTAGCACTTCCTAACAAAATAACACATTCACTTACCTTTACCTCAAGAATTCCACCTCTAAATATATTCTCAAGAGAAACGAAAACATGCTCATGCAAGACTTAATACATGGAAAATTTTAGAAACCCTACTCTTAATAGCAAAACCTGGAAACAGTCTAGGTTTCCATTAGTAGAACAAGAGGTAAATAAATAAATAAGTATATACAAACAAAAAAAGAAAAAATTATGGTTTACTCAGATAACAAACTATTAACCCTAAAGAGGAACAAACCACTCACCAACACAACATAGTTGAATCCTGAAATAAATGAAAATGAATGAGTCAAGAATAATTACATAATTGTAAGTTTCCATTATTATGATTTCTCAGAAAAGCTAAGTGATGCCAGGAAAAAAAAAATGAGATTGGGTTGCATTTGTTAGGATATCAAACTACAGGTTCGATTGGAAACAAGCATTAGAAAACTTTAGGCTCCTATCGGGAGCCTGATGTGGGACTTGATCCCAGGAGCAATACTAGAATATATCTTGAGAAGGATTTGAGTTACATAGATAGATGCACACATCAAAACTCAGCAAATGGATGGGAGCTTGGGAAAATTGTGGAATAAGAAACCCTGAACTTACCCTATCATTCCTTTACAATTAGACATCACTCATATCCCAGTAATAAACTAGAGAGTGATCCAAAGAATAGCAAAAGAAAATCCACAACCACATGTAGAGAAAAAGCCACATCAGAGAGGTTAAGAAGAGCAGAAATTGGTGGTAGAGAGCTGTTTGCAGGAGAAAGGGAGCTGCAATGTAGAGAGGGGAAACACCAGGGATCCCACATGGGAAAACAGATCCCCATAATACCCGGCCTTGAAAATCAGGAAGGGTGCTAAACTCTGGGAGTTTGTATAACCAGCAGGACATGGAACCTGGAACTTTAAAAGTCAGCTGACGAATGATAGCTGAGTTCATGCCCTTAAAGAGCCCTGCAGAGGCAAGATGGAAGAGTTTGGGCAACACCTGTGGCAAATGGGACGGAGCTCTATTTATACTGATTTTGGAGCCTGTTTGAGGACTTCTCAGGGAACAAGGGAGCTAGCAGGCACTGTCTTCCTCTTCACCCTCCAGCATAAACACAGAGCCACCTATGGGAGGCAGAAATGAACAGACATTTGCTACCTAATTTACTAGCAGTGCTCCCAGCTGAGTTCTCCTGAGGACTCAGCCACTCCAAGCCTGCTGCCCTTGGCATGACATTCAGTGCAAATTTTGCGACTGTGGCAGGTGGTCCACCCAGCCACCACCTCCATGTGCTGCCCCCACGGCCACCATACTTCTGAGATTGAACCTAGGACTAGTGGCCACTACAAATTTTGTTACCACCGCTGTCCTGCTGCCGATCCCTCCTGGGATCATGCCCCCTCAAAGCCAGCCTGCCCAGATCTCACTAGCATCAGAGAGAGCAAGCACAACCCATGTAACCCATGTAGACATCTGGACTGAAGGAAAAAAGGAAAAGCAACTTGGATACAATAGCAGCACTTAAGCAACATACATAGGAGACTTTCCTACGGTGCCAGGTTTTGGTGAACAGGGGACTATGCACTCTAGGGTACCACAGGACTTCTTTATAAAGCCACTACTTTCAAGAGCAGAATATGTAGCTGAATTCCTAATCCAAAGAAATAGACACAGAAGAGAGGCAATCAAAATGAGAAGACAAGAAATGTTAAGGGAGACTCTGAGTGGAAAACAAACCATGAGTAAGAAAAATAGGAAGAACAAAAGTAAAAAAGTATATAATATAATTAAGTATACCTGTAAAAATCAGTCAAGAGAAACACAAAATAAAACAATGTAAAATAGGATATCAAATAACTGAAATGTGGGGGGAGGGAAGTAAAAAATGAGTTCAAACTTAAGTGACCATCAGCTTAATATAGGCTGCTACATGCAGAAGATGCTCTATTTAAACCAAATGGTAAACATGAATAAAAAAAAAACAGTAACAGAGATGAAAAAATAAAGAGTAAGGAATCCAAGTATATCACTAAAGAAAAAAAGCAAGCCATGAAACAAACCAAGAGAAGAAAGGATCAGAGAAAAACTACAGAAACAACCACAAAACAAGTAACAAAATGACAATAAATACATGTTAACAATTACTTTGAATATAAATAGACCAAATGCCCCAATCAAAAGATACGGGGAAAGAGAGTGGGTTACAAAACAAAACAAAACAAAACAAAAACAAAAACTCTAAAACTAACAAAGAAAAAAACACAAGACTTATCTACATGCTGCCTACAAGAGACTCATCTCATACCTAAAGACATGTACAGATTCGAAGTGAGTGCAAATGGATTTCAAAATAAAGCCAGAATAGCAATATTTAACAACTGACAAAATAGACCTTAAAATAAAAACTGTAACAAGATGCAAGGAAGGACATTGTATCATAATAAAGGGAATAATCCAACAAGAAGATCTAACAATTATAAGTATTTATGTTAATTTAGTTGGTAAAGAATGGGATATTTGATCTTAGGGTTGTGAGTTTGATCCTTACATTGGGTATAGAAATTACTTAAAAATAAAATCTTAAAACAAACAACTTCCAAACAAACAATGCTCCATGACCAGATGGCTTCACAGGTAAATTCTCCCAAACATTTAATGAATTAATACCTATTCTATTCAAACTATTCCAAAAAGTAGAAATGGAAAGAATTTCCAAATTCATTGTATGAGAGTCATATCATTCCCATATTGAAACCATATAAAGACACTTAAAGAGAGAGAGAGAAAGAGAGAGAGAGAGAGAGAGAGAACTACAGGCTAATCTCTGATAAACAGAGATGAAAATTCTCAACAAAATATTAGCCAACTAAATTCAACATTAAAAAAAACATTCAATATAAATAAATAGGATTTATTCCTGGGATACAAAGTTGTTTCAATACTTGCAAATCAATCAATCACATCAATGAGAGAAATGGTAAAAATATGAACATTTCAATAGACGCAGAAAAAGTATTCATCAAGAACATCCATTCACGAAAAAACCCTCAACAAAGTAAGTCTAGAGGGAACAAACCTCAACATAATAAAGGCCATATATGAAAAACCCACAGCTAATATCATCCTCAAAGGGGAAAAACAGAGCTTTTCCTTTAGAGTCAGGAACAAGACAAAGCTAAGGAGTGTGATAATAGTAATATTATTCTTTGCCATGACAATGTATTATTAATATTAAATTAGGTAAAGAGTAAACCAACTTAAAAAAGTTCAAATGTACACACACATTTCACCTAAGTAAATTTTATATATTAAAAAAACCCTAAATAAAGACTTAACTCTAGTGATGTATGTGTTGAAGTTTTGAGGAAAACTGAATTTATGTCTGTAATTTTGAATGTATCAAAAACTGAAATAAAAAAAAAAAACTGAAATAGACTGAGACATGGATAAAAAGATAACTAAATTGATTGATATGTGATAAAACCAGTAAATTTAACTGTTAGTGTTAGAACCTAGGTGTTGAGTATGGGTGTTCACAGCAAAGTTCTTTCAAATTTGCTGTATATTTGAATATTTTGATAATAATACTTTGGAAAAATTAAACACCTATCTATACTGACACCACGATTCTATTCCTATTTACCTAAGAGAAATGAAAACATGTGTTCACAAGGGTGTTGTACAAGAAATAATAATATTCAAGAACTGACAAAAGCCCAGGTTCCAATAAACAGGTGAATGCATAAACAAATCGTGTTATTTTTACAAAATGGAAACAAACTACTCATATATGTAGCAACATGAATGAATCTCAACAATGTTATGTTGGTCGAAAAAAATAGCATAAATTAGTAGATATTGAAGGATTCCATTTATATAAAGCTTTAGAACACTCAAAACTAACTTTTAGTGGCATAAGTCAATGAAGTAGCTGTCTAAGGGGTGAGGGATCATTGCCTGGTGATTGAATCTTTCTATATATTGAATGGGTATCAACATTTATCAAAACTGATTTTACTGTATACCTAAGGTCTATGCATTTAAACATATGTAAATTATATCTAGAAAAAAATGAAAAGAAGGAATGGGTGTATGTATGCATGTATAACTTGGAATTTAGAAGGTTTATACATGTAAATGAAGACTCTGACATACATATGAAGACCAGTATAAGACCATGTTTCTCAAACTATAAGATCCATATAAGTCACCTGTTAGTCTAATTCATATTTCTGAGAATTTTTTGTTTTGCATTTTAACCAAATTCCCATGTCATGCCAATAGTACCCACAGACTTTACTTTGAATATAGTGAGGGTTACAAATGGGGATATTTAACCCAAATAAAAGACCTACTAAGGCAAAATCTTGTCTTCAGATATTTAAAGCAATCTCTTATAAAAGAAGGCTATACATTTTTCTCCCTTATATACATAAAATAGGATCAATGATTAACAATTTACAGGGAGGCAAATATGTAATCCGTGTAAATATATAATTTCAAACAATTAGATATGCTTAACAACGTAACTTATTATCTAAAAATAGGAGGCTATTCATGACTAGAATTGATCAAGCAATTCTTATCAACTCTTCAGAATACAGCAGAGAAGGTTTATACGTGTGTGTGTATGTGTTTAAATTTGCAGCAAGACTGCATTAAATTGCCTTTAAATTTCTATCCCATTTATGAGTCTGCAATGTGAGGAAGATACAACCATTGCAAAACAAATGCTATAGCCAACCTATAAGTTGTAAATGTTTTGACTCAGAGATAAGAGTATAAAAGAGATGAGTTGGGCTTGTTTAGTCAAGTAGGCAGACTCTTTAGAAAATTTCATTAAATTTATATTTAATACTTAATTTAACCACCAAAAATGCCTTCTTGAAATAATGTTGTCAGCCTTCATTAAATATTTGGATATCATACAACAATAAAATTATCTTTAATAAAAAAAACTAATCTTATTAGAATTTTTACTCTAGTTGGTCATTATTCCTATTCTTTGAATTTATGCAGAATGTTAAATTGTATTAATATAATGAAACATTCACAAACTTGCTCAAGATGCTAGCAGGAAAACTTACTCTCTTCCCTTTCCTGGAAAAAGACAATTTGTGCTACAACCAAAATAGCCTCATTTTGTTCCCCTTGTCATGCTGGAAGTAGGAAGATGTCATTCAAAAGAGTTAAGTATTCAGAAGATGTGCAAAATTACACAATTGGAACATTAGGACACATCATTAAACTACCCAAGTTACTTACCTGTCATCAATTGGTTTTATCCATAGATTTCCAAATTTCAATTTTATGTAACTGTCCATGTTAACTATTCCTTTTCAAATCTCACCAAACACAAGTGGAAACAATATTGTATTTGCAGAGATTAATTTTGAAATTTTCAAATAAATGATAATAAAATAATTTAATGTATATACTCTCAAGAGTAAAGAAATCTGTAATGTTTATTGAACACATTTAACTTAAATACATACTTTTCTATGATAAATATGATAGAATATAAAAACTGCATGAAGTGAATGTTGTAATTTGTACAGTCAAAAAGTAAATTGTTCTTTTTCAATTTAATTCCTTAATATTGACAAAGCACTAGAATTCCAAGGAAGGAAAATAAGAAGATTCCTTTGTTGTTGTTTAAAGAAACCTTGAGATTTTTGTCTTTTATTATAATATTTGGTCATCATTTATTTACGGTTTTATAATCGATACTTTCTGTTTGCCTGCTTTCCTAAGGACATCCAAGTCCTTAGGACTCTCCTAGTCTAGGCCACAAGTCACTTCAGCTTAGAAATGAAGCCAGGGGTGCCTGGATGGCTCAGTCAGTTAAATGTCTGTCTGTGGCTCAGCTCATGATCCCACGATCCCAGGATCTGGCCCTGCTTGGGCTTCCTCTTCAGTTGGGAGTCTGCTTCTCCCTCCTCTCTACCTGCTGTTCCCTTTGCTTGTGCTTTCTTTCTGTTAAATAAGTAAATAAAATCTTAAAAAAATAAAGATAAAAAACGTGGAGCCAAAAAAAGTGGGCTGAATTTTGGGTGCTACAGTAAATCACATTTTTATTGAATTTGATTTTCATCCTGACTGCTTATATCTTAACAAAAAAACTGATAAAGTTTACATCTCAGTGTCTATAAAAGTATAAGTGACAGCAATGTGAGCAATAGATATCAAATAGTACAATTGTCTGCCTTCACAAAGTAAAAAGGAAAAAATGTGGTTTCCTTGGGATTTCTTCCACAGTCAAATGTGAAAACTCATAATCAAAATTGGTAAAGGTCTTGTCATGCTTCTGTCTATACACATTATAAAAACAAAACCAAACAAAAATAATACCACAAAAATCCTTAACCTTTATCATCTATATTTCATATCAGGTTTCAGAAATGTATTAGAGAAAATAAAACTAATGTCTCAGGTGTTTTTTTTTTTGTTTTTGTTTTTTTTTTTTTTTTTACATTAAAGGAAAGGTGCTAAACTCAGTTATGTTCACTTAAAAGGAACATTTGGGAATCACTATGGTATTTATTTAAATATATGGCTAAACAAAATGGAAGATGCAATGAAATGTGTCCATGATGTAAAAATACATGTGTGTCAACATGTTATAAATCTTCAAAAAAGACAAAAGTGAAAAGAACAAATTTGGTTATTTGGTAATGCTAATATTGTCAACAATAGTTCCATTTATAAAGAGTACAACTAAAATTAATTTGATATGACTTTTCAGGTATAGAGTTTTATTAATAGACTAAGAGTAGGCTACATATTTTAAATTACGTAGGAGGAAATCACTTTAGTTAAGTATGTATTGCATTTGACTTATTAATAGTTATGTATAGTTTCAAATAAAATTCCTCAATATATCAAACATCTGCCTTTGACAATAGCATTTTATTGTTATATTTGTGGACCAATAATTTGAGTGATTTTTTAATGGTATTTGAAAAACTCTTTCATAGGATATCACTTATTAAGAATAGAGTATAAAAGTGAAGAAAACTCATGATTTGTCAGGCAATATATACTGTGAGTAAGGCATGGTCATTACTAGGAAAATTAAGCAAAAACTATAAAGTCTAACAAACTGATTAAGGAAATATAAAAGGAGTAAGTTTGATAAAGAATTGAAGGGCAAACTAAGTACTACATTGGTAGAAGTCTGAAACCAAGACAATCTTCAGGATTTCAGGAACTAGGGCTGAGTAGGTATCCATCGTTAGCATTTCCTTCCACTTATGATTCATTTTTTATCAACCTTCTTTATTTGCCCAAAATGCCTTTCTCCTTAATACTAAAATCATGGTTATCTTTTTTCTATGTTTAGCATTCTAGTTTAGAAATATTAGGTGAGGTCTCTGCTTTGCCTGGATTGAGCTACATACTAAAAGCTGTACTTGCTGGAGAAATAAAAGATTGGGACAGAAATCTACTTTTCAGTATATTTTGATAACCAGAGAAGAGGGGCATGCAAGTATGGTTCCGATTTAGACAACGTATAGTTCCGATTTAGACAACGTAATGGTAGCAAGTTATAAGGAAACAGAAAGATGACAAGAAAAAAATAAAAATGATATTCTCAGGGGGTGCCTGGGTGGCTCAGTCCTTTGAGCATCTGATACTTGATTTGCACTGAGGTCATGATCTCAGCGTTCTGGGATGGAGCTCCACACTGGGCTCCGTGCTCAGCAGGGAATCTGTTTCTCCCTCTGCCCCTCCTCCTGCTCATGTGCTCTCCCTCTCTCTCTAATAAAATCTTGAAAAATATATATATTCTCAGAAAATAAGAGGGCATTTTGAAAGCAAAAATTGCAATTTAAACAGTTTTGAAGAAAATGTAATATGTGCTAAAACTGACTTTTGTACTCAAAAGGAAAACTTCAAAATATAGTTGAGGCTATACTAGGAAATAGCAAGAGGTAAAATAAACTTCAGATAAGCAGCACATTTTGATAGAGATTCTAAATACCTCAAGAATTTAGAAAAGTAAAGAACACAGTGTATCCACACCTAATGGATTATACTTCACCAGGAGAGTGGTATTCAAGTTATGTAATATCTGCTTATTATTATTTTTAAATCAAGGGATTTGTGCTTGTATGTGTGAAATGTAAGTAATAAGAGGCAAAAATAAATGGGAAAAATATAAATAAGGACATTAAAGCAAATTATTAACAAAAAATAATAATTCAAATATCATCTGTAAATAAAGTAACAGAATATATACATTGATTCTTCATTGTCACTGGTACCCTTTAATTGTATTCTCATTGATACCCTTTAATCACATTTTCAAACATTTTCATCTTTCAACAAAATTTTAAGAAAAAAGTTTTATGCACACACTAGAAAATAATACATCTTTAAAAAGTCAAAGTTAATATTTTAATCTCAAGACTATATGGGTACTTTTTGTTCTTTTTGCTCCATTTTGCTGTGAATATACAACCTCTTAAAAAAAAAAAAACTCACTTCCTCTGTCTCCAAGCCACTTTCTAATCCAAGGATAACTATAGAGATAATATTATTTCTAATATCACCAAAATCTTTATGTAGTTGGATGTACATAGTTTCTATGGACATGCACATGATGATTTTATGATTATAACATACATGTTCTCAGCTTTGCATTTTCCTTTCTCAAATACAGTCTTTTTTGGTGGTGCCTGAGTGGCTCAGTTAGGTACCTGATGGAATCTTGATTTTTAGATGGGTTGTGATCTCAGGGTCATGAGATCAAGCCCCATAAATGTACACACACACACACACACACACACACACACACACAAACATATACATATAATCATTCTTTTGAAACTGGAACTTGTATTAGCTTCTTTGCTTTTAGTAATTGTATAGCATACCATTTATCAAATGTACCATGTTATGATAATTTCCTTTATTTCTATTTTATAAATCTCCTATGTATAAACTGCTTCCAGTTTTTTTTGTTACATACTTATACAGGCATAATAAACATCTAGAATTAGAATTACTGAATATATTGTAAACTTAGTTTGAGTATCATGCAATATATACTAGTTGTTTCACTAATACATATTTTCACCATGAGTTAATGAATGTTCCCCTATATCTGAATTGAAGACTCTGTGGTGCAGTAAACCTTAAAAATTTAGATCACTTTGGAGGAAGTTTGATTGAAATAAATGAAAATCCAAAAGGGACGTTGTAAAAACTGTACTAGGTACTCTCTGCTCTCCACAGTGTATCTTGAATTACAGTTCTAGGAGTCGTCTTTATGTAAATTTAGTAACACATTTCAGTTGAGAAAAAAAAAAAAGTGACCAAGATGATAAAACAGGCACTTTCCAAAGGTAAACAGATGAAAAGTACTGAATGAATTCTGAAGGGGCATGTTAGGTCCTGGATTCTAGTTACAGCTTTATCACCAGTTGACCTTGTGACTTTAAGTGAGTCATTTAAACATCTCTGGACCTCAATTTCATGATATACATAGTAAAGATCAAGGTATATTGTTGAATATCCCTTCCACAGCTGACTTTATATTAAAATTTTATAGAGCTAATATCCCAGCTACTTTGTTCATAAAAATTACTTTGTCTAATGGGAAAAAATAATTAGTCTTTGTCATTACACAATCAATACATTAAAATTTCTCTCATTGAGATTTCTGACTCTCCAAATTTAGAAATAAAGTAGAAAAGGTAAAGATATTTGATTAGTTGAAGTACATTTTCTCTAGCATAGCAACAGTTCTCAAGAAAAAAGCTTCCAGTAAAAGCAATTGATTGTGAGATAGCACAAAGTTCTTTGAATATTTGAATTAAAAATTAGGAAAGCAATACAATAAATATATACAATTTATGAATTAAATAGTATTTTAAAGTTAGTAGTATTGGCTTTTACTAATGGTGTTTGGTGAGGTTTTTTAGCAATTGGGCTTAGTTGACACTGAAGTCTTTTCTATTTCTAAAAATGAATAAGTATTAATCGTTAAGTCAGGTAAACAATGTCTGGGGCATCAACCTAGTGTTCAGGCCACATGCTATTCAGTCCTATTGAATTTTTAAAACCTCTTGAAATTTAAATTGGTAGACTTGGATCAAGTTTGAAAATAATACCAGCAGACGGCTCCGTTAGAAAGTGAGAAAGAAATCTCTGCACATAGATTAAGCCATAATTAATATTAAAATATTTAGAAATAGGTTATTTGGATAACACATTTAACTATAGTCATAATATCAATTTCCTTTAAAAATACAATGCAGAAAGGATTTCTAAAACATCATCTATATAAAAGACATAGTGACTTTTTTTAATCTTAGACATAAAGTCACAAATTCTATATTGATGTAATCTTAATCATTGAGGTTTTACTTAATTTACTTGACTCTAGGATTCATATTTGGGATATGATTTCTGCTTATATATTTTTGCTTTCTGAATGAATCAGTCATATAAAATACACCCTCAAATTGTGCCTAGATTAAAAAAAAATCCTACCATATAAACTTTTGTTAGTTTCCTTTATATCCTTTGGATATAAATAATACATTTTATACCAGGTAATTCCATTGTCATTTTTCCCCTATTACTACAATTATATTACTGAAACAATACGCAGCATTTTCTCAATTTTTAAATTTATCTTCAGGAAATTATATCATAAGATGGGCATATTTGACCTTAGTAGTATAAAAGTGAAAATAGAAAGTTTTCAGAAACTTTAAAATGTCTGCATGCTATCTAAATAAACAATGAGCTTGACTGTGGTAATACTTTCCACTAATTATTAGTTTTATCATTTTGAGTAGATTAATAGCAATGCACCTTTGTAATTAAATTCACTAAAGTTTCAAAGCTTTATTTAACTTACAATACCTAAACTATACTGAAATCACACTAAAACTCTAGATTAACTTGGTCTGTCATCGAATACAGGTCATTGGTAGACAGAAAATCAAACTGAACTATTAAGCTATTATTCAGACTTAACCACACATTTATTTGATTATAACATACATATATGAGGGGTATACATATTTCATGGTAATTTTCACAAGTAGTTGAAAATATCAAAGTCTTGGAGCTATTTATCATTTTGTGAAATTAATATATGAGCATCTATCATATATAAAATGCAATAGAATTAGTGATAAATGGTATCAAGAAAAGTTACAGTATGAGCCTTCATAACTTAAAACAAATGAAATAATTGAGCATGAAAGACAGAAGGGAGACTTTAGGAGAATGAAACAATAAACAGGTCCATTTAAAAAATGTTTTTGATACAAAAAGGAAAATGATATTTGTATAACATTTAATATGGAATAATGGGTCAAATCAGAAACTTCTATGTACGACATAGTGAAAGAAATCTACAATTACACTTAATTAAATAAATCAGTAAATAAAAACATTGAAAAATACATATCAGAAGATTCTAATGCTTACTCTCCCTCCTAGATCATTATTCCTGGGTAAACAAACTGACATAATGTGAGCAGCCTTATGGAGGATTCCATGTGGTGAGGAACTGGAGTCTCTAGCCAACAGCCTATGATGAACAAGGTCTGACAACGACTATGTGAGTGAAATTGAATGTGAGTCCTTTAGCACCAAATGTTGAGGTGACTGAAGATCTAATTGACAGCTTGATGGTAAGTTCATGAGGGACCTGAGTCAAAGTATGCAAGTAAACTCCTGGACTCCTGACCCACAGGAACTATGAGATGATAAATATTGCTTCAAGCAGCTATGTTTTGGTATAATTTGTTACACAGCAATTGATAATTCATACATTACCCAAATTCCACCAATAGGAAAAAATATATATATATACACATATATATATATATATATATATATGTATATATATATATTTAGCAATTGGGCTAAATTGCATATATATATATGCAATAAGAAAGAATGAAGCACAGCTACACAAAATAATATGGGGGCTTCCCACAGGTCTAGTAATGAACAAAAGAAGCCAAGCCAAAAGAACACATATTATAGCATTCTTTTCATGCCATGTTTAAACATATTAAACAAAACCAATATATATAGACAGAAGTCAAACTAATGGATACCTTGTGGAGTACTGAGTGGAAAGGGGCAAAAAGAATCCTTTAGGATCCTTTATAAATTAGTATCCTAATCCACATTTAGGGAACTGTGAATGTGGTATACCTTAATCTTTTAGGTATTTACATTATATACATAAATAAAAATTGAGATTTATACATAGGTTTGTATACTTTAGTATGTGTGCATTCTATCTCAATAAAAATAAATTTTAAAATGAGCACAGGAAATAAGGTGTGTTTTGAAAATATTATGTTTTCAAGATTTGCTCATGTTGATTTGAAGTAAAACTTCTCTAATCTGTCATGGAATAGATGGATGTAGGGATTTTAAGGCTCTGAATGATATGAGATCGTGTTATAGCTTTATGATTGTAAGTTTTATGTGTCAACTTTACTGGGCTAGGGATAGTAGCTGGTAAGACATATTTCTGACTGTATCTGTGAGGATGTTTGTGAGAGAGATTGACATTTGAATTGGTAGACTAAGTGAAGATTTCCAATCTCCAATGTGGGTGAGAATCATTCAATCCACTGAGGACTTGAGTAGAACAAAAAGTGGTGGAAGGGTGAATTGATTGGTGCTTGAGCTTGATCATTGATCATCTCTGGTCTTTGTACATCAGTACTTTTGTTCCCAGGCTTTCAGACTTGGATTAGGACTTCTACATTGGCTCCTCTGGTTCTTAGGCCTTTGGATCTGAACTGATATTAAACCAGACTTCCTTGGATCTCTAGCTTGCAGATGGCAGGTTGTGGGATTTCTCTGCCTTTATAATTGTGTGAGCCAATCCTTCATATAAGTTTCTTTCCATATGTTTATATAAATTGTATTGATTCTGTTTCTATAGACAACCTTAAGATGATAAGCTTTTAGAGTCATAAATATATGGATGTACTTAGAACCATCACAGTAAATTTGATGGCTCATGTCGAATATAGAGAGTGATCATGGAATGGAGCATAGATCATAGAATTCTGAAGAAAAGCAACATAAAAGGGCCAGGAAAGGGAAGATTAGTTTGCATAGAGGCCAAGGAGCACCAAAGTAGAATTAAGAGAATACTAGGTCATATAAACTGAAGTATCTTGGTTGTTTTTCAATAAGAAGGGAGAGCTCAACTGCATCCTATATTATTGGATGGCAGGTTAGGTAAGGATTGAATACTGTCTATTTAGATTATTGAAAAAGATTATTTCTAACCATGAAGAAAGTGGTTTCCTAAAAGAACGGTGAACTGAGGTCATCTCCATAAGATCTTGTGCCGAAGGATTTTCAATTCAGGATATAAAATAGAAACACATTTAAGTAAGTTTCTGGTTGTCATAAAATCTTTTCTCTAATTATATATTACAGTCCATCTGAACACACAAGAACCTGTCATACTTAGATCAGTAAAATAAAGTTGAATTCAGGCAAACAACCTGTTATTGTCAAAATGGTGCCAAATACCACTTTAGATTGAATGTAATACTTTCAACTAGTTATATTGGTGTCATACGGCTATAGTTACGAAATTTGCAACTCAGGAGTTTAGGGGCTTCACAAACTTTAAAAATCCTGAAAATGTATTGTCAACTCCTCTCCACTCGATGAGAACATATTTCCAAGTGGAATACAGGAAACTCAGTTAAATTGTATTTGCTATTACTCATGCATCTCTCCTGTTACAAGATATCTGCTTCTCTCATTCAAAAGAAAGAGGAAAGACTGTTTTGGAAAAATATTCCTCATTTCATCACTGTAGAACATTGCTTTCATAGGTGTGAAGTTAGATTTACCATTTCTCAAAAAACATTGATCCTTTTGCAATTTCAAGTTACTCAGGAAGATTGTTCACCCGAAATACCAGCCCAGTCCTACTTACCTGAGGAACAAATAAGGTTTATGTAGGGAATGGAGTGACAGAGGACATATGCTGTTATGGGTCACAACCAGTTGGAAAAGAATCTCTGAGGAAAAAGTATATTATCTTAGAAACGCTCTAGCTTAGTATACAATTACAGAACTGTGGATTATGGGTTTGAGTATAGCTGTGAAGACTCTTAGAATAAGAGTTAACTAGAATAGTTAACTTATAATAAGGTTTGAAAAACTCACTAGTGCTCTAAATTTAACTAGAATAAACTAGAATAAACTTAAACTTAACTAGAATAGTTAAAACTGTGGATTATGGGTTTGAGTATAGCTGTGAAGACTCTTAGAATAAGAGTTAACTAGAATAGTTAAAACTGTGGATTATGGGTTTGAGTATAGCTGTGAAGACTCTTAGAATAAGAGTTAACTAGAATAGTTAACTTATAATAAGGTTTGAAAAACTCACTAGTGCTCTAAACTTAACTAGAATAAACTAGAATAAACTTAAACTTAACTAGAATAGTTAAAACTGTGGATTATGGGTTTGAGTATAGCTGTGAAGACTCTTAGAATAAGAGTTAACTAGAATAGTTAACTTAATAGTTAAAACTGTGGATTATGGGTTTGAGTATACCTGTGAAGACTCTTAGAATAAGAGTTAACTAGAATAGTTAACTTATAATAAGGTTTGAAAAACTCACTAGTGCTCTAAACTTTCTTCATATACAATTCAAAATTAAATTTGGGAGAAAAGTTTGTTTGATAACTAAATCCAATAAGAAACTATTTGAATCTGGTTACAGTGTAAATGAACTATCTGTCCTCTCCCTGTAAAATAATTAACCTACTTAATATTGCCTATGCCTACATGTTATATTTAATTTCTCATTTGCCTTACTTATAGTTTATTTATTGTATTTATTCATACATCTCCATCATTTACAAAAGGAAAACGTTCAAAATAATGAAAAAGTTTTGAAGTCCTAATAATATATACTAACGGTAAATAGATTATTTTGCTATCAGTCATGTTTTTATACCTTTGCTTATGCAGATAGGTAACTTTTTTTAAAAAGCTTTTGTTTATTTATTTATTTAACAGAAGAGAGAGCAAGCACAAGCAGAGGGAGCAGCAGGGGGAACAGCAGAAAGAGAGGGAGAAGCAGACTCTGTGCTTAGCAAGGAGCCTATCTCAGGGCTTGATCCCGGGAACCTAGGATCATGACCTGAACCAAAGACAGACATTTAACTAACTGAGCCACCCAGACACCCCAATTACTAACTTTTAATATTGAATATTGGTGAATTATTTTTCTTGCTTAGAATCATGTTTAACATCATAAACTTAGACAATTATATCAAGAAAAGAAATGGTAGGTATGTGAAGAAAATACTGACAGCTTATCTGAAATTATGAATATATTGTCATAGTGGAGAGAGATATTAATCAACTAATGACAATCTAAAATTGAATATATGAGAAGTATTTTGAAGATTCAAAGATTTATCAATTTAGGATAAAAGGGAAAGTTTCCATGAGAAAAACATGTTTGTACTGAGTTATGATTAATTAAATAACATTATCTAGGTGAAGAGGAGAGGAATATAGATAGAATCTAAAGATATTTAAGTCATAAATTCTACAAAATTGAATAAATGGTTATGTGAATGTGAGAGAGAGGTATAGGGTACGCATGATCTGGAGTTGTATTGCTTATGTTACTTAGAAGAATGGTGGATGTCATTTGTTGTAACAGGTTATCCTGGGAGAGGTAACCTATGGGTGTTGAAGGGCATGATGTCCAGGAGGTGAGATTTATTTGTTGGCTTTGATGAGTGTTTCAACATCAATGACATGTCAAGTACTAATTAGATATATGAGCATATATTTCAGAGGAGATATCTGAGATGAATATATAAACTTGAAAGTCACCTGCATATAAATAGAAATATAAATAGAAACTGCGAGCTTTAATGTAGATGAGGTCAAATATGGAAGGGATACAGAGTATGATGAAAAGGGGATCTCAACCTGTGTTTGAAGAACTGAAATATTCAAATGGATTAAAGGATGAGCATGCAAATGAGATGTATACTGATCAAGCAGAGAAAAAAATGTGGTCTTTCAGAAAAGGGTGGTATCAATGAAGTCAAAGAAGGAGTGTTTTAAGGAAATGATTGGGTACTATCAAATGTTTGATGCATGGCTGAATAGTAAAGAGAAGGATTGGAAAATAATTCTTCAGTATAACAATATGGACGTTATTGGTGGCCTCCCCAAATACTGCATTTGTAGAATAATTGGGAAAAATTGAAGTCAGAGTAGTGTGGTAGCCATGAAGATGCATTTCACAGATCTGCTTTCACAGAAGCACATTTGACTGGCAGTTCCAGGTGTTGTCCTTTTAGATGCACCACTGTGTTTACAGTGGGCCATGCTTGCTAGGGGATGCTCCCCTCCAGTAACTGAGCACCTCAGGGTAAAAGCCTGATCATGTAGGACTCCTTCAATAAGTAACTTTCATTCAAGAACTGCCCACTGGTTTTGCCTCACCTTTCTTGGAACTATTTTGCATTCTAACACCCTTCTTATCAAATCCACTTTTCTTACCTCTGTCCTTCCTGAGTTGGGGGGTCTACATCATAGTATTAAGACTAAGGCAGTTAGCATTGGGAATGATCTGAGAAAATAGGTGGTAAGATAGGACTGGCTCATCTCCCCCAGGCAGGTGAGATCATCACAGTCCTGAGTGGTAGGTGGGGCACAGATAGATACCGAAGGAAGGTGGTGCCCAATTAGTAAAGATATCATGGGCTGCACTATAGGAAAGCATCCTTGTGGAAGGGAAAGTTGCTCCTGGTGTGATAACTCAGGCATAGAAGAAGTGGGGAGTAATGCCTACAAAGAGAGCTGGGTGGGCTACTTACTGCTAAGTTGTGTTCCTGGCCTGCCAGCCTTGAGAAAATATCTTAGTACTATTTATGCTGATGTGTTTGTATACATGTTGGAAATGAGAAGTTACAACAAAATGCCCTCTGAGAAGCTGACATGGCATTCAGAAAAAAATGGAAGATGAGCTTTACTAACAATTGTTCTGAACTCTTCTCTATACTATCAAATATTTTTCTAAGATAAACATTTGTCTTCAGGGGCAGCCCGGGTCGCTCAGCAGTTTAGCACCACCTTGATACTGGAGATGTGGGATCGAGTCCCACATCAGGCTCCCTGCATGGAGCCTGCTTCTCCCTCTGCCTGTGTCTTTGCCTCTTTCTCTCTCTCTTTCTCTCTCTCTCTCAACCCCTGTGTCTCTCATGAATAAATAAATAAAATCTGTAAAAAAAAAAAAAAAGAGAGAAATTTGTCTTCAGGAGAAAACATGATCCAAAGGCATGATTAAGAGCATCATTGGATCACTAGTTGATTATAAAACATTGATCTAATTTTAGAATGCTGTATTTAGTAGGAAATATCTTTACTATTATTTTTTTCTTGGGTTGTGACTGAGATCTCTAGTGTGAAGAGAATAGTATTAAGTGAGTAGGGGTATTATATGCCTACACAGCTTGAAGTTCAGAAGGAATCTTTAACCAAAGCGATAGGTACTACCTTATCAGAAATAAATGACATCATCACCGTTGCCAAGGCAGAGGAAACATAGATCTAGGATACATATTATCTAGAAGATGCCATTTAATTCAAAATAGTAAGTCTGAATTCAGGTGGAATCATAGTTTGTTTAGCCTTTACAAAAACAAAATTAAATCAGGTGGAACAGAACATTCAGAAAACTTAGGAACATTTGCGTGGAACAAAATTAGATTTAACAATTTTTTAAAAGTTGATGGTATAGATAAAATGTAAGATATTTCCAAGTTTACAAAAATGCATTTATATGAAAATATAAAATTTGCTTATATTTGGATATACAAACATGTATTCACAATGTGTATTATATATTCTTAACTTTTGATACTCTTTGAAGGGTTAAGTATACAATGGCAAAAGCCAGAGATATATCATTCTAATGAAGATTAAGAACTGAAATAAAATGGGCAAATCTACTTATCATGAGAGAAATAAATCTGTCATGAGGAAAAATATCAATTAACACAACATTCACTAAAACACACATAATATATATGAACATGCATAAAGAATTCAAACTATGCCAAAAATTAATCATAAAATCTAAATGTGAGTAGGTTCTAATAACATAATCAATAGGCTATCTCATTTCACTATATAAGCAAAATGGGCAAAATGACTCAGTAATGATTATTATACCAAGTATATATCTATATTTTTCATTTTAGTGAACTCTATGAATAATATATAAAGTTACAATGAAGGATTGAACCTGGAGCATATTCACACTTAAAGGATGCACATTCGATACTTTTCTCAGAAGATAGGACATTAACTTATTTTCTTTCAAACTTTGGCCACATTATATGTCTAGTTTAATAAGTACAAGAAACTTAAGCTTGGGCAACCCCAGGTGGCTTAGTGGTTTCGCACCACCTTCTGCCCAGGACGTGGTCCTGGAGATTGAGTCCCACGTCAGGCTCCCTGCATGGAGCCTGCTTCTCCTTCTGCCTGTGTCTCTGCCTCTTTCTCTCTGTGTCTCTCATGAATGAATAAAGTCTTTTTTTTTTTTAAAGAAACTCATGCTTTATTATATTTAAAGAAGAGCTACATTCCAAACCAGAGTACTGTTTGTATTTTGTGTTCTTACGTCCCCTGTTAAAAAACTTGGTCAATTTTCCCTTTCCATATATGAAGCCCAGTATAAGATTTATGATTTTCCAGAATTTGTCTCCTGTATACATCTTTTTTTTCAGTCATATCTTTCACTGGACAGCTCTATGAATTCTATTCCATAGATGTACACTATCCAAATAGATTAGTAACTATTCTTATACAGCTATTAAAATTAAATTTAAATCTATTGAAATGAAATAAAATTAAAATTTCAGTTTCTCAGAAACACTAGTCATTTTTAAGTGTTTGATGGCATATGTGTCTAGACTCTTCCATATTGTATAATTCAGACATAGAGGGCTTCCAAAATCACAGAAAATTATATTTCACAGGGCTGTTATAGACCTTCAGTCATTCATTTATTTATTCAACCATTAACTACTAATTTACTAAACGCTTGCAATGTATCAGGCACTGTCTTTAGTTTCAAAGATATAGTAATCAATACTGTGGATATAGTGCCTACTTTCATCAGGCTTATGTTCTTGAAATTGAGACAGACATAAAATATTGATCAACAAAACTATATGATAATGTATAAAGTATTAACCTATACTAGAGGAATTAATGTAGACTAATGCAAGAGAGTAGTAATAAGGAAAAACTTTCCTGAAGAAATAATGTTTCCTGAAAAATAAGTATGAGTTATCCAGGTAGAAAAAAATGAGAGAACACCCTTGTGGAGCATATCTGGCTAGAAGAGGAGTCGACTTTGGGCATAGAAGTTTGCATGTGTGAAAGCTGCAATGCAGGGAATGGGCGACACCAAACAAGCTGAGGTGGGTGATATCCAGACCTGATACAAAGATGTTTCAATGAAGGCCCCTTAAAGGTGCAAAACAATTGACTTGTTTATTTAACTGTGGAGAGTGAGAAATTTCTTAATTGTAATAACATGACCTTTGTGTGCTGATAGGTAACTCCCCCAACCTCCACCCACCCCACCCCACTTCCAACTTCAGCATGATGCATGGTAAAGAATGAGCCTGTGTCTTTGTTCTCTTCTGCTTCATCAGCTCCATGTGCCACATAGATGGCTGGGGCCTTTGCTCTTCAGATGTGCCTCTGAGAAGTAAGAGAAACACTGAAAAGATAGATACATTCATTTTGGCGTGTATCCCTGATTTTGTGTGTATCTTTATTCTCTGTCTTTGCTGGTTGGGTCAGCTGGGCTCAGACAGGAAAAAAGAAATCACACCAGTTATTTTAACAGAGAGAATGTAATATAGAGAATTGATTGAACAAGTATTGCACAGAGCTGTCCACTATAGCTGCTGCTGAAATCAAATATGATATTTGAAGTAGAGCCATGAAAGTGCCTTATACGTGCAGCTTGTGAAGCCAGGACTTTCATGGGCTATACTGCTTTGTCTCCATGTGTAGAGGTAACAGTTATTTAAAACAAACAGGGTTATCATGTTTAAATGAAGTCTCACTTGTCCAACCATCTTCATTGTTAAGTGGTGCCAGCCTAGAAGATAGTGAACTCATTTTCCAGGTGTTGAAGCTTTATAAATTGGCTTGTGATTTTAGCCAATTTGGTAGATTTCTGCTTTGATTGCTTTTCAATCAAAAAGCAATTCTGGCCTTTACTGACACCAATAGGAACAAGTAGACCTAAGTGGTTTATGATGGATCCAGGAGGATGTGGTTAAAAGTGCCATTTTCTGTGGTAGAGAAAACAGACACATGTTTGCTGGAAACACAATAAACTTAGTTTCAACAAGTTGAGCTTAAAAAACTAACGGTGTTTTGTAGAAATTCTGTGTGAAGATGCCTAGAAGGTGATTTGGGTTTACTGATAAGAATGGGGCTCAAAGGAAAATCTGTCCTGGATACACAGATCATGCTATTAGGGTGACTGAGATATCATAGGGGTAAAAATGAAGAGTTTTCCCAAATATAGAACACTATTTCTCTGGAACTCTAAAATTTAGAAGACAGGACAGGAAAATAGCTCATTCAGGAATTAAGGAAAAAATTAGAAAGATAAGGCACCTGGAGAAAGTTGTGTCATGGAAATCAAGATGATTCAAGAATGCAAAATACGGAGAAAATTACCCTCAATATCAAATGCTGCACTGGTAAAACACGTTCCGAGAAGAATCCACTAAATTAACAAGGAGACGATTGATACTTTGAGCAGTGGAGGATGAAACAAGATTTCACTGGTTTAAGAATGAATGTCAAATGAAGAAGTAAAGCCAATGAGATGAGATCATCCTTTCTTACAACTGCTGTTTAAACTATTGCAGTAGTCTGAATGTTAATAGAAGAAAGAACGAGCTGAACAGGGGGAGGAAGGCAAGGGTATAGAGGGCAAGCATCAGCAATTTGTACAACTTCCAATATTAGGAATATTAATCCTCAACTTAGAGTATTTTTGAAAAGTGTACTCTTTGTACCAGAAACTATCTTCATAATAACAGTAAATTTGGCATTAACTTCTAAATGGGATTCTTGATAAATTTTTGGAGCTTTCTTTTCTCTCACCACAATGTATATTAATTAGTTGGTTTGTTTTAGAAGACAAAGCCTTTGAACTCCAAAATGTAGGCAGACATTTTAAAAGGTTTCTCAGAAATGTCATTTTCATGTTCTAGTGAAATGCTATTAAGTCAGATTTAGGTATTATGACATACAGTGTGTTGTGAGTTTCTTTGAGCATGGCTTCAAACATCTGAAGACTGAAAGGCTCTGACTGCCCTGCTGACCCTCGTTTCAAACTCATACACACTCTACTTTAGGGCAGATCATAAGAGATTAATTTGTGGTTAGTTTCTGTGAACACAATCGGGTCCTTATGTGCTCAGGTAAAATTTTGTTCTCCCTCTTTTACTAAAATAATTGAGTAATGACCTTGACTTCTGGTTTCAGGTTTCACATATAAAAGGAGCTTGGATGTTGTCATTCTGTCCTAACAACAAACAAAAAGCTAAACAGACTGAAAAACCAACTCTTCTAGGACTTGTAAGAGAGGAGAAAATACAAGTCAAACTGCTATGTTTAAGTGGAAGAGACCAACTGGTAAACAAGTCATCGGGACCTACCAGAGCAGGGATCTCAACCAGAAACCTTTGAAGGGGAGAGGTCTGGAGTAGGAAAACCAGTACTGTAATTGATAAATTGCTAGAAGCTCAATTCTGATAACGCTGAGAGTTAAAAACTCCAGGGGTACACCAGTTGCAGAGGATCCCACACTTTTGTGAGGGCTACCTTCAGGAGCTCAGCCAGGAGACTAGCAGAGTAAAATTCCTCAGGCTTCCTTCAGGAGGAGGGGAAAAAAATCATTTTGAAAGAGGCCAGAGCACTCTGCTCTTCAGAAGGCTGGTCCCTGGGAAAACTAGTTAAATAAAACTTAACCTGCTGGGGGATTGTCAGATCCTAACTGAACTGGGGGAAGAGAAATACCCAACACCTGACAGCTGTGGTCATTCTGTTCCACCTAAGAGGGGAGGAAAAAACCCTGAGAAACACTTTTGAAATTTACAGTGCAGAAATATAGGCTCACTAAAAGATTCAGACATAATCATAGGCCCATAGAATACTTCCCCAACACCACACCTCACTGCCACATTACTAAAGGCTTATTTACAGCAATTCCTTTTACATTAATTCCTCAAACTACAATTTGACCTCAAACTACAATTTTTCTTGTCTCATTGGAAACACATAGTAGGGTGTTTAATGATTTTGTTGGTGGAACATACAGAAAATAAAATCTGCTAATTTTCTCACACATTTATTTATTTTTTATTTTTTGTAAAATGTAAATTGTTCCTTTGGCCCAATCCCATAAGTAACATGCTCACCTACAAACAGTTTACCGATAGAGAACATGTGGGCTTTTCTAATGAAATAAAAATTAGCACATGATAGGCACTTAGGCCTACAAAGCAGAGTTTTGCAATGGTTTCCTGGCATGTTACCCTGACAAGATGGCAAATGAGGTGTGGGACACAGAAGAAGTGTGTGAAAAGGACATAGTAAAATATGAGGGACAAAAGACCTTTGCTTATAAGAAATCTTGAAAGGGTTATATAAGGATGTAGGAATTAATGGATGACAAATGTGACAACCTCTGTGGTAAGTAACAAGATATATTACATTAAAATATCCAAATTATGTAAATTGCTTTGACTTTATATCTTTCAGAAACCATAAATCAAAGTTTAATTGAATATAAATGAAAAACATTAAATGATGTCATATTGCTAAAGTAATATTTTCAAAGTATAAGACTGTAAGAATTGCTTTTGTTTTCCAATTTCAGATAATTTTAAAAAAAGTCAATGTAATATATGTGCTTCATTCAATCCAAATCAGAATTCATCAAGTATGTATGATAAATGTGTTGCTCCACATAAAAACAAAATAATAAAAATAAATTAAGCCATTATACATAAGAATTTTAGGTAATTTCTTTTAATTGCTGTGCAACATCAATTATGTGAGGCACAGAAGGCTTTTAACCTAATTCTCAAACCTCTCAATGGCCTATACCTTTTTTTTATCTATGGACTCTAAGAAAATAACATTATAAAAAAGTGTTTTCCCCTGAATACTTATAAAGTTCCCCATGAACTCTCACTTGTGGTAGATAAAAATTTATTTTATAAATACAATTAAGAAGATAGTTTTTAAAAGATCTGGTATTCACATGTAATGTGAGATCACATTTATTACATTATTTATCACAGTTTTTTTTTCAAAAATACTTCTTGGTATTCTAATTGTTTTTAATAAATGTCAACACAATTTTTATTTTCAAATAAATGTATAATTATTTTCAACAAGAATACAGGGAAATATCCATGTTTCCTCATTGTTGGTATTTTGAATTCAACTATTTTCCTCTGCCAATAGCCACATGCTTAGGTAGTGCTGATTCTTGCAGTCAGTGGCTATGGGCCATGTGAAGATCATTTTGATGTCTGTACTTTAAAAAGGTAAATATGAGATGGTCTTACCATGGCATACTGGGTTTCTTGTAAAATAACTAGTTGCAAAACAAAAAGATTATCACATGCATAAAAAGTAATTCCAATGTCAGCCAGTTTGGTGATTTCTTTGTATGGCATATTCACTTCATTTTTAATATTTAAATATTAAATATCAAATGTCCTTATTACATGTGATGGGAATCCAGTATCTCCCAATAACTTCGCGTTGGTCAAGAGGCTTAAATTGCTCTTTATGATCAATATTCTGACTCCACTGAATCTTTCTATTCCTGCACAAAAGGTATACTGAATACGTCACTGCCTTTACAGTCCCCTAAAATAACACACTTTAAGAAGTTTTGAGTTAATGAGACTGGAGTTCTCTCCCAGCATATAGCTCATTATGGGAATCACTTTCTAGTAGAATATGCTGGTTTTGGGTATGGATTATTCTGCGTAAGAGTCAGGCTGTATGGAATTCTGGCTCCACTAAATCTGATGTCTGTGGCCATGTGTGTCTCAATTGACTTATCTGAAGATCACAAGAATTCTGAGTTAATTAATATCTGCAAGTTTTATTGCTAGCTTCCTTTCTGTTCTGTTTACTGTCACATTGCTCCTGCCCCCACACCTACTGATCTCAGAATCTTTAAAGTTTCTGCCGTTTTATCACATAGAGAAACCTTTTCTTCTTGATTTTTCTCCATAGCCCTTTTGGCCGTGACTTCAGGGTTGTTTTAACATCTCTAAAGGGTATCAAGATATTGCCCTAAACCAAGGTTTGGCAAGCTTTTTCAGTAAAGGGTAAGATGATAGGTATTCTAGGCTCTGCTGGCCTTAAGGCATCTGTCGCAACTGCTCAGTTCTGCTCTTCTAGCTCAAAAATAGTCGTAGAAATAGCCGTAGAAACATACCCAAATGGGAAGACTGTTCCAATAAAATTACAAAAACAGGTAGATTTGGCTGAGAAGCCATAGTTTGGCCACCCCTCTAATGAAACCTGAGTGTGTCGCAGTACAAATACCCATAGACTAGAGTTTGCTGATCTCCGCATTAAAGAAAGGCCGAATGATGTTTTGAGATAATTTTAAGAAATATTTTACAAATGGAACTTTATGTTCCATAAATGTCATATGCCATAAACAGTAAAACAATAAAATGAGCAGCATCTGAATTATCCAGTAGAGCATGACAGTACAGTTAAATTTCCCTCTGTTGCTCTTTTAATTGCATGACTTCTTTTTTTCAGGTTCCCCCACTGCCCCTTCTTACGCCTTTCTGAAAAGAATTACTAGTCATATACATTATTTTCTTGGTTTTTCTTATCGGTAGATATTTTTTGTGATATTTCTGTTTCATAAAATTGAGGTGAACACTGAATTAGCAAATAGAGAACCATTGCTCTTAGGCAAAATATGGAGACACACACACACACACACACACACACACACACACACACACACCTCACATAGATTACTGTCTTTAACCATAAAAACAACTCACCTTGATAAATTTGGTTTTATTTTTAAAAAGAGGAAACATAGTTCAGAAGTGTTACATGACTCGCCAGAGCCTGCTTCCTAATGCCAGAGTTGGGGTTCAGTCCCTGTCCAATTGGCTTCAGAGTGAGACTTTCTTGAACTACAAAGCACTGTCTTCTTCACCTTCTGGCCATCTCTGTGAGATCGGAAACAGGAGGCCAGAACCTCGCCTTGCTAGACCTCAATTGGAAACATGTGCTTAGTGACTCAAATTTTTCACTGTTCTGAGCATATCTGCAAATGATCATAAAGTGTCCTGACTACTGATTTTATGATTACAAATAAATTATAGCAAATAGGTAAATTACAAATACAGAATTTTAAACAGTGTTGACTGAGTTTTGTAAAATAAATATGCCTATTCTTTTTATTTTTATGTAATTGGTACCATATCAAATGCTTGCTGATTCATTCAGTTATTTATTACAATGTTACTGTCAGGCCACACATATTTTTGAGATTGTTACATTTGATTTGGCTGATTGTGGCTCATTCATTATACTTTTGTAATTTATTCTGATGTTTAGATATATAATTTCTTGTCCAGTCTTCTATCACATAGAATGTTCCTCACAGGAACATTTTGGCTGTTAGGAGTTTCTTGCTATTACAAATAATACTGGTATGAATATTCTGATTCATGACTATTAAAAAAAACTCTCCATGGGATATATTATCTTTATTTTTAATTATTTGATCATAGTTTCTATCTCTTTAATAATTTTATAGAAGGATAGCATTACTAGCTTTTCTAAATGATTCAGTAGTGATTATTATACCAAGTATGTATCCAAACTTTTCATTAATAGTTTTCTAATCCTAATCCAAACTAGCATACAGAGGATAAAACTAATTTAGCTATAATCTCTTAGATTTTAAAACCTAGTCTGATGCATTTCCAATGCATTGTTTAAATACTTTGCATTTATGATCATAAGTGTGAGCTGGCATATAACTTTGCTTTTATTACCATTTTATGGTCTGCTGTTAATAAAATGCCTCTTAAAATTAGATGGTGTTTTCAATTTTTCTAAACTTTTTAAAATTTGTGCATCTGTTCGTTAGAAATGTGGTAAAATATTTCTGTAAAACATATTCTTTTTTAATTTTTATTTTAAAATGGTAAACTTATTCACTAAATTTTCCCCAACAATAATTTGGAATGTATATTCTCTATTTCTAATTTTTTGGTGATTCCTTTTGAAATTTTACCATAATCTATTTAACTTTAAAAAGGTAGTCAATTGCTTTTTAGAACAATAAAAATATATTGGAATTCTTTGCTATTCATATCCCCATTACAGGCTTATATGCTATCATGATTCAACAATTAGATGTTACTACTACTTTCTGAATATATTTGTTTAAAATTTTATATATCTTCTTAAATTAGCATTTGCCTGCCAGGTTTTCTTGCTTCTCTTTTTAGATATCCTTTACTTTTTATTGAAATTCATCATATGTTTGTGTATGTGTGTGTATATATGTATACCTGTGATATCGATATTACTTTAGGGAGAGTCTATTCACAGTAAATTTTGTCAGGTTTTATTTATCTTGTTCTTGAAAGAGAGTTTGCTAGGTACACAAGTGAAAATTGATGAATCATTTCGTCCAGCATTTTGCATAAATTATTCTACAAACTTTGCCTCTCTTGGCTGTTGGAAAGTTTACTATTAATTGAATTGTAATTTTTGTTTTGTTTTGTAGATTACTTTTAATTATTATTAGCTGACATACACGTATGTATTTCTTTTAAATAATCCTGTTTGGGATATGTTAAAAATTTTTATTACCTATTTTCAAACATTTTTGTTTTTTTTTTCTCTTATAGACTACAATGTATCATAGCTATGCCCTAGACAACTTTAGGGAAAACTATATGATTAAGCTTGTATTCCAAGTTGGCCTCTAGAACAAAAGTTTATTCTGTAGACATCTTGGATTAATAACAAAGCCTTATGCTTTAAGAGACATGTAGCTATTTGCATAAGAATTAATAAGCACTACTGAAGAAGAAAAAGGTGGATACATTAAAATAGTTTTCACCTTTATACACATATATTTGATTGCCTTTTTTTGAGGTGGGGGGGCACTTGTGAGCTGTGGAGAAGGAGCAGAGGGAGAGGGGTAGAGAGAATCCCAAGCAGGTTCTGTGCCAGCTCAGCTGATGTCAAGAGTCAGATACTTACCCAACTGAGCCAGGTGCCACCTCTGCATACATTTGATTCTTGATCAACTATTTGTCTATCTCCCTTTCCTTTCATACATTGAAATTCAGGAAAGACTTAATATTATGTTTGTTTCTACATACATCATACTGGCTGAATGCTCCAGGCAATGGTGCCATAAAAGGATTTAGTGTTGGTCTCCACTGCTGGCATGTTGAACACTCAGCAGTGGTCATAGTCAGGAGGTCTTTGGTAAGTGGAAGACTATAATGCTCAGCTCATGTATTATCTACATCCCTGTTACCATGGCCAATTTGTTCATGAACCCACTGGGTAATGACAGAAGTGATTAGGAAAAGATGCTGACTGATATCCATAAACCAGGTCATTCTATCCACTCGTTAAAATCCTCTTCTTCTGAAGTCACCCTTTTGGGTGCATTCATGTGGTACACAATATCTTCATGTTTTCTGTCATTCTGAGAGATCTAGCTATACATGTCTTCCTTAAATTTTTTTGTCACCAGTTTTACAGTCATATTCCATCCAAGTCCCTGACCATCCAACCAAACATTTGTCTACAGTACAAGAATTGGTATATAATTACACATGGGGCCATTTCTCTTTCCAAACAAAGTGAACAGCCAGGTGCACTGCTTAAACTTCTGCCCACTGGGAGACTTTTCCTTCATCACTGCCCTTCATGGATGTCCCAGAAAATGTAACACTGCAGCTTTCCACTTTCTGGTAGTGCCTGTATATTATGCAGAACCATCTGTAAACTAGTCCTAAGTCTATTCTCCTGTCAACCAATCATAGAGAACTCCACATGGTGCCATAAGTACCAGCTGGAAGTGAGAAGCAATGTAGCAGAAGTAGAAACCATGAGGTCTCTTCTTCATATAATTTATTTATGCCTTTAGGTTCTCCTAGTGCCCAATGATGTCACTTCTGTTTGGTGATAGTGTTACTATGCATACCCAACTTTATGGCTTGTTAGGTCAGAAACACATGGCTCATGATGAACATCTCAGGTCACATGGTAAACTGGTGGTCCATGGTTAAGTGTTTAGTCTCTACAAAGGCCCAGTAATAGGCCAAGAGCTGATTCTCAAAAGGAGAATAGCTATTTGTGGAGGATGGCAGAGCTGTGGTCCAAAATGCTAATTGCTTGCATTTTGCAATTGTAAAGTGATTTACCTGTAGGAGTTTGCCATAGGTTATTTAAAATATCCCTACTTGCCAATGAACTTTAAGGACCATTGGATCTGCTGGATCTTATGGCCCAAGTGGCAGAGTAGCTTACACTTAAGGCTGGACATATTCCAGAGCCTTCTCTTCTGGGTCACACTCAAAATTGGCAGCTTTCCAAGTCCCTCAATAAAGGGGCCAGAGTAATATACCTAAATGAGGAATGTGTTGTCTCCAAATTCCAAAGAGGCTCACTATGGATTGAGCTTGTTTTTTTATTTAAGGAAAAGCAAGATACAAGGATTTCTCCTTTACCTTAGAATGGACGTCTCAATATGCCCCATATTAACAATGCCTAAAAGTTTCGCTGAGGTAAAAGACCTCTAAAGTTTGGTCACATTTAATTTTCATCCTATGGCATGTACATTTCTTACCAATAACTCTAAAGTAGTTTCTACTTCCGGCTCACTAGGTCCAATCAGCATAATATCATCAAACCAATGGAACTTTGTGACATCTTGTGGAAGAGAAAGTCAATCAGGGTCCCTGAGAAATACATGATGACATACAACTGGAGTCTTGACATACCCTTGAAGTAAGACAGTACTTCTGTTCTTGAAGATATCATATACAAAGTCACCTGGCTTCTTGCTTCTTAGAAATTGTTGGAGTATCCAGTGGTGATATTGTATATTGCTATATTGCTCCATTGCTAGATCATGTCACAGACAAATCAGTGTTCTTTACTATTAGAAATGGAGTCATTAGCATCTAAACTCTAATCAGATTAGAGAGCCAATCCAGAAGGCCCAAAACCAATTCAGAAAACTCATTTTTAAAATTCTGTTCTAGAACTCTTATCACTACCAAGAATCTGTATTAGTCAGGCTTCTCCAGAGAAATAGTAGAACCAGCATGTATGTGGGGGGGGGGGGGTGGAACTGTACATATACATACATACATACATACATACATGTATATACATAAAATAAGGAATTGGCCCACATGATTACAGATGTCAAGAAGACCTAATATCTGCTTTTGGCAAGCTGCAAACCCAGGAAAGCCATCGTTAAGGTTCTATTCCTTGTCCAAAATCCTCTGAGTCACGTGAATCAATGGTATAAATTCCCGTCTGAAAACCTACAGGCTAGATTTTGCAGCCAACTTTTCAGTTTAAATTCAAAAGCTGGAAAAGACTCCTACCCCCAATCAAGCAGTAAGGCAGAAGGAGTTCCTCTTATTCAGCCCTTTTGTCCTTTTCAGGTGCTTATTTGATTGGATGAAGATCTCCCACATGAGAGAGGGCATTAGGCTTTATCTACCAATTTAAATATTAATCTCATCTAGAAACACCCTAACAGACACACTTAGAATAATGTTTGACCAACAGTCTGGGTACCTCATGACCAGTTGATATAACATGAATCATCAGAGACTTTTGACCAGTTGATATAACATGAATCATCAGAGACTTTTCCCAGGGTTTTGAACCAAGGACATGACTTAACTGTCCAAAATAAAACAAAATAAAACACGCTAGTGATGTGTTGAAGCTGACTGAAATACAAGGGTAAAGTTAGGAAGATCTATTACAAGTAAAAATTCCCAGGGTGGCAGGGGTACCTGGGTGGCTTAGTGGTTGAGTGTCTGCCTTTCACTCAGGTTGTGATCCCAAGGTCCTGGGATCGAGTCCCATATTGGGCTCCCTGCTTCTCCCTCTGCCTATGTCTCTGCCTCACTCTGTATGTCTCTCATAAATAAATAAAATCTTAAAAAAATTTCCAAGGTGGCAGCTGTGGAGCTGTTGAGAAGTAATAAGAATCTTTATAGATTTTGGATGCCAAGCCAACAGAAGTAAGTATAGGTTGAAACCATACTAAAGGAGACAAGCACAATGCCAAGGTTTTTATTTTAAAAAATGGAAGAGTAGAGTTGACATGATATGATTTGCTGTAGTAACTAGGTAAGCAGATTTGGGAGAGAAGAGAACAAGATTTGCATTTGACACTTTAATATGAGATGTCTATTAGACACTCAAGCCATTATTCATTTATTGAGGTATTTGTTAATAATGAATTAAATTTTGACTTTTCCAAGAAGTTTGACAATTTTCATAGACACTCAAAAAAAGACTGAAATTGAAACTACACTTATGTATCGAAAGTTATGGTATATTTTAAGAGGTGCTCTACCTGGGCATTTACAAATCATGCTATATTTTTGAGAACCCAGTTTGACTTTACACAGCCTGGACTTATCACCATTCTTACCCGAACATGAAGCTATCTGCTGAGAAGTGGGAAAAAAAGAACATAGACCAGATAGATGTTTTTCAATGGTATGCCAGTCTTTCTATGACTTTGTCCCAAACTGCCTTTCTAGCTTCATTATTCATTGCCCTCAAGCATTTTTCCCCAATATTTTAGTTATTTCTGCCTGCTAAAGTCTTTTTCCTACCCTATATCTTTGCTCATGCTTATCTCTGAGTCTGAGAAGATCTGGTCTCCCATTTTCCAATTCTTAAAATCATTTACCTGAAAAACTTAAAACAGCTATTTTTTCCTCCATGAAAATTTTCTAATGTCAAAGTAAGTTATGTTTCCCCTATGCCTCCATCACATTTTTTTGAGATCAATAAATATTTTAAAATGCTGCCATGTATTCTAGTTTGCTATTACCTGCCTGTTTTTTTTTCTTTTTTCCCTTAGTAAGACTGCACTGATACCATAAACATATGAATAACGTTACTATGAGCATCACTTATTTTTGTATCCCCCAATACCTTGCACATAGTAGGTCTTAACATTTTGTGATTATTTCAGTCATTTGAGGAAGTAGGGTATTTTAACAGCAGTGAATAAATCAATAAATATTGCAAGCTTTCAAAAATCATTGTTATTTTAGACAATATTTCAACATACTCTAAAAATCACTTTAACTTGCTCCCCATAAATGCTTGGTACTATAGAAACAATTGTGAAATCCATGTTAAATATGAGTAATGAAAAAAAAATATCAGTAATGATCTGTATGCTCATTTTCAACATCATGTGCTTATTTCTTGATATCAGAGATTGGTATATTATTATTACATAGCAACAAGAACAACAACAAAAGCACACAGATATAATACCAACCAAACACAAGTGTAGTAGTAATTAAATCATGTATTTATGTGTGTAATGCTTATTTATTAATGTTTACATTTATATGTAAAATGTATAAACATTATTTAAAACCAATTTTAAAAAGTTTCTATTACGAAGCAGGAATAATTCATATGATTAGGCTATGAGGAGATAAAGGACTGATTTTTAACAATTTCGAATTCGCTCCATTATTCCTATGTAAATAACCCCATATTTAGAATTGCTTGTGGCTTCCACAGATTTGTAGTCTGACCAATACAGAGAATAATTGGATGTTTACCTCATTCTGTCCATGTACATTGTTACTATTTATACAATCATCATTAAGGACTAAATGATTTATTCAAAGAACCATCACAATTAAGTGTCTTTAAACAGGAGGAAAAATTTAATAATTGAATTATTTTCAAAATGTTGAAATAGCATCCTTTTATTATTTCTGAGTGATAAGAGAGAAAGTACAGTAGTAGGTTATATACCAAGATAATTAGACAACCTAAACTATGCAATCTTAGCCAAGTCTAAAAAAAGGTGAAAAAAATCATGTTAAGTAGCCAATATTAATGTCAAAAAGTACATGTAGTAAAACTGATGCACATTAGACACATTACTTTTCAACCCACTCAGTCCTCAGTCAGAACTAAGCTCTTATTTAGATGTTAATCTGGCATGATTAAATTATATCAAAATCCATGATAGAATTGGAAGGATAAGTTGAAAGTGGAGAGAAGCCACAGGAAAAAATCTGACAATTATAAAAGGAAAGCCAAAACTTTAACACAGAACCCAGAGCCTTCTCAAATACTTTCAATAACTTTTCTATATCTAGAGTCTGAAGATATGTTTTGATTGAGCACATTTGATGGCTTCATATTTAATACTGACAATAATTAGAAATGGGAAAACTGAAGAGAAAACTTATATTAGTTTGCATTATTTGCTGTGTGACCAAAGTGGATTAATATTCTCTTAAACACACAAACATTTTTACCTTGAAAACCCCAGAGGATCAGTTTGAGATCCCAAAATATTGAGGTAATTATTTCGACCTGGCCATCCAGACTCCTACATAGAGACTCTGAAGCAGACTCACTAACTCCTTTATAGAAAAAGATAACCACAATGCCTGTTGCAATAACCTGGATTTTCAAAGCTGTGAATAAGTACTATATTTATGAAGCAAAATGAGATAGGCTTTCTAATCAATAAGCTGAGAGGTAGAAATATACTCCTTCACAAATAAAGAATATATGTTACTCATTGAAATAGAACAACATGGATTATAACTGGGTCTTTAAGTGAACCAAAGAGCTGCTGCTGCTGGTGCTGTTTATCTTTAAAGAAACCATAATTTGTGAAAATAAAGACATTACAAAACATGAGAGAATAGCTATAATTCTGCAGTCATCCCTAAAAGAGGGAAAAAAACAATAGCAATATGTCACTTGATATTTTTTATTAGAAAAGTTTTCAGAAAGAAATGATAATAAACACAAATGTCATGCAATGAACAAATATGTATTATTTATGATTCAACACAATAGTTAACGTCACTAAACCTGCATCAAAACAAAGAAACTCCACATTGAAACATATTCATTGTTGCTATCATCCAAGGTGGATTGCCTGCTTCTCTCTCATTCTTTCTCCTCTGATTTATCCAACCATCCATCCATCCATCCATCCTTCTATCCAAGTTGTAATCAATCCACATGATCAATCTAACATGTATTGTGCTTTTTTAAGCACTTTTTTGCCCTTGATTAAATGCCCGCATCCACCCCTGTGATTTTCTTTGCTATGTATTAGGGAGTAGCTGGTGCTAGATTTCCTAGGATTCTAGTCAGTTGAACTGTAACTAGGGATGGCCCATGGAAGGGATTGTTGGGAGATTGTTGAGGTAGAGAAGGAGTAGATGAGTTGATCCTCCTCTCTATCTTGTATTACACGAGAGTGATTCTGTCTCCTCAGTGGGTGCAAATGTTCCCAGATAAACCGTGTAATCTGCTTCCTCCAGTCTATCATCCTGGGTCTGGGTCCTTCCAAAATCACTTCTTTTGTGCCTCCAGCCTGGAGGTCATGTAGCTCCTTGATATTGCTAATCTGTGGGCTGATCCATTCTCCCCCTTTAGGCATTCTTAGCTTTTATTTCACTTGAATAACCAATCCTCTGTTGTTTGCATATTACATATTCTCTGAATTACTCTGTTTAAATACTCAGGTGGTTTATGTTATCTGGTTAGACCTGATTAACACAGCAAACTAAGCATTTAACTCTTCATTCTAAAATGGTGTTTTGGATGCAGTGTGAATAAAATAAGTAATATTTGAATATATTTTCCATTTTCTTTGTGAAATAAAGGGACTTCTGGTCCTGCTAGTTGGGGGTCTTCCATTCCCCTTTAGGGGATTTGCTTATTGGAAGATACATTTTTATCATGATAAACGTTGGACTAGTTGTGAGATCATGCTCATAGAAAGAAGTGTATGGGTCTGTTTTGTCTGCAGGAAATTTTTTTAAAAAGATATATTTTAAGAAATATCATTATGTGCTACATTTATGTTCTTTAACAATGTAAAATAAATAAGAGTTGTTTTAAAAGGAATGTTTGTGGTACTGTGTATCTTTGAACATATGTATCACATGGGTTATTCTAGAGGAAACAAGAACTGTTGCTCATAATGGAAGTAGTGATGGTTTATTGCAAAAACACTTTTTCATTCTATTCCATCTGTTCTGCCTTCCTTCACTCGGTCTCCTTTTTCTTTTCTTTTTTGTAATTTTGTTTTTTTAACAGGTGATTTTTTATTTAGAAGTTTTGAAACCAAAGTTATGGTTAATTCTGAAAATATATTTAACAATAATATTAATAGATAACATTTATTTTCTGCTGATTACATGACAGGTACTGGTACACATGCCTCATAAATAAGACCTTATTGAATGCCCACCAGGATCCTCTGAGCTCAGCAACATTATTGTCCTCATTTCATAGCAGAAAGAACAGGTTTAGAGGTCAAATTGAAACTCTGCATTCTGACTTCAAGTACTAAGCTTTTAGCTATTATGCTAAGCAGAAAATGCCAGGATTTACTGAATATTATGAAAATATACTTGAAAGTAAGTTTGTAAGTTTTTAAATTTCAGATAAGAATAGTGCAATTTGGGAATGATAGACTTTGCCATTAACATGGCTAATAGGAAATAGAAGTAAATAACTCCTTAGCTTCCATATTGAATTGTAGAGAGAAATTTCATAGATAAAATATATTTAACATCCTCCAGAAGCAAATATTTAGAGAAATAGGTGAAAACTGTATTCACAAAATTAGAATGAGCTGAACGATTATAGTCAATTATTTTCTGAGAGATTTATCCACAGAAACAACAAAAAGAATGTACTTGTTTGACTTACTTGTTTAAGAAGTACAAATGAGATCACAAAAATAACTTTATTGTATTTTACTTCTTTTGTATTCTAAATATTGATCAAGGTTCTATATGCAAAATTTCAAAGTCACTTCTTTCTCTTTTTTTAAAAAAACTAGTCCTGTGAATTTTTTTCATATACCTATTATTGGTAAAAATCAAACTCATTAGAAAATTATTATTGACTTGAAGAAGATGACAGATGTACATAAATCCTTGCTATCTTTTGGGGATTATATTTCATGCTGAGTTAATGGTCTAATAATTCAGAATGATATTTTCATAACCAAGTGGTTAAATGTCTGATTACCTAAGATACGATTTGTACTCTGTGAAAAATCTATGGATTCATTATTGAAGTTAAAAAGTAGGATTTTACTCAGAGTTTTTGTCTAAGTTTCCCTTTTCAAGTCTGTCCTTGGTCCGTCCTTTCTGTTTAAGGTTTATTTTTTCACATAAGAGATAAACTCCTTTCCTGTTACTCATCTGCATCCATCCCTCTTTTTCTGAAAGAACCAGTTCAATTTCTAATTACAATCTCAGTCCTTATGAGAAGTACGAGGCTCTTTTTTATAGCTGAGTTCAATGGGCACTATTCTCTTCTCTTACCATCATAGCACATACATGTCACTCCCATTTATCTAAGGATCATTTAACCAAAAATAAAAAACTAGGACAGAAAAAAAAAAAAAGAAGAAGAGAGCTGTCAAAGTTTTCATTAGGATATCTACCATATCAGGAATCTAAGAGCCACAGGAAGTACCATAATATCCAAACACCATCCAAATGGTAGTTTTGGAATTCTCCCATAATCCTTGCTCAAATATTTGCCATTCTACATTCTAGTTCATCTTATGAATATTTCTTCTCAATTTTCCCTGGAACTTGCCCATTACTCTTGCTATGTGTTGAAATGGCCCCCCAAAGAACTATGTTTAAGTCTTATACTCCATATCTGTGAATGTGACTTTATTTGGAAATAAGCTCTTTGCAGATGTAGTCAAGTTAAGATGAGGGCATCAGGGTGAGTCCTAATCCAATATGGCAAGTGTCCTTATATAAGAGCTATATTTGGACATAAAATATACACAAAGAAGAATGAATGCCATGTGAAGACAGAGGCAGAAATTGGAATTATACTGCCAGAAGATAGGGAACAAATGAAGGTACAAAAAGATGGAGGAGTCAAGGAAAGTTCCTTCTCTATAGGTTTCAGAACCAGCATAGCCTAGTCAACTACTTGATTTTGGAATTCTAACCTCTAGTACTCTGATACAATACATTTCTTTTGTTTTAAGTCACTCAGTTTTTGGTACTTTGTTATGGCAGCCTTAAGAAGCTAACTAACCCTTGACTTCAATCATAAAATGTAAACACTTTGAATAATATACCCTCTACTGAGGTTGACAACTGTCTTAGTAGGGTTATTGTAACAAAAATACCATAGACTAGGGTGGCTTACACATTTACTTCTCAAAGTTCTGGAGTCCAGGAGATCCAAGATCAATGCACTGGCATATCTGATATATGATGAGATGCCTTTTCTTGGTTTTCAGATAGCTATCTTCTCCTTGTGTCCTCACATTGCAGAAAACAGAAAAAGAAGGAACAAGCTCTCATGTCTCTTCTGAGAAGGACACAAATACCATTCATGAGGATTTCACTCTCATGTCCTAATTACCTCCCAGAGGCCTCCTACTGATATGACATTGATGGTTAGGATTTCAATATACAAATTTTGGAGGGACATAAACATGTATTCCTATGACCAAACTTTTAGCTAGCTCACTCAATGGATTTGTCTCTGCCATTAGAGGCACACTAGTGACAGTGCACACCAGTCCAAAAACTAGCATACTCCTCATATCATGAATATGGATATAAAAAGTTCATCAGCTGAAGCTCATGAATTTCATTCTTAGATTGACCTTTATGTCCTTATCATTACCCCACTCTGCTTTTATATTCAACTCTAAGAAAATAAGTTCATTTGATTCCCCTGCTCCATAGATGATTAGAAACAGCAAATTGAGTGGGAAGGAATGGATTCAAGAAATAGAATAGGAATTATTACAGAGCCATGTAGTGGCAAATTTAGAAACTGCCTTAGAATGTAGACTCTTACTGATAACGTTCTGGAGATTAGGAATCTGACTTAATCTTCCAAGACTCACTTTCTTCATCTGCTAAATGGAAAACCATAACACCATTATTATTATAATTAGTGATGTAACATTTGATGAGTACCAGCACAGATATGTAGTAAGAATTATTGTCAGTTCAATTTTTCCTCATTTTGCTTCATAATGTATACCAGTCTAGCAACAGTAATTTTAAGGAAGAAGCCTTTTCATATATTTCCATTTAGTGCTGAAATTGCTAAACATGTATTTGACCTTGAATCTTCAATAAAACGATTTAGTTATAATAAATAATTATCAAGAATTTATGCAATCTATTTTGGAGCTAGTATCAGATTTCTAATGCTGCTGTAACAAATTGCCATGAATTCTGTGGCTTAGAAGAATACACATTTATAACTCTAACATTTGGTAGGTTTGAAATGTGATACAGGTTTCTCCAGACTAAGGTGCAAATGTCAGTGGATCTGTGTTCCTTTCTGGACACAGGGTAGGATTTTTTCTGCCTTTTCTAACTTCTTAGAGGCATCCTGCATGTCTTGGCTCATGGACCCTTTCATCTTCAAAATGAACATTGTAATTCCCTGACTTCCCATAGTCACATGTCTTTCTCTGACTACATCCAGGAATGATTCTCTACTTTTAAGAAATGTGATTTGACTGGTTCCAAGTGGGTAATTTAGAATAATCTCCCTATCTCAATATCTTTAACTTTAATAACAGTTTGAAAGTCCTTTTTTATCATTTAAGGTAGCAGATTCACAGTTCCGTGGATTAAGATGTGGACATCTTTGGAGTGTGGAGTGGGAGATGGGAACATTATTCTGCTTACCACAAAATTCTTTAATCCCTACATGAGTTTCTAAATTACCTTGAATATTCATTACATATAATGGCTATTTTTAAGAAATTTTAGCTAAATAATGTTGAATATTATTTTTGGAATCTATTTGATGCTTGATAATTAGTGGAATCTCTGACATCTATTAATATTCATGAGTGTACACTAGACCCATCACATACCTAACTATTCCTGTTAGCGAAGCCCTCTTAAATATTATAGTGATGTAGTAAATGTTAATTGCCTCTAAAATTTAGATTATTTTCTAGTTGGAGTACCCACTGCTCTTATAATGCTTCCCAGAGTTGTTAAATTTATTTATTTTTTGTGCTAATTCTAAATTCCTATTCCATAAATGGAAATTTGTGAAATGTATTACCACAAATGTCAAAGCCTCAAAATAGAGAGTAAAAATGAGGAAAAAAATAAAGTTGATTAAGGCGACATGTAAATTTTCTCCAATTTTACTATATTTATTATTATTTTTAAATGGGAATAACATTGTCTTTTCTCCTACATTCTCAGAGTTCTAAACAGATTAATCAAAAACTAAATCTACTAAGGATTTACACAATGCCTATAACTTTTTATATATTTGAACTCTAAGACCTTTACAGACAAAAAGAGAACAATAGTTTCTAGATATAGCTAGTTTAGTCCTTTTAAAACAAAGATATGTTAAGAGCTAGACATAACTGAGTTCTAGAATTATTATATTACTTCAACATAGTTATAAAGCTGGTTGCCAAGGTAAATTGAATCCCACCTTGGACATACTAAAACACTTAGGGGAAGAAATCATACATTGAGACTGGACTGGTGTGTACTCATCTACAATTTATGCAACCAATATTTATTTGGTGCCAGGCATTGTACTAATCACTGCAGAGTGGAGGATAAAAAAAGATCTTCTAATGTCCTCAGAGTTTACTAATAAACTAAAGCAAATTTGTCATATAAATATGCTTTTATCCCTTTCAGAACCCTTCTACTATTTCCCTGATGTCCCCATCATTTCTTTTCCCTAATCAACTTTGCTCTCCTTAAACAATAATTCACTCAACTTAGGAGTTAACTCTAGCTTTTATTATCAAATGTATCCTTAATAGAATTCCACTGAAATGGGAAAAATCTAGAAAATTAAATAATGTCAAAAGTTTAGTGAAGAATTTAAAAGTGTGTGATTTTAGCAAGAAGAAAGATAGGGTAAAGAGGTCTATAATAAGCATATTCAGAAAGTCCCATTTTAAGTAAATTCAATACTAATTAATTTTAGAACTTGACAAATTTAGACCTTGTTTATTATAATATACAATAAATTTACTATTATAAAATGACAATTATGAGTAAAGAGAATATGTAATATTTATTCTAATTTCAATTTTATGAATGCTTGTGTATTCTCTTCTAGAAATAATGTTTCATCGAAATAAAGGAAAAGAAGGTATTAAGTTGACATCACCAAATTGGGACAACCCCCACCATCACCACCACTGCCATCAAAGAAATAGCTATGGACAATTCATTTCATAGAAGTAGAGAGTTGAGAAGCAAATATTTTATTTTTATCAACTGGTATTCCATACTGCCTCATTTTGTGAATTAAAAGCAAATCATTCATTGATAATGATATATGCCACTTTTTTCTTCTAAGAAGCTAAGAATATTTAATTTCTTTCTACTTCAGATTTTTTATTACAAAGTTTAAAGAAAAAGAATCATAATGCCCACCATTGCCCCACCATGCCCACCATTGCCCCATGTTATAAATAAGATCTGTTAAAACATTTTGATCTCTTGTGATAAAGATTATTAAGTATACAATGCCATTATTAACCACACATTGATTTCAAGATGCCCATATTGAATAACTTTAAACTTTAGAAACCTTCACTGCTGTTTTGAACAGAGTATTTGTTTAGAGAGAAAGCATGCATTTTGAAACCTCAAAATTGAAATGTCAGATAGTTACTTATAGTGCATTCATTTGAGCCATAAATGAAAGAAGGAAAAATGTGCATTCCACTTACACTACTCAGTACTTTCTCCTTACCATCTATTCTATTTTTTAATGCATTAAAATTACTCTTTGGGTAAAGTGTCCATTTAAATGATTGCTATGTTTTAAACAATTTTTTAAAATGTGATGGAATGGCCATTTCTCATGCAGTCCAGGTGTTCTGGGCTAATTTTATGGTTTAAGTGACGTCAGCAGCAGGGAGAGTGACCGTAGGAAATAGTACCACTAACCATAGAAGACCAAAAAGCCAAAAGTCAATATTTGTTTTTTTTTTCCTTTTTCTTCAATTAAAGTAATTTTTGCTATATTCAGAATGCTTTCTTTCATTCAACAAATGGTTGGTCTACCTACAATTCATCAGTTGGCTGTAATATATCTTAAAATGCAACATGGCTTGTTAAAGAGTCAACCTACATTTTAATTTCTTCTTTGACTTTTTTTTTTTAATTTCTTAGAGCCTTTGAGTCACTCTAGCAAAGAAATAAGTGTTTTTTATCCACCAAGATTAAAATGGTTACTCTCTTTAAGGGGATCATTTAGACCATGTCCCAAACCAATGTTTCAGACTTTGATTTTAGATCTCATTTTGAAAGACAAACAAAATAGCTGTCATAGATGCACATAACTATATTGTTACTGAGAGAAACTGTGTCTAAGAACACATAGATCTCATTGTGGCTTTACTATTAAGCTCATTAGCATAAATATCGATCGTCTATTTCTTCTAACAACCATTGTTATTACCACTATAGTTGGTAAAGTAACACTTGGCAACTCTATGATGATATCTGAATGGAATGCGTAGCTTTCCAGTCACACAAATCTCATGATAATTAAGACCTTCTTCTCTTATTTTGTTTTATTTATAATTTCTATCTCCATCTCTATTTAAATCTTTATTTCCTTCTCTCCTGATTACAGAGCAGAGAGGTCTAAGCGATTTGGATTGAAAGGGAAAAACATTCCCTGGGCTATAAACTTAATTCCCTCTTCTAATAAACAGCCACTTCATTTATTGTTACAGGGAGGAGGGGCAGGAGGAGGGGAGGTAAATATGTCTTAACCAAAGTCAAGTGACAGGCCTCCTTCTTGGTTGATCATCCTGTTTCTCATGCTAATACTACCTGGTATACAGTCTCCTTTCTGGGATAAGTTTCATAAGCAGCCAGCTATGTTGCTGTGCTTGTGAGGGTGGTTCAGAAGGGATCAACACACACCCTCCAAGTGTTGCTGGTTTGTGAGACTCAGTGCTGCTAAGCTGAATTCCTGCACTTTCCCAGTCAGTGTTGATGGCCAGTTGTCTTTCCTGTGGTTACAATCAGGTCTCTCTGTCTGGTAAAATGTTCTGTTATGTAATGTATGGGTCACATGGCTCAAGTTTAGGTGACTACTTCATTCAGCCTCATCATGCTAAATAATGAGAGTACAGGTATCTCTGTCCTGCCATGCTGTTAGTCCCAGGAAATCTCCCTAATATATCAGTTTCTAATGGAACAGGGACATATCAGTAGGTCTCTTCACTAATAGTTATACAACATAGCAGCTGAACATTTATTTTTATTTTTTTAAAGATTTTTGTTTCTTTATTCATGAGAGACACATAAAGAGAGGCAGAGACACAGGCAGAGGGAGAAGCAGGCTCCCTGCAGGGAGCCCAATGTGAAACTCGATCCCAGGACCCTAGGATGACAACTTCAGCTAAAGCCAGATGCTCAAACACTGAGCCACCCAGGTGTCCCAAATATCAATCTTTAATTGTTGTAGGTCCAACTGATGTATATAGTGATTCTCTTATGGACTCCATTCTGTTGCCTTAGAGAGAATAAAGCAGCCCCTAGACTACCTCTCCCTCTCTCTCTGTCCAAGAATACTGTACCCCTAAACAGCTTCCACATGACTCCTCATTCTCTGTTTTTTATAAGTTTTTGTTTATTTAAGGAATTCCTACACCCAGTGTGGAGCTCAAACAACCCTAAGATCAAGAGTCGCGTGGTCTTCTGACTGAGCCAGCCTGGCACCCCTTCATTCCCTTTTTGAATAAAAGGGGGACTCTGGGATTAAGTGTGTTGATTCTACTCAACAGTAGAATCAACATGTGACCATGATCTTCCAGGATAGTAGGCTTCAAGACCATAATATTCTTAGAACTTAAAATTGACTTTGCAAATATTTTTTTAAGATTTATTTATTCATGAGAGATAGAGAGAGAGAGAGAGGCAGAGACACAGGCAGAGAGAGAAGCAGGCTCCCTGTGAGGACCCAGATGTGGGACTCGATCCTGGGACTCCAGGATCATGCCTTTGGCCGAAGGCCAGCGCTGAACCACTGAGCCACCCAGGCGTCCCCTGACTTTGTATTTATTTATTTATTTATTTATTTATTTATTTATTTAGATTTTATTTGTTTATTCATGAGAAACAGAGAGAGAGAGGCAGAGACACATGCAAAGGAGAAGCAGGCTCCATGCAGGCAGCCTGATGCAGGACTCAATCCTGGGTCTCCAGGACCACGCCCTGGGCCGAAGGCAGATGGTCAACTGCTGAGCCACCCAATGATTCCCTGCAAATATTTGTTGAAGACCAACAATATGGAAGGAACTATTCTACATGGTAAAACAGTATGCTGGTAAAACAGCATGAACAATTTTCCCCTTATGGATTGAAATTCCTATAAGAAAAAAAAAAAACTTGAGTAGATAAAGATACAGTATTTTGAAAGTGGTATATCTTGAAGGCTTTAATGGTGGTGGTGCTATTCAAAATATAGCAATTACTCCCCTCCAGCAACCATCAGTTTGTCCCCTATAGTTAAAAGTCTCCTATGGTTTGCCATCCTCTCTGTTTTAATCTTTTTTTCCCTGTTGCTTGAAGGGACATGAAGTAACTGGGTGATGAGCATTAAGGAGGGCACTTGATATAATGAGCACTGGGTGTTATATGCAACTGATGAATCACTAAATTCTGTAACTAATAATATGCTGTATGTTAACTAACTCAAATTCAAATAAAATAAAATACATAATTACTGAAAGCCATATGGATAAAGATTATTTGGGTAGAGGCATGAGGAAGGTAAAGGATCATGGGTAGGGGTAGGAAGGCTAAAGGGGAAGGGAGATTCTAGACAGATGAAAAACAAAGTGCAAACCCCCGATACAACAACATGGGAATTTGTTCATGAAACTTAACATAATATGGGGTTATTTCCTGGAAATTTTTGTTTTGTTTGTTTTCAATTATTTTCTCCAGTACAAATGAAGGTGCTTGACACCATCACACTGCTCCACAATATTAAGGCCGGCCAGCCTTCAACTTTTGTGGACATGACAAAACTATTTGAGCAGAATCCTGCTGTTTTTTTTTTTTTTTTAAGACTATCCTGCTGTTATTTTTTTAATAATAAACTTATTTTTTATTGGTGTTCAATTTGCCAACATACAGAATACCACCCAGTGCTCCAGGCTGTTGTTTTTTTAAAGACTTTATTTATTTAGTCATGAGTGACCCAGAGAAAGAGAGTGAGAGAGAGAGAGAGAGAGAGATACAGAGAGAGGCAGAGACATAGAGGGAGAAGTGGGCTCCCCACAAAGAGCCTGATACAAGACTCAATCCTGGACCCCAGGATCATGCCCTGAGCTGAAGGCAGACACTCAGCTGCTGAGCCACCCACGTGCCCTAGGATCCTGTTGTTATTAACATTAATATCAAGCCATGTTCTTTAACACATTGAGAACTTTTTTTAACTGAGATATAATTCACATGTAGCATGATATTACTGTTAGATCTATTGTTTAGTCATTATTGCAGAATGATCACCAGGTAATTCTAGTTAACATCTGCCATCATACATAGTTACGTTGTTTCGCTTGTGATAAGAACTTTTAAGATGGTCTTAGTGACTTTCAAACATGCAATGCAGTATTATTAGCTATAGTCACCATGCTGTGCATTATAAACCTGTGACTTATTTATTTTATATAAACCCTTTTTTTGTTTTTTGTTTGTTTTTGTTTTTTTATAAATCTCTTTTATATAGAAACTTACACTCCCTACTTCTTAGCATACAATGGATGCAAATAAACACCTGTCTGCTAAATATGCAAATTAAAACTATATATTAGAGCTGGATAATTTATTTTGAGGATGAGTAATTGGACCATTTTTTTCGTTAAGTCTCCACAACTGAATTTGCTCTGAATTTCTTGGTCATCAAGATCTACCCAATGAGCCTCTTAAAGGATGGGGCCAAGCCATACATCCAATAATCTTGTCCAGGAAGTAGTTGGTTATTGAGAGCTTTTGTAAAGAGTTTCCAGGCACTATGAAAAGAACTGTACATATAATTTCATCTTAACTTTAGTTTGGCTTTTAATATCTTCTAATGACAGGAAATGAGATTTTTAGAAATTATTGTACTACTGTAGATTAAAATAGTATTGGGAAGGTATAGAGTCTGTTGTGTTTTTTTTAATATTTATTTATCTATTTATTTATTTGAGAGAGAGAGTATGAACGGGTGGGGGTAGAGGGAGAGAGAATCTCAAGCAGACTCTATATGCTGAGCACAGAGCCTGATATGGGGCTGAGTCCCTGAGATCAGGACCCAAGCTAAACTCAAGAGCTGGATGTTTAACCCTCTGTGCCACCCAGGTGTCCCTAAAGTTTGATGTCTACAAAGAATCTTGATTCTGTTATAGACAAACCAATCACACATTCAAAGAACTGAAAAAGAGAGTAAGGGAAAGGATTTGATGTTCCAAAAAATTGGAGGCCTATACTATGACATTTTCAATGCTTTTTTCCTCTAAATATTTTGATCATTTCTTGGTTAAGTTTTGGGAAGGGGAAAGTAACAGAGCCTGTTCTAACCTAGATTTGCCATTTGTTAGTTTTGTGACATCAGGTAACCTCTCTGAGGCTCTTTCAGATTCATCATCCGTATAACAACAACACCTATCTTGTAGGTGAGTGAAAGGGGCAAATAAGAAAATGCAAAGACCTGAGCAAAAACATATTAAGAACTCAGCAAAATGTAGATAGCACCATACTTGATTAGCAGAAAAAAATCTTAGATATAGAATCTAGAATCCAAAATCAGATCTGCCTCATTCTAAAGTCTAGACATTGAACCCTGCACACAAAGCCACCTACATAATTTTTCAAGCAGGGAACCCTGGGTGGCGCAGCGGTTTAGCACCTGCCTTTGGCCCAGGGCGCGATCCTGGAGACCCGGGATCGAGTCCCACGTCGGGCTCCCGGTGCATGGAGCCTGCTTCTCCCTCTGCCTATGTCTCTGCCTCTCTCTCTCTCTCTGTGGGACTATCATAAATAAATAAAAAAAAAAAAATTTTCAAGCAGTTCACAGTGATTTCCTGGTGTCATATACATATGTCTATTTTTGTAGTGCTTCTCTTCTTTATTTTCTTGTGTCTTTTATAGAAAATGAGGGATAACAGCTGCACATAGGTGTTCCATTAAGAGACCAAGAGTGTTTACTGCAGTGTCTTGAAAGCATCCTCTCTTTTTGTTTTTAATATCTTGTGAAAAAAAAGAAAACATTCAATAATCCAATCCCTCAGGCAGTCTCAACTTATTCAAATTCTTGAGGGACATTTTAAGGTGAAAACTTCACTAGGGTGTGTTTCTTTCAAAAGGAAATGGTGAGGAGCAAGGAGTAGATTTCACCATCCATACTTGCTAAGACACCTGCAGAAAAATAATTCTCACCATCCTTGACTAAAGGCTATCGCTTTTACAAATATAACATCTGATGGTGGTTTATTTTGGCATCTGTTCACAACTGGGAGTTAAGTTCTGAAGACACAGTAAGTATTTACAGGTCATGGCAAAGAAGGGTTGAAATGGGTCAGGTGGCCCTAATTCACTTAACTATCATGTAAAGGATCAGTCATACCCAAGGATTCACTATCATGGATTGGATAAAAATGAGACCACTGAATTTCACACTGTGTTTTCAGCAATGACAGAAGATTTCATGGAAAAAAAAACTTGATAATTATTTTAATGAGTGAATTATATAAAACTGAGAACTTAGTAAAAATTTACCCCTTCTTAAACCTTTCACAGTTTATAAACTGATGACACAAAAATTAAGAAACTTAGCACTAATGAGGTCTAAAGATGTCAATTTCAAATATCTTTGAAAGTAGAAATATTTTTTTCACATCAAACTTGAGTAGTCTTATAATATAAAATAGATTAAATGGATGTTCCTTTAGAATAAACTTGTTTTATACTTCAAGTTTAAATTATGTTCATATGGGATGCCTGGGTAGTTCAGTAGTTGAGCGCCTCCCTTCTGCCCAGGGTGTGATCCTGGAGTCCCAGGATCGAGTCCCTCATCAGGCTTCCTGCATGGAGCCTGCTTGTCCCTCTGCCTATGTCTCTGCCTCTCTCTCTGTGTCTCTCATGAATAAATAAAATATTTTTTCAATTAATTAAATTATGTGTGTATGAAAAGTCAAATGAAAATAATAAGCCTTTTGTGATGAATGCATGTTACTATTTTTTGTTATGGGTGACGATTGCAGCTTTATACTAGTTTTAGTATCCAATTATTATTATTATTATTATTATTATTATTATTATTATTATTATTTTAGTTACACAATACTGAAGAACAAGAATCTAAAGAGACAACTCAATGCAAATGGTAGTAGCTTTCATAGTACTTTTGGCAACCTCAAGGTACTGTTGAGTAAAACAGATGAAGTTTGAAATGGAAGTAGGAGATTTTTGTATTAAACATCAAGATTTAGTGACTCCTCTCATTCCCATTTAGTAACATAGCAGAAAATACTCAAAGCTGACAAATAAGCACAATAATTATATCCTAATATTATCAATCAAAAAGAGTGAAAGAAAGTCTTGTTAATTTCAACTAGCAAGTGGCAAAGAGCACATATCCCTGAGAATGAATTAACTAGTATACAGTTTAATAATATTTCATGTGCTTCATAGTGAGCTTATCAGTACAGGTTTTGGTGACTGAGCATACAGTCATCTGTCTTTAAAACAACCAAATACAAAATGCCACCCTTTCTTCTCCATTATATATTTATGAGAAATAGTATTATGTGCACAGAGATAGAAAGGAAAGACATCTAATTTCTAAAATCAGCACAAAAATACTCAGTAGCTTAAGCGAAGGTTTACAAAATTATTTGTTATATAGATATATATCAGAACCAGTCTTTTCTAAACGTTTCACTTTTACACTTAATATTACTTAAAAACATATTAAAAATTATGTTCAAATCAGATTTGTGGGAACGCTGAGTATCTGAAAAGCATTGTTTGAAAAACATTGCTCTAGTTCAGTATTATCTTCCAAGTGAAGCAACAGAGAGAGAGAAAAAGAAAGAGAAAGAGGGAGAAATCATATTCAAATATATTTTAAGTCAGAAACTGAACAAGAATTGACATTCTCTGTACATTTATTTCAGCTTTTTTAAAAAAAAGTTTTATCCCACATTGCTTTAGACCAAAGGTTCTCAACTGACATGATTTCGACCCCAGTGGTACATTTCAGAATGTCTGGAGACATTTTTGGAGTCAAAACTGTTAAGGGGATAGTGCTACTGGTCCTGGTGAATAGATTCCTATGAAATCTATTCCCAAAATACACAGGACATCCCCTACAAGAAAGAATTATGCAGTGCAAAATGTCAATAAAATCCCAAGGTTGAGAAACACAACATTAGACCACTAGTGTTCAATTTAAAACATTTATCATTATGATTTTCTACTGGAAACTCTATGGAAAAATCCCATGCCATACATTCTCACATTATGTAAATAGGAGCTCAGAGTAATCCTAAAAACTATATAATATTTGATACCTAAATGTCTTTAAATGACAGAGATTACATATACCACAAATGTTTTAAAGTTTCTAAAAAAGCTTGGAATAATTTCCATATAACCATGGAGTCTAATGATAATGCCATATTTGAAGATACAGAATAACACATAATTACACTGTCCTTATACAATATTTGCCATTTTGATGTCTACTGCTCAGGCAGTTTCCAGGCACTCTATTCTGAAGCAAGGTCATAAACCTTCATATGCTCTGGCATTTTGTTTATATGAAGGTTTTGACTTAGATGTATCAGTAACATGATTTACTCTGATTGTCCTCAACTTCAAAAATTATCTAGATTATTTGAAAATGGCCTTCTTAAGCATGAGACATTGTAGGTTATTTCTTGCAGTATGCATTCTTGTCCCAAATTATATCTCTGAAAATAGCATCTATATTGTAGTTATCAGGGCCTTTGACATTTTTTTAAGTAAAAAACACCACCACAAACACTCTATAAGTGTAGTTTTATATGATGAAGGTCTGCATCATACATAATTACAAAACTTCATAAATGCATATGCCACGTTACCCTTAACAGTAATTCAAGAGAGGCTTCTCAGGCATCACTGAGCTATGGAACACGGGAAGTCAAAATTCTCAAGTTAATGGCTTGCCCTTTTCTGACAGCACACCAGATTTTCACACTATAACTAACACTTTGCCTCATTCAACAACTGAACTGTTGACAAGGGCACTTAAGCTAGTCAGAAGAGTAAAAAATACCAAGGACATCAAAAGCTAGAGAATATGGAAGGAAAAATAACAAATTAAAGAAAACAATGAAGTAAAGAACTCTGGGGTTTTCATAATGCTGGTATCAAATACCCCAGTTGAGTTTTCCTATATCATTTATGTTATATATTAAATACAGTATAATTTTCTCTGCTAAGGTATATATTTTCAGCTAATTAAGTGGAAAAATTGATAATACCAACTGTTCTAAAGTTCTAAAGTCTTACACTCATTATTTTCATATTTCACTGTCTTTGTATTGACTGATTGACTTCACTAGAAACCCTGTCAATAAAGATATTGATATATATGTAAAAGCAACAAGGAAATATTTTTCATATATCACAGCCATTCTCAGAAATGGGGGCAACATTTCAGATGGACTAAGGTTCATTAGCTAATATGTTTTATTTTAAAACCCAGCAGTCATTTCACTTATCTCAAATCAGAATATGTTCTAAGCCAAAGCCCATTTGCAATCCTGAGTCACTTGCTCTGAGGCTGGCCAGCACATTAAAAAAGAAATAGATCCCTGACACATTGACATATGCTTTGGTTTATGAATTTGAGTCTCCTGGCTTAACTACCCATATCCACCTTACCAACTCACCCTACCAATAGCATTATTGTTAAGCATTTTAGAGTTACCTGGAGATTTGAAAAGTCAAATACTTCAGCACAAGCAAATACAATATTTTAGTGTTAAAAGTACTGTTAGCATATTTGATTCAAGAAGAGTAGAGAATACTTGAAATTCATTTATATTGAAAGTTAACCAATGTCCATATATAATCATATTTAATTAGAACTTAGTGTATTCAACATTCTCTTTTTAAATCATTCTGTAAAAAAAGTACCTTGAAACTGTAAACCAAATATATGATTTGAATCCTTCAAAGCCTATTGAATTATATTTTATTTGCAAAAAGAATTGCATATTTAAGATGACCTATAAAGTTCGCAATATGTAAGCAATAGCAAGGAAGATTTTAAGAGAATGAATTTCTTTTTTTTTATTTAAAGATTTTATTTCTTTATTCATGGGAGAGAAAGAGAGACAGACAGAGACACAGGCAGAGGGAGAAGCAGGCTCCATGCAGGGAGCCTGATGCAGGACCTGATCCCTGTTCCCTGGGATCACACCCTGAGCTGAAGGCAGACACTCAACCACTGAGCCACCCAGGCATCCCAAGAATGAATTTCTTTCAACGTGTACCTAGAATTTCTATGTCCTGTGGACCCTCTTATTCTAGCTGCATGACCCTGGTTTTCTTGTCCAGAGTAGATACTTTAATTCTTTAAAAACTACTTTTGTACATAAATTTTATTTTATACAATTAATATCATTTCATTGCTCTTTCTTTTAACTTTGAGACAACATGGAATAATGATTAAAAGGATGGTCATATCTGGATTTTAGACTTGTTTCCACTATTTCACTCAACTGGGAGTTTCCTCATCAGTAATATAAGACTATTAATAGTGTCTGGCACATGGATTTGTTGACAGAGTAGATATGATAATGCTGTAAAGCAGTTAGCACTTTGCTTCTAAATAAAAGGCTCAACAAGTGATGGTTATTACTGTGTTAATTTGAAATTATTAGAAAATTTAGAATTCAAAGATATTAAATAAGAATTATTATATTCTAGATAAATGGTAAATCCATTCTTTTATGGGGCTTCCATTGTAAATGGAGAGAGCCTTCTTTTAAACACACACACACACACACACACACTCACACACACCATCACCACCACCACCACCATCACCACCACCAAAAACATCATACACATTTCTAGAACACCCAGAAAAGGAGACTGACTTTTTCCTGAAAGAATACAAATATATCCTATTTTATTTAGAAGAAAAGAAAGTATTATGCAATTATTCTAAGGGCACAATGGAAATTTATAGAACTATATATAATTGATAACAAGGACCACAAATTAAGAAGAAATTAATCCCTATTTTACCAATCTATGTAGCACAAAGGAAAATGGAGATGTTAAAAAGAATCTCTGGAGCCTTTAATTATAGAGATACACTCCTAACTACACTTATTAAGCATTATTATCATTAATTTAATGAGGAGACACCAGAGACTGATACCAGATAGTGGTATAGTCTTTATTTTTCATCATATAAAATATACATCCTAAGCTGTACATAACTCTATTTTGGATATAGGTACGCCTCAAGGATTTTTTTAAAATTTTATTTATTTATTTGAGAGAGAGAGAGTGTGTGTGTGTGTTTGGGCACAGCAGGGGGAGTAGCAGAGGGAGAGGGAGAAGCAAACTCCCCACCAAATTGGAACCCAATATGGGGCTAGATCCCAGGATTGTGGGTTTATGACCTGAACAGAAGGCAGATCTTAACTGACTGAGTCACCTAGGCACCCCTCAAGGATTCTTTTAGTTATCCTTATTCAGTACATATCATTGAGGTTTTAATGTGTCCCATCTCTCTGCTAGAAGCACTGAGAATATATCAGTAAATGAGATAGACTTAGTCCCTGCCCTTGCAGGCAATGCAATATAAATAAGGAGATAAATATTGTTCTAGAGATTATATGTGTGTTCAGTATTAAGAAAGAAGCTAACAAATCAAGATTCTTTAGAGAGGAAAGAAAATATAGGAGGAGCAGAGAGACCTAACAGTGTGCAAAATATAGCACATGGGAAAGTAGGAGTCAAGAGTGAATGTGGCTCCATCAAAGATCTGAAATAATTAGTCTGCCTAAAGATAGATACTAGTGAAGTCGTAGTGAGGTAAGAGGAGAAGGCAGGTAACAGACCAAGGAAACAGGTTGGTGGTGATCTAAAACCAAGTTAAGGATTATCTTCATCTTGGGCTGCTATAACAAAGTATCAGAGACTGGTTGGCTTGTAAACAACAAAAATTTATTTCTCATAGTTCTAGGGGCTGACAAGTCTCAGACTAGGATGCCAGCATGGTTGAGTGAAAACCTTCTCCCCAGTGGCAGACTTCTTATATCCTCACATGCTGGAAGGACCTAGGATCTCTTTTATAAGGATACTATTTCCACTCAAAAGGGCTCCACCTAAGCACCTCCCAAGATCCGTCCCCTTACCATCACATTGGACATTAGAATTTCAACATATGAATTTTAGAGGGACCCAAACGCTCAGATTATAATGATTTTATAATTTTATGTCATTTAGTTAAAGGTCCAAACTTATTTGTATGAACCCAGCCTACCTGTTGTTAGTCAATCATTAAAAAAATACATTTACTGAACACAATACTTCCAAAGTACTGAGTTATAGGTCATGGGTACAAAAGGTTGACAACAGACATGGGCTAAACACAGGCCTAAGTAAATCTAATGGAACTTAACCTAATAGAACTACCATCTAGTGGTAAGAAAAATAATTAAACTAGTAATTATATTAAAATGTAATATAAATGGGGACACATAGAAGACACATACTGTAGTCTTTGAAGTATCATAGTATCCTAAGAACATCTATTATTTTTTTAAAGATTTTATTTATTTATTTGAGAGAGAGAGAGAGACAGCAGGGAGTGAGGAGGGGCAGAGTGAGACTGAGAGTCTAAAGCAGACTCCTCACTGAGTGTACCTGAAATTACCACCTGGGCCAAAACTAAGAGTTGGATGTTTAACTGACTGTGCCATGCAGGCACCCCAAGAGCATGTATTATTTATTTAGTTAGTTTTAGTTATTTATGTTTAATGATTTTATTTATTCATAAGAGATACAGAGAGAGGCAGAGACACAGGCAGAGGAAGAAGTAGGTTCCCCATGGGGAGCCCGATATGGACTCAATCCCAGGACTCCAGGATCATTCCCTGGACTGAAGGCAGATGCTCAGTGGTTGAGATAGGAGGAAGTCACTAATGGGAAAGTAGAGTATAATTGTTGAAGAGAAGGATACTTTTTTTTTTTTTTTGCCATCTGCATTTTTGTTTTTTTAAAGATTTTATTTATTTATTTATTCATGAGAGGGGCAGAGACATAGGTAGAGGGAAAAGCAGACTCCCTGCAGGAAGCACAATACAGGACTTAACCCTAGGACTCCTGGGTCATGACCTGAGCCAAAAGCAGGCACTGAGCTACTTGGGTGTCCCTGAAGAGAAGGATCTTGACACCACTGAAGTACTGAAAATAGTTAAGTATCTCACTCAATGGGAAGGTTAAAGAGAAATGAGGTTGGAATGGTGGTTAAGAGTGTGAAGGATTTATATTCTAATTTCTGTAGTTTAAATCTAATCCTAAAGATAAGGGGAAGACATTGAAGGACTTTCAGAAGATTAGAGATACTCTAAATGTTAAGAAAGAGTTGCCTTGTTGTGTAGAGAATGGAGTGTTGAGGGTAGGGGAACAAGATCTGAGGCAGGAGATCCAAAAGAGGCTTCTGCAGCAAGACAGCCCAAGAATACTGAAGGTTTGGTGTAGGGTGGTGGCTATGATAGGAAAGGAGAATATTAGAGAGTTATTAAGATCAATTTATGAAAGACAGTTTGTGCAAAAAAGGGAAGAACCAAAATTTTAATATACAGAGTTTGTAATATCAAGTTAGGCTTTCTATTTCATGGTTTCTCTCTAAATAAAACATATATATTTAAATAAAACATTTTCACATATTACAGTGTTTTCAATAATTTATGCCTATAATTTGAAGTTCTAGAGACAGAAAACCTGTATACATGCAACAGTCAAAACACTATATATCATAATATGCTTACAATATGACATCATTAAGACTCTTCACATAAAAAAAACTAAAAAATATTAAATCATCTTTAAGGGGGAAAACATACTGTGGACATGACAGTTGTAGACTATTGAGTTGCTAAGGGTCAAACTAATTATAATGGAAGGTTTTTTATTGCAATAGATACCAAGGATATGGTCTTAGCCAGTGTATGATATTTCAGTATCTCATACACTACTTTCAAAATCAAGTCACATTCATTTGCTTTCTCACTGTGGTAAATATACATAAGAATATTTACCTTTTTAACTATTTTTAAGCATACAGTTCAGTGTCATTATTTACATTGATTAAGACTTGTTATTTTCCACATTTTTATTATAGTCATTCTATAATGGAAAATTTCACATATATAAATGCAATTATATTATATATATTACATATATTATATATAGAGAGAAAAAAGATTAAGATTTAAATGGGTGTCTTCACACTGACATTAAAAGAAATCATATAATTAAATAGCCACCTTTATCTTCTGAGAGAAAGATTTCTTTACTTGTTTCTTAAAGGTATTGACATAAGTCCACAAGTTTGTAAATTAGTGACTGAGGAACTTAAAAAAAATCTGTCTGGCTTTATTCTATGCCATAAGCAGGAAACAAAACAAAACAAACCCTGACAAAAAGGAGTGTGGATATCGGAAAGACTACACTTGGGAAACCGTAGCTAGACAGTCTTATATCAGTTCTGCCATTAACCACAACCAATAGTGTCATTTTGAGCAAATGACTCAATTTCTCCATATCTCAGCTCCACCATGTGGAAAATGTGAGTGCTAAATTAGATAACTAATTTAAATTTTAATTAGACACAAAACTAGGACATATTACATTTGGAATATAAATTAAAAACTATAAGATAATTTAATATATAGCTTTTAGTGACTACATTAAATTCAGTTCTTCCTTTGCCTGGGTTGGCAAAGATCTTGAGCACTGTCCACTCTTGACTACCCACCTAACTAGCATCTAATACTCACTTTAAGTTCCTAACGTAGTAAGGTAGAGGTGACCGGAATTACTGTTGTCATAGACTAAGGGATATATCCACCAAAGTGTTTTAAGAAATCTTATCTGGGCTTTAAACAAGAAAACAGTGTAGAAGTGGATGCTGCTGGGTGTGCCCAGACTTCCTTCTTAAAGCCTTACGACCAAGGCTCTCATTTCTCTAGCTTCCAGGAATGGTAGTAGTTGACAATTCACAGGCATACATTTGCCTGGTCTCTAGCCTTTAGAGACCACTTTGTGGCATCTGTGTGGGAAGTTATTTTTTGTTGGCAGCATGATGCAGTGGTTACAACTGCAGGTGCCCCTGGGTTAGGTGCAGTTACGATGTGTCTGTTCACATTCTGCACACCCACCCAAAAACTCTACTTAGTGGATGAATGAATCTGGACAGGTGACCTCATCATGTTGTGCCTTAATTTCTACCTACAAAATCAGAGCAACGATACTACTCTTGTGGTAGAAAAAAAGGAAAACACAACTCCTTGGGATATAGTAACTAATAATTTGATTTTATCAAATACTTTTTTAAATAACATTTAATTCTAGCTAAGTAGGTGAGGCTTATTTCATACATATATGAAAATATATATTTAAACTTAACATCCCAATATAGTACACATGTTGAAATGATAGCAAATCATTCTGCAGGGATTTCATTTTTTTTTCTTTTCTCTACTTAAAACAACCAGGTAATACAATACTCAGATGGTTCCATAACTTCTGCAGCCCTTAAATTGTGAGATTTCTTCACTTTTATAGATGGCCCAGCAGATCTAAATTAACCTACACATTATATTGATCAGCAAAAGGCTAATCTACACTTGCAACAAGGGGTACTTAGAATGGAGTAATGGCTAAGTTTTTTCCACACCCTCTCCTGGGGATAGATCATGCTTTCTTTCCTTTTTTGAGGTGGATTCAAAGGTGGATTCAGAGCCTCTGCTCTTTGTAGTAGCATTAAACAGCAAGGTCTTTTGGACAACTATGCTCTTAAGAACTTTAGAAATATTATACTTTTTATTAGCAAGAATATGAAATTTATCTTTCTGAAAAATTGTTACTCATTGACCTTGAGTTGTACCCAAAACTGAAATGTAATAGTTAAAGGTCATAATTTTTCTATATTTTCCCTAAGAGATTGAAAAAAATCATAAAATTTTTAGAGCAGGTAGTTTTAGGGATGATTTTTGGGTCTGAAAAATAGGCTTGAGACCAAGGAGCTTTCTATTCCACATAATGTTTTAACCTTAATACATAGTAACCTTATGTGGATGCATTGATACATTGATTGTTTAACACAGAAAATGTTTGTTTATGATTTATATTAATTTTTTTAATTAGCACAGAAAATAAATATGAGGTTGTATCTTCTTAAATAAATGTAGAAAATTATTTGTAACAAAGTATTATTGGCTTCTTATATCATTAGTTTCTTTTTTTTATTTCTAAATTTGATAAAACTTTCATCTAAGTAAAAATTGAATGGTAAATGCAATCAAGATACAGATATAAAATTAATGTGAACATGTGAAATATTTTTAAATAAAAATTTTTCAATGATTATGTTATTTTTTTCTATACCAACCATTTCATATTTGCTTCCCATTGAACAAATCCATATTTTTACATTATAGATATAGAGTATGTGTTTGATTTGGTAAGAACTAATAATTAATCAATATGCTTTCTTTACATTTATAATCATGATGTGATTATCAGATCTATTGAGTTATAATCTATTGGTAAAATTGTACAACAGTGGGCAGCCCGGGTGGCTCAGCGGTTTAGCACCGCCTTCAGCCCAGGGTGTGATCCTGGAGGCCCAGGATGGAGTCCCACATCGGGCTCCCTGCGTGGAGCCTGCTTCTCCCTCTGCCTGTGTCTCTGCCTCTCTCTCCTCTTTCTCTCTCTCTCATGAATGAAGACATAAAATCTTTAAAAAATTGTGTGATAGTATTTCTTATATATCAGAAAATAGAAAAATAATAAACCTCTTGTCAGTATATGGTCTGACCAATTCAACACTTAAAAAAGATTCAGACATATGCATCAGTTTACTTAAAGGATTTGGGATTAATTCTGTCTTTGGCAAAATAGCCATGGATTGATTCCGAGTGAAAAACCGTGTGTTCAGCACATTTCCTATATCTCCTTTACACACACACACACACACACACACACACACACACAACCTGCAAACTAGCTGTTCCAGATATATATTTATATATAAAATATCTTACTTGCTCATGCTCTTGGATGAACTCCTTTGTAGAGTTTATAATGAAAAATTTTCCTTCACATGAATTTCACTACATCAGTTCTCCTGTATTTTTTTTTAAAGAATTTATTTATTTACTCATGAGAGACACAGAGAGGGAGGCAGAGATGGATTGCTTAGATTCCAATCCCAGTTGAGCCAACCTTACTATCTGTATAACCTTTAACAAATCAATTTCCCTATTCCCTAATTCCATCATTTGTAAAATTGTGAGAACCATAGATTGCTATGAGAATTTAATTCATGAATTACTTAGTTTTTTTTATCAATGTTAGCTTTTAGCAGCATCACATTCAACACCATGTTATTTTATTTTATCAAAATTTAAAAAGTAGACATTTAAACTCTAATTTTTTAAATAAAATTTTGACATGACCATTACATTCAAATTTTTGCTAATATTAAAGTAATTAACAAGCTATGACCTATATCATTTTGCATTTTAGTGACTTCAGTATTCCTAAGATATATATTTATAAATATTGTTCCTTTTAATTTTAGGAAAAAAAAATCCATAGCCTTCTTCATATCAAAAAAAGCATAACCCACAAGTTAATATCCCAAACCAAAATGGTTTGTGGTCACTCAGTGACTTGGATTTAGTTCAAGTGCAGCATGAAATAGAATAGAGGACTTGAGTAGTGAATGACCACACTTCACAGTATCTTCTGAATTCACTTTGTCACTTAGCATTGCTAAGAGACACAGCTTTCTAATTGTGCTGATCAAAATAATGTCAAAATTTAAATAAAGATATTTTTTGGATTATTACTGAAAAGCCATCCCTTGAATATGTCTACATCTCAATCCCTGGAGCCTATGATTATTTACATTATCTGGCAGTAGAATGAATTTTACTTGATATTGCAAAAGATATGACTAAATTAAAGATACTTAGAGGGTAGGTTCTGGATTTTCTAGGTGGGCCCTAAATATAAGGACATACATTTTATTAAAAAGAGAGAGAGTGGGGCAGCCCGGGTGGCTCAGCGGTTTAGTGCCGCCTTCAGCCCAGGGTGTGATCCTGGAGTCCTGGGATCGAGTCCCACGTCAGGCTCCCTGCATGGAGCCTGCTTCTCCCTCTGCCTGTGTCTCTGCCTCTCTCTGTATCTCATGAATAAATAAAATCTTAAAAAAACAGAGAGAGAGTGAGTTTGAGAGAGAGGAGAGGAGAGGTATGTGCCATGGGGGCAGAGTGTTCAGTCATGTGGCCACAAGGCAAGAAATATCTATAGCCATCAAAAGCTGGAGGATTGAGGATTGATTGTCTATTAGAGCCCATGGAGGGAGCATGGCCCACTGTTACCTTGATTCCAGACATCCGGCATCCAGAACTATGAAAAAATGGTTATGTTGTTTTAAGGCACCTGGTTTATGATAATTTGTCACAGCCTCAGGAAACTGATGGACTGTTCTTCAACAATAGTGATCCCTGATAACACTATAGATGTGAAAGCAGCATGATTCCAGATGGAATCTTACCTTACTTTAAATACCTAGATTTATTCTTTGATAGAAAGTATGTATGCAACCATTGCTACTATTAAAGCTTTATTTATATGTAATATCTACCTTGCAATAAAATATATTTTATTTTATAAAAATAAGGTAGAATATTTCATATTTTAAATATAAATATAGGGTATAGGGGATATATTGGTGGTAGGAATCTATGATATGGGGCCAGGCATAAAGTGAAAAACTGAACCACTAGATCCTTATGGAGATTACTGAACTGTTTCAGGGTTATAGCTAGAAACTCTTCACAAGCAAAACAGGTTCCAATGACCAACAATAGTACTACTTATTGATTTACGCTGGCTCCTTTGTCTCCTTTTAGTTTGTTTCTGTCTCAAATTCTGAGAACTCAAACTTGCAATCAAATTATCTTTAAAAAGTAGTTTTAGGGGCACCTGGGTGGCTCAGCGGTTGAGCATTTGTCTTCGGCTCAGGTTGTGATCCAAGGGTCCTGGGATGGAGTCCCACATCAGGATCCTCACAGGGCGTCTGCTTCTCCCCCTGCCTAAGTCACTGCCTCTCTCTCTCTCTGTGTCTCCCGTAAATAAATAAATGAAGTCTTTAAAAAATAATAAAAATAAAAAGTAGTTTTATTTATAGTCAAATTTTACCTTATAGTTAAGTAATAATTATTTTCTTTTTTCATAAATAAATACTCTCGATTGACCAGTGATCATGAATTATGAGTAGAAATGAATCTAAATGACACTTTTATGAAATTATTTTGAAAAATCTTTCTGGGGGTATCTGGTGGTACAGGTTGTTAAGTATAGGACTTTTGATTTTGGCTCATGATCTCAGGGCTTCAGGATTGAGCCCCACATGGGGCTCTGCATTGAGTGCAGAGTCTGCCTGAGATTCTCTGACCCTTTCCCTCTTCCGTTCTCCACTTTCTCTAAAACAAATACATAATTCTTTAAAAAAAAAGGAGCTTTCACATAAAAATATGGCTTATCATCAAACTAGTATATTGCCAAATTATGAAGGCTAACTTATCACTATATTTTTCCATCAAATACTATTTCTGAAATATACTGTTGGAAAAGATGTAATTATATTCTAAGTATCTTCAAAACAAAATTTGGTGGCAAATAATATATAAGGCATAATTTTCTAAAATCTGTTAAAATAATTTGCATAAAAGAAAAAGAAAAGGAAGTGTAAGATATTTTATAGTAAGGATAAAATGTTTAGAATTTTGTATTCTTATTAGTTAATATAGTGCCTGGTGGTCTCCAGGCTGCTGGAATCTATTTGTTGTATGGTTGAGCTAATAAACAAAAGCTGAAAGTGGACATGATCAAAGTACATGAAGTGAAAAATGGTAACATGATATGCACACATTTTTAATAAAGGAGTCTATATTGAAATTGGAGAGTGGAATTTTTAGGGAAGAAGGGATATTAATCTATAAAAAACTTAGCCACACAATAAAACTTACTATCCATGAAATTTCTTCAGTCATAAATAGCTACACTTTTTATCCAAGATGAGATCACAAAAGAATGATTATTTAACTGCCTGTTCCCTGGTGGCCAAACCAGATAGAGGTCTGTTTAGACTAGATCACTGGCCTGGTCCAGCACGAATAAGTCTAAATGAATATGAGCAAATGCACTCATTCATTTATTCACATGCAGTTAACTTACAGAGCTTATGTGTCAGGTGGGATGTTACTAACTACCCTATGGAACCAGTGAGTAGTGAGAGTGACTGATAGGTAAATAAACAGCTATAAATCAAAGCGAAAGATGTAAAGGCTAGCAAGCCTCTAAATCAGCCTGGCGGACATGGAGCACAAACATTATTCACTGCTCATAATGCACTAAGGTTATTAATTTGTGCTGCTTAGCCTGAGTCTAGAAGAAGTATAGCACATTGTGCAGAACACGGGCTTTGGGGGGCAATTTATAGTTTTGAGTGATTTAAATATTGTTTGAGATTATTTAAATATTGTAAGGGGTGTCTTTTAGATTTGAATCCTGGCTCCAGCAGCTGGAAGACGTGTCCTCAAACAAGCTCTTTAAACAACTGGTGATTATTTTACCTATAAATTGAATATGGTACTTGCATCAGCTATTTCATTGAGTCATTTAATTGAGAAAACAAATGTGAAGCACAACATTGTACCTGGTCACATGGTAGGTTCTTGTTGCGCATTTGGGCTCTAAGAAAGCCAGCTCTGAGACAGAGATTAGCATTTAGGAAGCATATTAGGAGGTGTTTTTAGGATGAACATCTGAGGGAGAAACAAAAGTTGGGTAGTAGTCAGAGAAGGGCCTCAGCTACTACACTAGCAGGGGTTGGTATTTCATACCCCAACATCAGCCAGTCAGCAGAGGCTGGCTGCTCCTGTGACATAGACACATCATCCCATTGGGCAAGATGGGCTTCCTGCCACCAGAAATTCTCAGAATAGATTAATGGCCACGAGGTCTTGCTGGCAACATCCCCAGCAGCTGGGAAGTTAGTCCTGAGGTCCTGCAGGGAAGATCTTGGAGGCTCTGCACTGGACCCACTACAGAATTCAATGGATGTTAATTATTGAGTATTAGGTATTGCTACTATACTATCACTTTAAGTGGACTTCAACTAGATAAGAGGAAGACTGACGACTGAAATGTAGGAGTGCTCAAATTTTACCAATAATATCACCAACTAGAAATGTTAAAAAGTTCTGAAAACATTGATCTGCTTTGACTCAACAAATGTATCCTAAGGAAATAACGAGACACGAGAATCTTTAACTTTAAAACTGTTTGTAAAGCATAATAGTAGAAATAAAAAAATATCCAACAGTAGTGAATGTATAAATGATACATCCATTTTCAAATATATTATGGTAAATTCAAGGTTAGAATACTCTTTGGTCATTAAGATAATGCTGTTACCAAATGTTCATTGACATACTATAGGGAACAAAGTGAGGGTTGCTGGAGGGGAGGGGAGTGGGGGGATGGACATTAAGGAGGGCACCTGTTGTAATGAGCACTGGGTGTTATATGCAACCACTGATCAATCACTAAATTCTACCCCCAAAACTAATATTACACTATATGTTAACTAACTTGAATTTAAATAAAAGCTTAAAAGAAAAAAAAAAGTTCATGGCATCCAGAGTGGGAAAAAAAGCAATTTACAAAGTCTATATACTATATAATATTTTTTATGCACACACAGAGATTTATTGCAAAGTGTCAAAACTGAAAACTCTGAAAACTCTGGAAATTATATTATTTTATTTATTTGTATTTTATTTTCTTTCCTTTATTATTAAACATAATATTCACATGATAGAGTATCTGTAATATATATATATATATAGTCTCACCATGACTGGCTCCAGCAGCTGGAAGACGTGTCCTCAAACACGTCTAATATATATATATAAATATATATAGTTTACAGAAAAGTGAAAAAAGGAAAACACACACACTCACCTTCAAACCAATATAATAATAATAATAATAATAATATAATATAATAAGTTATATATTCTATATACTATACTACACTAGCACTAGCATAATAATAATATAAAATAAAATTATTATAATCCCAGTACATTTAACATGCCTAGATCATCTTATCAAAATAAGAAATATGAGTGTAGTAGAACACAAACAAAAATTTTTGGAAAACTCTTAGATCAGTCCAGAGGTGATTCAACTAAGGTTACATCTACTGAAGGTTTCAGATTTGGACTGTTCAAATTTAGAGATAGTACGGTCTATGGTTAAGAGTGCAGTCTCTAAAGTAATTTTTCTAGTCTTAGAGTTTATTCCTTCTAAAATGAAGGGGTATTCCATAAATGCTCTGACTAGAAGTATAGAAAGAGAGTAAAATTCTTAAATATGAATGCTGTATTGCTATTCACTAAGCATAAATTTGTAATCTGGATGTTGGCCTCCAGTACTTACACAGGATTTTGTTTTGTTTTATATTCTGCAATTAAGCTGTCCTGCTTTGCAATTTAGTTTTTCAAATGAAGTGTTACACTTTGCATTACATTTATTAATTTTCATTTTACTAATTTTAGCAGCCAACTAGATAATTGTTTTTTTGTAATAGTATCTAGTATGCTCTTTGATTGATTGATTGATTGATTGATTGATGATTATCTGAGCTCTTTGCAATCTGAACTTTTTTACAAATGAGGTGTTGGAAAAAGGTAAGACCGAGCCTTGGAGGCCATATGGAGGATGTGGTGAGACTGTGTCTACTATATGCTCTATAAAAACTTGTCTCTCATCAATCTGCTCTCAGGTTCCAGGGTTTCAACTACATAGAAAGCTGAATGTTTCTCTGGGAATTGCCTTTGTCTAAAGGAGCTACTGGTCCCAAGGTTACAACCTCCTCCTGAGCCCCCCACATCTATGACTGGTTGAAGTGGGATTAAAAATCCCTCACCCCGCTGTCTCAATTCAGACCAACCTTGAAGAGCCATCCTAGATTCAGAGCTCCTTGTGGAATCAGGCCAAGGCCTTGAATGAAACTGTATCACAGGAGTTCTACTTCCTCCTCTACTCAACCCCGCTATCCTCCCTCCTCACAGCTGTCTTTTCTTCTATACAATCTCCAGAAAGTCACCTTCCCTGAAATTTGTCTCAGAAAGATTCTCAGATGATCCAACCTGAGACAACCCTATCAGTCTACTCATAGGCTCACATTTTTCATTTATAAAGATAATATTATAGTCTTTAATTACTTCAATCAAATACTTCCATAAAATTAAGATATCCACTTCTTATAGCATCTCTCAGAACTTTTTGTTTAATAAACCCATTACATAGTTTGTTTAGCATGGTTTGTTCTTACTCAACCCTTGCTATTGCCTAGGAATCATAATTTCCTCTTTCAAAAGTCTATACCCCTTTGCATCACCAACATGTTTCTCAGAGTGTAGTTAATGAGATCCAAATGTTTTTCTTTTCTTCTTTTTCTGAATATCAATAAAATATTTGCATTAGTGGATTGCAACATTACCATTTTTATGACTCTCAGAAACCACCCAAACGAATTCTGCAACCATAAGCTACTAGAACTGCTACTCTATTATCACTACTTATAAAATTCTAAAATCATACCAGATGTCAAATATTTTTAGAGCATTTATTTGCCAGACACTATGTTGAGAGCTATATATGAATATTTCATTTAATTCTCCAACAATTATTCATGGTCACAATCATTGTTTCCATTTTGGAATTGAGAAAAACCAAAGCACAGGCAGATTAAATTATTTACTCATGGTCATACATCTACCAATTGTATTTCAAAATCTGCAATCTTGACCACCGGTGCAACTCTGCACTTCAAATTTCTTTCCATTTATTGGTACCCATCTGGATCCAAAAAAGTGGCCTTTTGGAAAGCAAATAAGTGTTCCCTTTTTTAGAAACCTAAGCATATTAAATTTTCCATTCTTTTGAAATTCCCAAATCAGTAACTGGCTGTAAGAGTATAATCACTAGTCAGCCCTATCTTCCACTTCTCCCTTCTCCATTCCTGTTCAGCCACAGGAATTTTCTGTCTGATTCTTGGACATGTCACACATGTTTCAGCTAGAGAAATTGATATTTTTCTGTTCCTATCTGGAATGTTCTTTGCTAAGATATCACTATGGGTCAACCTGCTTCATATTGGTATTTATACAATGATCACCTTCTTGTGAAAATTTGTCTAACCTTTCAAAAATTCTTCCTTGAAATCTGTTCCCAACTCTTTCTTCCTTTCTTCCTTTCTTTCTTTCTTTCTTTCTTTCTTTCTTTCTTTCTTTCTTTCTTTCTTTCTTTCTTCTTTCTTTCTTCCTTCCTTCCTTCCTTCCTTCCTTCCTTCCTTCCTTCCTTCCTTCCTTCTTTCTTTCTTTCTTTCTTTCTTTCTTTCTTTCTTTCTTTCTTTCTTTCTTTCTTTCTTCTTTCCTTTAAAGATTGTATTTATTTATTCATGAGACACAAAGAGAGAGAGGCATAGACATAGGCAGGGGGAGAAGCAGGCTCCCCGAGGGGAGCTGGATGCAGGACTTGATCCCATGACCCTGGGATCAGGCCTTGAACTTAAGGCAGATGCTTAACTGCTGAGCCACCCAGCCACCCTTTCTGTAATATATTTTTCTTCCTAGATATATCAGCACCATTCTTTTTTTTTTTTTTTTTTGCTTTGTTTTTGTCTATAGTCCTGCAATAGATTTTAAATTCTCTGAGGTGTTTGTCAATTTAAACCGGCATTAAATCTCCAGGAATTACAAAAGTGAAGACCCAATATATTTGCTTAAAAATGCATCAATGGAGAGGGGAAAAAAAGTAATTGGTCTAAAATCACTTAGTGACAGAATTATTTTAAAAGAAGATGCATCAAGTAGTATTAATCAAGAATATACTTGAATACATCATTTTAAAGAAATAATACCCCAGTAGCATTTATTTGGCACTTATATTCCTGGCGGTATTTTAGATATTAATGATGCCACATTGAAGAAACTAGGTAAAGTCTCTGCTCTCATAGTGATGGCATGTTAGCTCAGTTTCCAGAACTATGCTTGTATCACTGTGCTCTTTGAACAGGTTTTGGGGATGGGAATGAAGTAGATAATATACCAACATTGTTGCAAAAGAAAATCAGTTTTGCAGCTAATTTTTCTTTGAATATATTTCTTCTTGGAAATAGGTTTGGTACAAGAAATCTATATTATAAGTTATTTTCAGGACTTAAGTGATAATATTTGCTGACCATCTAAACTACACAACTGCAAATAAAATTATGTTGTTAATATATTATTACTATTTAAAAAATGGCTCCAAATCTGAGAACCTTTCCCTTATGTCTCATGATAAAGTATAACACTAAATGAAGCATTTACTACATGTATGTAATATATTACTACATTATCTCAAAATAACAATACTAAATGGAGGATTCTTAGAGGAAAATGCATACTGATGAAATGAACATTTCAAAGGAAATATTTTAAAAATTATTATTTTAGCTAGCAATATTCATATTTGCATAAACTTAGCATAATAGCTTAATTTAAAAACGTCTTGCATTTTTCACCCCATTTAACAATTTCTCATATTTTTTAAAGGATAGTGTGGTGAATTAATGTGGGAATATTTGCATTATCTTATAAATAACATAAGCATTGTTAAACAGAGGAAGGAAGCCAAGTTCTTTAAAAATGTTGCACACATCTATTAATCATTTGATTATGTCTTTTCATGCTCTTGCTGCATTGCTTCTGTATACTTGAAGAAAATGACTACTACATGAATACATAGTGAATTATTGCTGCCAAAAACAAAAGTTGAGTTTCCTCAACATAATGTTTTTATTAGTATATCTTAATAACACTTAAAAATTTTAAAGCATTATGAATGCACTCTACTTTTGATTATTTAATAAAACAAATGCATAACATTACATATATATGCATATATTTTATATACCTATAAACTCTAGAATCACTGAATTGAATGAAAATTGCTATAGAAAACTTGTAATCGATACAAAATTGGAGAAATCATAGTAAACATAATAATATTAGAAAAATTTTGTATTGAAAATGACCCATAAAAATGTTTATATGGAATTTTTCAGTTATATACAAAAAAGAATCAATTATTGAAATAAATTATTATCCATATCATTGAGCAATATCATAGAAAATAATCCTATACTAAATTGTTATCAATAATTTGGAGAAAATTGTCACTATCCAAGAAAGCTTGCAAATTAAGTAGACAAAACTAAGACTGATAAACTTATTCTGGAAATAGAAGAGACATTAAATCACCTAATTGGTCATATGCACATCCATTGAGTGTTATATGAATTAACAAAACTGATGGGACTTTGATTCCAGTGAAGATCTAAAGTTTATTAGCAAAAACAGTAAATAATGGTAAAATATTAGCATACACAGATAAGTTTAAATTTTGAAAGTGAAACTGAACTTTGAATAAGTAACTCAATATCTGAAAATATTGTGAAATGAGGGTTATTATCACATATTAAATTAAATAATGCATGTATATGAGTACCTAACACAGAGCCAAATAAAGACTAACTACCTACTAAATTTATCATTACTATTATTACATCCCCTTGATGGATAAGAATCCCTGTTCTTCCCCCTTGTATGAAAAAAAAAAAAAAAAAACACAGAAGGACACATCCTACACTAATCCTTCAAAGTCCTCCCTTGGATTAATAAATTCCATTTGCAAACAGTGATAATTTGCTTGCTAATGTCTACCTTCCATTTTGTACCACTTTGCATTCTCTATTATTGTTTCATTGGTCACTTCTCAAGTATTACACTACAATCATTATTTTAAGGTCTTCTGCTTAATAAGCCAAATAAGAAAAAAAATGGAAAGATAGCCTTAATCCAAGTTATGTAAATGAAACATTGGATTTTATTTAATGTAGAAGTATAGAAGAATTCTGAAGGTGGGACGATGTAATATGAGTAGCTTTGGAGAAAGTGAACCTCGAAGTAGACTGGGAGATGGAATTAAAATATGAAATACTAGAGAAAGGAAAGCCACTTAGGAGTCCAGTACAATTGGGTAAAAAATTATTTGGATAAGGATTTGAACCAAACTCAAAGTAACAAGAGTAAAGAAAGGAAAAATAAGAAAAGTAAAAACAGCTAACAGGAAATAAAAAAATAATAATGGTAAGTTGGTAGGGTTAGGGGTCAGGCAATAGTTACCATTCATGCATTGAATAAATTAATATATGTCTAAAATCTGACAGAAGAGAGCAGAGGAGTCATCTTTTGTGATGACTCACATGTATGAATTATTTATTTCTAAAAAACAGTGAAAGAATTTTTTTACTGAACTAAAAAATAGAAGAAGGAAAAAAGCATACAAGCATACAAGTTTTCAAAATTACATAAAAGAGCAGGAAATGAATGGGTGTAGAACTTGTCAGTCACATCTGGTCACCTACAATAAATTATTTTGCCTTTATTCTGCTACATGATTTGAGGTTTTAAAGTCTTCTACTCATTAACTGCTTGTATGCAATTCTGTTCAAACATTGTCATTTCTAAGTTAGCATGCTATGGTATTCAGTGCATTAAAAGGCACAGGTATGGTGGTAATAATTACATTAAGACAAATAAGAAAGAGAAAAACAAATTCTGTGATAGTTGAAGACTAGTCCACATATCTGATTTAGGCTGAAATAATACATAGAGGAAACAAAAATGCAAACATTTACCGTATGGCATAATTTCAGTGATACAATAAATTTAATTCAAAATATCTCTCAAAATTAGAGATAGCAATGAAAATTTTAAAACCTAGTTGTTAACAGTTTATTTCTTTAGTTATTATTTTTTGACCTTATTGCTTAAAAACTAAATACCCTATTAACATGTCATCAACTGCTGGACTTTGCAAGGGACAGAGGAAAATAGGACCATAAATGGTGCTGTAAATTCCATTCTAGACAAACTAACATAGGAAGATAATCTGAAGCCCAACTGCAGGGTTCTGTAACATTAAAACGCTGCAATAGAATGAGACAAATATAGCAGCATGTGGCAGGGGAAGAGCTCACATTTATGAAAGAGACATAAAATTTGCCAGGACTTTTTGGAACAAAAGATAAATAGCAAATGAAAAGATGAGAAGATAGTATCTCAAAACCTCTCTGTGTCTCAGAACTGATAGCTTTTTCTTTCCTGTGTGAAGAGAAGTGTTTTCTATACTTTGCGCATTCTCCGAAAGTCAGGGAAGGACTTCATGTTTCCCTTTTTCTAGGCCATTCTTTATCTCCTGTGTCCAAGCAAAGATAACTTATACTCCTTAAATTGTTAAAAAAAAAAAAAAAATCAGTGCTACTTTCTTGTTAATTAGAAAGAAAAAAGAAAAGAAAGTTGGGAGGTGCAGGGAAGAAGGATATACCAAGGTAAGAGATAAAGAGGACAAGGAAAGAAACCAGCTGTGTGGGGGCGGGTGGGGGGAAGAATGGGCAACAAAAAAGGACATTTAACATTGTTTTGCTAGCTAAAATATAGAATATAGAATGTAGCAAAGACATTATAACTTTTTGAATTGACCACTTCACTTCAAAGGAGAAGACAGAAAGCTTGAGATATTAACTTCTATGGTTGGTATCTATGAGTTCATTCATTAGGGTTTATTTAGTGCTTAATACAGGTCAGGTTCTGGTCTAAATGCTATGACACAGCAGTCAATAAAACAAAATCACTGTTCTCAGGAATCTTCTTAGCAGAAGTAACATTCCAGTGCAAACTTTCCAATTCCCAATTATACTCATGCCCTCATGAAAATAACTTCACTGATGCCATGAGCTTAGGTATATTCTTGGAAGAAGTTGCTGTATTTAGCATCTCTTCATGCTAAGACTCTCTGGTCCTAAAAGTAGTCGCTAAAAGCATCAAAATATTAATTAGGTGTTTACACATTTTTGTTCATAATGTGTAATATACTGGCGGTGTGATTTACTCATCCAAAAAAAAAAAAAAAAAGGATAGGTGACTTATGTTTGGTGGATAACAACAGCAAAGCCATCATTCTTAGGCAGTTATATTCTTTTTGTTTATTTTTTCGATCTTTTAGAGTGTCCTCATTATTCTGACAAAAAAATATGCCCTTAAAAATAGTTACAACATATAAAAAATGCTTAGGAGAAAATAAAGGCCGAATGAGAGGGCACTTCAAAATACATGGAAATAATGCATATGCAAAAAGGATGGAGACATTTTTAAGCTGTCTTGATTGGCATACATAGAGGAAAGTGAGTTGCTTGGGGCTCATCCAACCATGGTATGCAACTCAAATGTATTCCAAGTGATCTATGAACTAGACATCTTGTCACTAGAAATTTCTGTTAATTGTTGAATATGTCTGTTTAGGATTGTATTGTTGAAATATCACTTTTTATAGTACATTAATTTAGTATGGTTTGGGTGAAAAAAACATTTTGGAAAAAGAAAAAAAAAAATAGTTACTGCCTCCCAAAGAGGTTAAAAACAAAAGATTCAGGCCAGTTGAGAAAAAAAAAAAAAGCATTAACTGAACAGACATATGTCAGGGAAGTCCAATCATTCTCTTGATTTAACCTTTATTTTCTTCTTTATCAGTGTCTCTACCTATTCCTCCCCCTGCCTCCCCACCAGCAAGTGTCTATTCATCAAGGTCAAATTCAAATGCTAGCATATCGTGAGGCTGCTCTTACTTTCAATTCTGCTTTACATTGAAACTCTTCCTTTCCTGCTATCTAAATCTTCTACATTTAATTTTTTTTACAGTTCTTAATAAATGTGCTTTAGAAAGTCCAGTCTTGGAAAGCATGCATTGTTGACTGTATCAGTGTGGTGAGATGGGGAGGCAGGAACACTAGGTAAAAACTGATCGCATAATCCAAGCAAGAGCTGATAAATTCCTGACATAAAGCAATACAGTTGAGATGGACAAAGATAAAAATAATAGATATTAGGAAATATAAAATAAAACAAGTAAAACTGAACACTTAAGTAAAAAAAGAACAGTGAAACAAATCAAACAGAAAATCTTCTTTCATGACTAAAGAAAAATAGAAATATATAATCATCCAAATTAGGGAACACTTTAGAGTTAAAGGGGTGCTAAAAGAGAGAGACAGAGAGAATGAGCCCCAAATGGCCTCAATTGTGCTAAGCCTCATTATTCACAAACCAAGACTTAATACTGAACCCAATTACAGTTTCAGCCTCTCTTGAGAACATATAACATTTACGAGTCAGTCTGGAATTAGCTGGGCAGCACTAGGGAGGTAATCCACTCAAGAGACCCCTTCCAACCACCAAAGGAAGGTGACTGTGGCTAAACCACTGTACTCTTTTCCTTGTCTCACTCCCTTTCTGCCTATAAACACCTTTCATTTTGTACAGCTCTTCAGATATCCCTTCCATTTCCTAGATGGGATGCTGCCCAATGCATGAATTGTTGAATAAAGCCAATTAAATTTACAAATTTATCCAGTTGAATTTTGTTGTTTAACAGGAGATACTACCGATAATTAAATGAGAGTAAGAACTGCTGACCATGGCAGGCTCAGATAAACCAGGGCATCTAATCACTCCAAGTATAATGGAATGAGTTCTAAGTTATGAATTGAAATGTATATAAATTCTAATCTAAATGCAACACTACTCACCTGGGAAACTTCTGGAAAATCAGCTAAATGATTTGGGGCTTAGTTTCAATTTGTCAAAATTATTTTAGATATATTGATGGAAGAGATGTGGACTGAAATACAAGTATCTTGCTATTTTTCTAAGATTGTATGAAAACAAAGAAGATAAAAGCTCATTTCTCTCCCCTCTTTGCCCCGCACAGCCCAAGCCCTGAATACAAATAAACACTCAAACCTCATCTAAAAAAAAACAGGTGCTTTCCATGATCTGACTGCCAACACACATGGAGATGTTGCTCCTTGCTATAAAAAAAAAAAAAAAAATCACTATTTGATTCAGTTTCAAAGCTTGAGCACCATACTTTTACTGATGTCTTCAAAATGTATATTTCCAATCTCAATCTCTTTAATGAACTCCAAACTTAATATATCCTATGGTCTACTCAACTGAAATCTTTAAATTCATGTGTATTTTACACATAAAAGACATCTAAATTCAGATACTAATTGTTAATTACTTGATTTGTATTTGTTTTTCATAAAATGTATACTTAAAAGTGTAAACTCACAAACTAAGCTGATCCAAACATACCTAAAAGTTTTCCGTTACTGAATTGATTAGCAACTTTAAAATTTAAATTTAGTGCAGGCTATCACAGTAAACAGTTTAGAAATAACAGGTGTATCAAATTTATAAAGTCCCAAATTAAATGTTTACCCCATTTCCTAATCTGGTCCTTCCTTAGGCTTTCCCACAGTAGTACCTACCCCTGCCATATGCCTATGAGCCAAGCTTAAACAAACAAAAAAAAACCACCAAAAGAAGTCAGCCTTGATGCCATGCTATCTCCACCTTCCACATCTAGTGACCGGGAACTCTTAATCTCTACATGCAAATGTCTGACCACCATTCACCACCTCTATTGTCAAAACCCTAGACATCCTCTTGAATCCCTGTTGATTTTTCTTGTTTCAATTTTGATGCCATTATGTTATTTTCCAGACTGTCAGTCCAATTACTCCTTTTAATCTATATGTGTCATTCCTTTGCTCAAAGTTCATCTAAAATTTTTTACTACACATAAAAAATACATTAAAATCCATAGTCCAACAACACCTTGTTTTTGCCCATTCTGTTAACTCATCCACCATTTGCCTCTCACGCAGATCATTCAGATTTTCTTTGTTCTCTGATCCCAGGAAGCACATTCCCAGGGCAAGGCTTTAACTTTTCGAGTTCCCTCAAAGTTCTTTCTCATCTACTTGCCTGTTCACCTCTGTTATTTTCTTATTGAGGCTCCCCTTAATTAAATCCCCCCACATACACATTCACAGCTATTATCTCTTAAGTTCTGCTTTCATGCTTTTCAGAACTCTTATCACACCAAGGGCTACCATAGCATAGTGATCAAGAGCACAGATTTTGGAGCTACATTTCCTGAGTATCACTGTTTACTAGCTGTGTGACCCTGAACTATTTTATCTTGCCACTCTGTGCCTTACTTCCTTCCACCATAAAAATAATAATAGCACCTGATAGTAATGATCTTACTTTATCTGGAGTGTTGGAACAGTGCCTAGATCCTTGAGAATGCCTAACATTGTTACATATTTATTTGCTATTATTTATTTTTCCCATTAGGGTAAAAGATTCATGAGAAAGAATCATTTGTCAATTTATTTACTGCTATCTCCCTAGATCCTAGAACAGTATCTGGTCTCTATATTTGCTAAATTAATAAGTATATGAATAAAGAGAACAAAATTAAAGAAATGGAAATAGACACAAGAGGAAATTAACCACAATTAGAATTAAGTAAGATAACACTAAGAGGAAATAGGAGAAATGGGAAAGGGTAGATTAGAGAAAATTCACTTGCACTGTTTTGAGTTAAATTAAATTGGTCTATGAGCATCCCTCTTTTTGTACCACATTTATGCCTCTTTATTTAATATTTCACTTGGCTAAGGCTAATTTGCTTTGGCTTATCAATGAGGCAAAAAAAAGTGACAACCAAGTTATTCTGTTTGAAAACATGGCATATAATGCGATTTAGACAGGACCTTATCAATAATTAGGAACCTCGATTGATTTCTTGACTCGACCACTAGCAGTTATTGACATCACTTTTCCTTTCTCATCCTTAGTCTTCTCATGAATAGGGTAAGGAAATCAGAGTAGGTGGTTCCTGTTACCTTCTAGTTTGATAAATTGCATTTTTATGATATGCTCTGGCTTTCCTCGTTTTCTATATACCTCTGACTTTTCCCTGTCCTTGGTTGGCATAGATAGAAGGGGTCCAAGTGATGCTAATATTATAGTAAATATACGATAATTGCAAGAATAAGTATAATGCATACAATTGTATGCCATACCTGTATATTCAATGATAGTTGAATTTTCTGCTATTTGGGTTAGCATTGGTAATTAGTTTTTATCTTGCACAACCAATATGGAGATATAAATTGCTGTTAATTGTTAGGAAAGGCAAATGATGTGAAAATGAAGCAGGAAAAATAAATTAAGTAAAGAAAAGAAGTGTACCAGGCAAGATTAAAAATGGGCAAACAGGAGAAAAGAAAGACTATGGTCATCATTTATATATATCCTACAGCTTCAAAGTCTTTCTGATTTTATGGATAAACAGAAAAACTACTTGCTGGTGGAATGAGGGAATGGAGAGAAAAAGCAAACTTAATTCTGAACCTGATTTTTAAACTGAACGCCTGATCCAGTTAAGATGTGTTGTTTTCGAATTACAGCATGTCTGAATAATTTTGGCTTAAACAGTAGACACTTGTAGGTTTTCCTTTAACAGAAATTCTAGAAGTAGGAAATTCACAAAAGGTACTTTTCAATTGTCCTGCCCAGAGTGCCGGCTATTCTCATGTTTGTAAGATGTCATCAGATTTTAGACATTGTGTCCTGAGTCAAGAACATCTGAAAGCAGCAAGGAAGAAGTATGAGGAGATATATTTTCTTGCAATCCTTTATTTTCATCAGGAGGGATATTGTTTCTCAAAGCCTATGATGTTTTCTCCTTAAGGTTTTTTCTAAGCCAATCACTGGCAAACTACGCAATTTTGACTGAATATGTCTCATTCTCTTTAATTATGGTGTCATCTTTCCTAAGCACATTGGCATTCCTTATTACAATATTTGGGGCTTTCTTAGCAAAGAGCTATGAGGAGCAGGCTGTTGGGAAATAGTCCAAATGTTTTTGTTTTTGTTTTCCATACATCCTAAATAGCTCTAAACAAGGCCTGTATTACCTGTGGCCTTCACATAAGGTTATGGTCTATTTCTAATCACCTTCACCACTTATTTGTATACTCTTTTTCCCAGCCCTCTCTCCTTGCAGGGGCCTGCGGTTAGGAAGATAGAGCCCTTCTCTGGATGGTTTTGCTTCAGGTTTTTATATGAATAAATCTGATGATCACACATGGACACTCATTTTTGAACTCACTCTGTGGTGGTACACTTAATGCTTTTCATGACATTTAATTACTGCAACTGGTGAACTTTTTTTGTTCAGCACAAAGTGAAAAAGAAGTAGGTACAAATCTCTTATAAAGCATTCTAGGGGGAAAAATCCTGCTTTTTAGCCATAGGTTTATCAATCATATTCCTTATAAAAATGTTTTGGGCAAATATGGGGCTTTTGTTATCTTTCGTCAGTGATACTTGCCACTCCTTTCAAAAATAATATCATTATATAATATATATATATATATATATATGTAAAATTTAGCTCTCTAGTAACGTGAGTCCTACAATATTGTACGTGGCATATTATTATTGTGATGTTTTATTAATGTAAGCTAAATGTTTTCTATATTTTAATATCTCTGAAATTGGGATGTTTCCTTTACTTGATTATCTCTTAAGATAGTTCTTGCTTATTAAAGGTTATTAATGTTATTTCTTATCACCTGTGCGTGGGTAAACCAAGTTGTTATTTCTAGGTTTACAAGTGGATATTACAACTATTTCAAGTTTCATGACATACAAACCACTTAAAGACTATTTGAGAAAGAAATATGAGTCTTGGTTGTTATTATCTGAAATCTTACACTGATGCTCTTTGGTAAAATACAGAAAATGTCAGCATCAATACTAGCAGAATTAGTGTCATCACAGTGTAAGAAAATGTGGAGACACCTCCCTGATGGAACTGAGAACTATACTGTGAGAAAAGAAACCTGAACATGGACTATTTTTTCATCAGAAATAGTTATTTAGACTAGTTGAGCTTTGAATGCAAAGAATACTTAGGAACACCTTAACAGAGATGCCTGGGTGGCTCAGTCAGTTAAGGGGTCTGCTTTCTGCTCAGGTCTTGATCCTAGGGTCCTGGGATAGAGCCCTGCGTCAGGCTCCTTGCCCAGCAGGGATGCTGCTTCTCCCTCTCTTTCTGCCCCTCCTTCCGCTTATGTTTCCCTCTCTCTCTGTCAAATAGAAATAAAATCTTTAAAAAAAGAAAAGGAATACTTTAACCAACGTGCTTTTCTTCTATGTTTATTTGTATGCACATATGAATAATATATGGCATCACTAAGCACATCAAAGGAATTCTTTCAAAAAATATAAAAAAATAACTTGGGATTTCTTAGGGTTTTTTTTAATGATTTTTTATTTATTTAAAACAACATATAGAAATAAATCTTGAATTATTGAATACCAGAAATAGTTATAAGCTCTGAAGATAACATAGAAAACAAGATAGAAAATAATTCATAGTCTTGTGAAACTTACATTATAATAGGGAACATAGACAATATATATGTAATGTAGTTACAGGAAGTTATAAATCTAATGACAAAATGTGGATAAAAACTGATGAAAATAGGGATCCCTGGGTGGCGCAGCGGTTTGGCGCCTGCCTTTGGCCCAGGGCGCGATCCTGGAGACCCGGAATCGAATCCCACATCGGGCTCCCGGTGCATGGAGCCTGCTTCTCCCCCCGCCTGTGTCTCTGCCTCTCTCTCTCTCTCTCTCTCTCTGTGACTATCATAAATAAATAAAAAAATTAAAAAGAAAAAAAAAAAGAAAAATTCATTAAAAAAAAAAAAAAACTGATGAAAATAGACATTAAAAATGTAGTTTGGGAAAGCCTCTGTGAAGAGGTGACATTTATACCAAGAGCTCAAATGAAGATGCATAATGGCATGAGTGTTACAGTTCAGATTTACCAGACTTTTTTAAGGACAAAGTTTTTACAAACTTTAATTTTTAAACTAAAAAATCAACAGTGAAAATCTTTCTGAAATTTTCTTATACTGATGTCAAACTTTTGAAAGACTGCAACAGTTGAAATTTAAGGTAACACAGTGTTAATTTGCTGATATCATTGGTCTACTTCTCTTTTACATTAAGTGGACTATGTGCTAATGACATTTGCAATATAAATGTACAAATAAGATGTATCTCTAGATATGCTTTTTTTCTTTTTAAGGAGTACTTAATGGTGCCAAATTTCATTTGTGTGTGTGTGTGTGTGTTGTGTATGTGTGTGTGTGTCGGAACTAAATTATTAAATATCAGGCTATCATTAAAATATTAGAATTATTTAATTAATAATACAGAAGTAAAAAAATAATAATAATACAGAAGTATTCTATAAAAGTAAAACATTTGTTATAATTTTTGGGGTTTTATTAAACCATAATAATTTATTGAATAAATAATAATATAATTATTTTGTTAACTATATGATTTCTAATAACTATATAAACAACTATATAATTTATTTCTAATTATATTTTTAGATTTGAATTTTAAAATAATTTTAATGTGTTCAGAAGTTTTATTGTTTGAAATATAGAAAGATTATCATTGGATATTTAGAAAAGGGTTATGAGAGTAAAAAATAAATGCTTAAGTGTGAGGTCATATACAAATTGCATGCTGTCATGGTAACCCAGAGTATCAGAGATACTAGAATATCTTACAGAAAGGCAGACACAGATTTAATACATGTGTTTTAGGATTTTTGCTTTGTGTGTTGATATTTCATAGATTCAATTGCAATTGCATTCATATCTTACTATCTAATGAGTGATACAGATGACTGATAATGAATCAAGTATGTTATTGTAATATAATCTCTATCAATATTCCAATGTATTTTTTAACAGCAGTGGAAAAAACATTCCTAAAATTTATACAGAACCACAGAAGGTCCTGAATAGCAAAGAAAAACATAATTTTAAAATACATGAAATAAGATGCATATTGTATGACAACCATAAATGCAGACTTCCTTGTCACATATTAGTTATTCTAAAAATTCCATCAGTATAGTGATTTTAAAACAGAAGAACTCATATTCAACTCTTACAATCATCTTCATATGTGCATGCTATGTTATTGTACAATTTCCAGTTAAGTGATTATTTTTTCCTTTCCTTGTAGTTGTCAATCGGGCATATTTGAAATATATGCCTAAACCATCAAGACTTCTTCAAACGAACAGCCCATTTAAATGAAAACAAACACAAATAATTATCACAAGCATGCTGTTTTTAAATAAAATCAGCACAAAATATATGAAATTATTTAATTCTAAATATATATTTTAAATATAATTTTGGTGCTTCAAAAGTTAAATAATGATTCAGTTTGGAATTTTTCATATGCCCTTGGTTAAGGTATTTGATCTATGTATGTATTTAACTAAAATGACAATTATAATGGATAAGAAGCAATCCTCTTTTTCATGATTGTTAGTTGTGCTACCATTGTTTGAGAAGCAGTATTTTGTTAATATTTTCTAAATAACCAAAAGGAATGCCAAATAAATGTAAGGTATTCTTTTTATTATTATGTTTTCTATCTCATAAATGCTATGTTCCCTGTGAGAACAAAATTCCTTTTAAAACTACTATATAATTTCAGCATTATTGAAAAGCCTCATACTGATTCTAGATACCTGCGATTTTAAATCAATCTGATACATGCCTTTGGGAGCAGGAAAATAAGCATGTCTCCCCTTCAAGGTCCTGAGGGTGATTATAATTGCTAAGATGACAAAAAGCAGAACTCATTGTCCTAGACGAACATACTAGTAATTTGCTAGATGACAATCTGTTTTGAACCACTTGTTTGGGATATTGAGACTGAATGGTATTGCATTTCTACATGAATGGAATTTTATTAACTTTTATTCTCCATCCCCCATATTCACAAACAAATGACAGAAAAAATATTGAATCAATCAGTGATTATAGATTATCTCATTTATATTGCATTAATGGATTTCACAAAAACACATAATTCTGATACTCTTTTCAATTAAGTCTTGATAAATGCTCTATCCTTGGCCACACTCTGGAAAAAAAATTACCAAATTATTGTGAGAGAAGTCATTGGTATTTACTCATACTAGCTTTGCTTTGCAATTTGTATCCTAAATGCCATTGTTTGTACTTTGATGCCAGTTTATTAGCTGTATCATCTTAGGTAATGTCCTAAAATTTAAGGTTCATAATTTGTAAAATAGTGAACTTACTTGTGTTCAATAACCCAAATATGTGCTCATGGATCTTTCAACTTTATATAAGAGAATCTTAACTTTCAACTTAATTAAATATGACTTTAAAAATAAGCAAGACAAGTTTTTAGGTTTATCCAATTCCCTATAACTCATAGGTTATTAAAAATGGGTTAATTTGGAGAAAGTGTACAAGAGTTATTTCATCTGGATTATTTATCTCTATTCAAGAAATGTGCTAATAACACTTTAAAATAATAGTAACATTTTAGAAAGCCCAAAAGTAAAACCCATGCTTGTATGATCATTTAACCTACAACAAAGGAGACAAGAAGACAGTCCCTGCAATAAATGGCCCTGGGAACACTGGACATCTACATGCCAAAGAATGAAATGGGACCACTTTTGTACACCACACACACATACACACACACACAGGCACACAAAACTCAAAATGGATTAAAGACCTATATATGTGATAGGAAAACATAAAGCTCCTAGAAGAAAACACAGGCAGTAATCTCTTAGACATTGGCCTTAGCAACCTCTTTCTAGATGTGTTTCCTCAGGCAAGGGAAACAAACACAAAATAAACTACTGAGACTACATCAAAATAAAATCTTTCACACAGCAAAAGAAATCATCAACAAAACAAAGAGGGCACCAACTGAATGGGAGAAGATATTTGAAATGATATAACCATTTAGAAGTTAATATCCAAAATATATAAACTTGGAGAATTCTACACCAAAAACACAACAAGCACATTGAAAAGTGGACACAGAACCTAAATAGACATTTTTCCAAAGAAGACATACACTGATGGCCAACAGACACACAAAAAGACACTCAACATCACTGATCAATCATCCGGGAAATGCAAATCAAGACCACAATGAGATATCACTTGACCCCTGTCAGAGTGGCTAGAATCAAAAGTATTGGTGAGTATATGGAGAAAAAAGGAAACCTTATGCATTGTTGGTAGAAATGTAAATTCTTATAGCCCCTATGGAGAACATTATAGAGGTTCCTCAAAAAAATTAAAAATAGAAATACCATGTGATCCAGTGATTTCACTACTGGGTATTTACCCAAAGAAAATGAAAACACTAATGGGAAAGGATCTATGTACCTCTATGTTTATTGTGGTAATATTTACATTAGCCAAGGAGACATGATAGATGTGACCATTGATAGATGAATGGACAAAAGAAATATATATAATGAAATATTAGTCAGCCATAAAAAAGGATGTGTTCTTGTTCTTTGTGATAGCATGGATGGACCTAGAGGATGTTAAGCTAAGTGAAATAACTCAGAAAAAGGCAATAACTATATTATTTCTCACATGCGTGGAATCTAAAACAAATAAAACAAATGAATTAACAAACAAAAAAAAAACAGAAACAAGCCCATAAATACAGGCAACTGTTGAGTGCCGAGAGGAGGGGCCTGGGAGGAATGAGCAAGAATGTGTGAAAAAGAGTGGGAGATACAGGCTTCCAGTTATGGAATGAATGTCATAGGAATATGAGCTACAGCAAAGGGAATATAGTCAATGATGCTGTGATAGTATTGTATGCTGACAGACGGTAGCCATGATTTGGTGAGCATATCATAATGCATAGACTTGTTGAAGCAGTATGTTATACATCTGAAATAATGTAACGTATGTCAACTGTGCTTCAGTTAAAAACTAAAAATAAAAGGATCACAAAAGTGTAGTCTTTATACTTAAAAGATTGAACTAAAACAGGAATTAGAAAGAAAAAAGAGACTGATAGTAACTAAAGTTATATGTCAAGAAGTGAAGATAATGATTGATCACTTTTAAGTACTAATATTAAAATACTTTTGATGATAATAATATAAAAGTATGGTATGAAATTCTAAAGACAATGAAATTCTAAAGACAATTCTAATGATTTTATATATTTTATGTTATTAAGTCTTCCTAATAATCCTTGAGGTAGCGACAATTATTAATCCAATTTTGCAACCAAGGCTACAGACATTAAGAAGTTAAGTTACCTGCCCAAGGTCATGCTACTTACAAGTGACAGACATAGTATTAGAATCAAGGGAGCCCTGCCTTTTTACACTATGTTGATACTTCCTTCTTGTGTATTTCAGTTTTCTCTAGGCCTGTAAACATCATAACTTTCTCACTCTGCTCTTTGGTTTATACCTTGCTTTTATCCTCTAATCCTTTGAATTCTCATGAACCTGAGTTTAGTTCTAAGATATTATATTCTTACCTGCATCTAGTTTACTTATTAACTCTTAGACATAGTATTGTGCTTCAAAGGAACAACGGTCTTTTGTGGATTAAGCTATTTCTGCTACATATTATTCTGCAGCTCCTGGAGAAGACTTCTTGCCCATGGGATCACATCTTAAACAAGACTGAATTCTGAAGTCACCACTGAAGGGAGTGCAGGCAGACTTAAGTTTGCATGTTGTTGAGCCTAAGTCTGTTTGGAAACATGTAATCTTCTACTCTATTTGCTATTAAGTAAAATCCGATATAAATCAAACCCTTCCAAAGCTTCATCCAAAGAGATTTTAAAAGCCCTGGTATGTGTACTTTTTTTTTCTCTTTAATGCAGGACACTTGTAAGCATCCTGGGAATGTGCCTGATGGCGAGCTATTTTCCAAGGCAGGGATAACTTCCTCAGTGAGGAAATTCATTTTACACAAAGCACCAACCAATAAAAAGGTCACTTTATAACATGCTATCTTTAACAAAAATAACTATGGAATATTTAAAGTTTTTCCTCAATGCTTTCGTCTGCTGAATGTGGATAAATTGTGCATCACATCTCTTTCTAGGAACCAAAGGATGAGCTTTCATTCTTTAATTTACTAGTTCTTGCCATCTACTTTCTCCCACCAACAGACATACTCTACTTTCTCCTTCACAGGACCGTAGGGAAGAATGGTCTGTATCTAGAAATCATGGAATAAAGTCCTATTTCCGAACAAACAAACAAACAAACAAACAAATCAATAATCACTTAGGCTCATACATGTGGATATATGTAACATAATCTTTTTTAGATGAATAATTTGATTTAAAAATAGGATATCACTACGATAGTAGCCCTATGAAAAAGAAAAGTTTCATATACAAATTGATAAATATATATAATGGATGCTTTGTGTGTTTGTGTGTGTGGGTGTGTGGATGTGAAAATAAGAAAATGTATGTATATACAAATGTATATATACACACACACATATATATATACTTAGTTTTGTTCCAGAAGGTAAACTATTACCTACATTTCTAAGGCATGTTATAGGTCCAAGATACACTAATAAATATATTTCAAGAACATTAATTCAAGCATAATATTCCAAAATATAGAAAGAAAAGCTTACTTATTTGCTTACATTCACCTTTTTTGTGACGGAGGGCTGTGCCTAGTGTCAGATATGGATGCAGTTTGGTCCATTGTGACAGGCCATGGATACATGAGTCTTATTTTCATTACCAAATATTCCCAGCACCCTGGTCAACTCTTCAGTTAGTTACCTTGTCATCTTAATTGTTGACCACAAGGAAATACTGAGAACTTACTTCATTGTGCATTGTGAATTGGAGTTTAATTAGTTGAAGGGTTTTGTGACTTACTTAATAAAGTTTGTGATCTCTACAGTTTTATATACTATACATACAGTCACCAAGCAGCCTTAGGAAATACAGATAAGACATGCTAAATAAATCAAGTATGTGGGCAGCCCCAGTGGCCCAGCGGTTTAATGCCCGGCCTTCAGCCCGGGGAGTAATCCTGCAGACCTGGGATCAAGTCCCACGTGGGGCTCCCTGCATGGAGCCTGCTTCTCCCTCTCCCTGTGTCTCTGCCTTTCTCTCTCTGCACCTCTCATGAATAAATAAAATAAAATCTTAAAAAAATAAATAAAGCAAATATCTTTGGATAAGTACTAGAACAGCAGAAAACAGATATCCAGGTAGCTTTTCATACAGGGATACCTTAGGAAGGAATGAGAAGCAATTTAAAAGATTTAGGAAAATTGAGAAAATTTGGTGGGAATTAGATGTATTTTAAAAGGCACAGGGAAATTGACCTAGAAGTGAATCAAGCATCAATTTCATTAAAATATTTATTTTATAAATTTATTTTAAGGATTTTATTTATTCATTTGAGAGAGAGAGAGAGCATGATTGTACATAGGAGAAGAGGGAGGGGCAGAGGGAGAAGCAGACTCCCCGCTGAGCAGAAAGCCCAATGCAGGGCTCTGTCCCAGAACCCTGAGATCATGACCTGAGCCAAAGGCAGGCATTTAAAATACTGAGCCACCCAGATGCCCTCATTACATGATTTACAAGACTTTTCAGCATTGCTTCTTCCATGGCTTGATAAAATTACCATAATACCAGTATCCAGCAACTCTGGTTAATTCACTGAAGAACTTCATTCTAATTCAACTATTAGTTTGTATGTGAGATATCAGTTAATACTCAGCAAGCCAGCCAACCACTTACAAGAGCTACTGTGCATTATATTTTAATCTGGTAAATAAGGGACATAGAGGAGAGAACGCAAGATAAATTTTGTGAAACATATTTCAAGTTTGCCCTCCTCGAGGGACAAGAGAACTGGGGTGTTTGCACACCCAGGATTTTCATCTCAGCACACTGATGCAAACACTGACAGCAGTTGGTAAGACCAACTAAAATTCTAAAGGAGAAAATTCTAAAGGACATGGGTGAGCTACTGACAACATTGACTCTAAATTATAAAATGGGAAATGATCAAAGCATAGCATTATGTATAATATCTAATTATAATTATCTGAACTAGAAAAGATTCCAAAGCCATTTTTGGGGGTTGGTGATGAATTTGTTAATAGAGATTTCTTGTCCCCAATTTGTATTTTCATTTATATGAGTACAGTGTTCTTGTAATGGATATGTTTGGCTTTTAGTAAGAAAGATAAATCTTCTCATCCAATGATTAGTGTTTCTAATTATCATCTGGTACTGTACTTCATTATTCAGCAAACGAATATTTGTTGATCTCATATTATACACCAAGTACTATTAAGGGTACTGGGATTCACCCATGAACATTACAGGGAGCAATGAAGAAACTAAACAGAGAGATGTGATAGAAAGTGACATGAATAGTCAGAAAAGGCCTCTTGGAAGAATTAGCATTAATTTGACCTTTACAGGATTAGAAGAAGGAGCATGCCAAGCAAAGGTCTGGTAAAATCTTATCCCAGGCATGGAGGTGGCATTCTCTTAGCAAGTTTTATAGCTTGAACAAGGACAGTATCATTTGTGGCACTGGCTAACAACCTGAAGGTTTCTGGTCACCACTGTAGATACTGAATCAAATTTCTGAAATAAAAAAAAAAAAATATATATATATATAAAATAAAAAAAATAAAACAAAAAATAAAACAAATTTCTGAAATAGAAAGTATTAGCACTTTTCAAGAAGCTTTCAATACAATTTTTACCTATGCTGAAAATCTAAAATAACTTGATTGATTATTTCAGAAATTGTTTTCTAAAAACATTTATATTTCATATAATAGAACACAGTTATAACAATTTTAAAAATAGGTGATACATAAGAAAACTTAGGTTATTAGTTAATTGATCATATTTTACACTATGGCTTTGTAGAAGGAGTTAGACTATTCGGTACAAGAGGATTGTATTGAAATGGTCAAAATTTATTGCGATTTCTTATGAATTATACAAATTTTGCTTTGATAAAAAATAGATTATTTTTGTTTTATGGGTCTTGCAATACACATATTTTGAAGAAGAAAATTGAACCACTCTTTAATGTGCTTACCACATTTTTCATGATGTGAATAATATCAAGGCAATCAAACCTAAAAACTCGAATTTCTCACTATCTCTGTTATAAGTAGCTTTTACCCGCTAATGCCATGAATCATATATAATATTTAATGCAAATAATGAAGAGTAATACAGCCAGTGGTCATTTTGTTATGAACACAAAGAGAGTTAATACATTTCTTTTGTAGAGACTAAAAAAAAGAAAAGTCAGATGAACTTCAAAGTATTTTCCTACATTTTCCTCTATTGCCCAGCCTCCTGGATATCATTGTCCCTCCTTCTGACAGCTGTAAAATGCTATTTAAGGCTTAGAGAATTTTATATTTCATTTTATATTTTTTTTCAAAGCTTGAAGATGAATATCAGAACAAGAGTGAGATGTCGCACTCCAGATGTGCTGACCACTGTGATTTCCTCAAATGTGGGAAATTCCACTGCATAATTTGTAGTAGTGGAGGACTGTGGTCACGCTTTCCCCTGGCAAAAATAAATAAATAAATAAAAATAAAAATAAAATAAAATAAAATAAAATAAATAAAATAAAATAATAAAATGAAAGAGTGAGATGTCACCAGTGAGATATTCCATGTGTTTCCACCTATACATTCTGTAGTTAGTCATGAAGCCATGATAATTCTGCTTCAGGGCAATTAGTTTAAAAGTAACAGTCCCATCTTCCTTTCTCCTTGGCTTCTAGATTTGCCTGAAGTTATATTGGCTCCACTTTCAAAAAATCCTTTTCTTGGTTTATGGATTTTTCGTAATTTGGGGGGGGGGGGGGAATAGGCAGAATTTAAGGCTACCAGACTCTTATTGTAAAAGTTGGTCCATTTTCTCAGAAAAAAAAAAAAGGAATTGGAATGTTTTTCAGAGTACATATAAGAGAGAGTTAAAACTGTTTGAGTGCTGGATCTTAGTTTAGTATTTTATGGGTCTCCATTCCCTTTATTTTATGTTTTCTTATGAAGAGACATTAATTAGCACTCTTATTTCTCTCTACTCTCCCAATCGTTACTTAAAGGTAAATAAATTATACTTTTGGTAATTTGGGATCAGGTCAGAAGTATCCAAATTCAACCCATTTTCTTCCTTATTTTGAATTATCCACACAGTTCTTGGTCATAAAGTAACTTTAAAAAGTAAAGGTGACAGACATCTCTCTGACGTGTCTGTCATTATCCATGCTTGCCTGTAATCAGACACATATTGTTTCATGAAGCCCATTGATGCCACATATTTATAAAACATCCTTTGATTTTGTGCTCTCCATAATAAAGATTCCATTTTAATTTACTTTTTGTCTGAATCCTGAGTGTATCCCAATTAGTTTCAAATATGGTAGGAAATAGAGGTGGCATTTATTGGGCTGACTCAAATTCCAACTATAGATGATATTGGTTGGACTCAAATATATAAAATCAGAAATGAAAGAGGACAAATTACAAGAGAATGCACATTAATGCCAACAAACTGAAAAAATCTAGAAGAAATAAATTTCTAGAAACATACAACCTTCTAAAACTGAATCCATTTCTATAGAAAATTTTAAAAGACCGACTAGTAGTAACAAAACTGAATCATTATTAAAAAACTATTAAAAAATAAAAGTTCAGATCCAGATGAATTCACAGTGATTGCTTCCAAGCACTTAAAGAAGAGTTAATACTTATTCTTCTCAAACTATGTTTTTAGAAAAATCGAAGAAGGAGAGCTTCCAAACACATTCTAAAAAGCCAGCATTACCCTGGTACCAAAACCAGTTAAAGACATTACAAAAAAAGAAAACTATAAGGAAATATCACTGACAAATAAGATGCAAAATCCTCAACAAAATATTAGCAAACTGCATTCAATACTACAATTAAAAAAAAATCATTCACCGCAATCAAGTGGAATTTATTTCAGAGATGTAAGAATGGTTTATTATTTGCAAATCAATCAATATGATACACATCAATAGAATGAAGGCTAAAACTCACATAATCATCTAAATAGATGCATAAAAAATTGACAAAATTTAACATCCGTTCAAGATAAAAATTCTCAGTGAAGTGGGTTTAGAGAGAATTTATCTCAATGTAATAAAGACCCTATATGAAAACCTACACCTAATATCCCACTCATTGGTGAAAAACTTGAGAGCTTTTCCTGCAAGATGAGGAACAAAACAAGAATGTCCACTCTCATCACTTTTATTCAACATAATACTGGAAGTCCTAGCCACATTGGTCAGATAAGAAAAAGAAATAAGAGGCATCCATATAAGCAAGGAAGAAGGTAAACCCTCATCATTTGCAGATGACATGATATTATACACATAACCCTAAAGACTACACCAAAAAAAAACTATTAGAAGTAATAGATAAATTCAGTAAAGTTGTAGTATACAAAATTAATACCCAGAAATTGGTAATGTTTCTATATACCAATAACAAAGTAACAGAAAGAGAAATTACTAAACAATTTCATGACTATTGCACCAAAACAAACAAATAAATAAATAAAAATACATTGGAATACATTTAACCAAAGAGGTGAAAGAACTGAACTCTGAAAACTATAGAATGTTGATGAAATAAATTGAAGACAACACAAATGAATGAAAAGATATTCTATGCCCATGAAGGGGAAGAATTTATATTGTTAAAAAGCCCATAGTATCCACAGAAATCTACAGATCAGTGCAATTTGTAGCAAAATACCCATTGCATTTTTCACAGAATTAGAACAAATAATATGAAATTTGTATGGAATTACAAAAGAATAACTAAAACAATCTTGAGAAAGAAGATCAAAGCTGGAAAGATCACAATTCCAGATTTTTTTTTTTTTTTTAGGAAGCTTTCCCTGAATCTCAGGGAAGATATTTATGTTTTTTTTTAGGATTCCAAAGCTGCTGCCTTCTTTTTTTTAAGATTTTATTTATTCATGAGAGACACAGCACAGAGAGAAAAACAGAGACATAGGCAGAGGGAAAAGCCGGCTCCTTGCAGGGAGCCCGATGCAGTACTAGATCCCCAGACCCGGGATTATGCTCTGAGCCCAAGGTAGATGCTCAGCCGCTGAGCCACTCAGGTGTCTCTCAATTCCAGATTTCAAGACATACACCAAAGCTGTAGTAATCAAAAAATATATGGTCTGATGCAAAAGTAGACACATAGAACAGAATAACAAGCCCAGAAATAAACCCATACTTGTATGGTCAATTATCTTTAACAAAGGAGGCACGAAAATACAATGGAAAAAATATTTGAAATGATAGCCAATTAGAAGTTAATATCCAAAATACATAAATTTAGAGAATTCAACACCAAAAACACAGTCACATTGAAAAGTGGACACAGAACCTAAATAGACATTTTTCCAAAGAAGATATGCACTGATGGCCAACAGACACACAAAAAGATGCTCACTATCACTGATCATTCATCAGGGAATGCAAATCAAAACCACAATGAGATATCACTTTAGCCCTATCAGAGTGGCTAGGATCAAAAGTATTAGTGAGGATGTGGAGAAAAAGGAACCCTTATGCATTGTTGGTAGATCAAAAAATTTAAAAATAGAAATACCATATGATCCAGTAATTTCACTACTGGGTATTTACCCAAAGGAAATGAAAACACTAATCGGAAAAGACCTACGTACCTCTGTTTATTGCAGGAGTATTTACATTAGCCGAGGAGACATGGAAGCAACTCAAGTGACCATTGATAGATGAGTGGACAAAAAAGAAGTGTATCTATGCAATGAAATATTAGTCAGCCAATTAAAAGGATGAGTTCTTGCTTTTTGTGGCAACATGGATGGACCTAGAGGGTGTTATGCTAAGTAAAATAAGTCAGAGAAAGACAAACATCGTATGATTTCTTTCATATGTGGAATTTAAAAAACAAAACAAATGAATTGAAAAAAAAAACACAAGTAAAATGCTGAATCAGACCTATAAATATAGAGAACAAACTATTAGTTTCCAGGGGGGAGGGGGCTGAGGGGGTGGACAAAATAGATGCAGTGTAGTGAGAGATATAGTTACGGAATGAATATGTCATGGGAAAAATTAAAAATAAAAATAAAAAAAGAATATGTCATGGGAATGTAAGTTACAATCTAGGAAATATAGTCAATAATATTGTAGTGGCATTGTAAAGTGACAGATCCTAGCTACATTTGTGATGAGCATAGCATAGTATAGGGAGATTTTTTTTTTTTTTTTTTTTTAAGATTTTATTGGGCAGCCAGGGTGGCTCAGCAGTTTAGCGCTCCCTTCAGCCCAGGGCCTGATCCTGGAGACTCAGGATCAAGACCCACAACAGGCTCCCTGTATGGAGCCTGCTTCTCCTGCTTCTCCCTCTGCCTGTGTCTCTGCCTCTCTCTCTCTCTCTCTCTCTGTGTGTGTGTTTGTGTGTCTCATGAATAAATAAATAAAATCTTTAAAAAAAGATTTATTAAAAATAAGATTTTATTTATTCATGAGAGACACAGAGAGAAAGGAGACAGAGACATAGGCAGAGGGAGAAGCAGGTTTCCTACGGGGGAGCCCAATGCAGGACTTGATCCTGGGACCTGGGATCACCACTTGAGCCAAAAGCAGATGCTCAACCACTAAGCCACCCAGATGCTCAGTGTATAGAGATGTCAAATCATTGTGTTATATACCTGAAAGCAATGTCACATTGTGTGTTACCCATACTCAAGTAAAATAAAAAATATATATATATATATTTTGGACTTGAAGTTGGACCTAGAAGACTCTCAGCTGACCTGGCTTTCATCTGGGAGCCTGGGTTAACTGCTACTTTGGTTGAACTTACATTAGGGAATGAAGAGAAAGAACATTAAGACTTGAAAGTCTCCTGTTTGAAATGGCTCAGGCTATTTAGATTAAGGTATTAAAAAATATGAGTAAAAGAGAGATTATCTGCCTCCCCCACAGCACTATCTTCAATCTTCTTTCCTCTAAACTATGGCAATGAGACAGGGCGCCACCATCAATTGGCTTATTGGACTTGTTCAGAAATCTTTGTGTTTTTATTTGTGTTTGTTTGTTTTCTGACTTAACAGCTGGTGTCCAAAGACATTTCTATCTCACTCATTTGGACTCTTTCCTCCCTACAAAATGCTTCCAAATCTTTTCACATGTGATTTTACATAGATGCAAATTAAGGGTTACCACTTTGGCTGCTTTGGGTGCTATGTGTTGGTGTCATATCAACAACAGAACTGCCCAGCTTCTTCTTAGACCTAGAGTTGTTTGGATGGACAGCTAATATAAGAGATGGTGTAGATAAATCAGCATCAACTAAAGAAATAATTTTACAACTATTTAAATGTTATAGCCTACAAAATATGTTCACTCTTATAATGAACCTCAAAACAATGCAGTGCAGTAGAGAGGACATGATATGTTTTTCCAATTTTGCAGAGGAGAAAAGTGAGACTGAAATCCTGAATCAAACATACTTGGTTTCAATTTCTGGCTACATAATTTACTAGCAATATGAATTTCAGTGAGTTACTCAATATCCCCATTTATAAAATGTTTTGAGCAGTTAAATACAAGATGGAAGTTAAAGCTGTTAGCAGTTTAGCAAATTAATAATCATTTAAAAGCCTTTTTGTTTTAAATTTAACTCCAACATTTCTCGACTTTCTCAAGTTGACCACTAAATCTCAGTCATTCAAATATTTTAGAATTTCTGTAGATTGGACAGTGTATTCATAAATATTAATGTAATTTAACTTATTAAATCCTAAACCATATGTTTTGGCACAAACCTTATTCCCAATGTAATAACAAAGATATGTCAACCCCATTCATCAAACATAGGTGGAGAAGGCAGAAAGAGAAATGGCACTGATAAATAATTTCATGTAATTTTTGTGAATGACAGATGTTTAAGTAGAAGTGTAGAAATAATTTCATAATTCACAATAAATCAATTTATTGCAGCTTATCACTTCCAATAGTTTTATAAATCAAAATGTTAAATTGTACTTAATAAATCATTTTATTTCTCTGAGCATATGTAGAAAATTTAGCTGTTACATCAATCTATGTTTCATGTCTACAAAGGAAGTTTTTTATAAAATCTAACTATATACTAAGAAATTTCATATATCAAAAAACAGACAGCTATTCAAAATATTTGTACAATGCTATTACATAATATATTTAAAATAAACTTCATCTTTTCCACTTTATGAATCTGATTACGTTTATCCAAATAGTGGCCAGAAGAAGAATCTTGGTTTGCTATCTTTCTCCGATCTCCAGCTCTTGCCAAAGTTTTAGTTTATTTTCTTTAGCGACCTCTGTTGAAGGTACCTATCTCTTTTCAACCATCTTTTTCCTTTTTTCTATATAGTCTCTTCTGATATTTTATTATTTTGGTTTTTTAAATTATTTTTTCAAAAATACTATAAACAGATTATTCAGAATGTATTTATAATCAATTAAGTTAATAATTTATGTTTGAATCTGACCGGAAGCAAATCTAAAAACTAGAAATGCTGTTAAACAATTGATTCCCTGTCTTAAGTGACTTGCTCAAATTGTGATTGCTAATTTTGTTGGAAGTTTCAATTAAATCTCCACTTAATTAATCTGTAGTTATTCTGGTAGTTTCTTCTCTCTCCCCTTAATTTTTAAAATGATTTTCTAAACAAATAGTTCACTAACTTTTTCTATCTATTGATTCCTTTCCTTTCTCTGGACTTCATATTTCACCCATCATCCCACCTTCCCCGTTTCCATCTATTTTGTGCTGAGTCGTGTCTTCCTAAAATTCATATGCAGTCCTAACTCTTGATGTCCCTGTATTTGTAGTTAGGACTTTAAGGGAGATAATTAAATTCAATGGAATCAAAAGTCAAAAGTGTGAAAAAGTGTGAAACCTTAATCCCACAGGACTCATGCATTTATAAGAAGAGGAAAAGATACCAAGTCTGTCTCTCCATGCATGCACAAAGAAGCCATGTGAGAACACAGAGAGAAGGTGATGTTCTACAAGCCATACAGAGTGGCCTCACCAGAAACCAATATGTTGGCACCTTAGACTTCCAGTATCTAGAACTATGTCTGATGTTTAGGCCATCCAATTTCCAGTGTGTTATTATTATAGCAGCCTGAGTAGAATGACACATTACCCTTTTTCTCCTGGTCTTTCAGATTTCTTCGTGTCACCTTCCCTAGATGCCCCTTCTGTCCCATCCAGTTTATCACCACCTTATTACTAGACTAGGTGCATTATTATAGGTTCTCATATCTCACACTGTTTTGGATTTCTATTGCCCTGACTGGATTAGGAGCTTCTGTAACTCAGTGACTATTTATTGTCAACTCAACATCTGTAAGGTCAATCACAGGGATTGGTATATGGTAGGATACAAGAAATGCTTATTGAAGTATACTTTTAGAGTCAGATTGTAGTTCATGGAAGATTGGTTGCCAAAGATGTCCAATAATTTTATACTTTCAATTTAATTTGAATTGAAATTACAAAGTGCTCTTTTATGTAATAAAATTGTGGATATATTTTCTTCAGTGGAGTAAAATATCTATCAATGAGGCTGTTAAATATAGATAATGATCTATCAAGTAGATGGACATTAATGCAGCCTTTAAGAATAATAATTATAAACTCTGAGTGACCTTATGGAATGATTACAACAAAATCTATGTAGACTGCATGTAACATTATGGAAAATTATAATAAAATGTACAATGAAAAGTCAGGAAATGGATTTGCTCATGTACTATGATTGCAAGTGTTTATAGATTAAAGCATATGAGAATATTTAGAGAATAATTGTTATAACATGGTGTTAATATGAATATTTTCTCCATTTTCCAAATTTCTTCTGATCTTTATTTACTTATTAAAATATAAAATTTATTTTAAAAACACAAGGATGCATATGAAAAGCATAGCCATATTGGAAGACAGTACACTAAAGGGGCAAAAGAGCATGGCAGCTAAATACATGGGTATGGGCAAACCGTGTTTACATTTCACTTTTAACACTAACTTGGTGACCTTGAATAAAAGTAATTTACATGCTTAAGGCTTAATTTCCTTGTCTTTCAAATGGAATTAATATTAACCGTAGTGTCCACCAAAGCACTTAGAAACCAGAAATATAGTAAGTGCTCTTAAAGGCCAGCTAATAATTTCTGACAGAAAGTGACATTAGGGACTTGCTTAATTCACCATTGTAGATGAGTATCTGGTATTTGGTAGTTTTATAATAAACATTTGTTAATGAATGAATCAATGAAAGGGAGAGTATAATAAACCTAATAAAAAAAGCCTAGGAAAGTTAAAGAAAAGAGCAGAACTATATATAATGAAAAGGTTTTTTAAAAATAAATTTCATTATTTGGAAAATGTCTAAGCAGATAACTATTATAACACTTTATATGTCTTGAATAAGACTAATCCAAATCTCCTACTGTATAAGTTGTTTCCTGAATAAAATAGATACTTTATTTCAGAAACTACTTTGACCCATACCTTGTAGTAATTTGCTGTGTCTCTGTTCCAAATTATTTCCTTGTAGATGATTAGCTCAAGCTCCAGCAGAATCAGCCACAGTAAATAAGTAAAATAAAATTACTGTAAGAATGGTGAAAAACATTTGATAAGATAGTTCAATATTTTGGATGAGAAAAAGCAGAAAGTGCCTGAAGCTGAGAATGTTCCTATTGAAAAAGCTGTATTTCTAGCTTTCAGAATTCATCTTGCTACCTCAGCTCAGTGATGTCACTGAAATTCATTGATACATCCCTTTCCACACATACACATTTTTTTAACCTTACATCATATCCTATATCCCTGCAATACATCCCAGAGTATTGATTATCTCTCAGATTTAAATTTAAAAAAAATATAACTGTGGTGGGCAGTTTTCTTTATCTCTTTTTCTATGACTAGCACAGTAGCTCTCTAAACTTTTTTTTTTTTTTTTTTTTTTTTTTTAAGGACAAAAGGAGATCTGAGTGAAACATTTAGTGATGTGATAATAAACTTTGCTCCCAAACACACAGGAGAGCGTAGCACTGACTTAGATGCATTCTGGGAGCTAAACCACTCACCCATTCTTTGTTTGAGAAATAATTGTAAATGAAATGAGTCAGTTTTCCTTTCCCTACTTCAACCCATACACCCCATACAAATGTGTTCATCTATTGATTCAAAAGGTTAGTCATTCAAATATATGCAGGTATGTACATATTCACTGAGCATTTACTCTATACCAAAGGTCTAGGGAATTTATCTTCTAAGAACTTACATTATATTTGATGGAGAGGAACTCAAAAGGCAGTAAGTAAGGTAATTTCAGAATACGGATATGCTGGTTAAGAAATAATGTAGCATTGGGATAGTGATTGACTTGAGGAAGTTTTCTACTTTAAGTGTTCTAAATGGCTTTTCTTAGGGTTCTATTTTTAACTTGAGATGTTACTAATGAATTCAGTCATGACCATAGGGAAGAAGAACACTACAGGCTTATAAGAAATGTTGCACAAGTTTCAAGAGCATAGTGGCTTGAAGTTTTCAAAAGTTTGAGGAAAGAAAGAAAGAAGGAAGGAACAAAGAAAAGAAGGAAGGGAGGAAGAAGGTTAGGAAGGAAGGAGTAAGAAGAGAAAAATGTTAGCTAGACTGAAGAAAACAATGAAGAGCTGTATGGGGGACATAGTGGAGTAGGGAATATGGACTCAAGTTGTCCATGAAAACAAAAAGTCTGAGTTTTCTTCTAACTTCAACTGGTGGCCAGTTGAGCATTTTCTCCAAGGCAATGATATTATCTGACAGATAATTTCTACTCATGTGCACACCACTCAATATACTACATCTTAAGGTAAATTTTAACATAGTGTCTGGACACAGAGGACACTAAGCCCCTATTGAAGTCAGAGAAAGATGTAGAGGAATCAATGCGGGAACTAAATTTTGAGAGCTTTAATGAGATAAAGGAGTGGAAAAGAGGTAGTTCCAGTCCAAATGAGCAAGAGGAAAAAATCACTGAAGCATGGGATTCTTGTCACAGGGATATAGATTTTAATGATTTGCAATCATCTAATTGCTGCACTGAAGTAGTATTTTCTTAGAGTCAGTAACCAATCCTTTTATCTCTTTACCATGGCACTTGGCCTACTTTAACCATTGTCTGTAATTGAGAGGGTGCCGAATAATCTTTTATTCACTTTCTAAGAGTATTTATAACATGTTTGGCAAAATGGAATGTACACTGAGCTAAAAAATTAATGTAAGTAGTTTATTCTTAAACATCCTTTAAAATGTACCAAATTAAAGCTATAATTTAATGTTTCCTAAATTCAGATGCTATCATATTACAATTAGAGATGTGTCAACACATATCAAGTATTCTTAATAGCTCTATACACTGCAACTCTTGGCTTCATTTCCTTCATCATGCTATGAGAGGAATTATTAAATACTTGCTATGTGAGTCATAAAAGTATAGGTTGTGTTGTTATCAGTAATACTGATTAGCTTTTTAATTACTTTTCTTTGTTGAATCAACTTTACATTAACATTTTTAAACGCTTGGTTTTGCCAAAAATATGTAAACACAAGTAAAATGAAACCAAAACTCACTGGCATCCTGTAGCTTTAAACAACCTAGCCACAGTTGCTTAAAGAAAATACCTGAGAAACTGATTCTTTTTTTTTATGTTGTCTATCAGACATATATTTTATTTACTACAAATATAAAAATATTCACATATACTAGAGATAGCATAGAGGGTGGTTCACTAGTTTACAGAAAAATATTACTCTACATTTATTTGTAAATCATCCACCATTTATTGGATTATTGTGTTGTTTAGTAAAGATTTTAATTTTTCAAGAATATTAAGTTTTATATCAACATTGATAGCTTTTATCATATCTGATTTACTGTTGAAGAAAATGAGTGAGGGGCACCAGAGTGGCTCAGTCTGTTAAGGCTCTGACTCTTGGTTTCAGCTCAGGTCATGGTCTGAGGGTCATGAGATTGAGCCCCACATCCAGATCTGTGCTCAGCACAGAGTCTGCTTAGGATAGTCTCCCTCTCCCTTTGCCCCTCTCTCCATTTCTTCCTCCCTCTCTCTCTCTCTCTGTATCTCTCTTTCCCTTTCTCAGATATAATTTTAATATGAAAGAAAGAAAGAAAGAAAGAAAGAAAGAAAGAAAGAAAGAAAGAAAGAAAGAAGAAAGAAAAAGAAAGAAAGAAAGAAAGAAAGAAAGAAAGAAAAGAAAGAAAGAAAGAAAGAAAGAAAGAAAGAAAGAAAGAAAGAAAGAAAGAAAGAAAAAAAAGAAAGAAAATTAGTATCAGTGAGGATTATCCAACTCATCTCAGTTGGTAAATGTGGGGAAGGGCCAAATCTGAGCTTAAATTCAGGTAATCATGTTGTGTTCCCCCAATTTAAACCATAGTTAATTTCAGAATATACTTGAGGATTCAAGAGCAGAATATAAGTTTCTTTTATTATGTGACTTTTTCTGGAAAGAGTAAAAGCAAAACTATGAAAGAAGGGGAAAGTAAATTCAGACATAGCTTTTTTGTTATTTTTATTTACTACCCTGTGCCTTTCCTCTCCTCTTCATCCTCTTTTATATTGTCCTTCGTTTTTCAAGGTATGTCTTTCTCCTTTGATCCACATCCTTGTAACTCAAGCACCTTTCTAAACATATATTACCTTTTCAAGAGAAAAGTATATAATATACCATCGTAGAATAACAAACTTAGGATGTTTATAATTTTATATGAACATTTTAGTCATTTTAAGCTTATCAGCAAAATCTCCATGTGAATAGCATGTTTGGAAAAATGAAATATGCAGATACCACACGCAAAATGATGTCATTCTGATTTTTTGTTTATCTTAAAAGCTCTGGATGTAAGCCAGAAGCAAAGTGCTTATAATTGGTGACATGGCAGAGAGAAAGTTATGTAGTTAACATAGCCTCAGAGCCTCTGCTGTCTGAATATGAATCAAAATCATTTTTTAAAAGACCTGGGCATATTAATTCAACTATGATTCCCTCTAAAAGGAAACCAATCTATAGACAACTATTACAATAAACTGCATAAGGGTACATAGAAAAATATTTATTCAATTTCATAAAAAGAAAAATACTGCTCTGTTCTATCATCAGAAAACATCAAGTATGAGAATTAGGGGTTGGGGTGTAATGCAGGGAAAAAATAAGTACAGAAAAGATTAGTAGTCAATTTTCCAAGACATAGTGCCCTTTTCCAGAGTTTGCCAATTTGCAAACATATAATTGTGCCTGCTTTTCAAAGAAAATAATTTATAAACATTGTGCAATCTTAAATTGTAAATTCCATATCTCCAACACTCCAAGGTCTGCTAGAAGTAAGGATATTTTTCTATCTGAAAAACACCTAGTTTAATTATTTTTAACTGCAAAATACGTGAAATAAAAAAAAAAAAAAAACACCTGTGATAACTTACAAAGGGCTAAAAGATTTCATAGCACCTCATCACCTATCAAGAGATGAAATTGAGTTGAATCTGGGCTTGCTGTGACTTCCTTTGACCAAGAGAATCAGACAAAAGTATTCTGGATTTTCTTAGCTTTGGACTCAAGACATCTTGCATGTTCTTTCATGTAAAAGAACATAAGCAAAATTGTTGAATACTGAAAGAAGTGTGCCCATTTGCTCCTGTCACCCCAACTTATAGCCAGCTAACCCCCAGAAGAGGACCTGGCTGACCTGCAAATGACCAAAAATGAGTTACCCCCATGTATAAGTGAGTCCAGCTGGCACCAGTAGAAGAATCATCCAGCCCAGTTCAGCCCAAATATTCAATCCACAGAGTATTGAGCTAAATAAATATTATCTTTTCAAAGTCATTAAATTTCTGGGTAGGGATCCCTGGGTGGCGCAGCGGTTTAGTGCCTGCCTTTGGCCCGGGGCGCGATCCTGGAGACCCGGGATCGAATCCCACGTCAGGCTCCTGGTGTATGAAGCCTGCTTCTCCCTCTGCCTGTGTCTCTGCCTCTCTCTCTCTCTCTCTGTGACTATCATAAATAAAAAATAAATAAATAAATAAAAAATAAATAAATAAATTTCTGGGTGGATCTTTCATTCAGGACAAAATAAATGATACAACACCAATAAAGAGGGATAGGGCAAAATTATCTCAATATGCTTTTCCTAGAAAAATAAAAATCAAGTAATATGTGGATATTAATTTCACTACCTGTCCCTCTGCTGAATGTGGATTTCTTCACTTGTCTGGAAATTCTGGAGACTCAGAGTTGTACTTGCTTCTATAGTAATGGGGATGGATGAAAGTGGGTTAACCTGCTTGTTGACCTGGCCCTCGATCAGCCACATCTGGAGGTGGCTGGCTCCTGTCTAGGTAGGATGGATTATGTCCAGTTCCTATTTTTTTATTTTTTCTAGGACAAAAACTTTGGAGCCATGGGTACAGGTGATCACATTTCTCAAATATCATTTGGCTACAAGAAGGACATACCACCATGGTGTTTTAAATAGATGTAAAATGTAAATATTCATGGCTTGTTAACACATAAACATCCTTAACAGGATTGAGCTCTTACTTCAAAGATGAAACAGAGTTGTTGGAAGAGGTCATCTAGAGGATGTGACCTCCAGTTGACTCTCCAGCTGGATCCAGATAGTCAGAGGCTCCTCACTCTCTTCCTTGTCCTTGGAATGTGGTTTTGGCTCATGGTTCCCACAAACAGAGCCTTTTTTGAGGACATGGCCTTGAGAGAGTAAAATGCTGTTGAGACTATCTGGATAGAAACCAGTTAAGGTCTCTATATAAATTTTTTAACATTCTGGCGGATGGCCTCTTGTGCCTTATAAGTATATTCCTTTGCTTATTACATCTGCCATCTACTAATCAGGAGTGATTTATCTTATTCTTAGGTCTGTCTCTGATATCTGTGTCTGGGGGCTGGTTTGTGAATCAACAAGAGCGTAACAATAACAGAAAACACAAAGAAACTGTTACCTTGGAGGAGGAAGACATAAAGGATAAAGAATTTTCCTGACTTGAGTCCCATGATTTTTGTAGAGAAGGTCCGGTCACTGCTTGGTAGCCAGTTCCTGGACAGGGTAGCTTAGCTTAGTTACCTTAGACAAAGCCAGAACTTTCAAGAAGGGCTTCCAGCATGGGCAGCAGCCCCGGCACAGGTAAGAAAGCGTGCACTGTTTCCTCAAGATTTATCTGAAGACATACACTTTTCAGATGGCTAGTGATGTTGCTCAAGGAGTTTTTTAAAACAGTTCTCAACCTGGGGAATTTCTCCGCTGGAACATTTGGAAATATCTTGAAAAAATTGTGACCGTCCTATGGCAAGTGCGGCACTATTGATAGCAAGAGATGCTACTAAATGTACTAAAATGTAGAGGTCAGCAGCCCTCCACCCTATAATTCCATCCAAAATGTCAATAATGCCAAGGTTGAGAAGCTCTCCTCCAGAGGATCCAAGACTTCACAGAATGAGTGAAAACTCAGATACTTTTTTACTCTCTACCTTTCAAACTGTGTCATCAAAGTCCGATGATACTCTTTTAATTGAAACATAACTATTGTGCTTAACTTTAAACTATTATAACGAAATCATGCTGTCCCATTTATAATTTACAGACTAAAGGTTTCAAATGATTTAGGGAAGAATCTTTTATTTGAAAGGAAACCTAGGCCCAGGCCCCAATTTGAGATTACATGAATCAATTTACCACAATAAATTTACCATTTACCATAATAAATCCTACAATTTTAGTTTTACAAAAGAAACTTTTATGTACCTTGTTATTAACAATAGCCAAAATCACTACTTATGAATTACATCTGTTACCAAGGTCAAATAATGAATCATTTCAAGTCAGCATCAGGGGTCTAGGGACCCACAGAGGCTATTTTTCTAAGTGTCTTCCATAGCACATCATGAAACAAATATCATTAAACATATGAAGACCAACAGAATGCCCTTGCTTTTTGAGATGTGTTAGAAGAAAAAACTTTTTCATGAAATCCTCACTGAACATTATACTAAGATATATACAGCTTAATTAGGACTGAAGTTAATCTGTTTTTAAAAGTTACAATTTAAATCATGTTTGTGTATTATTTCTTTCTAAATCTATTTATATTATGTTTATGAAACTTACTGAATTGGAGGAATATTTAATTATGTAAAATTTATTCCCCTCATTCTTTCTAAAATAAAATCAGACTGAGAGTTGTTTATCATTTGGAAGTCAAAACCCAAACTGGAGATGATTATTTTGCTCCTCCTCATGCTCTATACTGTCTTCCTTTCTCCATTGTGAATTTTCCAAAAGATAGCAGTTAACCTACAAGTCTTTTCCATCATCTCATGGAGAGAAGGGAAAGAAACATAACTGGGAGTGGAGAAGCTGACCTAAAGCACAGATTTTGAGAGGAAATAAATGCCAAAACTGTTGTAGGAAAGTTTTATAGTTGGATATATACTGCATGAAATGACAGAAAACCAATCTTTATAGAAGTTCTGTGTCACCAAATGTACACTTTAATTTTTTGAAACTCTTGCATTTTGCTCTTGTTACTTATTGATCAAAGTTTAAAATATGAGTGTTTTTCTTTATTTTTTCTCTTCTGTGAAAGCCATTCTGATGGTTAGTACACTTATTACGGTGTTCCTTGATTTTTAAGTTATTTCAGGCTTCTTCATTATCTTGATTACATTATCTTATACAGTGACCCAAAAAAACTGTTTTTATTTCTTGTATTTATTGACTAAGACAGTGAATATACTTAGCAGAATTTTTGTAGAAAATAATGTTCTACTCATAATGTATATGGAAGAAAAAAATAGTTTAATTTTTATCTTGAAAGTAAAGCCCAACATTTATGCTGTCATTCAAAATTAAGCAATGCCTTTCAAATTTTTCCGTTTATTCTACAAATATTGAACATATACACATGTCAAAATGCCCCTAGACAAAGATATATAATGGATAAAAACAAAATGTAGTTGCCTTCATAGAGCTTGCATTATAACATGTTTACTGTAGTTTATTCTCCCTTTTTTCCTTTGATTATGGTGTTTCTCTTGACTACTTTCTATATATGCATTCGTCTTTTCAACAAATATTTATAGGGCTCATATTTGCTTCGCTTTGTGCTTCATGCTTGGTACATAGTGGTGAGATGATTACCCTCTTCATGGTTCTTAAATTATAACGGGGGAATAAATATTATATAATAAAGGCAGCGATTAATACAAATTAATGATATTTTAAGTGCTAAGGAGACAACTACATTCTCTGTAAGAAAACAGCTGTTTGAAAGTGGATTCCAGTACAGATTGGACAGACCAATATCACCCTTAGAGAATCAAAATTACACTGACAGCTGAGTGAAGAGAAGGAGCTAGCTATGCCCAGGAATTCAAATTTGCATTTTTCTGATAGAAATGCATTATGCATAAGTACTGAGGTGAGTAAGAGGCACGGTGTTGAATACATGAAAGAGTCCAGTGCCGCTGAAATTCAATGAATGAAAGGAGAGAGAGACACTGATGTAGCGATGTCAGGTAGATAGCTGAATAGAAGTCAAACCTCAGAGGAGGCAATCAAATTGGAGTCAGACATATAACAGAGGACTCTTGGGCTGCAAAAGTCATAGAACAAGGCTAGATTCACCCAAACAGAGTACAGGGAAAATAAATCCTGTCTGTACACAACAGTAGGATTTGGGTAAAGGACCAAAATCTGGAAGCATGTACTCAGTGTGGGGATCTAGAATAAACAGACAAAACTTTGCCTTTTAGAGGATTCAGGCCAAGTTGGAGGAATAAACCAGTACCTGGATTGTTTATATGATAGAGGGGGATACTAGGTACTAATGGGGCACAGTGGAACAAACATTTAATTCTGTTTATGGCCAGTTCAGAGGAGACTTAAACGATGACGTTGAGCTCTTCTAAAAATCTTCAAAATACTTCAAGTAACAAGCTAATAGGGCATAGAGAAGATGATTCTGGGCAAAGGATTTGAGATAAGAAAAAATTCAGAGCATTTGAGCCACTGTAAGCAGTGCAACTTAATTACATGGTTATAGCTTCCTTTGGAATGTAAGATTTAGGTTAACCTTCATTGATGTACTTTTTCTCCTTTATTTTACATTCTTTTTTTTTTATTTTACATTCTTATAGTAATTAAGAAATCATATTGCTTTTGTTCTTTAATTGTCTGCATTAATATGTTCTCTCCTGACCTGCCCTTAATCTACACAGGGAAAAGAGGAGAGTCATTCATTTTACATAAGCCAAGCCATCATGCAGATCTATGCACAGAGCAGGTGGTCATCAAATGTATTATTTCCTGAGCAACTGGCGTCCTGTCCCTCTAGCCTTGGTGGAGATGGAAATAAACCTTTCAACTAGTGTGAAAACCAAAATAACTGTATTCAAAACATTAAAACGTATCATTCCATCCGTCTGTGATGCCGTGATGTAAGTAAGGCAATTCAGTGACCTGAAATTAGCCTCTAATTAAAGTGTCAAGAATCATCCTGTACAATTTAGGTTTCATTAAATTCAAACACACTCAAAATTGAATCAATTTATTAAACTTACTTATTTCCAGATCCCCAACAGACACAATAATACCAACATGTAACAATTTCAGACATATAAACAGTTTCCCTCTCCCACTTACTGAAGTGAGACTACCACTTCCCAGCTAGACCGTGTGATACACTCTAAATGCAAATTAAAAGCAAAATAAGAGTCTCCAAATCTGAGAACTGCTGGCTGTTGGTTAGAAAGTCTTAAAGTATTGTTCTTGATTTCTGTGCATAAGTATAGGAACACACACTTATAAAACAAGAATACAGAGTTCAATCTATCTTGTCCTGGTCCTCCCGTTGTAAAATGGGTAAAGCATTTTGATCAGGAATTCAGCAGTAATATCTTAACTGAAAAACAACAAAAATACCTTGCTGGCAAAACAACAACAGAAAAAACAATAACAACAAAAACACCTGAAAGAGTTGCCTTCTCCCCTTCAATTTTAATATGTAGATTCTTTCACCTAGACTTAGAGTAACTCTTCTAGAGTCATGAATTGTGAAAATGAATTACACATGATGCTACTAGCATCCAGGAGTTGGAAATTTTCCAAATGATATTTGTCCAAATGATATTTCCATTTGATATTTGATTTGTCACAACATTTAACTAACTGCAACCATTGTGTAAGTGGAAGATAATCGTCAATATAGACTTTTCAGTAGAGTATAAGTAGTCATGTTGGGTTTTTTACATTCAATCATCCATTATCTGTTACATGATAATGAATAATCCATCAATTATTTGTTAACAACAATTAAAGTTTATTAGATTTTTTGTTGTACCACTAACATAATGATAATGATTTAATGTGCTTTTATAAGGATCAAGCAACCAGTGGAATTGAATCCACAATGCATTAGAGCATCTCTTTCCCAAACCTACAGAATTCTTTGACAGGTGAAGAAAAATGTAATTGAAGTATACTAAATGACAAGAATCTTACAAAATTAATATTAATAAATATCTACACAAGTATTGTAGTTAATTGCTAAATTTAATATTCAATTGAAAAAACTCCATTGGTTACAATCTCTCTGAAGTGTTAGAAAGAATACTCAGTGGCTTCTAAGAAATGATGGACAACCTGAGCTAAATAGCCAATTAACGTAAAATCAAAACTATAATAAATTACATGTTTTATAAAAAATAATCTGCTAAATGTGTGCTTGTCATATATTATAATATTGAATGAGATGGCCCAAACTGTGGGTGACTAGGGCCTAATGAGGTGATAAAATGGTGCCAGCTGGTGACATCAGGCAGGGATAAGATGGAAGCAAGAAAGGGTAGGAGAAAGGAAGAGGTGGACAGAAAAGAGGAGGAAGAAAGGAAAGAACCAAGGAGGAAAAGAGGACTAGGAAGGAGGATTTGCAAACTGTTACATGCCTGGCATTAAACTAAATTCTTTCCTTTTCTCCTTAATTCCCCAACACTGGTTCAACTATCCCCAGAATTTAGTTTATTTTTTTTTCAAGGTGAAGATACTGAGGTTCAGAAAGATTAAATTTTCCAATGAACACATGGAGAAAAAGGGAGAATCAGGGTTTTAAGCCATTGACATTTGATTATTGCTGGATAAGACCTTATTTAAACATAGACTAAGTAAATAATCACTGCTCTTTATTTTCATCATTTACCTACTTCCCTGGTAAATATTATAATCACCAGCAAAGATTCAGCATGCAAGGCCTCTTTAATCTCATTAGTAATAGGAGATATTGAAAAAATAATGTCTATACAAAATATTTTATTTGAGGATGTTTTCTACTCAGCGTGCTGAATAAAAAGTCAATTAATAGTAGTTAAAATTAATAAGGAAGAAATCGAATGGGACAAAGGGTCTAATTGTTCCTTAAAATATTTATTTTATAGTCTCTTGTAGATGTCATTTTTTTTTCATCACACCTTGCTGGAATATCTCTTAACAATAAAAAATAGTTATTTTTTGTATATATTTTTTAAAAGCTGTGATAATATAATGTAAATAGGATAACGCTATTTTTACTAAATCACATACAGGCAAATTCTATAACACAAACATGAGGTCAGCTTTGTTTCTCAATACCAAATTAAACCATACTAAATTAAACCATACTAAAGGGAAATGCTTGGCTAAGGAAGTTTAGCCATCTCAATAAATGACTATCATTTATGCAGTTTGCTCATTTCCCTGCAATGCTTTTGCATGTTCAATAAAAATTGATATGAGTGAAAGGATATGAAATCTCTACCAACAAAGTAGAAAGAAAAAAATAACACACTAATTTAAAATATACTTCAGCTACCTGTCATGAGCAAATTAAAAAAGCCTTTAATGGAAAGAAGTGCAGCACTTGGCAGCATCATTACTTGCTCCTGGAGATGATTCAGCTTATTCAAGTCTTAAAATGGATTCAGATATCTTCGTATCCTCATATCTGAATGCTGTGTGGTTTCTCTGTGGAACTCTCTCTGAGTTTTTTTCAGTTTAAAACTCTCAAAGTGAAGAGCGAGATATTTCCATATATAAAATAGTGTCTTTTGCCACTGTCTGACCTCATATTTTGCTTTTATTTATGTTGTTTTAATTTCAAGCCATCTTTTGCAACTATTTTTGCACAGATATTTCTTGTGAATACCTAAAATGAATCAAGCACAGGCATTGTATCTGAGGCTGAGAATTGAAGAGGAGGGGGGTGATAAGAATTCCTATCATTTTACGAGGGATTGTTCTGTAAGGCCGATTGCAGAAGACTTTCAGTTGCTTACCCAGGCAAGATTTTATCAGTAAACTGACAATTTCAACTGCCTTTATTTACAGGTTCCTGTTGTTAAACATCAATAAACTCATTGATTGAATCCAAGTGATTTTAAAGGCTGCCACATAGCTAAGAACCTAACTACAACTACAGGGAGTGTCTTTGAGAAATTGGATCAAAAACTAAGAACTTGCACTTTTAAGGGTAGGATTTATTTACCTTCTTTATGTCTCCTAGGCAAGCATAGCCATTGACAGGCACGTAAGTGCTATGCACTCACATTTGGTGTTATTTGTTAAGAAAGTGTATGCCAAATAGAAGGCGGGCAAAAATAATAAACAAAAAGGCTAAAACTTTGGTTATCCCATCACTTTTAATTCAGTCAACTCTCTACTTAACCATATATCAATTGATTATGGGATTATTTTGAATATCTACTGTGGAAATACTAATACTTACTAATTAGCCAAACATTAAGTATTTGCCCACCCTAATAATTCATATGTAATCAGATATAGTCACATACTGTAACATACATTCTTTTAAGGTGTACAGTTCCGTGGTTTTTAGTATGTTCAAAAAGTTAAGCAACGATTACCAGAACATTTTCATTACTCAAAAAAACAAACAAACAAACAAAAACAAAAAACAAAAAACAAAAACATATAGGGATGCCTGGGTGGTTCAGTGGTTAGGCATCTGCCTTTGGCTCAGGGCATGATCCTGGGATCGAGTTCCGCATTGAGCTCCCTGTGAGGAGCCTGCTTTTCCCTCTGCCTATGTCTCTGCCTCTCTCTCTCTGTGTCTCTCATGAATAAATAATAAATCTTTGAAAAAAAAAAAACATACAGTAGTCACAACCTTATACTTCCCTCTTCCATGTCACATTTTGTTTATGCATTAATTAGTTGGTAGACTTAGGTTTGTTTCCATTTGGGGGCATTATTTAGGAATAAGGTTGCTAAGAACATTTGTATATAAAATTTTGGACATATTTTTAAAGTCACTTTGGTATATACCTAAGAGTAGAATGAATGGATCATATGGTAACTCTATTTTTTTGAGGAAACATTTTACAAAGTAACCTCAGCATTTTATCTTTGTCCCAGGACTATATGAGGGTTCCAATTTTTCCACATCCTTGCCAACAGCTGTTACTGCCTGTCTTTCTTAACACAGCCATCTAAGTAAATGTGAAACGGTATCTCAATGTGAATTAATTTTCTTAGCATGTACAAATTGTGTGATATATGGGTAGATATGAAAATAGATTCATGGAGACATAATTAGATGATAGGCAAAAATATGTAAGGTGTATTTATAGATATAATATAGGAAAGAAGGAAGCTTCCAAAGTTCTATATATATTTAAAAAAAATTTTAAAGTATTATATATATATATATATATTTTTTTTTTTTTCCTGAGAACTAGCATATTCAAGGTCAGATACTCTTTTGTAGAGGTAGTGACTCCTTCAAAGTCACTAGAATTGACTGGCTTTCAAAGGATGAACTCTATTCATACGAAAGAGAGAGAACACATTTCAAACAGAATACTTAAAGTAATATTTCTGGAAGCTAAATTGTACAAAGTATCATTGTGAAGCATTGAGTAGATCAATTTTGCTTGAGCATACAGTTTAACAAATAATCTCACTGGGACAATGGGATTGGGAAAATATATAACTATTACAACTGAAACAGAGAAACAGAAATAATTAGAATGATTACACATACAATATTTTGAAACAATGCAAGATGTTAATAGGTTTAAATGCCAAAATGAGTGGTACATAGTAATTAATGAGACTGTGATCTGAAACGTCCATGAAAAGCTTCATAAAGAGAGGGTAGTTGAGTCGACAAGGACACCAGTGTCATATTGGTCCAATGCTAGAAGGAATTACCTGAAATTAGGTAAGAATTGGGCAAACCTCTACCTCCTATTTGACTCGCACCACAAGCTTGATGCTGCACTGTGGTATCCCTTTGGATCCTGGCTTTCTAGGGACTCTGGAGCTGTGATTGCTTCTGGACTCTTTGTCTTTCCATTCTTTTGAACCTAGCTAGACTACCAGCTACATCATGTTTATTAAAAAAAAAATCACATGAAGGTATTAATTAGCTGTTTTATAATCAGAAGCAAATGTTATTTATTGGCTGAAGAACTAGGGAGTGGTGACATTGAATCCCCACGCTCTTTAATGTGACGATTGCTTTCTCTCACTGTGGGAGCAGAACCCTGTCCCCAGATGCCTGTTGAAACTGAAGTTTTAGGGAAGTATCTGCCAAGGATAATGTTCTTTCTACACAGAAGATGGAACTGGAAATCAAGAGAACGGTTATGATGAAAGGAAGTGGGAACAACCAGACAAAATGATGAGGAAGGAATTTGAGACAGAATATGTGAAAGGAAAGAGATAGGATTAGGCTAATTTGATCCTGGTCACTCAGAATAATAAAGCCAACGTCAGAATGCAAAAATCAGAAGGTGAGGATTTCCTTTTCCTACAGAAGGAGATCACTAAACTCACTCATAAATTGGGCTTGGAATGTGGTGTCATCATCCGTAGGAATTTAAGTGGTATGATGAGATACATGGAGTTTTCTAGTGAGTAGACATGGGGATGACCACAGTTGTAATGACAGCTCCCCTGTGCGTAGTGTCAGGAACCAAGATTTTCTCTCCCCTTGCTTTGCTGTGGAGAGGGGCTACAGAGGGGTGGGTAGTGGGATTGCATTCTCCAGCTATCTTGAGATGCCAATAGTTCAAGCAACTGCAGATGTATTCCAGGAGGCAAAAAGAGGAGGAGAAGAGGAAGTCACAACTATCCTTTAAAATCATTCTGAAAAAAACAAGATAACACTTTTATATTTTACCAACTACAATTTAGTCATCAAGTCTAACTGCCAAGCATGCTGAGAAATCATCCTGGGGTATATAAGTATCATTTCCACCCAGAAAGATGACAATGGACATGGGGTAAGAGATAATGCCAGAGTCTCTTTCACATCTCCTTTGATAGAGAATCAGTGTATATCCTCTTACAACCTGGAGTTCTGTGACTCTCTTGTCTTACAGAGTAGAAAACCGAGATTCCTAAGAGAGAGTAGCATCTTTGTCCCTGCCTTATGCTGCCCCACTTCTTTTACTCTGAAAAAGTCAGCTGCTCATGACAATGAGAAAATGTTTCTCAGAAATGTAAAGTTGATCTATTGTGAAGAACTGAGAGATGTGTTCTATAGAAACGTCTAGCTCAACCCTAGACACTGAAGGTCCTCAGGTTGTTCTGTGATGGTTGTAAATATTTCTGATTCCTTTAGCACCCTGAGCTTGGAGTGTGGGATATTTAGTTATGTCCTAATTTTAGATATACTTACATGATGCTATTAATCGAGTATTTATTGAACTAAATGCATGTCAAGAATTGTGTTAGTCTTGAAAATTCCTTTAACAGAGAACAGATATAGGGGCACCTGGGTGGCTTAATTGGTTAAGCATCTAACTTTGGCTCAGGGTTCTGGGATCAAGTCCTGAGTCAGGCTTCCTGTTCAGTGGGGAGTCTACTTCTCCCTCTCTCTCTTTCTCTCTCTCACTCTCTCTCTCTCCCTTTGTGTGCTCTCTCTCTCTCTCTCAAATAAATAAATAAAATATTTTATTTTAAAAAGCAAAACAAATATAGGAACAATGAGTAGATGACAACTGTATCAACAGCTAGGGAATATTGCAACATGAACAGTGTCACCACATACACACACACACCATGATTATATCATATTTAATATATGATATTTAATATCATATTATATTTTATATTGTTTCATTACCTTATATCATACCATATGTTAGGGTAGAAATGAGCGATATATTCTTCCCATTTTCCAGGAGGTAAATCTTTAGTAACTTGCACTTAAAAAGGAAATAGAGGAAGAACTGCTTTTACCTGTTTTGGAAAAGAGAAAAGATGTAAATATCTTAAAAACAAAAACAAAAACAAAAAAAAACCCTAAGGCTTGAGGGTAACTTCTTCTTTTGGATATTCCTCAAGGAGTATAAGTATAAGTATGTCTTCCATTTTGATCCCTGACCTGCATATCTTAAGATGATGCACTGCAGTGTACGCCACTGGAAGATTCTGTCCCTGGCCAGGATGACAAGTTAAGGGAGATTGCCTATCTAGTGCATTAACAATGTTTAATTTTTCCTTTTGTATGTGCAAAATGGAAGTGATGCTTGTTACATGCAGCAGGCTTGCCGGAGTAGGCAGAGCAGTGTGCCCGTATGATTAGCGATAGCTGAAGGTAGCATGACGCTGGGCACAGAAAGCTGTGCGGTGTGATGTGACAGGTTAGGTGCTGCTCTTCTTGCAGCATGCATCCCAAAATGATAGCAGAAGCTACTGATTGCATAACACAACATATACCCTTAAATATTTAGTTTAATTAAATAAAACCTTTGGATGCATTTTGCATTGTTATAAGCTGTCAGAGGGTCTGGGGTTGCAGATGAACAGAATATAAATTTGACACATTTCGATACCCTGTGCTGGGGCAAATAGGGCATTTAAAGATGAGAAAAGGGATCCCTGGGTGGCGCAGCGGTTTTGCGCCTGCCTTTGGCCCAGGGTGCGATCCTGGAGACCCGGGATCGAATCCCACGTCGGGCTCCCGGTGCATGGAGCCTGCTTCTCCCCCCCGCCTGTGTCTCTGCCTCTCTCTCTCTCTCTCTCTCTCTCTCTCTCTCTGTGACTATCATAAATAAATAAAAAAAAAAATTAAAAAAAAAGATGAGAAAAGACACAGTTTCAAAAACGTAATATTAATCTCTAAGTGGCATGTCTGCTTTCAGGTTTTGGAATTAATACCTAAGGCTTTTGTGATTGAAACACAATTGTGGTTTCCCATTTACTGCATTTCATCAGTTTCATTACTCATACACTTCTAATTTAATCAATCATTCTTATTAGAGTTTTCTGATTTAAGAAAGGATATAAAATTACATTTTGTTGAATTACAAATGTGAGTACAATTGCTATTAATATTTCTTGAGGTCTGGTATCCATCTGCCAGAATGAGATTGCGGCTATTTTATTAAACCCAAAAATGTTTCCATTTTCACTGCCTTCTTCGTTTTGCACATTCTGTGTTTCCAGTGTCGTTCGTGAAGGTTTCTTAAGATTTGTTGCTATCGTCACCATTATTCAACAAATATTTTTATAGTAATACACTCCTTTAATATTTTAAGGGAAAATATGTTGTATTTCAGATAGATGGAGGTTTCTAACAATCTTCATTATGCTCTGGCAATCAGAAGAAATGTAATTTTGCATGCGCTAACTTTCCATAAATGCTTTAGAGCTACCACAAATAATTTTGAAAATGGAGGAACTAAGACTTTGAATACAATGAAGCTGGTCATATAAAAACAATATCCAATATATAATATTTGGGGGGAAAGAAGCACTTTTGGCAAACATAATCATTTAATTATCATAACATCCTGGTACAGACAGCAGTGCTATGGTCTACAATTTAGAAGTCAGAGAAATGAGTCCCAAAAATGTCAATAAATTCACTCAAAGTTAAGCTTAGGGACTTGAGATCCAAAAGCACACAGTGATCTTGTGACTCCAATCTTTTGCTCTCTCTACTATACCAACTTGGCATGCAGAAATAGAGGTCTTCCAGATAGGCAAGGTCTACCTCCAGGAGACTCTTTTTCAAGAGCAACTTCATGGTAAGCCAAATCAAACACCAAAACACCTACATTTTCCACAGTTTATTAAGAGAACAAACACTCTCTTCTCACTGTTATTTTATATTTGTCCTTCACTTCGTAGCCAAGTGCCTTTTTAAAAAAGAGTTTGGGAGTTCCTGGCTGGCTCAGTCCATAGAGCATGCAACTCTTGATCTCAGGGTCACTCAAGTTCAAGATCCACACTGGGCATGAAGCCGACTTTGAAAAAAAAAATTAAATTCATTCTCTCTAGTTTATCATTTAAACTAGATAAACAATATCAGGTTTCTACCTCTATCACCAGTTGAAACTGGTTAATAAAAATAACTTTCTTAGTAGTCGCATTTATTATACACTTTTAACCTGCACTCCACTTTGAATGTATTGTTTTTTTTTTTTTTTTTTTTTTTTTTAATTTGACAACTGCCTTTTCTAAAACCGTGCTATGGATTGAATTGTGTTCCTCTAAAATTCATATGTTGAAGACCTAATCTCAATTACCTTAGAATGTGACCTTACTTGGAATAGGGTTGTTCTGTTCTGCTCATTCAGAACCTCATCTTCTGTTCTGCTGGGCCTTGCACCTGAGTGGCTCCTTACAATATGCTAACATGGACACAGGAGGAATGCCATGTGAAGATAAAGGCAAAGACTGGGGTGGTTTTTCTAATGCTAAGGAATGCCAAGGCCTGCCAGCAAACCATAAAAAGTTAGGAGAGAAGCATGGAAGAGATATTCACTTGCAGCCATCAGAAGGAACCAGTTCTGTTAAACACTTGATCGCAGACTTCCAGCCTCCAGAATTGTAAAAAAATAGAATTCTGTTGTGTAAGCCATTCAGTTAGTGGTATTATCCTAAGGTACCCCTAAGCCAACAAACACTTATCATTTTCTTTTCCTTGAGAAAACCACTATTTTTTCCAGGCCATTCCATTTGTAATAATGTGGGTTTACTATCCTTGGTCAATGAGTAAAATGCTGGCCTTCCACTATGATCTGTTCTTATGTATTATTCTCTACACACTTTAAAATATATATATATCAAAACCTTGTGGTTTCAGCCATCACCCATTTATATATCCAAACCATGGGTATGTTCTAAAGTTCAGGTACAAATTATTCAATGCATCTAAAGCTAAATTTATTCCATTTATTCCACTTCCCTATCTTTTTACCTCCTCTCTGTTCAGTGTAAACAACTCCTTTAACGCAGTTACACAAGCGAAAAAACTGAATGGTCAACCTATATTCATCACTTGACTTCATGTCCTACATTTAAATAGTAAATAAACTCAGTTGTATCTCCTCAATAGTTTTGAATAAATCCATCTTTTGTAACCATTTAAATTCTCTTCTAGTCAATGCAGGAGTTTTGTAACCTGTCTTCCTGCCTCCTACCTTGTATACTCCCCCAATTAATTGCCTGAAGATTGATAAATCCGAGACATAAATCAAATCTTGCCTGAAGTGGTTGGTCTTTAAGATCATTATTCAGGAAAACAGTTATTTCTAGAATGGAAGTACACCACATCCCTCAACCCTCATTCTGTTCTTTTTTTTTTTTTTTTTCATTCTGTTCTATATCATATAGCATATTGTGACTTAAGAGTTTTTCTGACTTTATTGAAGAATAGTTGACAAATGAATTGGGATCCTTAATACATGTTAATGAGGATAACAATTTTAAATACAGTTTCTTTATGGAACATGTCTTGATACTTTTTAACATCTAGGTAAGCCTCTTTTACCTAAAATAAGAAATAATGCATTTCAATTTCTGTTCTTTTGTAATAATGAAATGTAGTTTTCTCCTTGTTTTGTTTTTTTGTTTGTTTGTTTTGTTTTGTTTTTTAGAGAGAGAGATCACTGGGAGAAGTGGGAGAGGTAGGGCCAGAAAGGGAGAGAGAATCTTAAGCAGGCTCTACGCACAGCACAAAGCCTGGCACAGGGCTCCATCTCACAACCCTGAGATCACGACCTGAGCTGAAATCAAGAGTAGGTGGCTCAATCGACCCAAGGCACCTCTGAAATGTTAAACATTTAAAGCTTAAACATCTGCAAGCTTAAACACTCAAAACAAAGACTCTTTGTTCCAAGTCTACTTCACCCTCTGCTCTGCCCCCCCAACACACATACACAAGCAGAGTTATCTCTCTCTCTCTCTTTCTCTCTTTCTCTCTTTCCTGTCTCTCTTATGAGGATCAACAACATGGCATAGATATAGTGAGCATATTTCTTGACCAGTCATTTTGTGAGCCTGGATGAAGTTCTTATTTACCTGCAGATAATTAAAAAGAAAAACGTTAATGTTATAGGAAAAGTGGTAGAATGCTTTTTAAAAGTTTTCTTTTTAAATAGTATTTCTAAAGTTGAAATGGAATTTAGACATTTTGGCATTTGACATTTTATATATTATACAATTATTAAGCAAGTTAACATGCTTCTGTTCCCTGGCATTTTCTATCCTATTCATATATGCCTGGATGGTACAAATTTTTTCCACAAAGAAAGTTCGTAATGGCAGGGAGGCTAGTTATAATCTTGATATCGAGTTATGTAACTTTTTTTGTCTAATATATATATATTTTTTTCTGTTTTTGGGGGGAAGGGAGAACAAAAAATCATTTGTATCATTATAAGTCAAATGCTACCTTCCTTTAAACTGATTTATTAACACTTTCATCATTCTAATTTTTTAAATTCATTTTCCACCATTTAAAATCCCCAATTTTTAAGAGTAAGCAAAATTTCCTTTAACGACTGGATCTTAGAAATTGGAAAATATATTTTCTCAGGCTGCTGGGCTTTACTTCATTAGCATATTTCTGCCGTGCTTCTACAGTCATTAAACTGGCACCTTTTGGGAAGATTTTAATTAATTAAAAATTTCAATTAACTAATAGATTAAAATGAGAAGAAGTAATATAGAACAGGTTTAACAATATAGGGGAGATGTTTGGATATATTTAGTCCATGTTCTATACAAAGCTATAATTTTCTTAAATTAAGAACAAAAGACATTGGACTTAGATGCCTGGTGCCAATTCTGTGGCTAAGGAGATTTGGGCCTGGGTAGGTCATTTAACATATGGGGCATCTGTTTTCTCAGATAAATAAATAAATAAATAAATAAATAAATAAATAAATAAATGGACCAGATTAGATAATCTCTTCCTGCTCTAACACCAAATATTTCTACACATATTAGTAACAGCTGTCAAATCTATCATACTTGGTGGTACACGCTGTCAAAGGGCTAGTGATACAGAGAATGATACTGATGATGATAATAACGACTAATATTATTGAGCACCATATGCCTGCAGTAATTACCTCATTTGACTCTCTAATTGTTCTAGTACCTGAATACTATTGCCTTCCATTTTATAAATGAGAAAGTTGAGGCTCCAAAATTTTATATATGCCCAATACCATAAAGTCCTATGCCTAAGTCAATTATTTCAAATACCGAGCTATATGGAAAAAATATTACCAGTACTCACCAGGATCTTGTTTCCTTTCCTTGCTATGCACAAATAAGACTGTATTATTAATCTACTTGAAGACTTACAACCTAAAGATTAGCTCTGTCCCATAGCTATGTACAGAATTTGCAAGTATAACTTTTGGCCAAAAGCGTGGATAGGTGCCTCTTTCTCTGAGACAACCAGCAAAGCAGAATGCTTCCAGTGGTATTGTTCCAGGATGGCAGCACTTACTCCATTCTGAATGACTGCTATGCTGCTTGTGGGACAGTTAATCTTGTCTTTTCTGTGAATATAGACTTTGCTAGAACAAATTATAAACCCTTATTGGGTAATCCACTGAAATATTGGGGTTTTCTGTTACCAAAAAATAACTTACTCTTGACAGAATCAAGATGTTATCCTCTTCAGGGTACGTTATGGGTGTGGAGCTTTGAGTGTTGTCTAAATTATCAGTTATACCAGTATTTTCTGACATAACCAGCCAGCTGCTCAACACCATTGGCTACCATGGAAACACTCTTAGACATGATTTTCTCCAGCTAGATTTTCTCACTTTTTCTCTCTTCCATCTTCCTTAAAACCTTTCATTCCCCCTCTCTAAATTATTTTTACTAAATATATGCCCTAGATCCCCCTCCTTTTTAAAGAAATTGTTTTGTCCCTTTCAACGTTGAGAAATAATGGAAAACTTAGACCTGATTCCTGATACAGACAATGAATAGCAATGTGATCTCATCCAAGTAGGGTCTCAGTCAGATTCGATCAGCAATCTGAAACAAGTACAAATATCATGGTAGAAGGGGTTTTTTGCATGATATCACTTCCCCAAATTGTGTGTAATGTTGGGGTCATAAAGTTCTTAAAGGGAAAATTGGGGGATCAAACAAAAGTTAATAATCAGCCCTTTTGAAACCAGGCAGTTCTGGCTGCCCAAGTGAGTCTGCAAGGAAATGTGGTGGAGACCATGGAGAGCTGTCCTCTCTACATATCTGATGGCCTGGGTTGCTCTTGTTCAGGTAGGTTCATATCTGGGGAGATGAGGTGGACATGGAGTTAAGAAGAGCAAGAACTGGGGAACCCTGGGTGGCGCAGCGGTTTGGCGCCTGCCTTTGGCCTAGGGCGCGATCCTGGAGACCGGGGATTGAATCCCATGTTGGGCTCCCGGTGCATGGAGCCTGCTTCTCCCTCTGCCTATGTCTCTGCCTCTCTCTCTCTCTCTCTCTCTCTCTCTCTCTCTCTGACTATCATAAATAAATAAAAAAATTAAAAAAAAAAAAGAAGAGCAAGAACTGGCTAGAATCTGCCTATGTCTTTTCATTTGTTATTTATTCATGGCCTCTGATGCAGGAGATTTCACAGAGTAAAAATTATTCATTTACTCTTACCTTCTGAAACGTTCACTAACTTACCTTTTGGGTCAATTAACAAAGCGCAGTACAGAATAGAGGATTCCAGGAAGCAATTCTAGGTTAACCAAGTTGACAATTAAAAAAAAAAAAAAAAAAGAAGATGCTGTAAGTCAGTTATTTTTCCTATTCTTTAATATCCTTATTTCTATTATGTTGATTGTGCTTCAGCAACTTAATGTCATATAGTTTTGGGAATAATATGTGAATATACATTGAAAATAAAAATAATGATAAACATTATTTTTGTTTACAAAATAATTATGACAACATATTTTTAAATGGTTTCCCTAAACAAATCAATCTGTAAAAATAAATATTTTATGCCATTTAAGAATAGTGGCCTCTTAAAACAGTGTGCACTTACCTTGTCAATTCTGTATCTCCTTGTTCTATAGCCTACGATTATAGATATCAAATTTATATAGTACAGTACACACATTTGAAATTTAAAAAAAAGTTCAATAATTATCTGTTACCTAACTCCTTACTGGTGATTGCTAAGGTAAGGTGTCATTTAATATTTATGACATATAAACCAAAGAGATGGATAGCTTGCAAATTCTACTACATAGAAATTCAAAGTGTATGTGACATTAATAAAGCTACAAGTATGAAAACGGTAAAAAAAATAAATAAATAAAGCTACAAGTATGGCTTTCAATCTTATATAGGCACTGTTCTGATGGAATTAGATGTAAAAAAAATCCAGTGCTTTGGGCTTCTAATAGTCATTATTTTTAATATTTCTTTACTTCAGTTTTAACTACTAAATACTGAAAACTAAGATTCACTTAAAAAAAAATAAAGATATATTTATTCATTTTGGAAACAGAGACAGAGTAAGAGGAGAGGGAGAAAAATCCTGAAGCAGACTCCCCACTGAGCCTGGAGCCTGACACAAGCCTAGATCCCAGGACCCTGAGATAATGACCTGAGCTGAAATCGAGAGTTGGACACTTAACTGACTGAGCCACCCATGGGTTCCTAAAAAACTAACATACATTTAGACTAGTAATTTTGACTTCAGATTGAAAGCACCTAGAAGTGACTATAAAAATAAAAACATTATTTTGATAGATTTTTAAAATTTTATTATATTTCTCTTAGAACTGTAAAGCACTTTCAAAATTATTTTTCTTAATCCCAGCATATGATAGATGAAGAAAGGAAATTACTTAGAATAAGGCAAATTACATAGATCATAAATAAGGCATCTGTATAACTCACCAAACTGTTCATGTGTCCATTTTATTGTGTTCTTATCATCTTTTTCTAGTTCAGCTGAATACTTACCTTAGTCAATGTAGTACATATTTTACCAGTTGTGCACATGTTTTTATGATTCAAAATTACAAAAGTGTTGATTATAGTGTATTCAGAATCCATTGGGGAAAAAGATTTACAAATCTAATCATAACTAAAGCAAACAGAAATTGCAAATTGACTTCAAAAATCAAAGGGCACTTTGGAGGAGACTATTGCAGTTAAATCTATAGGTTTATTTCAGAAAACTGGTTTTAAACAAATCTGAGCTAGGCCTTCTGGTGGATATTATATATAAACCAAGCTTCAAACCATAGTTCCTGACTTTGGGGATACATGGTCTTCTTAAGATAGTGAAAGACATATATTCAGTCATTACAGAGGAGTGTAAGAATTTGATAATGATTATTCCAAAGAAGAGGCAGTTAAAAAGGATCCCTATGGTCTCACCAGAGATATAAAGATCAGAACAGTGACTTTGGTCCTAAACTTAAGAGGTTTTATAAAGCCAAAATAAATAGTGGTAAAAAGGGACATGCAGATACAGTGTATTTGTGTTTGTGTGTGTGTACACACACGTGCATGCACTCACATGAGCATGTGTGGGTTGTGAGAAAGAATATATATTATTGGAAGAGGTAGCTCATTTAGCTGATACTAAAAAAACAGGACATAGATCCCATGTCATTGAATTATTTATTAATAATAACTATGAATAAAAACGTTGGCAAAAGGAATTAAAATTATAGAATTTTTAAAAGTTATTAAATCCAAAGCCTTTATTTATTTTTTCAAATGACTTTTATTCTCAAAGAAGGGGAATAACAGACCCTGCCTTTCACTAAAATGAAGGAATAAAGTAAATTTATGATGTGACCTTTCATTAAAACATGAAGTTTGCCTTCCTAAGGCCCTCAAAAATGAGTTATTCTTTCCTGAACAAAAATAGTCCTCTGGGCATTGACTCATATGGGACAATTTAATAGGATTTCATATTGTATAATTGAAACTATATACTCATCTAATGATTCCAGATTCATTAAAAAAAAAAAAAAAAACCTCAATCCTCAAATCTCAATCCCCTGATATGATTATTCATACCTCTCAGTTGACTAGTGGTCCCAAAATGACAACACAAACCAAAGTAAATTTTCATATTATGTTTGTGTCGTTATTGCAAATCTAATTAAATATCTAATAATTAACACAACTTCTTCCAGGAGAGTTAATACAGTGGAGAATGTCCATGAAAGATGAGTCAGTGGGAATTATCTTATTTGCTGTTAATCAATGAACCTGATGTATGTATATGTGTTTTTGAACTGTGTGGAAAAATGTTTTTCTAGGTACAAGAATATAACTGTTTATTTTGGTTGGACATTATTATGTTGGTGGCATGTATACAGTTCTTACACCATGTCACCCATTCAGTCAGTCAGTAAACATTTATAGAATGCCTAACACGTGGCAGGCACTATGCTAGAAGCCAGTGATATAAAATGTTAATACACAGACCTTGGAGTCAAAAGGCCGTTTTTTAAAAATTAATCACCATTATAATTCATTTGAGCCTCTAATTTTTAGTGAGACCTTTTGAGTAGAACTCAGACAACGTGCTTATGTGTTATGGTGTACATTAGAGTGTCCTTTGACATTTTATTTCCACATGAGGAAACTTTTCCTTTTTCCTTATCTTTGAACTTTTACTTTGCTCTAGCCCATGGACATCGGCAGATGTGATGCAAGCAGAGGCTTGAAGTGTGCATATGCACTGGGTTCTCTCTCGCGCGCTCTGACTTTACCATGAAGACATGCTAAGTAGACTGAATGTCCCAGAAAAATAAAAGGCACTTACAGTAGACCTCAACTGACCCCATGGCCTGTAACTAGTCCTAACCAAGGCCAGCAGAGGTCAGCAGAGTTGGGCCAGTATATGAACAGTTTGAAGCAGACACCTCTGTTGAATGAATAATTGAAAGATGATTACGAATAAACGCTAATCCTCTTAAGGGTCTCCATTTGGGGATGGTTTATTGCAGACCAATAGTTGACAGACACAAAGGAAACTGTGCTTCATAGTGATTCCAATACCAGATTCATTCTTTTTAAATCTAGTATTTAAAAATATTTATTTAGGGAACGCCTGGGTGGTTCAGCAGTTGAGCATCTGCCTTTGGCTCAGGGCATGATCCCAGAGTCTGGGAATCAAGTCCCATATCAGGTTTCCTGCATGGAGTCTGCTTCTCTCTCTGCCTGTGTCTCTGCCTTTCTCTCTGTCTCTCATGAATAAATGAATAAAATCTTAAAAAATAAAACAAAAATATTTATTTACAACATTGTAAATATGTGTTCTGTTTTAGGGAAACATAAAAAGCAGTATGGCTGTGGGTTTTACCATCATTTAACTTTCACTTAACAACAAAGCAGCAAAGGCTCAAACTTAGCAAAGACATCAATGGTGTAAATGCAATGAGCTAAATAATTCTATTTAGCAAAATTATCTATGACAATTTCTTAGGTGTTCATAAAAGTTATAAACAAGTTATTCTTCTCAGAAGTCTCTGTAAGCTCCCCTGTGTGGTTAGTCTGATTACATACACATGTAAGACCATGATAAAATGATTTCTTGATTAAAAAAAAAAAAAGTGGTGCTTTGGTGGCTCAGTCGGTTAAGCATCTGACACTGGATTTCCTCTCTGCTCATGATCTCAGGATCTTAAGATTGAGTTCTGCATGAGGCTCCACTATCAGTGTGGAATCTGCTTGAGATTCTCTCTTTCCCTCTCTTTCTACCCCTCCCCCTGTTCACACTCTCTCTCAATTAATTAATTAATTATATCTTTTTTAAAAAATGTCTGTACATATGTGTATTTATTTAGACTTATATTTGTTTTTTATGTTGAGTTGACACAACGAAGCAGAAGAGCTAGGTTCTTGTCTCACGTAGTCAAAGAATGAATCTTGCAGACAAAAGAGAGTAAATAAAGCCACAGAGATTTATTAAGCAAGGATACAGAAAAAGTTCTCAGAAGTGAAAAGGGTCCCAACAGGGGACTTGTAGGGTTGGTCTGTTATTGAAAGCCAACCAGGGCACCTAAATCCTTTTAACATCTCTATTGATATCATCATTGAGTAAGGACTAGAGATAACACCTTCAGTGGCTTACTTCCCTTTTAGGGTCTGGTAATTCTTTCTTGGTCATACATAGCTGTTATAACAAGACACCACCTCTGACATCTGGGATGGAATGGTCTTGTTTATCTTGGTTTTCTTTCATCTCCACATTTTTGGATTTTTGTGAACCGAATTCCATGGCCCCCTATTTCTCCCTACCTAGCCCTGCCTGTCCCTTACTCACCAAGAATCACAAATAGGCAAAATTCAAAGAGAAATTCAAGGCCATTGAAAGAGAAATATACCCTAGAAGTAAAACTATTAACATGCAATTGTTAACTCCTTAAAATAAAACACACTTACTCATTTTATGTAACTATAGTGCATACAGTAATGTCATACACAATGTGGGTACATCATGAATAAACAGTAAGTAGTGTTATGTGGTTAAGACAATGATAACACAAATAAAAAATTAAACGTACAGGAATTTTCTCATCTGCCCTGAGGGATAATGATAGAACCAGTAGCTAATACATTAAAATCTGTTAAATCAATGGCTTACGATGACGAGTATGTCCTTCATTTCTTTTTTTTTTATTTTAATTCAACTTAGTTAACATATAGTATTATATTAGTTTCAGGTGTACAATACAGTAATTCAACATTTCCATACATCACCCTGTGCTTATCCAAGTGCACTTCTTAATTCCCATCACCTATTTAACCCATCCTCCTACTCACCTCACCTCTGGTGAATAAAAATTTGTTATCTATATTTAAGAGTCTTTTTCTTCTTTCTTTCTTTCTTTCTTTCTTTCTTTCTTTCTTTCTTTCTTTCTTTCTTTCTTTTTTTCTTTCTTTCTTTCTTTCTTCTTTCTTTTACGAATCTATTTCTTGATTTATCTCCTTCCATTTTTCCCTTTGCACATTTTTTTTCATTAGATTCCACCTATGAGTGAAATAATTTGATATTTGTCTTTGACTGACTTACTTTGCTTAATATTATACCATCTAGCTCCATTCATATTGATTCATATCCTTTATTTCTGAATGTTGAAATCACAGACTTAATTTTAAGGTTAAGATGATCTGGACAAGTATGCAGAGAGTAAGTCAATCATAGTGAAGGGGAATAGCTTGATCAAATCTCAGTGAATGTACTGAAGACAATTGTGAGCTAATGCTATTGTGGGTAAACATTTACAAAACACTATCATTAAATATTTGTCCTAGAAAAAAAAAATATCGTGTGTACCATGGGAAACAGGCTGTACAAAAAGCAAGAAGATAGAAAGCAAGAAGAGCTTGACATATTTCTATTAGGAAACAGCACTCTCTGAAATCCTTTATTTCTGAATATTAACCAAAAGCCAGGCCAAAGTTTTCCAGAGACCATATTTCTGTTGGAAATAGAATAGTTCAAATCTATTGTACCTCCCTTTTTATTGACTGTATGAAGCTGTCTTGTTTCATTATGGGAAGGAAAGAAAACAGCAACGACAACAAATAACCTGTAACATATAGATTGATGTCCCTAGTTGCCTTTAATTGTGCTCCAACTTTTACCTCCGAAGATGAAAGCCAGATGGTTTTGTATTTAGTTTATTTAATGAAACCATGACAAAGAAAAATCTTATTAATGCATTGACTGCAGTAAAGGATCTGTAAAAGATAATTCAAACTTTGATAGATTTCATAATATTCACACTGACCAGAAAACTCATAAAATTAATTAATATATAATATACTTAAGCCATAATTTGCATCTTCATGGGTATTCATGATTTCTAAATCAGAATTAAACTAGTGGAAATGTTTCCTCAGCATAGAACCCAAGTCCTCAGAGATAGAATAAAAAGGAATGAAGAAAAAAGTGAAGGAAACATTGTTCAGTAGAGGTCCACAGAACATGCCTCAGAGAGGCCTTAAACTTTATTGAAAACTGTTAGAAGTATAGGTCTTTCAATCTGTGTGTGTGTATGTGTGTGTGTGTGTGTGTGTGTGTGTAGGTATATACACAGACAATGGAAGGGTCTAGAGATGTCTTCAGATACCAAAATAGATCAGTGATCTCTACCCACTCATTCCACTTCCCCTCCCACCCTGCCACACACACACACACACACACACACATACACACACATTCACACATAAATTATGAACTACTGGTAAGTCTATGTCTCCTATGCTTTTGTTTTTATGTTGTTTCAGTCAAAGTCCAGCCAGGAAAACAGAAACCAGACTGTCATTTCAAACAAAAGAAATTACCGCAGTAAATTTTTCACACAGCTAATGAGAGAGCAGAGAAGCCAATAAGGTACAATGAGGTAACCTGCTGATTACACATCCACACAGGAAGTCATTCTAACCACAAGACTGGAGAGACAAAGGGAAGAAGCCTTGTTACCAGAACCCAGGAGATAGGGTCATCCACCCAACCCTGGAAGCTGACAGGTCTAATCAGAGGAAGCTGCAGCCTCAGAGGAGGAAGAGCTGGAGACAGTGCCTACAAACCTGAAGATAGAGGATCTTATTGGCTGAAGAATAAGTTCCCCTTTAATACCACACAGAGTTAGACAATGAAAAGGAGTAGTTCTGATCATAAATCAGGGAAGCAGAGCTTAGAATTAATTAAAAACATGGAAATTATCTTCATACCGGATCTTCTTAATACTTTCCTTATTTCTCATGATGATATCAGAATCATTTCTAGCTTTGAGTCCTCCCTGATTTTCCATCTTTCCCTTGTTTCCAAAATCATAATCATTTTTATTATGAGATCTCAATTTTTACTTTGAAAAAATGGATATTGTCAGGTTTAATCCAATCGGTAGTGGAATGACATAGAGAGGACAGGCAAAAGTTGGTCAAAACAGGCTTTTAATGGGACGCACTCTCAGGGCGAGGTTCCCTGACCTGCAGGGGAGGGAGAGAGTGGGGAAGTCATGGCTAGAGAAGTGCACCCAGGGGAGTGCAAGCGGGCTTTTCCAGGGGGGAGGGGTAAGGGGTTGTATGTCTGTAGGGATGATAGGTATTAAGCATACTACTGGTGAAATCGGCATGGGGCAATAACTACCCATGCCCTTTTATGGGGTCTGAGTAAAGTATGGTTCAGGTTTCCTGCATAGGTCCAGTCGTGTCCTCGGGCGGTCTGCTGGTGATGGGAAAGTTCTGAGGTGGGGACAACAAAGTGGAGGTCCACTGCCATTTTGTTGGTGCTTCCCAATCCCCCTTGATCCCGCTGGCCCAACATATATAGAATCCAGTTTCTCCTAATATTTGCTCTTTTACCCTGGTTCCTGACACAGAGTGCCCAAATTCCTGTAGGGGATAAGAGCATCTTTGTTCTAATGAGGTGACTCTTGGTGTCCTCTGGAATAATGGTTGATCACTAAAAAGACCAAACCATGGTTAGAAGCTTAGAACTTTCAGCCCTACTCCCATCCTCAAAAGAAGAGAGAGGGGCTGGAAAAGAAGAGTCAGTAAGTAATCATATCTACTCAGTGAAACTTCCATTAAAATTCATGAAGTACAGAGTTTGGAGAGCTTCCAGGTTAGTGAATACATCAACGTGCCTGGAGGGTGATGCACTCTAAATCCATGGGGACAGAAGCTCTTGCACTTGGGACCCTTCCAGACCTCACCATATGTATCTCTTTATTTGGCTGTTCATTTGTAGCCTTTAAAATAGCCTGTATGAGAAATCTTCAAAGGTTAGTAAACTACTTTTCCTGGGTTCAATGAGCTAATCTTGAAAATTTTGAACCTGGGGGAGGAGGTGTGAGAACCTGTGACTTGTAGCCAATTCAAACAGAATGTATGGGTACAATGAAGACCTACTACCTGTGATTGACATCTAGAGTAGGAGGCAGTCTTGTGGAATTGAGCTTTTAACCTATGGGGTCTGTGCTAACTCTGGTTAGTGTCAGAACTGAATTGAATTGTAGAATATCTACCTAGTGATAGAGAGTTGGTGATTGTGGGGGAAAAACCCACATGTCTAGTGTCAGAGGAGTTGTGTGAGACAGGAAGACAATGAGTAGTGAGTTTTCCCCAGACAATACCTCATTCATTCCTAATAATCCATCATATGATTTTTCACCAACATCCAGATTGGGCATTCTCCTAGTTGTGTTTCCCTTGTAACTCATCAAATCCAAATCCTTCTCAAATCCAAATTCAGATCATGTAATTTCCCACTCCTAAAATTTTGTAAAAGTCTGAATGTAGTAATACTGTGCAATTACTTTCTGATCTGATTCCTACATTTTTCAGTCTTTTGGTCCCATCAAAGTGAACTATAAACTCTCTCATAGCACAGAAGTTTTGCTCAAATACTTAGCTAAGAGATTTCACTAACTTTATTTTTTTAAGATTTTTTTATTTATTTGAGAGGGAGAGAGAGTGTGGACCCAAGCACAAGAGTGCAGGTAGGGGCAGAGGAAGAGGGAGAGAGAGAATCTCAAGCAGATTGTGCCCTCAGCATGGGGCTCAGTGGAGGGTTCAATCTCACAACTCTGAGATCATAACCTAAGCTGAAAACAAGAGTCAGACACTTAGCTGACTGCACCACCCAGGTGCCCCTTCACAAAATTTAGATTGGCCTCCACCTGTATTAGTCTGTGTCCCTAAAGATGATGCCAGTCCCAATGCTACATTTTTGCTTAAAAAAATGCAATGCTGCCAAACCACAAAAAGTACAGTGTCCCTACTGACAATACCAAGTCATTTTCATTAATTTTCCACTTGCTGTTCTTTTGGATTTTCCATTTTCCCTGTAGATTCTTTTGTTTCCTCTATGTTTTCCCTTAGTCACCTTATCTTGGTTGAGCTATACTCAGGGTGTAGGGGTATCTCTTTCTCCTACCCTGGTGCTCTGAATAAGATCTTCATTCACACTTTTAACAGTATCTAGTGCAGTTTTTCTTTGACATCAGACACATACCTGGTTGAGTGACAATCCTAGAATTCCTTCTCTGTATGTGATATTCCCACCTTTGTATTTGGATTCATGATGAGCCAACTGTTTGGAAAAACCTTTGCTCAAATTCCATATGTCCAAATTCTTGTTCACCTTTGAAGATCAAATCACATGCAACTCCTTATAGTTGTGTTATTGCTTAGTTAATTAAGCTTAATTATTAACCCTACTGGTTTTCTGGGTCCACACAAGCATGAAATTTCTGCTTTGCTTCTCCTATGTTTGGGAGGATCCTGTGACTATTTGTGGTCCATGTCCACAAAAGAGATTGTGTCTCTTCTGGGTCTGATCACTTAGTAAAAACTCAATAGTACCAGGTTCATAGTTTTATTTTTCTTCTGCTATGAAAAGCAGAGGGACAAAGAGTAGCTGTTCTTTCAGCCTGGGTCTTTGAGTTGAAATAAAAATAAGTGAGGTCCTAGCTGTCATCCAGGGAATATGGGAGCTGTTGTTGTTTTGCATAAGTGAGATTTTAAGTATTTTGTTATCACAATACAATCTAGACTGACACAATTATTTATTTTAATGTATCTCTCAGGTAATTTAAAATTTCTAAAATAAGTTATAATTACTTTATGTATTTATAAGATTTCTTCCTACTAGATTGGAAAGCTTTAATGATAGAATTTGTTTTTGAGGATAATTTAGAGTAAGCACTTGTTAGATATATTTTTCTTATGACTGCAAAAATAAATTAATATACAACTAGATGAATGCTTTCTTCTATCTATGTTTTCAATCTAGAATTGTACTTTTTAAATGAGTACTTCGGATTGAATAATCCTATGTGTTCTCACTGAGTCAACTGTACATTCTGCTTCCTAAGGGATTCTATGTACTGTAAAGGGCATGGGCAAATCATTATCGATATACCCATAAGTTTTTTGTACAACATTTCCGAGATGTGTTGGCTGGTACAGGATTGGCCTTGATTATACTTGGAATGAAAGTACCAATACAGATTTAGAAAGTGCTGACACAGTATCGCTGGCTTATATATCTATAACCAGTCTGTTTCCAATTTTACAAGGAGGTCTAGCTGGCAGTGTTAGCATTTTTCAAAAGTTGAAAGCAATAGGAAATAACCTTAGGTTTAATAGGCTTGTTTTGCTAGCAATGAGATTTTTTTCTATGAAAATTATTGATTCACTTCAACATTCCACCATAGATAGCATTGTCAAAATTGTTTACTATTTGAAAATAGAATCGACACTCAATAGTTGACATTCAAGTAGAAGGGTTTGCTGTGGCTGATTCAAATATCCAGAGAATTATCAAATCAATTGCTTCTGGTTTGTGAAAATATATTATTTTCTTTTACATTATATATATTTTTAAGCCAAACACTTTTCAACAAAATGACTTGATTACAGTAAGACCTGACTCTGTTAAACACTACCATTTTTTTTCCATAATAGATTTAGAAGCTTTCACTGATGGAAATAGAAATTCATTTAAGCTAAACTCACAACAGTTGGGGTTTGGGTGAAGTCTTTATTCAAGTCTCACCATGGAATGGTAACAGAACTTAGCTGTCCCTCATGGGAAGAAGAGCCTGACTCCAGAAAATGGGAAGTGAATGAGACTGGTTGTCTGGCCTTCTCTTTGGCACCAAATATATTTGTTTTTCATTGTCATTTTTAATACTTCCTCCTTTTTCCTCCTTCTCTCTCAGAAAATGGCTTAATATCCATTCTTGAGAATCACTTCTGTAAGCCTTGCCTACGTAGCCTCCAGTTAACATACTCACAACTTCTTGTCTATTATTTTTGTGTGAGTGGCTGTGTCTTCTAGTTCGTGGCCTTAAGACATTTTTATTTCTCACAGTTTTGGATGTTCATCCAAGAGCCAAAATGTTCTAGATAGCGAGAGGGATATGGGGAAATAGACATCCTGATACATCAAAACACTTTTCCAGATGCTGTGGGTAGAGCAGATTGAGCTACTGAGGCATTGAATTAATATATTTACCATTGGGTAACACTGATAACTGGCACCATTATAAAATTATTTCTACATTCTCCTGAAAACCTTGGTTTTGTTTGTTTCTTTTTATTTTTACAATAGCAATTCTATATACAAATAAACACCAATCTTCTCCAAATGAATTATTAAAAAATATTTATTCAGTGCTCACAGCTATATTTTATTTCTGCTAAAATTGGAATTAATTCCATTGATAAACTGAGAGCTCATTTTATTTATAAACAAATATGCATACATAAAGAAAATAGATATATTTGTTTATCAATACATATGTTTGTGTTTGTGTGTATTTTCTCTGAAGGAGATTATATTGCTTTTTAGATATTGATCAGTATAGCATGAGTAAGTTCTAAATGAACTGAATATCATGAAATTTATTATCCAAAAATGTTTCCTTAGAAATAGATCAGTCTCATATGTAATGCCAAAATTAAGATACAACTACTCCATTAGCTATCATTTATGGGCAATGATATTTGAGACTCCAAATAGGTTCATATTTCTGAGAAACTAACACAAGAAACATAGTAATAACAGTAATGTCTCTAATGTCACAGAGGCACTAGAGAGCATCCAAGATACATTTTGTTTATGCCTTTTACCAGCTGTAATTTATCATGTTTTGCCAGAGCCAAAGTTAGTGGCTCCCTGACATAAGCACAGAAGGTCTGAAACAAAGCAAATATTTTTGAGACTTCAAAGAAGGAAACTTTACACTATGCAAAGTAGCTCAGGGCGATGTCCTGAACTGTATAATTAGTCAATGAATGTTTATTTTGATAGAATAATGACTGTATCAATTTGCTAGAAAACTTGAAAGCAGTGCTCAGTGAGAAAGCTGTTGAATTCTATTGCAACATGTACTCTATTCTCCTTGATAATGATATCTGAATTAAAACCTCATGAGAAAGTCACTTATTTTTTTTAAGTCTAAGCTTCCTTTGAATTGCAAATTATTACTTTTCTCAACATAACTATGATGGCCGCTTTCAATTTCTGCTGTGAAACAGCAGTTCCCAATGCCAAATTGACATTTAAGGGCATTGTGGAACCTACCACAGGTCTTGCGGAAAAATAGTATAGATTTGTTTGGTAGGGATTTATAGAGGAATTATAAAGATCCTCTCAGAACATCAAAATTCCTGGCAAATCACCCCGTATTGATGAGTATTGACCCTTTACTCTCTTGAATGGCAGGAATGCTGTTCCAGTCATCTACCTTTTTTTCCTATCCTATAAACTGGAAACTTACAAGCAAAATTCACCAGACTCAGAATAACTTGCTCTTCTAATGGAAAATGCCTACACAGCCACTGTAGCTACCTAATGCTACCATTAAATGAAATACCAATATGGCTAAAATCCCTCTCAGGAAATTTCAATTATTTTCTCTCATCTCAATATAGAGATTTTTTTTTGTCCCCGCCATGTTATTGACTACTTTCTACATAGCACACTTCATCAAAATCAGAAATTTTTATATAATTAAGCAAAGTCTCATGTGCAAATTTCCCCCACAGTTTTCCAGTGGAATGAACTATCTTCTTGAAATCAAACCACCTGTGGCACATGGGTGGCTCAGTGGTTGAGCTCCTGCCTTTGGCTCAGGGCATGATCCTGGGGTCCTGGGATTGAGTCCCACATTGGGCTCCCCACGGGGAGCCTGCTTCTCCCTCTGCCTATGTCTCTGCCTCTCTCTCTGTGTCTCTTATGAATAAATGAATAAAATGATTAAGAAAAAAGAAATCAAACCAGCTAACGTTTACTATATAACATACCTCCCTCATCCTAGTGGCTTAAAATATCTACTATTCTGGGAGTTGGTAATTTGCTGGGGAGGATGAGGGAACAGCTAGGTAAACGTTCTAATCTTTGTTGGGCTGGGTGGACCAGGTGTTGGGTGGTCTAGCTTGGTGTATGTGGGCTGGCCCATTTCTGCTTCAGGAGGACTCTTACCCTCCAGCATCCTTGCGCAATTTGTTTCTTTGGCAGTTCCTCAGATTTCCAAAATACTATGTGGAAGCAAGCATATTCTTTCAAGTCCCGGGAAGGAGCACATCACTCCCTCCAAATTTCGTTGTCCAAAGCAGGTCACAAGGCCAACCCAGATTCAAGTGGAGGGAAAATAGATTCTATATTGGAGAAACTGTAAAGTCACATTCTAAAGAGTGTATATCCAGGGAGGAATAAAGAATGTGAGCCACTATTATAATTTACCACAATTCTCATTTTTTGCAATGGATACATTCAGTATGGAAAGCAGCAAAGCACTCATATGCAGTATGGAAAGTCACAAAGTACTCAGATACAATATAGAAAGTGCAAAGCAGGGGAACCTGGGTGGCTCTGTTAGTTGAACATCTGCCTTCAGCTCAGGTCATGATCCCATGGTCCTGGGATCAACCCCTATGTTGGGCTCCCTACTCAGTGGGGAGTCTGCTTGTCCCTCTCCCTTGTGTTCCCTCTCTCTGTCAAATAAATCAATAAAGTATTTATTAAAAAAAGGAGGAAAAGCTGCTCAGAAAATTGGCTCAGCATATATCTGGAAATCCACATGAAATCACCAAAAATAATTGTTATCTAACTCTTTAAATTGTACTGTATGACTTTAGACAACTCACAATCTCTCAAAGATTTTGTTTTCTTCTAAACAGATAGAAAATTGGTCTGAGTAATTTCGAGGTATGTGAAAATGGATACACTTATAATAGCTATCATAAAAATTAGTAGCCCATGACAAGGATATTTTCAGTTAGACATGATGGAACAGAGAAAGTTAAATTTAGAAAATAAATTATTGATGATAAATAATGCCTGCTAGAGAAAAGCCCTGCAAAAGCAGCTGGCAATGAGGTGGTAAAGTTGCTTTTTAAAGTAAGGACCAGGTTCTGAGACTTCCTATCCTGTCAGCTTCCTCTTGGGTGTGCTCTGTTACTCACCTATCCAGCCTCATTTATATAGATAAAAAGCCTATAAATTCCTATTTTACTTCCAGGAATAATCATGACAATGTAAAAATATTTGTTTAGTGATTAAATATTCAGTCATGGAAAATTACTACTTTGAAACTCAAATTTGATTTTTGCAAGAGAGGCATTTTTTAACCTTCATGGTATTTTCTTAAAAAGCAAATTTTTTAAAAAGTGGGAAATAGGAACCTTTAAAAATTTCTGGAGGTAGGGTAATTACTTTATTGGACATGTTTTCCATATGTAAATTCTTCCTAGATCAAACAGAAAGATTGATGAATAAAAAAAAAATGGGAAAACAATGTTTACAAACTCTCTCTTTTTTATTGGGAGGGACATGATTCAGAAAAGAAGCTGATTTAGCCAAATACACACAGCTAGTCTGTTGACACAGGTGAGATAAGGGCCTAGGTTTCCTGCTCTCCACCACAGAGTTCTTTCTGCTATTCCATTCTGCAAGATATGGTTTAATATATATACAATTGAATGATCTGCCTTGAAGTTCTTTTGTGTGCGTACCTGTGTCCACCTGTTTGTGTGGTGTGAGTCTTTTAAAATAATAGAATTTATATTTTTGTGTATAACGTTTGACTAAATACTGCTCTGACATTTTAAGTTTCCCACCTTAGAAAAATAAGGAACTTTGGGAACACAAACAATAATAAGCTGAAAACATCCGATGAAGAAATAAAGGATACCATAGTATTAACAGCTCCCAGGACACACAGCAGATTGTATGAAAATGTGCATGCTACTGTATGGTGCAGAATAAAACCAAGATAAGTCGTTGTTTACTTTAAATGCTTACTACGTCAAGGCAAGAGGCACATGTGGTACCAGATAATCTTTATTTGAGCCCTGAGTCATCTCCCATATATAGACATCATTTCTATGACAAATATATCACAATGGTACCATCTTCCATGTGATTCTGCTCCTTGCTTATGCAGATTAATAATTTGCAGGTTACAAGTTTTGCAAGCTACATACATTTCCCATTATTTGCTAATACATTGATGAAAATAAATGCCCTGTGGTTCCGGCGTCAGTGGCTTTTTACCAAACAAGAATTTCCACTGAGAAAAGTTGCAGTTATTATTTTAAAAGAGATGTGTTATTTTATTTTTCCAACAACGGAAGGCCTCTATAAGTCCAAAGTCCCATACAATTATATACTACAGAGCAGAATAATAGAACACTGCACTAGGATAAATTTTGTGCCCACTTAATTGAAACACTTGCCAAGGAACTGGGTGAAAGCAATGTATTTCAATCACTCTAAACAATGGATAAATGAGACACATTCCTTCTAAATGACACATTTTAGCTGTCTGGAAGCCTATTCACAGTTGTACGTGGTAACATAAGTTTGCCACTCTGCTCTTTACAATTGGTCCATTTCAAGCTGTGCTTTGAAGTTGTTTATTCCAAAAAGCCTTCTTAATATTAACAGAAATAAAAATGTTTTTAGATGTGGACCAATATTTTTCCACCCCTTCCAGAATATATGTATGTATATTCGTATCCTGTGTTTTTGGTCTCTCCCTGCTTCTCTGTCTCCATCTCTGTATTTGTCTCTCTGTCTCTGCTTGTCTCTCTCTCTCTCTCTCTCTATATATATATATATATACACATATATATACACACAAACACACATACATATAAACATAAATATATATACGTAATTTAAACTATGAATACATTTTATTATCTTTTATATAATTTTATATTAAATAAAGCTGATATAGCTTCAGCTCAGTATTTGTTTGTTTTGTTAAACCAGAATATAATGATAGAACTATGCTAGTAAATCGAGGAGCGAAGAATATAAATTTGTTGCAACAGAAATATTTAAATAGTTAAATAAGTATCTTTTTATATTTCTGGAAAAAAAAGTTGTCTAATAGAAGTAAAAAAAGATAATTCATTCCTGAAAAAAGTCAAAATGAAAATTAAGGAATATAGAAGCAGAGCCCTTGCTTTCATGAGTAATAGGCAGAGTGGCTATATAATTTATCATCCAAACTATGACATTTTTGAGAGTGAAAAAGGGTATTATTAATAACTAAGCTAGAACCATAGACACTAGAACTCTCCCAGGTAAACTAGGCCATATGGTTACTCTGGCCACCCTACTTACAGGTGATCAATCAATCCCGGAGTTATTTTTTGAAATGATATGATATTGTTCAACCTTATATTATTTTATCTATGGTTTCACAATTGTTTTAAAAGAAAATATTAAGATGAATATATAATCTAGAGAATGACGAATTTTACCATGGTAAAGCGATATACAACGTATTTCCTCTACTTCTATTCCTTTCAAACTGAAAGCTCTCAAGAAAGTTCTGGATATTAAAATTCAATACAGATTAAAATAGACCAGGTTTATATATCTAAGTTTTTGATAGAATCATATCTAAAAGAATACTTTGCTAATAATAGTAATTCTACAAAGAATTAGAAATATCTCAAGCATTTTTTTCTTGGGTGATTTCAGTTAAAAAAAAAAAAAGAACTTTATCTTCTCTTCAAATTTGACAAAGTGCAACTAAAGAGCTCACCTGAATATGAAGGTAGAAAAATGTACCTGTTGATGTCTTCCGAAGCTTATTCTCTAAACCTACTCTTACCCTAAATGTGTTAGAGAAGGGTCTTTTTGGGTTACTTGACATACCTTATAATAGCACATTTTTTGGTTTGTTTTTAGAAACCACATCATATGGGAAATTTGATTAGCCTTTTTGAAATTAGTATCTGTAATAATTCTACTTAAGTTGTAATCTGTTCCTGTGATATGTCCATATGGCCCATCTTAGGGAGGTGGTATGGTGGAGAGACACTGGATCCTCTAGGATGAGTATTTAGCTAGAGCAATCAAACACAAGCAAGAGAAGTAATTAAATGACCATGCATTGGTCAGACACCATTTTGCTTCATGAAGCTGGAAGTTCCTGAATCTGGAAGTTAGGATTATGGTTGGAGCATGATATTGAAGATTCGGTTCACAATAGTAAGTTTGAAGAGTGGAGGGAAGTGTTTCTGACGCATGATGAGAAGTCTTGCTGGTGAATCTCACTAGGTCAGAGAATCTAAGCCCAATCATCCAACTTACACACAGAGCCCTTGAATTTTGAATAAATGTTTCTAGAAGGAGGAGTTCAAAAGGCCCTCAGAATGTAATGTGTGTGTGTGTGTGTGTGTGTGTGTGTGTGTGTGTGTGTGTTTCTGTTCTTGGACATCACAGCTCTCTTCAGCATAGGAAGAGTGAGTAGAAGCAAATTGCTGGCTCCCCTCCTGGCACCCTGTTGTTAACCCCTGAGTATTCCTCCTAACAGCTTGTATTGCAGAAAATTGGAGTCAGGAGGATTAGGAAGCCAGTTTCTAGTAGTATTTATTACAATTTTCCCTAAAATCTGGAATTTCCTAGCCTAACATACTGCTTGAAAAACCAAAAAGAAAATCTCATTGCATTTTCTATGTTAGGGAGGTCGGTCGTGGTGTGAAGTAGAGAATAATCAAATGTGTAACACAAACCAGATATTGCATTACAGCTGATTTCTATATTTAGGTCACTATGTATAAGCATGAATACATTTTCCCTGCATGTAGTTATTGAAGTTTAAAAACTAATTGTGATATAGTCCAAGAAAGCCATTTTATAGGTAGCATTTATTTTTTGCTATAATATTATTTTTTTAGGTAGGCTCCATACCCAATGTGAGGCTGGATCTCAGGACCCTAAGATCAAGAGTTGCATGCTCTACTGACCGAGCCAGCCAGGTGCCCTCATGAGTAGCATTTTTAAAGAATATACTCAAATAATTCTACATACAGTTTACAGACAAAATTCTATTGGGATAAGAACAGACATTAAAACAAGTTAATTTTGGATCTATGTAGTTCAAGGTTTCATGCATATTATTTAATTACACATATCATAATTCTCTATGTTATAAGACATTGTGAAAAATACAGAGGATATGAGATTGTCCTGGCTCAAAAAATCACTGAATCTTCTATTTTCTCTTGATGTAGATGAATTTCTTCTTATATTAACTCTTTGGAATTCTGTGAAAATGTGGACTACTACATAGTTGTATTATTTTCAAATTATTATTTTGATTAACGTGAAATATAAATGATATAATATGTAATATTTCCGAGTAAAAAAAAATAAAAACCTGGATAATTCATTACAAGTGCATGCAGTAGATCTACTAAGTAAATATTTGTAGTCTCTGTCAGGGTGATATAGTTGTCAGTTCACATGGAGAACTGTCCTCAGAAAACTAATTTAAATTAAAAGAAATTCTGCCACACTTAAAATGGGAAAAAAAATAGCATTTCCACAAACATTAGTCTAGACACTTATTTAGAAAGACAGTTTGGGGCCCCTGTACCTTTCAAGTGATATAATGGAGAAATGAAACAGAAAATGTACTGTACATATTTATTAGGTAGTTCTTTACAAATGTTCGATGGACTATGGGCAATGGCCAAGAATACTTGTTTTAAACAAGGGGTCTATTAGTAGACTTGAAGTAAAAATAGCCGTCAATTAGGACAGCTGGGTGGCTCAGTGGTTGAGCTTCTGCCTTTGGCTCAGGTCCTGATCCTGGGGTCCTGGGATCAAGTCCAGCATTGGGCTCCCTGCATGGAGTCTGCTTCTTCCTCTGCCTTTCTCTCTGTGCCTCTCATGAATAAATAAATAAATAAATATTAAAAAAAAATGGTCCTCAATTAAAAAAAAAAACAACTTGCTAGTTATGGTAAAGAAATTTCAAAGTATATTGTGATTTGCCCCCAACATTTCTTAACAATTAAAATCTGAAATTGTATATCGTCCTATAAATCACAAATTCTGTACTAAAAAGGACAAATAATTGATAATTTATAATTTCCCACCAAATTCCTTTAGAGCTACTTACGTTTCCTATATTCTCTGCTTTTATATAAGAAATAATAATTATAATAAAAATCATAGTCATGAAGAATAGTAGTAACAAATGAAATTGCTTCCTTAATGGCAGTAATTGTAACAAATTTTTCTTCTTATGTTTGAAAGTCTCTATGAAGCTATCATAAAGCATCTCTTTAAAGGTAGATTAGTAATAACTAAAAAAACTCTGTTACAGTTCCAACCTATGCTTCATTTACAGATTCTGGGCTTCAGAAGGACTGTCCATGCATTAGTTGTGAAAAACATTAAAATTATCAATACTTAGTTTTAATAAATACTCTTCCTGATGCTTTACCCATCTTTTTTTTTTTTTAATTTGGGATATAGGTTTTTCTGAAATTAATATCCAGTGCACTTGCCTTGATCTCACATGTCATCTGACTCCTCAGTAAACTAAATCTTAGATTCAGTTATTGAAAAACTATTAATAGTTTATTTTCACTTAATTAAAGTTAATAATTGCTCACAACACACACACATAGATTTTACAGAAGTGTGAAGTGCGGGAAACAAAATAAGAGAGAAGAGGACGATATCTGTTTCATACAACAGAAACATAATTATTTATAAAAGGAATTTTTGTGGACTCTTTCTGCACAAAAAATATGGAAAGTGTAATTATCCAGAACCATGTGTCTGTCTAAGTAAAAAATGGGCATTAGCGGAATTATAGCCAGGCCATAATTAACTTAACATTGGTAAAATGTATTTGGGTGTTGTGAAAGGAAAAAAAAAAATTGATAAGTGTCTTGTTACATAGAAAGATTTAGACCACCTTCATCTCTTCACCAGGAAATCCAACTGTTACTTGGGGGAGAAATAGAAATTGTGGGTCTGAATAACCTGATTTGCTCAAATTTATAGGAATAACCTATAATCATTCTTGTGTCTTTGAGAAAATAAAGCAGTTTTTGTAAATTTTAATTTGGTCTATAAACTTAGTGAATTTTTAAGATTAAAGGATAACATAAAGCAATATATTGGTATTCAAAATATCTAGATAGCAAAATGATATTGATTACTTCTGGCTTAATCTAATTTTCCAAACACACTCTTTCTGTAGTGCAGTATCTTTCTCTCTCTCTCCACTAATACATCTGCAAGTTTATGAAATTAGTCTTTGAACAAGATTACTTTTAAAATAAGTTTAATAAACCCATGAAAAATTTGAAGAGCAGATGTCTTATCATTTCTTTAGTAAAAAATATAAAGGTGGGATTTACACTTTACAAATCAATTGCACATATGAGGTTTAACTTGCTTAACATAACCAATAAAGTCAGTGTTTTATTATCATTTTTCAGATAAGGAAATGGGCCAACAATATAGAGATTTTTTTTTCCCAAAAGCAATTGCAAAACAGGTCAAACAGCAAACAAATGAGAGAACTTTAATCAAAATTGAGTTAATGTGAATCCAAATACTATGCCACTTACTCCTAAAGTTCTTTTTCTTTTTAAAGTTTGCATTTAATAAGAAACCAGAATTTATCATCTATATATAGTCCTATTGGCATAAGATAGTTATGGCAATAAAATATGCTTCTAGGATTCTGTTTCATGAGCTAATGTTTTGGGAAATTAATGGCATAAACACATTTTTTTCTTTATTTTTTTCATACTCTTTCTAGAGATAAATTGTAAGTTATACATGTGATATAATTTGTGAATGAGCAGAGTGAATTATCCATTTTGTTGTATTTTGGACTTCCCTGTGACACGAAGTAAATTACTTATCTGTCAGTTTAGTTACATTTATTCATAATGCCCATATTTTTCTTGTTGAAGAGGAATCTATTGCATTTCCAGGAGCTATGGACTTGAATTTATTCTCTCAACAAGTGAGCTCTCTTCCAGGCATCAGAGACACAGTGGGAATACAAATACTGTCTCTGCCCTCAAGAAACTTAGTGTCTAGTGGAGAGAGACAGAAATAAATGTATGTTGGGGGTGATCTGCTATAAAGGAAAGAAGGCAGGTCAGGAAAATAAGGGGGATGGGAGGGATGGTGTTTGGTTGAGAAATCTGTAGTAATAGAGCATTGTGGATGAGCTGTAAGGAAAGTGAGGTGTGAGACCAGTGGTTACCTAGGAGCACATTCAGCTCAGAGGTAACACCATATGTAAAGTCCTTAAAATATAGCATTTGTTGGCAAATGCAAAATGGGACCATTGTGGAGGTCAGTGCTCTTAGAAGACAGAAAACTGGAATGGTATTACATTAGATCAGAGAAGTTGTTGGAGACCAGACTTGTCAGGTCTTTTCCAGGATATTTTCTTTAGTGTTTAAGAGAGGTGGGTAAATAATGCCTCTTCCCCCTCAAAATATTAAGGCCCTAATTACTAGAACCTATGGAGTTCCTATTGTCTATCCTGGTTCCCAATTCCACTACTGTTAGAGTCGTGAACATGGGCAAGTTCTTTAACTTCTCATTGTTTTCATTGATAAAATGTACATAATAAAATTACCTGAGTCATATAATTGAAAGAGTAATCTGGAAAAATTTGTGCATATAGTAAGGCAGGATAAATGTTACCTATTGTTACATGGCCACTATTATCCAATCAGTATTTATTTTCTGAGTACCTGTCTATGGAACTTTGCTGGTGATATAGTGAGAATTGCAATTCTTTAAGACAGTGCTCTTCCATTTACTACTGTACATGGGACTCTTGTTGGTAAAAATTAAAAATTCATACAAATCATTGCCTGATAAAGCTGTCAAAAACAGTCACCAAATAACAAAATTTCTTAGGAATGGAGAACTTGACCTTGAAAGATGGTAAAGTTTTAGACATGTGGATAATGGAAAATGCATTCTGGCTAGAAAGAACAACAAAGGCTTGGAAGTAGAACATATCTTTTGATGGGAGTGGAATATTTTAGAATGTTATTTCTTTTCCAAATGTGGAATATCAATTTTGAAGTTATGATACTCCAGATTTATCTTGAGATCAGATGTTTAACTGATTGAAAGGACACCAGATGGGGCTCAGAAAATATTCCTCCATTAGCCACATCTGTCTGTGACCCTGGGAAAGTACCTCCATGCTGTATCCTTAAGTTACTTTGAGAAGCTGAAGAAGGAAGATAAAGTAATTAACCTATTCTGCTTTATTCTTCTATCAATAAATAAAGGAATTTAAATGGCCCACCTTTTATTAAAATTTGTATCATCCTTGATGAACATCTTTCCTTTCTTTTCTTTTTCTCTCTCTCTTTTTTTTCTAACCATTTAATGGTCAGGTGGGAGCACAAACACAGTCCCCTACTACAACAAATTGTGCTGTCAGGTTTCCTACATTTGGGGAAATCACAGGGGCAGCACACCCGGAGTGCAATGGAAAAGCCTCACCCGGGGAAAACCACCTTCATAATCATTGTGTCTCTCCTTCCAGGTATGTTCCTTTCTTTTTTAAAAATTTTACTGATAATATTATATTATTTCCCAAATATATCTAAGAAAAATATATGTTTCATGTAGAGATTTTAAAGATGTATTTGTGTCATATAAGTATATGACATATAAGAATATGTTTTATATATAAAGAGATTTATATTTAAATATTTGTACATGGTTATAGTTAAATATAGCTATGTATACATATATGCAAATATATACATATACAAATATGTACACACACACACAACCCTATTTAAACTCTCAATAGCTGTTTTCATAGAAATTGCCAAGCTGATTACAAAATTGTAGGGAAATGAGGCAATAATCTAGAATTTGCCAAAATTACCTAAAAAATAAAGACAATAGTTGGAGTATTCACACTAGCTGATTTCACAATATGCTATAAAATTACAGTATTCAAGATAATATGTCATTGGCATAATCACAGACAAATAGTTCACTGAAAGAGAATAGAGTGTCCAGAAATAGATTCACACATGTATATAAGTACTAAGGAAATGGAATGAGAGAAATAAAAGGGTTTTTTTCAACAGGTTATACTGGAACAAGTGGATAATTATATGGGAAAAAATTTCCAACCCTTATGTAGCAAAATACATGAAAATCAATTTGAGATTTTTGACAGATCTAAAGATTAAAAAATTCTATAAACATCTAGAAATAAAAGAATAACAGAGAATATTTATTCTACCTTATGATAGGAAAAGATGACTTACAAAGAATTCAAAAATAATTAATCTTAAAAAATCAGACTTCATCAAAATGGAAAACTTCAGCTCATTAAAAATCACTGTAAGAAAATGAAAAGAAAGTTACATATGGAAGAGAGTATTATGATACACGTGTGTGGTGATTTCTGTTGGGAAAATACAAGGAAATCTTACAGTTGAAAAATAAAAAGATAAATTTAATTCTAAAAAATGCACAAAACTCATAAACTTGAGCACAAAGTTTATCAAGAGAGACATGAATGTCAAGTAAGAAAATAAATAGTAAATACCTTTATTCGTCAGGGAAATAAAAATTAAAACTCTAATGAGATACCGTTCTACACCCTCTAGAATTTTAAAGATTAAAGATGCAAGACAATTTTAAAGAGTGAAATAATCAAGTATTAAGAAAGATGAGGAACAAATGACATGTTCATATAATTCTGAAAAGAATATGAATTCATACAAAATTCTGGAAAACTCCTTGGAATTTTCTTACAAAGTTAAAATACACTTAATCTATGTCCCAGTAACTCCACTCCACTCCACTCCACTGTACTTACTGAACAGATGTCGTAATTTAAGTCCAAAACAGACTGCTTATGTATATTCATAGCAGCTCTACTGAAACTGCCAAAACCCAAAAATAACTCAAATGCCCATCTTTAGGACAAGTGATAAACAAACTGTAGTATATTCACACAATGGGACACTAATTAACAATAAAAAATAAATCCGTGATTCATCATATAGCAATTCTTAAAAACTATTCTCAAAAGTATTATGTTAATTGGAGAATCCAAACACCAAATAGCACATACAGTGTCATTTCTTTCATATGAACTCAAAATAAGCGAAACTAATCTATGGAGATACACATGTAAAAAGTGATTAAGCATCATAGGCCTAGCACAGTGACCTCTTTCGGTGAATGGAAACATACTTGTCTTGATGGGGATATTGGTTAGATAGGTATGCACATTTGTCAAAAATATTTGAATTGTATCTGTACAATTCTCTCTAAATTTTGCCTCAATCAAAAACATCTGTAAAATAACTTCCTCTATTGAAAGGCCAATAATAGCCAATAATTCTTTACTATGTTCATTGTTTAAATGACCTGTTTGCTAAGCTTTTGCTAACCTGTTGGTTTTTCTTGACTAGAGATTAGCTATATTTTTACATAATTCTATACTGCATTATGAGCATGTTTTTACTTTTTACTGTGAATGCAAATAATTTTAAATTTACAGCAAAAATGAAATAAATCTTTGCCTAATTGCAATCAACTTGTTTCATCTAAGCATAGATATCAGAGATGCATCATAAAGTCAAGTAGTTCTAAAGAAACTGTGCTTTGAAATAGTAGTAACTTTATATTTAAAAAATTGAAAACTATTTCTTAGTTCAATATGATTTTCTAGAATATATGGGAATATTAAAGCAGAAGGCTATTATTTATCACATGTAATACCTTCTGAACAGCTGAACATCCCAGGCTACATAGTCACATTTAGCTTATTTTCTATTTCTGTAATAAGATCACCGCTTTTCATTTTCCTTTGATATAGTAACATTGTATTCATAAAATTGCAAATGCTTGCAAAACTGTAGGGGGAATGAGGAAATAATCTAGAATTGCCAAACCTACCTACAAAATAGGACAATAGTTGGAGTACTCACGCTAGCTGATTTCATTGGCATACTCTAAAACATACATTTCAACTATTGAATATGAAGATTTGTGTACATCCAAATAAAAAAATGTGTGTATACATAGATACTCATATGTAAATATGCTTATCCATCATACCACACAGATGTCTATATTTGCATGTTAATATATATGTGCAAGGGTATGTGGCTTACCCTTACAAGATTGATATTGGTTCCAGATACCAGACATGAGAAGACTGTCTGACATTATACTGCTATTTATTATTTCCAGAGAGAGAAGCACTAAATCTCCTTGGAGCAAATTTTCTTTATTTTTGACAGAAATCAGCTGAGTGACAGTTTCTTAGTTATGGAAATATAAGTCTCCTAAGCACCGGCTTTCCAGCATCACCTTTTGTGTTTGGAGAAAGGCTGATCCTCCTGAAGAAACCTATATTTGCGAAGACAGCACAGGAGATTTATATAATGTACTTAGATTTATAAGACCAGCATTCAAGAGGGATGCTGTAGCAATGGTGAAAGTGATAGCACTAATAGACTGCTCCAAATCTTATTCTCTATCTTTTGTTAGGGAGCTGCAATGCCCTTTGATGAACTCTGACCCAGGCATTCTCTCCTGAACTCTCAATTCATTCCTCAAGCTATCTGAAGAATGTCTAATAAATATCTTGCTCAATATACCCTAAATTGAATCCTTGACCTTCCTTCTGCACATATTTTACTCACTGCCTTCCTGATCTCAGCTGTTGCCATCTCATCCCTCCAGTTGCTTAGACTTTGCTTATGTAAAATTCCCAGGAGTTAATTTTGAATCTTTTTCTTTCAAGCTCACCATCTAATCTATCAGAAAATCCTATTGTCCATCCTCAGAGTATATCTAGTATCAGGCCACTTTATAACCACCCACGTTGTTCCAACTCTGGGCCAATGCATTGACATCTCTTGTCTGAATGATCTCTGAATGCAAGGACAGCCTAGTCTCAAGGAACAGCCACTGATCTTTCAAAAGTTAAGGTATTTTAAATGTCTGTTTAAAAATGTTCCATGGTTCCCTACTTAAGTCAGAGTAATAATCAAACTCCTTACAGAGGTGTATGCATCTCTACCTGACATGACCTCACTGACTTCTCCGACTGCAATGCTGAGCACTCTCTCTTACTCATTATGCTCAGAGACACCATCCCAAAGGTCAGGGATATTCCTATCTTAGGGCATTTGTTCAAGCTCTTTCCAATCTCTGGACTGCTCTATGCCAAGAGCTTCTTGCTAAATTTGTCATCTTCTTCTGGTTTGGGAGGTGATGCCATTTTCTCTTTAGTTTCTACTCTGATCACTTTATTTAATCTGGTGATGTGTTACCTGCAGCATCTTCTCATGTGTACACAATTCTAATTGCCCTAATCCTGTTGTACTTTTATTTTTTTATGTACCACTTAATACCATCTAACCTACCATATTTAATGTATTTTTTCATTATGTCAACTTTATTTAATTTACGATAAATTAAATATAACACTGTGCAAATTTAACTTGTATATGTTACTTTGATATATTTAAATATTGTAATATGATTCCCATTGTAGCGATGTTTATCACATTACATAATTATAGTACAAATTTTCTATATTCATTATATTATGTATTAAATATCTATGGCTTATTTACTACTCATTGCAAGTTTGTACCATTAAACAACATGTCTTATCCCCTCAACCTCATCCCCTGACAAACACCATTTTACAATCTAGTTTTTGCAATTTGACTTTTTTAGGTTGTATATATAAGTGATATCATGCAGTATTTGTCTTTCTATGTGTGACTTATCTCACTTAGCATAACGTGCTCAAGGTTCATCCATATTGTCACAAAAAGCAGGATATCATCCTGTCTCATAGCTGAATAATATTCCATTCATCTATTAGTAGGCATTAAGGTTATCTCTCTATCTTGGTTATTGTGAAAACACACACACACACACACACACGGGAGTGCATAAATCTTCTCAAAATCCTGTTTTCATGTCCTTTGGGTATAAACCCAAAAGGAGAATTACTGGATCATTTGGTAAATCTATTTTTAAAAGAATTTTGACAAAACTCCAAATTGTTTTCCATAGTGGTGGGACCAGTTCACATTTACACCAACGGTATGTAAGTTTCCTTTTCACCACAACCTCAACAGCTAGTATCTCTCATCTTCTACATGACAGCCATTCTAACAGGTGTGAAGTGATATCTCTTTGTGATTTTGATTTGTATTTCCCTGATGACAGGTGATGTCAAATATCTTTACGTGTGCCTGTTGGCCAAATGTTAGTTGGGCAGGACTTTGTGTTACTCCCTAATGCATCCCAAATACCCTGCACATTACCTAACATAGTAGGCACTAAACAGATACCTGTTGAATACATGAATGTATTGGAAAGCTTCTGAAATGCTTTGGCAATTTGAAAGAATAAACTGAGAAATATATCAGAATTGCTGACAATAAATCTATGTAAATATTACAGTTAAAAATGAATTAAAATAAAGTGGCTATGATCTTATCTCAGGCGAGATCATTCATATGATCTGTGTTACTACCACAATAATTATGCTGCATGTTAACATTTGTAGCTAAGAGACCACAATCACTTTGTCGATTTTGACTGATTACTTTAGGCACCATTTGAACATGTAGTATGACCTGTGGCTTTCCCGTAACTTATCCTTTACTCCAATTCTAAATCTTGTATTAGGTTGATAGAATCCAAGCAACTAAAATCCAACTATCAAAAGAATAGTTAATGCATCAGTAGCCTGTGGATAGACAAATACCAGGGCTTCTAAAACAGTAAGAAAATGTACCACAAATTTTGCAAACCAGTGAGTTTCTATTTTTTTTTTCTATTTTTCTTCAAAATCTTTCTTTGGCATTTCTTGGGACTATAAAGAGAAAATACATAAACATTTAAAGCTAAGGCTGTAACATATGCCATTTATAAGTACAATGCATGTTAATTAATTCTTCAAATAATTTTTGAGCATTGACTATTTGGAAAACACTATGAGACATGTTGATTGTAACATGGGAGAAATAAATGCTGTCCTCAAGGTGTTTATCATTTAATGTAGAAGGTTTATGCCTAAGTATATAATTGTATTACAATATTGTAGGCTATTATAGCAATGTGTATAGTATTTTGTATGCATGGGAGAGTGCTACCTAAGTATGGAGGAAAATATCTTTGTTAAGAAAAACTTGCTTTATGATAAAAGCATCAGCATGGAGTTATCAATGATGAGCACATGTTGGACTACAGGATGGGGTAGGTCCAGGTTGAAATGATGGTGGGAATAAGGGTTATTACACAAAGAAAGGGCAGTCTTATCAAAAACATGATGGCAAGAAAAAGCATGAATCAGAGTAAGAACATCAAACACTGTAGAAATGAGAATAGAAAATGTTTAAGTCAGAGAATGGTGAGAAAAATCTAGTTGTAATTTAGAGATTAAATAATCAGGTAAGATCTTTGGATAGTCTAAGTTGAGAATACTTTGTGATAAATAAAGTGTTTAAAAGATATTAACTATTAAAAGACTTCAAAAGTCCAATAAATAATAGATTTTTCCATAGTGACACATTTTGAGGTATTTTTGAAGTATAAAACTTCATATTCTTGAAAAGGATATTTTCTTTTGAAACTCTTATAGACTGGTATTTTTAACATATGAGCAGCCGTGTGTAAGTCAAAACTGAGACTAGAGTATCAAGGAAACTTATGCCATGTTGACAGTTTGACATAGCCCTGTGGTTGATGGGAAACCATTGGCAGGTTTTAAAATACTGTAGAGCATAATCACACTTATATTTCAGAAAGATGACTCTGAAAAATTCTGTGAAGAAGACTGAAATAGTACCTGGAGACAGACAGGCTGCTTATATTTCTGTTGCGGTTGCCAAAGTAGATATGATAAAGATCTGAGAAAAGGGGGAGTCATCGGAAAAATATTTTAGGAGTTAATATATTTAGGGCACAGTGATTAAATTGGATTTGAGGGTGAAGAAGACGAAGGAGTCTATTAAAGAGTCTCGGTTTTCTAGCTTGAATAATTTAATGATTATTGGAGTCACTGACTTGGGATGGAAGTGGTGAAAAGGGAAACTTCCACATTACAAATGTATTTGAAGTGATTGTAGGTGCCTGCTGTTGCTATTGATTTGGGAGTTATAAGCATATAGATTGTTTTTGAAAACTTGGCAGTAAATGAAAACACCCAGAGAGACTAAAAACACCAAGGAGCTAAAAGAACAGTGGGAAAATAAAGGAAGCTTTGGTAATAACAACATTGGTCAGATGGGCTAAGGACTAAATGTTCATGATGCTTGGAAAGGTCACGTCCATTTAATATTCATAACAGGCTTTAGAAATGTATAAAATAGTTCATTATTATTATCACCATCATTTAGTAACATAATCAAGCAACTAGAATGAAAATATATGGCATGAAAGACACCTGTATCTTATTTATAGTCAATTTAAAAATATGATTGCCTACTTTCTCCTTAAAAACAAAACAAAGCTTAAGAAAAATGCTCTCTAGTAGTCTCCACTTTCTTTTATGTCTTATCAACTTCTTTTCATTAAGAGTTACAATGTTACATAATTTCTTTTAGAGATTTATTTATTTATTTGAGAGACAGTGGGTTAGAGGAATGACAGAGGGAGAGAATTTTCAAGCAGACTCCCTAATGAGCCCAGAACCTGATGCAAGGCCTGGTTGTGCACCCAACAAACTAAGCCACCCAGTTGCCCCCATAAAATTTGTTTTTTAAAAAGATATTTGGAAAACATTAAGTAAGTTCCTCTAAGGAGCTAAACACAGTATCAATAATATATATTTAGAAAAATTCACAAGTGCATGAACAGACAACCAAGAGTCTCCATTCAACTATAAGGACATGACTTTGACCTTCTCTTTTAGTCCATATGCCCATAAAAGTTTTAAATTAAAAGAAAGAACTGTTATTAAAATTGCAGAGAACAAAGTTGAAAAGGATAAAATATAATTTGAATTGGAGAATCAAGATTTCTATAAACTTATATTTACATTTGAAATTACAGACCAAATTGAGTAAGGAAATAAAAAGGAAAATTTGAACTCAGATAAAGGAAATAATTTATGAAATGAGGGATAGGAAAACTATACATTAAAAACAATTGTGTTCATAAGATCAAAAGGTTTCAAAGCATCCCTAAAGTAAGTTTGTGTCAATGGAAAATAGTTTAGAGGACAAAAAAATTAAAGAGCATCACTTTTTTTTTTTTTTCCATTTCGCCCACAAGTTTGTAATGAACCAATAACATTTAGAAACCATATAATGTACCTATTAATATTGAGCTGAGAATCAGACAGACATAGTTTAGATTTTGGCTCCACAACATTTTTTGCTGTTTGACAATTACTTGTCGTTTTTGTCTCAGTTTCTCAAAGAAAAATTCTTTAAAAAAATTTAAAAAGACAACTCATTAAATGAAAGGAGATAATGTGATCAGCATAGTGCACCTCACAACCAAAAAGATTTATTTAGCTTTTGCCACATGGAGTATTATGTTTACACATAGTGCTGCATTTTAAGATGTGGGCTGAAAATAATTTCAGGCCAGGGTAGGCTCACAATAATGGTGAATAGTTCAAAATCACATAACAGTAGGTTACTTTTATATGGCAAGTATATTGAAGGAGATATTTCAATGAGAATTGGACGGCTTCTCTTTAAATATCAGATGAGTTTTAATATATAAGATACAGTAGCACTCTTCTTTGTAGCTCCTGAGAAGACAGTAGAGCCACAAAATTTCAGGAAGGTTCATAAGATTTCATATGTATATATATATATTCATATATGATTCATATATATGTATATATATATATACATTGGAATCAAATCTGTTCAAAAGTATAGTGGAATATCATAAGCAATAGTAAAGTCTGTGTTCAGCGGATTTAAGGACAAAGCTCAAAATATGAAAAATCAACAGTCTTAAAAATTTATTTCTTCATTAATTGGGTTACTTCCCTATTCAACTGCCCATGATTTCCATTCTCACAGGGTAAAGACCAATCTCTGTTACTAGATACATTTGTTTTCTAGGCCTGCCTTAAAAAATGCTACAGAGTAGAGAACTTAACCATAGACATTTATTTTCTTATAGTTCTGGAGACTGAGAAGTTGGAGATCAAGGTGTCAGCATGTTTGGTTTCTTGGGAGGACTTTCTTCTTGGCTTGCATCTGCCACCTTCTTCTTATTTTTTTTATTTATTTTTTATTTTATTTATTTATTTATATATTTTTTGCATTTGCCACCTTCTTCCTCTGTGCTTAGGAACTTCATCTTGTCTTATTCTCCCCTTCTTATAAGAACATCAGTCATATTGGACTAGGGCCCACCCATGTGACTTTATTTTACCTTAATTAGCTCTTTAAAGGCCTGTCTTCAAATACAGTCACATTTTGAGGTACCAGAGGTTAGGAGTTCACCATATGGATTTTGGGCAGACACAGCTTGGCATGTAATATTAGAGTTCTATTACTTCATGACTTTGTTCCTACTTACCCTCCAACCTACAGCTTACCATTCTTGTCTCATGCTCCATAACTCAAGCATAATCTGACATGGGAAGGGGGAAACTTCTCATCTAATTCTAGTGTTGAGTTGAGCTGTTTTTTTCTTGTTTTATGGCTTGGTTCCACTTGGGCCTGACCTGAAAGAGTCCTTATCAATCAGCAATTAAAATAATTTGCACAAATTTTGGATGATTTAAGTTGGTAGCAATATATGATCATTTTTAGGCCAAATTTTGTTTATATGAGCAGGAATCCAGCTTCTTAGCTTGTTTTCCTTCCTTCCTTCCTTCCTTCCTTCCTTCCTTCCTTCCTTCCTTCCTTCCTTCCTTTCTTCCTTCCTTCCTTCCTTTCCTTCTTCCTCCCTCCCTCCCCTTCCTCCTCTTTCTTTTTTCTTTCCTTTTTTTATTCTTTCATTCCTTTTCTTTTTGCAAGATATATTGAAAAAGGAAATAAAAATATTTTTAAAATAAATCAAATGTAGAATTAATACACCTGTTTTCCTTTCATACTGAATTATATACGTTGAATATATACTGAAAAGCAAGAGCTGTTGGGATCCCTGGGTGGCTCAGCCATTAAGCGCCTGCCTTCAGCCCAGGGCATGATCATGGAGACCTGGGATCGAGTCCCACATCAGGCTCCCAGCATGGAGCCTGCTTCTCCCTCTGCCTGTGTCTCTGCCTCTGTGTGTGTGTGTCTCTCATGAATAAATAAATAAAATCTTTTTTAAAAAAAAGAAAACCAATAGTTGTGCTGTTACTCTTCCCTTATTTTGAATACATAGAACAATCAAAAATTACTTGCTGAATTGAATCTAGAAAATTATCTTCATAGCTCAGTCATAAGTGCTCTCATCGTGTTTTTGTTATTCTTCTAAATAAGAATATTTCTTTTGTCAGCGAGTTAATGTATAAAAGAGGAAAGTAGTCAAAGAAACATCAGGAAAATTTAACTGGAATATATAGTAAAGAGTTCATAGAATCCTTAATGATTAAGTTGTAAACATTAAAATGGAGGGGAAAATAAACCAGTTTTAAATACTCTTATATGATAACTAAATTCATTTCAGTAATCCAGTGTTTTTGTTTCATATTCAAAGTTGTATGGTTATTTTTAGGGACGCAAAATGTGAAATGATCAAATGATTGATTGAATTGATTGAATTACTATTATATTGGATTATGATTATGATTTTAGTATGTGATTTAGGCAATCAATGTCATATTATTATTATTTTTAATTTTGGTGTCTTTGACAAGCAGGAACATTTTAAAAACGTTTATAGTTTTCAGCTTTCAGAACCAATCTTAAAACCACAGTATTCAGATATTGCTGAAAATAATAATTTAATTGAAACTTTAGGTTGTTTTTTTCTTTTCTGTTTTTTTCTTTTCTTTTGCTTTTTGGAAATGACCTGAGTCATTATGCAGCCATTTTGTATTTATTTTTACTGGCATTATAAGGCCAGTATGTTTTTTGTAGTTTAAAAGAAAATTTCTTTTAAGTTTTTAATTAAAGCTGTCCATACAGCAAATATATTAAACATTATTTCTGGGGAAAAAAAATGCTACCAATTGCCTACCACTTACTAAAATTATTGTTTACTTATATCCTAATTTGATAGTACTCAACAAAGAAACAATATATTTTTATAATAGTAAATACATAACCAAAAATTTGTAGCACTACAGTGAACATTTCATATACAGATATCGAGGTATAATGATTATAACTATTACTTCAAGGGAGATATGTTTGAATAAGAATTGCAGACAAAAACAAATTGATGGAAGGTGGTGGGTGGGGGGAGGGGGCAATTCAGTGATGTGGGTGAAGGAGGTCACTTGAAGTAGTGAGCATTTGGGTGTTATATGCAACTGATGAATCATTAAATTCTACCCCTGAAATTAATAATATGGTATCCATTAACTACACTAAATTTAAATAAAGAATTAAAAACAAAAACAACCCAAATTGATGAAATGATTAGAATTTTGGAACAAGTTTGGCAATGAAAATGGCTACTCCAGTGTGTGGTAACCACCATCCCTGCCTCTTCCTATATGTTTAAATCATGGTTTTACATAAAGTGAGTTTATCTGCCTATGAATAGAGTGTCTTAAAAAAAAAAAAGATGGACTTATATAATATCAATCTCACACAGATTTAATGTTTCTTCTTATCTCAGCTAAATGTCTTGGGATGTATTTTATCTAATTTGATTGCAGTCATATAGGGGCTTTTGAGAACAAGTGAATACATGGGACATTTTTAAAGTATATTTCTATACTGTTTCATGAAATTTGTCTAACTTAAAAATGTTGATGTGTGTCAGAGACATATCAAAGATATAGAGACATGATCAACTTAGATATCTGGAAATTGTGAGATGGCAAAGTTGATCACAGAGTATTAGGACAAATTCAACATTTGGAACCTTCATGTCTTCTGTTTTATTGACTGAACATCAATTTTATAGTAATGAAAATATAAAAATATTGTGAAGACACCTGAAAAAGTACTGCATGTGTGCATTCATAAAGTCGATGTGAAATATGACTTAGGGGTATAGTTTAGATGGGATATTACTTGACCCCTGGCAAGTGGTTGAAAACATATGTAAATAAACTCTTATATTTTAAAAAATAAAAATGGATTCATCCTCCTAAATAATGCCCCAGGAGGCTAAATGTCCTCAGCTTCTAAAGTGATGAATCCTAACCTTAATAATCATACCCATTAGGACATTTGAGGATAATAATGTAAATTTTGCCATTAGCAAAACATTTTAAACTTTGAGGATCAAATCAATTATAAAGAATGTAATTTTAAAGGGTAGAATATTAAAATTGAACCAACCTTATTGTATAATTTGCTAAAGAAAAAAATATTTATTTTTATTATAGATGAAGCACATAGTTTTACTCAAGAATATTTGGAAAATATACCAAAGTGTAAAGAAAATAACCATTTTTAGCATTTCGATATGGACCCTTCCAGATATATGACTGTATTCTCATATAGTATCCAAAAACAAAAGGCCTGAATAAACTAAGATACCAAAAGCTGCTTATTGAAATAAATTATAAAGAAAATAAAAAGACAAGTGACAAATTGAAATAAGACTTTTGAAACATAACTGTAAAAGTAATTCAAGAATATATTTACTCAACAGAAAAAAAATACAAAAATCAAGTATTAAAAATAGGCAATACCCCCCTCCCTGATATACAGGTATTCTAAAGAAACAGAATCATATATGCATCTACAAAAAAAATGAAAACAAACTATTTTTGTTAATATCATGGAAATACAATTTCATATCAAAATATGATATTCAATTTGATATTCACTACCATATAGGTAAAAATGAAGAAATCTGACAATACAAAATTTTAGTAAAGATGTGGTTTAACAGAGATGTTTATACAAATGAGAAATTGCTAAAAATCACTATAGGAAAGAATATAGCTTTATCTTTAAAAATATGCATAACTAAGATTTAGGAATTCCATTTCTAAGCATATGCATATGTGTCAGAAAAAATTATGCTAAAATGTTCATAGCAAGAATCATTTGTAATTAGCTAACTAGAAATAACAAAAGTGTCTATAGACAGGAGGGCCTATAAATAAATTTGGTTATATTCATGTAATGAAGGAATTGGCAAACTATGGACCGTGAGCCAAAGCTGGCAAGCCTCCTATTTTTGTAAATAATGTTTTATTGAAACACAGCCACATGTACTGGGTTGTGTATTGTGTATGGCTGCCTTTTCTGTATGACAGCAAAGTTGGGTAGTTGTGAGAGAGACCATATGCCCTATAAAGCCAAACATATGTATTATCTAGTTACAGAAAAACTTTGCTAATCCCATTTCTAATGGAATATTACACAGAAGTGAAAATGAAAGAAGCTTGTAAGAGTATGAATGAATCTCAGAAACATAATAACTAGAGAATGATGCAATATTTTAAGTTCACATTTATTGTCTAGCAATATGAGGCAATATACTTGAGATATATATATGTATATCATATATTTTAAGCTGCTAATGTATGCAATTCACTGATGAATAACAATTCTGTGTATTGGTTATCTGTATTATTATGGGAGAAAGCTAGCAGATGAAAGAATATGCAAGATTATAATTCCTATTGGGGGACAAGTTCAACAATGGTTTATTTCTTAAGTTTATAACTTACATATTAATAGATTGACTGTGTTGGGGTATTAGTTATACCTTTTCAATACTAATGTAAAAGTAGCTCTTAGGAAAGAAAAGAAAAAGACATATTTGAGGAATAGTAAATCTGTGTGTATGTTTGTGTGTATGTTCACATTTACTATTATTGTCTTCATCATTAATAACTGAACTGAATAATGAACTGAATATTAATAACTGAACCATTGTATCTAAATAGCAATATATAGTCCTGGTTTGAATGGGGTATATTGAAACCAGAATATGTAGAATTTTAAACCTTGACTATTTAACTCCTCTATTAAATGAAGTTAAAAATAAATCTACTTTTTTAAATTTATTCTGGAAATCGATGGAGATCAGCCTTTCTCAAACCATAGAACAGCCCTTAGAGAAGCTTCAATGATATCTATCTTTTATTGTTTCATTTCTTTTTAAATATAAGTTATCTGCAAATATTATGTTTGCAACTAAAACAGCCTAAAATTCTTAAAATGTAGAGAAATATTTAATAAATTAAAAAGCATATTCCAAAGTGCATAAAACAATAAAGTTATCCCCTGGTTTAAATGTTTTTGAAAAAAAGGGTATAAATAATCACGGTAGAGTGGCCATATGTTTATTGTGAATTGTTCTTAGTTATACGTGCTTTTTTTTTTTTTTTTTTTTTTTAAGACTGAACATTTTGGAATTAGGAAGAGCATGAACATATTCTAAATCTATTTGTAGTTCAGGCATTTCAAAGTACTTTCCACATTGTGGCAAGAGTGATCTTGCTGAATTAAAAGATCTATATACTGTACCTTTCTAACTTTTTTTACAATCTATGTAGATCTCCTAGAATACTCTTCCATTATATGTTTTCAAGACTGGTTCTGTTTGGTCAGTATAGTTCAGACTACTCAATTTAAATAGTTAATATAAGTAATACTAAATGGCAAGTGATTAACTTTCTGGATCTTAAGGAATTACATTTTAGGATATTAATTTCTCTCAAAGTAACTGAAAGATTCCATCATGTTTAAAGTCCTAAATATGTTTCACAAAATGGAAAAAATATCTATCTTGTAGCTCTTTATTTTTTTGGCAATTAAAAAATATAATAATGTTAGGACACCTGGTTGGCTCAGTGGTTGAGCAACTGCCTTTGGGTCAGGTTGTGATCTCAGGTTCCTGGGATCGAGTCCCCCATCAAGTTCCCTGCAGGGAGCCTGCTTCTCCCTCTGCTTGTGTCTCTGCCTCTCTCATGAATAAATAAATAATTTTTTTAAAAATAAAATTAAAATAAAATAAAAATGTTATATGTTATATTATTTAATAATATTTTAACAGGACACAATTAAAACGTATATATTTTTAATGTATTCTATTTATGGAAAAGTATAGTCTTCATTGTATTTTTTTCCAAGTAATTTGATTATCACTGAGCTTCATACTTACATTTTATTTATTGGCAATTTATTTATTTATTTTAGAGAAGGAGGTGGGAAATATCAGAGGAATAGAGAGAATTGTAAGCAGGCTTCATGTTCAGAGAGGAGATTGACCTAGGGCTCGATGCATGCTTGGATGCGGGGCTCAATCTCATAACCCTAAAATCATAACCTGAGCTGAAAATAAGAATCAGATACTTAACCAACTGAGCCACCCTAGCATCCCTATTTGTTGGCCATATAAATTTGTTTATATGTAATGTTTTCCTTGTTTCAATTGGGGGTGTTTGCCTTTCCTAGATATTTGTTGAATGAAAATGTGAATGGATGGAATCACTTATTTTTATGGTCCGTAATCTGGCTATGTGTTGGCAATAAATATTATCATCACATTTTCATAGTTTACCATTAGTTTCTGGTGTTTCAAAATTCGATGTAGCAAAATCCACCACTTTTCAGATTTATAGTTTCCTTCAGTTTTGTTCACACTGTCTTCTCAGCCTAAAATTGAAGAAATATTACCCTTTATTTATTATCCTTATTCTTCTGTGAGTGATTTTTTTTTTACCTTAGTATTTAATTGAAATTCTGTTTTAACAATCTGAACACATTCTAGGCTATAAAATGTTTTATTTCTCTCATTATACTGGTAATTTCTGGTATAAAAATAATAAATATGATTAATATATGTTCTTTTATAAGTTGAATTATATATTTTGTAATTGCTCATGATGTTGAAACTGTGACATTATTTCTAATTGTATTTGCACTTTATAAATAAACTGAATCTTAGAAAGGTTAAGCAATTTGTCTATAGTGAGACAGGATGATTGGAAAAGGCATTTATCTAATTAATTCTCCATCAATCTCATGCATGATGTGGATAAGATCCTAATTATTTTACTCTCATCTCAATGCTTTACTAAATGAGACCTATAGCAGTTAACAGATGTGCCTGTATTAGGGTTCTCCTGATATATCTATAGGATATATCTAAGAGGAGATTTATTATAGGAATTGGATCATGTAATTATAGAGGCTGAGAAGCTCCATGAACTCCAAGTGCAACCTGGAGAACCAGGAAAGCTATTCAGTAATTCAGTCCAAATCTAAAGGCCTGAGAACCAGTGGTATAAATCCAAGTCTGAAAGGTTGAGAACTGCAGGGGAGCTGATAGCATAAACCTGGTCTGAGTTTGAAGGCCCTAGAATAGATGTCTCAGGGCAGAGGAAGATGATAGTCTTAGCTCAAGTAGAGAGAAAAATTTTGCCCTTCCTTTGCCTCTTTATTCTATTAAAGCCTTCAGCAAGTAGGGTGAGGCCCACCTACATTGGTGAGGGTGATCTTCTTGACTTAATCCACAAATCTGAATGCTAATCTCTTCCAGAAATAGTCCTTTGGGCACATCCAAAAATGATGTCTTACCAGCTATCTGGACATCCCTTAGCACAAGTCAAGTTGACATAAAATTAACCATCGCTGGGCCTCAGGAAATTCACTGTATTTGAATTAAGACATGGTTAAAATATATATTTCTAGAATGGCACTTTGATGATCTTTCCATTTCAACACTGTACCACAGTATGGGCATATTGATGGAGGGGGTGTTCTCTCTTATTCCAACATTTAAACTCACTATGTCGCACTTGCTACGTTTTCCTAATCAAGTCTCTGAAATGAATAGAACACCTGTAAGCATCATTTCTTTGAATTGACTATCACCTTCACAACATGTGATATGAGATGCCTTTGCCCTGTAGGAAAATGTCAAGAATTCATAACCATTTTCAGGTTCTTGTCACCTTTGTTATCCAGCAACTGAGGCACTGTCATCTTGTCAGCAATGTCGATCCCTCTTTTTCTAACAACATTGCAATTGTCACTTTCCTGACAGACATCTTAGAAAATCCACATACTTGCCAAATTTTAGACAGGATAACTTTAAAACCTAAGTGTTGGGAAAAAGTATCATTCTGAGATACAGGAGTGGACGGAATGCACCTCTTGCCTTAATAACAATGGTTCAGAGTAGCTCTAAGTCTTAGGAAAACTGTGGAGGCCGGCAGAAGTTGGAGCCTAAAATGCTGAAGGCAGATCAGCTCTTTTGCATCAGGAAGGCTCTGCTGATATTGCTTCAACAGAATAGCCAGGCATGCATTTCAAACTCGGCTCAGAGGTATTATGACCTAGATTATTTCAACTAATGTTTGTGTGACATCTAATATATTTTACTAATTTTTACACATATAACAATACTTATTTTATTCTTAGAACAATAAGTCCATACAACAACTGTCATTGCTGGGGATTTTTAAATTTATCCTCCATGTGAATATGGGTCCAGGAGATAATTACATGCTCAAAGGTTTAAACTGAGCATTTACTAATGGAATCACCTGCATATGTAGGGCTAGATTTAAGAAAAATGCATAGGGAGGTGGGTGGAGGTTGGGTTAAACAGGTGATGTGTATAAGGGAGGGCACTTATGATGATCATTGGGTATTGTATATAAGTGATGAATCACTAAATCCCACACCTGAAACTAACATTACACTGTATGTTAACTAACTGAAATTTAAGTAAATCTCGAGAAAAAAAAAAGAGATGGTAAAGAAACTTGTTCATGGTCTCTACTAGACCTGAAAGTATTAGTGAAAAGAATGGCTACAAATACCTAGCAAGACCTGTGGCTTTCTGAGAAAAATTCAGCATTGTCAATCTTGAGCCTGGCATAAAACTTCCATGATTACCCTTCTATTGGTGCTTACTAGTCACTGAAATCAACCAGAAGTCAGAAAGCCAAGATTCTTGGTTGGTTCATTCCATAAATGTCAACCGCCAGAGACACAGCACAAAGTGGATAAGGATGGAGAGTAGATCTGTGCAGGCAAATGGAAAACATCCAGCATATCCTCATTTCACAAATGAGGTAAATGAGTTTATAGAAGTTAATAACTTACCTTAGATTAAAAAAAAAGTATGTAGGTGCTGAGTTGGAATTAATTCATTATCTTCCAACATGAAGTTTCATGTCTTTGCTCCTACGCCACTACAATGCCATTCTCATTAAAATAGAGTTTATGGGATGCCTGGGTGTCTCAGTGGTTGAGCACCTGCCTTCAGCTCAGGACGTAATCCGGAGTTCTGGGATGGAGTCCTGCATCAGGCTCCTGCAGGGAGCCTGCTTCTCCTCCCTCTGCCTATGTCTCTGCCTCTTTCTGTGTCTCTCATGACTAAATAAATAAAATCGTTAAAAAAAATCTATTTTTAAGAATAAAATAAAATAAAACAGAGTTATTCACTTCATTCCACTTTTCCCTTTCTGCGACACAGGCTCTTATTTTAGTTGAAGTCAAAGGAGTACAAAAACACATCTCAGAGTAATAAATACTCATTTTTGCAGCATGACTAAAGTTACTCTCTATCTCCTTCAACCAATCAATTCCCTTCAGAGAATGTCAAATATATACAGACATTCATACTCTCATACTGAATTTACAAATGAGATCTTAATCTTGATAAATACTTAATATTTTCTTAAAATGCAGTATTATACTGCTTTAAAAATAAATAGAATGTATAAAATTCTCCTTATAAGGTATCTTACATATTTTCCATTTATATATTCTCCCAAATGCTCTTGTAAATTATATAAACTAACATACAATCATTCATTTCTTTTTTTTCTTACAATCATTTATTTCTATTTGCAACAAATAACTGTGGAGTTTTATATTCATGAGTCATGTAGTTTAATATTGTTCAACAAAAATTTAAGACATTTTCCTTATTGAAAGGTAGATTTTCATGTTTTGATATGGTTCTTAAGCAGTGAATTGTACCTAGATTTTTTTATAGGATACTTTTGCAGGAATATATTTGACAAAAGGAGCCAATAGTAACTTTCCAGAAAGGCATAGAAAGTGCTGCCTTGAAAAGTGCTATTTCTCTTGTCTATACAACAAGACTTTAGACACAGGCAGACACTTGAAGTTGATGCTTACTTATTAAGCAGATCATCATGAAAAAAATATAAGGCAGCAACCTTTGTGCACATAGGTTGCCAAGAGTTCAGTAGCTCATAATCCCAAAGTAAAATTGAGGTTAATAGACACTGGCAAATGAGCCACTTTAACAGCACCAGAAAACTTATTTGAATATTTTTATTATTTCAGATTGGACTTAAATTTAAAAATTGGAATATTTAAGTATCAAAACCATGCTAAAATGGCACTGTTATTCTTTTGACCTCTTCATCTAGGGGCACATGAACTCCTTGATTCATAATAAGTGGAATGTCACAACGGCAATAAACTTTGGGCGTAATTATTAGGTAACAAATCAATAAATGCATTTTGAACTTATTGAATATCTTTGACATTTTCTTTCAACATGGCCCTCCAACAACATTATGTCTCTCAGAAACCTATAGACAAATTGAATAGGTATGATAAAAATATATAATTGTAATATAAAACAAAAAACACTGATTGAGTACCTTCCTTGTAGGCATTACCTAGTTCTATGGTGCCATTCTGTCCAAGTATGATCATCAAATGGAGCAAGGTGAATAATTTAAATTTGTATGACTTACAAATTGCTCTCATTAATATTAACCAGCCATTTTTGTTTCTTATTAGCTCAAATTTAGTAGTGAAGCTCCTGGAAGAGCTTCCATTCTAAAAAAAAAAAAAAAATGAACAAAAAATAGCTAGATGACAATCAGCTCCTTTATTCTAAAGGAGACAAAGAATACTTTCGCATGACTGGAGAACAGGATACCTTGAGTCTCAGGATGCAGATGTTGCTTCCCAGTATACAAATGGAGAAAACACATATATCCCGAGCTATTCCCATTCTATTTTCCTACTTAGTACCATCTATTTGGATGCTCAAAATCTAAAAGAATTTAAAAAAATCATAACTTGATGAAAATATTTTGGTCATCAAGATGCAATAAACAGGGATCCCTGGGTGGCACAGCGGTTTGGCGCCTGCCTTTGGCCCAGGGCGCGGTCCTGGAGACCCGGGATCGAATCCCACATCGGGCTCCCGGTGCATGGAGCCTGCTTCTCCCTCTGCCTGTGTCTCTGCCTCTCTCTCTCTCTCTCTGTGACTATCATAAATAAATTTAAAAAATTAAAAAAAAAGATGCAATAAACAGCATATTAAATATTTGTTCACGGAGTTTCCGGTTGTACTGTGTATAAATTGTTTCCTAGTACAGGGTCAAAAGGGACTAAACTTTAGAAAGGTGGATTTGTTTTCTGTGTAACAAATGTTACATGTTATGTTACAAATGTAACATAACATTATGTACAGTAGGATTATATTATATGGTCAATATATGTAGATATGCATAACAAAAAAGTTGCTATGAGAATCTCAGATGTGCTTATTATTGACATAATGTTATGATCCATTTGTCATTTGATATAATTCTTTGAAATAAATAATGCCCAGCACCAAAATAATGATAATAAAATGAAAAAGCCAAAGAACATATGAAGCATTGTACAGTACTAAGTAATTTGCATTTTGTTCACTATTTAGAGGACACATTCATGATCTTGGTAGATTTTTTAAAAAAATATTATCTGAACCAACAATATAATTCAGTTTCTCTAATATCTCATCTTTTTTGGCATTAATTTTAGAATGACCAACCAGTTCATTTATATTACTGGTTAAAAATTACCTGGAAGACTTACTCTCAAATGTGGGCTAGGTTTTTTGTTTTGTTTTGTTTTTGCTTTTTCACCTAAGAGTTCATATAAACATATTTTTGTAGATTTCCAAAGCTAGTCAGTATATATGTATAAATATATTTTTGAAATATGACATTAAAAAGTGACTTTTGATTCTTGCAAATGCCAATAAATATATTTCAAATTCAGTTATTTTATCATAAATTCTAGCTAATTCTCTCTCTCTTTGAAAAGGACCTAGGCAAACTATTTTTTTCTTAATTCAAGTTTTTATGTAAATCCTAATTAGTTAACATCAGAGAGAAACTATTTTAATGTACATGACTTCGTTAATTCACACAATAGGAGCCAGATTTTTATGAATGTTATGTTTTGAACGGAATTGATTTTGTTCAATAACTATTTTAAATAATTTGAATTTTCCACCTTTAATCATGACCTTAAAGCTATTTTTTAAAGCTAGCTCAGAATGACTTGGGAAGTTACTCTTTCAGAATAAAATAATAAATTATTGAGATTAAACTATTAAAGGAATTAGTAAGTAGCCAGTAGAAGAATATTTATAGAAATACAAAAGGAAAAAAATAGATTGAACATATGAAGTAAAATCAGAATGGGAGTTTGTGAAAAAGCAATTAGCAAGACTAGATTATTCATAACTCAATGTGGGCAGAACATAGAATTTAAAAACAAGATAACATGTGTTCACTGTTTCAGAGTCTTGCTAAAATTATGTAGAAGAATGATATCTGACATTTTGTTTCATTTTACTTAATAAGAATTATAAATACACACACACATATATATAATATACACACTCACATACCCTCTCCCTGTTTGAGTTCTATGCAGGAAGACTTCAGAAAATTACTATCCACAGCAATTTAAATTAATTCTATGTTATTTCAATTAAAGAATCTTTGTATTGTGTACTAGCCCACGACTAAAATGGTGTTGCCTAGTTTTTTATTCTAGAAAACCAATATAGTTTCATGGATTCAATTTTGCTATTCAGATCTTTAACTTGAAAGAGACTGTACTCAGCATTATGTCATGTTAATTCTTGCACTCCAGTAGAGTCTTCATGCTGACTCAGATTTTACCAGAAATATATTGAATATACTTGCAGTTCATCAGTTTCAGTGTACACTTTAACTCATTGGTCAAATGGAATGTTTGGCAAAACACAAGAAAACTGAAAGAATGCATAGAGTGAGTAGTACATGATAAGCATAAAAAGCATTGCTTAATGTATAAAATAAGTTTGCAAACATGCCAAGTCATATCAATATTTATATATTTATAGTCTAGTAGAGCTTGGATGATACAGAAAAAAAAAAACCTCTTAACCAATCGTGATATTTTATTTTTCTTTTTGAATGGAGAAAATATGAATTTGGAATGTAACTGACCATGATGGTAGAAATTTTCAGAGGAAGTTAAATTTACCATCAGAAAAAATATAGTAAATATGTTCTTATGAAGCATCTGCATTACTTTTCTAGAGTATCGATGTCATTCATGTAGGGATAGCTTTGTAAATTATTTTCAAAAGATACTTGGTAAAGAGTCTACATAAATACAATACTTGCTAGATATTGTGTGCTGCTAAAGAAATTAGATGTAATAATTAACAATCATATTTTTAAAATTATATATTTTAAAGATAAATATTAAATAATTATGAATGAAATGCAATCCAAAAAGAAGGGAAATAAGTAGATGGGAACATAGACAAAACAAAATGGGCCCTGAGTTAAAATGTTTGCAGTTGTCTAAGACACAGTATCAAAACAAAAGCAGAAAGGAAAATATTTATGATGCAAAAATGCATCATGTTCTTTGTTTCTGAGGATAGATCCTTTCAATATGGAATAAGTGTTTGAGCAACAGTCAGGATGTTGCCACCAACAGTGTTTGATAACACATAACCTTGCAAGTATGCTCTACACATCTTTTAAACCTTAAACGTTCATATTTATGCTCTTTCATCCCTCTTTGTTCAGTGCCTTCATAAAGCCTCTGGATGCCATAGCACTAAGTGATATACATTTTTTTTTTTTTAACCATTTGAGACCACTTTTATTTTTCTTTCCTCTAATTTATTCCTCCACTTCTCTTTCTTCTTCATCAGTCTAGACATCATTTTCACACATATCAGACTCTGTAGAAGTGCAAGCAAATATATTCAATTTATTCCAGGTAATAGTTTAATATATAATAAAGAAGAATATTTTTAAAATGTTTGCACTTCCACATTCAAATACAGTGGAAAAATGAACTGCCATTTACTGTTATTCAGGAAGTAATCATAACTTCATTTGGCTGTGTTCTCAGAGAAAACCCTCCTAGACATCTCTCCAAAAGCATTTGTTATAACTAGTAATGCCACATTCTGGTTATTCATCACCTTTCTTTCTAAGTCTGCCTCTTATTATGTATGATCCTATTATCTAGCTTTTACTTTTATCATTTCTGAATTCTCTCTTTAGGCCTTTCATTCAAACCTAAGCAAAAGGAAGTCAGCTAGTTGCCATTAGATAGAAAGTGATGAAATTCGGTCATGGTCTCAGGTCATAATACGACTAAAATTTTAGTAGTCTTGAAGACTGAGAATATTTTGGATGCACTACACATATAATTCAAAATAATAATAAAATAGGATAATTAGCGGAGTCATCATAAGAAGGAAATTCAACAATCTAGTTGCTCAGGTGGCTGACAAATTTAAATAGCTTGCCGATTCATATAGACACTAATATTAGGCACTGATTCTACTTACTGGCTTCTGTACTTAAAATTGAGGCATTTGGACATTATTCCTATCTTTTAATAGGCAGGGTAACAAGGAAATAGAGTTGGGTTTCAAGCTTGCAAATGTGTGGTAACTAATCTTCAAATTGTAATCTACATTGTAGAAGTTGTAGGTAAAACAACCAAGAATTGTTTAATGGACTATTCTGTATAACTTCTCATAGCTCTCCTTAACTAGCTTCTAGAGGAGCAAATTCAGATATTAATGACTAATGACTGATATCCCCATTTTATAACACATATAAATTTCCAAGTGGAAAAATTAACCTAATGCATAGAGATAATCTTAGATGCAGAATTTTCTTTGAGATGCTTAACATTAAATTTTTCCCTCTCTTTTTCTGTAAAGAATTGATTCTCAGAAGAGGACATACAATAACCTTTTTTCTACCTTAAGCTTAATGTATTTCATTTCCCAAGTGAAAAGTTAAGTGCATTTTCCACCAAGCTATATTTGTTTGAGTTTCTGTGACACTTCTTTTGCTGTGGGTGTGTGAGGTAACCCAATAAATTATTTGTCTCATTAAATGTTACAAATTAATATGAAATATGAATAAGTAGATACAATTGAATATGAGGACATATTCACTTTAGTCCAAAAGTTCATGACCCAGGGACAAACAGGCATATCTTATGACATTAAAACTTGGTTTTCAGAAACTGTAGTTATGATTTTTTTCTGATAGAGAGGAGGGCATCAGGTTTCCTAAGTCTTTGCTTTGTTTAGTTTCCTTAAAAAGCTTGAGATTTTTTCAATTCACCTCTCCCTAGATGGAATCATTGTTTTTTCCCTAGGTCCCCTTTTCCTACTATGATCCAGCCACACCTTATTTATCCTTTTCTAGAAGTAGTTCTATAGTATCTTTCTCTCCCTCTAATATATATATATATATATATATATATATATATATATACACACACACATATATATAACATTATTCTATATTATTCTATATATGTAAAATATAATATTCTATGTTTTATATATATATTTTATAATATCATTTTTATTATATTATAAAATATACATATTATATACTTATTTTATATATACTTTGGAGAGAGAGAGAGTAGGGGAGGGGGTGCAAGAGAGAAGGAAAGAATCTTAAGCAGGCTCCATGCCCAGGGTGGAGCCCAACAGAAGACTCAGTATCATGACTCTGTGATCACAAACTGAACTGTAATCAAGAGTTGGAAGCTTAATCAACTGAGCTACCCAGATGCCCTATATATCTCAAAACATATTTTCATGAGTTAGTCTCTACTTTCCCTAGATTCTGTCCAGGCTAAGGCCTAGGCAAGGATCAAATCCTAAGGAAAGTAGTTTTGGTCTCAACAGCACTTTTACTGGCTTAGCAATGATGTATCCCCTTAGAACATTTTTTTTTTAACTTCTGAGATCTCCTTGAACAGAGCTATATCATCTGCCCAAGAGGTTCTCCAAACTCTTTTAAAAGCTATAGTTTTCAGATTTTTCACATAATTCTGTAAATAAAAACTTAAGTATATAAGTAATAGTGGCCCATCATCTTGCTTCCAAAAATTCTTCAACATTTTAGTGTCACATTTTGAAGAATTGTTTATCATTAGGGACTGAAGTATTCTATCAGCTATTAAAAGGGAAAAATGAAATAAATAAGGACAGAGCCTGAGAAGATAATCTCAGAATTCTTTCTAGAGAGGGATATTTGATACAAATATCTCTATGACTGATTTTTTTTTTACACTAACTTCCCAAAGGATATGAAACACAATTAGGTAGCAAACCAGGAAAAGTGGCAAATGGCCTAAGTTCAAATATATTTCTTTCAAAATGTGTAGGACCTGAAATTTGTATGTGGTCATAGAGGCAGAAAAGATTCAAATAATCTAATAAACCCTTTTTAATAAAGAAAAAGCACAAAAACATTTTACAGAGCAAAATTAATGAAGTAAGGACAAATGTTCAGAAATGCTTGGGTCTTGGGAGAGAATCGAGTCCCATGTCGGGCTCCTTGCATAGAGCCTGCTTCTCCCTCTCCCTGTGTCTCTGCTTCTCTCTCTGTATTTCTCATGAATAAGTAAATAAAATCTTTAAAAAAAGAAAAAAGAAAAAGAAATGCTTGGGTCAAAGAAAATTTTAGGAGGCAACTTCTCAACTGATATTGTAAAGACTTTTTCAGAACATATGAATACCACTTAAAGAAAAAAAATAGACTGTTGGGAATGGTGGCATGAGTAAGCAAAGCAATTTCCTTCAGAAAAAAAAAAAAAGTAAAAACTGGATGAAATTCCAAAAAAGCAATCAATTCAAGAAACTTTAATTAAATAATTGATTAACATTGGATAAATCAAGGAGAATTTAATGTTGAAAAATGGCTTTAATTTTGGATAAAAATGTTGAAAGTTTGCCTTGCTCACATACACCCCTTTGAAATGGTCAGCCAAAAACATAGTTCTATTGGATTGATATTAGTGGCAAAACTAATAGCTTTTCTAGCTGACTTGGTGGACTCAATGTGTCAGGGGAGATAGGACCATTGCCAGCTAAAGATGGCAATCTTAATCAGAATAGACAGAGAAATCCAATAGTTTTATTAGCCCAAGGTTGTAATCCAGCTTATGAAGGGCAGTAGACAAACCAGATATTTAACAGATAAATCTCAAAGTTACAAAGTCATAAAAGAGCTAGAGTAGTAAACTCTCCACATACACTTAAATGACTATTAAGCTATGAATGTATAGCAAAATATGATATTGCACTGTGAAATATGAAAATCATAGAAAAATTGAATACTGGCTGAAGTTACAGATGTGAACCCAGTAGGCCAATAGCTTGGTCAACAATGGTTGGAAATGTTATGGGCTCAATGTAAAAACAAGACAGACACCTTATGACATAGGGTAAAAAAATAAAAGTAAAGAAAACAATTGAGCAAGGAAATCAATGTCTATCATCCTCAGAGGAGATATATTTTGAAGTTTAAATTCAAACAAGTTACTAAAGCAATATGAGAAAAATAAAAACAATAAATTTCATAAAGTATACTGGAATCCAAAGTTGCTGCAATAAACTTTTTAAAACAGTCAAATTTCAATCAAAATTTACAAGTAAAACAAAACAAAAAAAACAGCAGAGAAGTATGATTTATGCTAGAGAAAATGAAAGTAAACAAAACAAAAAAACTGAGTGGAAATTGATGATAAATATTCCAGGAAACTAAATCGGATATTATAAATATATTCAAAGCAATAAAAATATGTTTAAAAATTAAAGGAAAATATGTTAATATCAGTCAACAAGTAGGGGATCTCAAGAGAAGTAAGAGTGATAAAAAGGGCCAAATGAAATTAGCTGAAAGATACAATAACTGGAATGAAAAATTAATTAAATTGGCTCAAAAATAGATTTGAGATGGAGAAGGAATAATGATTAATTTAAACGATATCAAAAGAAATTATTCAATTAAAGTAACACAGGACAACAGATATTTAAGAATCATAAAAAGTTTCAAAGACAAAGGAGTGAGATGAGTGGCTGAAAACGATTGAAGAAATAATGACCCAAAATTTCCGAAACATGATATAAACCATTAAATTATGCATCCAATAAGTTCAATAAACTCCACATAGGATAAACACGGAAGTTCAATAAACTTACACATAGGATAAATTTATAGCTAGGTCTATCTATATACATATCTATATAACTATATATAAATCATCATAATTAATCTTCTGAGATGAAAAGATGAAGAAAAAAATTTGAATGCAACAAGAGAAAAATGTCTTCTTACATGTAAAAACAATGATATAGTTAATGACTAACATCTATTTAGAAAGAATGGAGGCCATAAAGCTTTGGAGTGGCATAATAAAGGTGATAAAAGGGAAAAAAAATCAACCAAAATTTTAAGTCCAGGAGAATTAACTGTCATATATAAAAATAAAATAACAATATTTCTGGATTTAAAAAAAAATTGGTTGCTCATACTCCTGTACTCATAGCAATACTAAAGAAAAAGTATTCAGGATAAAAGGAAAAACCACCAGAGACTTCTGTTTCTGTGAAAAAGGTACGCACTAAATAACTTCTTTATACATAAAAATAATCTAAAAGATGGAGAGAAGAAAGCCTAGTTTAAAATATTACATTAAATATAAATGGTTAGTACATCATTAAAAGACATGGATTGGCGTGGTTTATTAAAAATGGAACTCAGCTATTTGCTGTCTACAAGACATTCACTTCAAATATAACAATATAAACAGGTTGAAAATAAGAAGACGTAAAAAGATATATTGTGCAAACATTTAAAAAAGCAGGAGTGGCTATGTTAATGTCAGCTAAAGCAGACTTCAGAACAAAGAATATTATCAGAAACAGAAATGGATATGATAGTATACTAAAAGTTTAATCCACCTAGAAGACACGAGTATACTAATTATATGTGTAGATCATCAAAAGATGGCAAAACTTGTAAAGTAAAAACTAATAGAATACAAAGAAGAAAGACAGTTATACAATAGTGGTTAGAGAATTCAGTATTGCTTTCTACAATTGACAAATGGACTAGACCAGTCAAGATATACAGAAACTCAACAACATCATAAACCAACAAAATCCCATCAATATCTATAAAACAACAGCAAATACATATTCTTTTTAACACTCTTGGGAAATAGAATAACACCATAGACTGAAATAAAATATTTGAAAGACATATATTGATAAAATATTGCATCCAGAATAAATTAAGAACCCTTATAACTTACCAAAAAAACTGAATTAAAAATATGAGCAAATTATTCAAATAGGCATTTTATTAAAAATATATAGGGATCCCTGGGTGGCGCAGCAGTTTGGCGCCTGCCTTTGGCCCAGGGTGCGATCCTGGAGATCCGGGATCGAATCCCACGTCGGGCTCCCGGTGCATGGAGCCTGCTTTTCCCTCTGCCTGTGTCTCTGCCTCTCTCTCTCTCACTGTGTGCCTATCATGAATAAATAAAAATTTAAAAAAAAGAAAATTTAAAAAATAAAAAAAATAAAAAAATAAAAATATATAAAAAAGGAAAAGAAGCATCTAAAAATTTTAGCATCATTTGTTTTCATATAAATACAAATATAAAAGTTTCACAACTGTTATTAGAACTACAATATACCTCCTAGAATGATTATAGTAGAAAGACTAAAATATTGAATATAGACAAGGATATAAAGAAAACTTTAAATTTTTATACATTTATGAAGAAAAATAAAATGAAACCACTCACTTCTAAAGAAGTTTGGCAGCTTTCAAAATGTTAAACAAAGCATACCATCTTATGTAATAATTCAATTCCAGGTATCTGCCCCAAAGAAATGAAAATGTATGTTCACACAAAGACTTGTCTATGAATGCTGTTAGTAACATTATTTATAACCACCAAAAACTAGCAAAATTCAATGCCTCTGACATATGGAAAGGATAAACAAAAAATGCTATGACCATACATTGAAATATTACTTAACAACAAAAAGGAACAAACTTATGATATACACAATAGGCATAGTTAAATCTAAAATAAATAAATAAATAAATACTAAATAAATAAATAAATAATAAATATTTAACTCATGTTAAGTGAGAGCAATTAGAAACAAAAGATTAAAATTTTTAATGATTCTGTTTTTACAAAGTTTCATAAAATGAAAAACTATAGAAACCAGACCAGGTTTTTCATTCGGTTTTAGTTTCCTTTAGTTTGGTTTGTTTTGGTTTTTCCCTGTTGTTCCTGTTGTTGTTTGTTTGTTTGTGTTTTTTTCCAGGGGATAAGAATAAGAGGGGAATTGATTTCAAAAAGGCATAATAAGGGCACTTTCTGGAACAATGAAAGTACTATAACACTAAATTATTATGGTTGCTTGATTGTGAAATTTGTAATTATCAGACTCTATACACTTAAAGTAGGTGAATATTAGAGTGTGTAAGATATGCCTTAGTACCTTTTTTTAAAGAATAGCCAAGAAAGAGTCAAAGATAAGGAAGTTTTCCTAAATTCGACTGTTTATATATGCTAATTACCAATTTAAAGGTAACAAACCAGCAATAAATACATGTGGTTAGTCATGAGTTTTTGATATTTATGTGTCGGTGAGGATGAAAGATACAATTGAGCTATATACATGTTAACATCAACATTTCCCAGTAGAGGGTCACCGGGGTGGCTCAGTTGGTTACGCATCTGCCTTTGGTTCAGGTCATGATCCTGGGGTCCTGGCATTGAGCCTGCATGTCAGGTGCCCTATTCAGTGGGGAGCCTACTTCTCCCTCTCCCTCTACTTGGTCTTCTCTCTGCTTGTGGTCTCTCTGTGTGTCAGATAAATAAATAAAATCTTTATAAACAAAAACACAAAAAAAAAACATTTCCCAGTAGAGAAGTATATGTTTCACACAAGAAATGTTACAAAGGCAGGAGAGATATTTACTATCATATTTTTCAGTCACCTATGGCTAGCATTTACTGAGTGAAATCCATAAATTGGCCACCATATTAGACATTTTACATGTATTATTTAAACCATTATGAGGTCAGTCCTCTAATTCTAGGCATATCAATGTATTGAATATCCCCAAATATTGTCAATTTCATTCAATATATTTTGATTCAATTCAGTATCATTTAGTTTGTCCCATATTTCTTAGGCACTACTAATTTCCAAAAGTGTGATATAGCTCCCGAGCTCTAGTTGAAAAAGGGTTACATGGAAATTGACAATTTTGGAACATAAACAGTATAAAACTAAGCTCCACAAAAATTCTCACAGGCCATCCTATGAACCTTTGTAGACTACATGCACACATTAAAAAAAAAAAAAAAGACTAATTTTATTTTATAAACTGAATCCCAGGGTAAGGAGAATAACTTGTAAAAAGCTTTTTGGGGAACTAAGAAAGCACATAAGAATGTATAGGTTGAATATATTTCTTATCGGTGTATTGGCTTTATGCCTTCTGTATACTTTGTAGTAAACTTTTCAAATTCAAATTGTCCTCTAGCTAAAAGAAAATAATAGCCAAACCACCTAATTAGTATTATCCTTTCATCCTTCCATCCACCCATCTACACATCCATCCACCCATCCACTCATCCATCCATCCATCCCTCCATCCAACCAATACAAGACTCCTCAACACTGTTTTATAAACTCTTTCAAAGTGTAAAATCCCAAACCATGCTCAGATGAACTTAAGTCTGGAATGTTCATTCTACTGTTTGTAAACTGTTACCCCTCCTTCACCATGAAGAATCTAAATTTATATTTGTGGGGATTGAGGGGGTCTCTACACTCTAATATATTTTTTTTTTTAATTTAAGCTCTCCATTTTGATGAAAACCACAATTAATTTAAGCATATCCTATGTTGTCTGGCTTACGACTATATGAATAAGCAATTGGTGTGTGATGAAGAATAATGCCATAATAACTTAGTGACATTCAAAATTAGACCTGTACTTCTCACATGTCTGTGGGTCAGCTACAGCTGCTTTATTCCATTTGTGTTCATTCTAGGTCCTGAGTTAAAAGGGCACCTGGTGATGAATACAATGCAGTAGCATAACAGGGCATGTCCAATATTTAAAGTCTGTTTTGAAATTCTGCTATATCATCTATCCTAACATCCTTTTGTCCAAAGCTAGTTAGATGGCCAAGCACAGAGTTAAGGGTCATGGATGTGTACAAGTGACTGAGAATTTATAAAGCATAGGACATGATGGGGGAATAATTACGATTGGCAATTAGTAGTCGATCACAGCATGATGATGGTGATGCAAATATTTTTATTTGTTTTAGTAAATGATTGTGTTCAGGCAAATTGACAATCAAAGGATAACAAGGTTGTAGTATAAAAGCTTTTGTAGGGATCCCTGGGTGGCGCAGCGGTTTGGCGCCTGCCTTTGGCCCAGGGCGTGATCCTGGAGACCCGGGATCGAATCCCACGTCGGACTCCCGGTACATGGAGCCTGCTTCTCCCTCTGCCTGTGTCTCTGCCTCTCTCTCTCTCTCTCTCTCTCTCTCTCTCTCTCTGTGTGACTATCATAAATAAAATAAAAATTAAAAAAAATAAAAGCTTTTGTAGATTGAATGGATAGGAGTGGTACGATTCATGAGTCACCAGATAGCATTTTCTACTTAAGCTTGTCAGACACAGAGGGATCTGTTCCAAAAAAGGTGAGTTCAATATTGCCAGTCTACAATGATCCCATCTTTGTAATTACCTACTCACAACAATCAATACTGCATAATTGATTCATAATAAACGGGCAATAAAAAAATTCCTTTTTCAGAATTCTACAATAATTAGAATAATTAGCCATCTACTAAAGCTATGAATAACATTAGAATGGTAAACTGTCAAATAAAACACAACAGCACTAACAGGTTACCCAAGAAAATCTCATTAATACTGTCATTTTAGCACTCTACGCTGGTGATTTTTGTAATGATGGGGGTCCAATTATTGTACAAAACAAATTGTTAAAGTCATTAGTGCATTTTGTGCATATTTATTTAAACTGATTCTTTGTATTAGTGTTGTTTGAATCAAAAGTCATAAACAGATAAATGGGAAACCAGACCCAGTCTTCCTCTTAAACACAACACGGATGCTTTAGTTTGTACATCACATCATCACAAGTTATGTTCATCTGGTAGAGTTTTGATCTTCCAAGTTATTACCAGTGCAAATTTTCAGTTGTTTCACTGATATGTCCATAGTTTGCCTTTTTAGCTTCCTCAGTTTCTCCATCGTTTTCCCATCCTCTGTACTCTCACTGCCTAGTCCCTGAAGCCACATATTTTAGGTCTTATTTTTATGGAACCACTGCAAGTTTATATATTCATTTCTGTATCAGTTATGTATACTGTCAAGATAATGCTAGAAGATTAACCAACTCCAAATAAGACGGTGTGAAACAATATACATTATTCAGGTCATGATTCTACAAATTTGTGTTTTAGCTGAGAATTATTTCTGACTTGATCTACGTTTACTCTGTTTTGAGAATTGATTGTTGGCTGGAGCTCAAACATTTATAGGTCAAATGTCTTCTTAATGGAGCAACTTCATTTAGCTCTATGTTTCTCTATATCCATGTAGCAGTGTAAAATAGGTTCTTTTAGAAGACAGGGATGCAAGAGCAACCAAATGGACAGGCGTGAGTCATGGTAAGGCCCATATTCAGAACTGTCACACCGTCATTTTTGTGATTCATGCAATCAATCTTTCTCAGTTTCTATTTAATCTGTTTTGTTTTAAAAATTCTATGTGTTCTATAAACATAAGGAGTCTTTTTTAATTACATAATTTTATAACTGTTAGCACAAATTATTTAATTAATTATTCATTGACCCTGAGGGATTTCTTTGTCTTTTTATTTATTTTGAACCTTAGATGGAGTTCCTATATTACTCATGCTTGAGAATCTCTGCCTTTTGATTGCAGGTTCTTTTAAGAATACACAGGGAAGTAAGGGAGCAAGTATGGGCTCAAAGTATTCATTTACAGCACTGTTCAAGATACCACAATAGATCTGATGGACTAATAGGAAGTTTAATTTAGAGAGAGGAAAGCAGAGTGGTTGACAGTGTGGCTATTTGGGATTCAGTCAGTCTGACTATAATCTCTTAGCTCTGTGCCTTTGAGCAAGATACATGACTTCAGTTTTCTCATGAATAAGATGGATAAGGATAAAATGGTACCTACTTTATGTGATTCTTGGGAGAATTCAATGAGCGCGTGCGCACATGTCTGCTTAGAGGAGTGCCTAGCACATCTTAGATACTAAGGGTAAGCTACATACATTACCATGACAAACACTCATTGTTATGATGATTTGTTTTTTCATTGTCTCTGCTTTTACTATTATTAATGATTGGTAGCACATCTCTGGGTTTCTTACTGTGTAAATTATTGTGAGAGAATCTGATAGAATACAGGTTTGTCAGAGTACTTGCACCAGCTCGCCTGAGTCCACTAACCATCCCAACTGGAGGACGTGGGACTCATTAGTTATAAGAGAAGAGTAGCATGTGACAAAGCATGGAGATATGAGTGACATCCAAATCTGCTTCTCTCATAACGCAACAAATTATTCTTCCTTTAGCCAATAATACATCTTTTCTAAATTTGTTTTTATTAATATAAAGATGTGACAGTGCTTATACATGTGTTTTGCACATATGTGAGTGTTCTCTCAGCCTAAATGTGTGAAAGTGGAAGTGTTTGGGTTCAATAGGTTCTGGAAATATACAAAGTTACCTTTATACATAAATTATCCAGAAAAAAAATAAACAACAACAAAAAAGGCCACTAATCCAATGGATTAAAAGTAACACAGTACAATTTAATCCCTTCCTGTTTACTACTGAGATTCATCATCTATTAAAATATTTATTGGATAGTTAAATTTTTCCCTTTGGTATATTTTACATTGCAGGACTTTGCCATTTTTGTATTTGTTACCATTTCTCTCTCTCTCTCTCTCTCTCTCTTTCTTTTTTTTTTTTTTTTTCTGAAAATGGGGTGTGGTCAGTTGCTAAGCTGCATTTTCAGAAAGAAAATTTGCCTACTGCAGGAGGATTTTTAATTTGTTTATCTTGATATCTGCAAAGCTATAACAGTAAAATAAGATAAGCAATAATACATATTGTACAAGTTACAACTACAGCATTTAGTACTGTGCCAGTTTGCATAATATTTTAATAAGGTTTTGTTCTAGTCACTTATGCATAATGACATCTTAATTTCAGTGTACATGATTAAAGCAGTATCCTAAAGGCTCTTTAGTGTATTACAAAACTTTTGTGATGCTGTTGTGGGCTGTTTTACAAACTTTATTACTTCAGTATTTTTTTAGATTATTACTCATCAGTTTTTTTATACTTTCCTTCTTTAAAATGGTCATATGAATCTGGATTTTTGCTTTTCTCTTCGTTTTCACTATAATATGGTCTTAAAAAACCTATGGAAACAATTTCTTGGCATGCAAAGTTTGTGCTTCTAATTTGTAAATATCACTCAAGTTGTTTCTATTTGTATACATTGGGTTACCTACATAATTCCATAATTTTACTATAAATGCAAATTATGACCACAATAATTTATCAATGCATATCCATAAGAGTAGCTAAAATGAAGAGGACTATCAATACTAAGTGCTGGCAAGTTTGAGTAAAAATACAAATCTTCCATTGTTTATGTGATTGTCTTTTGGTAGAACTACTTTGGAAAAATATTTGTCCATAACTATTAATGGTAAATATTATAATTCCTTACAATGCAGTAATTCCATTTCTTGGTGTCTGTCCAACAGAAATGGCATGTACGTCCACTGAAAACCAAGAATGCTAATTAGAGCTTAATTCATAATTGTCCCAAACTCAAATCAAACTATATTCATTTTGTCTTGCTCTGTGACAAATTTACCCAAATGTAGCACTTTAAAACAATATGTTTATTATCTCACAAGTTCTTTAGGTCACAAGTGGGGCACAACTTAACTGACAAAGAATATTAAATTAAGAATTTGCTATATAGGATTTATCCAATATTTGAAAGGTCTGATGTCCTTACAAACTTGATGGTCCTTAGACAAAAGGAATATTTCATTCAGATATTTCCCAAAGAAACAAACATATATACATATTTATTAGGACATTAAAGTGTTATATTTAAGTTACTATGCATGTAGCAAAAATGATTGTATTCCCAACCTTAATCAGCATCTCTCTCAAAAGTGTTTCTTAACATTTTCTCTAGTGAAAATTGTATTTTATTTTTAAATAATAAATCAAGATACAGAATACAGAGTACCCAGTGAGAAATATCAGTTTAACTCAGCTTTACCTAGTGGGAGATTTCATGCACATCAATGGATACTTTTCCCTATATTTAAGCTACATTAAGAATGCTAATATATCTTACTCCACGTGTTTATGTCAAAGTCATTCAAGTTATTCTAATTCTCCAGAGACAAATCTAAACTAAGAAGCAGTAGCTAAGAAAAATTCCTACAATATTTGTAATTTTTTTTTCTCCAAAAAACAAACTATTTCTGTTCAGCAATTTCAAGTTGCCATGTTGCTTAACTGGTTCAAGTTCATTTAAATTCATTTATTTTTCCAAATGTCAGCAATAATCTAAACTGTTCCACATCACAGGACACTGACAGTTGGTATGTAAGGTAATAAACAGCATTATAGTCACTTGGGGCAGTGAAATTCATACATTTTCTTTTCTATGGGCTCAGCTAACATGTAATTTAGATATTAGTTTGTCACTATAGTTTTCATTCATTCTTCATAGAGTTACTGTAACTGAACTGATGATCCTGCTCACAGGTGTCAGCAGAAATGTTAACTATTTGTATACCAACTGATACATAGGCCACTGCATTTTACTGTTTCAGAGCAGAATATATGGAGAATAAAAAATATATAAGTTGCCTACCTGAAAAGAAATTTTTCAGGTATCAGTTTTTCTTGATGTGATTTGTTTTTAAATGGATGGGTAAGAAACTAAAGTTTTATTTCCCAAGGGAAATAGCATTATAAGCCTTATCAAGTTATCAGACTCTTGCAATTCTGGCTGTATGAATTCAGATAATATCAAAAGAAGAAAATCTTGAATGTTTTCTTATCCTTTGCAGAAAATATTGGCATGCAAATAAAGAGAGAAGAGAGCTATAAGTGTAAAGACTGAATTTTTAGTCACTAATTTTAATCCTATCCTGTTGACTTTTGTACGGGACCTGGATGACAGAAAGGTACAATTTTTCTAATTTCTCTGACAATCTCCCATATGTATCTTTTCTTTCTCCATTAATATCATGGTGAAGCCTGTTGTTTTCAGAGAAATTCAATCAGATAAACTAAATCACGCTAGAGTGTTAATAATTTCTTGCATTTCCTTCAATAAAGATTTTTATATATTAACATTAGAGCAATGAAAACTCCAAAGTGATGGATTTTGATTTTGGTCTTTGATTTCCTTCTTATTCATCCTTTATTGTCCAGATCAGCTGTTAACTCAACCTTTAGCGAAGTCTTGGCTATCTTCCTTGTCTCAACAGTACAAATCCTATCTTTTCCTGACACTCTGACATCACTTCTATAATTCCAATACAATACCAATTGCGCCATGTTATATTTCTTTCAGGAATCATCTCAGAAGCTAAACTGTTTTGACCTCAGCCTCAATTTTTGGAGAAAAAATAATTGAGCGTTTTATGGAGTAATTGCCAAATTAAACTCTTTGCTGTGATTGTTCTTATGTTTTATTGGCTGTTTGCCTGATGGTTGATACATTTCTTAGGTTTTAATCCAGGGTTTTAAGGAAATCAACTTTATCTCTTTCATAATTCATACCTGATAGTTTTACTCTATAATTTTTGTTTAATGTATCATGATAAAAATTGAAGAACCCTTTCATATCAATGCTTAGTTTTACAGATGACAAAATTGGGCCACTCAAAGGTTGGACAGCTCTGAGCCTCAATTTTCTCTTTTGAAAAAATGGAAATAATCTTTCTTTTTAATGTAATTGTTTTGAAAGAAAGAACACAGATGTGTGCATGTGAGAGAGAGCACTGGAGAGGGGCAAAGGGAGAGTGAGAGAGAGAATCTTAAGCAGACTTCACACTCAGCACCTGACCCGGGGCTCAAACTCAGGTCTCTAGGACCATGACCTGAGCTGAAATCAAGGATCAGACACTTAGCCAGCTGAACCACCCAGGAGCCCCCAAAGTGGTAATAATCTTAAGTGAAGAGATTATTCTAAGAATTAAGTGTGTGCTTAGAACACGACATATAGTAAGTATTCAAGGAAATATAGATGTTTGGATTATTTTTGTGAAAAACTATCAATATTTTTAGACAATTTCAAGTTTAGTAGTTCTTTTTTGAATTAAGTTAGCATGCTTTCCAAACAAAACCTTGCCTTTCCCATCCCATTACCATTTATATTTATCTGTCAATTCAATAATATTCTATCAACCTGCTTTTTATGGAAATAACCCTCTCCAGGCTACAGATCATGCTGTGCTCTGCAGAGCCCTCCTGGTGTTTGTGCACATCCGCATCCACCTCATCCCTCATGCAATGGCTCTGCAGTGTCGTTGAGTCACTGTGATACTCATAGGTAGAACTCATAGTAACTTAAGTGTCTTTGATACCTTTCATAACTTGTTTTCACACTTTCGCTTTTTGAAGTTTCTTTTTCTGAAGCTTTCCCTGTTGCCAACTGAAATATCATTTCTTTAAAATAGAGAACTGAGATCTGAGAACATATATTGCTATATAGATTGTCTGGTATATTCTTTGATTTTATACTTTTATCATACTTTGCACAATTATAATAAAAAATATTTATATGATTATTTTCTGAAAGTCTATTCCCCATTAGGTTGTACTCAATGGGAGGGTATATACTAAACCTAATCAGTTTATTCTAGCCCATGGCATATGCCAGGGCCTGGGAAACACTTGCCTATTTGGTAAACGATTTTTTTTCCCTCACATTATTTGTACTCCTTACTTCAGCTTACAATATGCAGATTATTAATAATCTTTTTTTTTTATTTAAAACTAGCCATTGAGTTATTTAGTCGTTGATAATTTTCTTTCTTTTAGCCTATATTTACCAACTGCTCCCAATAACTACTTTACATCAATTATTTTGTCTTCTAATCATGGGTGAAGGTAACATCTAAATACACTAATGATAAGTTTGCAATTTATATAAAGGAAACGTGTTTATATTAGGTCAGTCAAGTTAGAAAAAAATGTTTTAATATACATATTAATGTCTACTTATATATGCATAGGTACACATAACTGCCTCTTTTTTAAGAAAAGATTGATTGATTGATTGATTGATTGATTTGAGAGTGAGAGAGAGAGCGCACACACACACATGTGAGTGAGGGGATGCAAAGGGTGAGGGTGACAAGCAGACTTCCCCTGACCATGGAGCCTGACATGGGACTTGATCTCACAAACCTGAGATCATGACCTGAGCTGAAAACCAAGAGTCAAACATTTAACTTACTGAGCCATCTAGGCGCCCTCATAACTGCCTCTAACAATGCTGTGTTCAGTGCTCTGTTCAGCAACATTTATAGTGCTCTGGTCTCTTAAATATTAATCTAAATATACACCTGTATGATTGGCAAGCTATCCATGTCTACATTTTCCCATGTCCGAGAGCTAACTAAGACATTGTCTCATGTCCTTGGACAATGAGAGCCAGCAACTGCTGTTGAAGGGACACTTTTGAGCAATTTGGGTTGATGCCTTTTACTGTAAATTCTCTCATCCAAAGAGTAGTAACTTCTTTGAAGCAAGGTTTGCTTTTCTTTGTCATTTTCTTCTGACCTGGAGAGATTTTTGTCCGATATTGGAAAACAAAAAGAATGCATTGGTGATGTTAGACACCACAAAAGAAAATGCCAGAGGAGCATAAAGCTCAATGTTAAACTACGAAGTTTAGAGTGCTTTAGTCACCTTTAAAAAAAAAAAAAAAAATCTTTGTTGAAACAGAGTGAAGATGAGCAATCCAATATTGAAGGATTCAGAAATATCATTGTAGCCTGAGGAGACTAGTAATTACATGAAAGGTTTATGGAAACATCTCTAACCTGAAGTATATCATAACTCACAGGAATTTGGAGAAGACGAAGAATGTGTTATAAGCAGGCCTGCACCCACTGTCCCTTTTTATGCCCAGGAAAAAAAGAAAAAAAAAATTAAAACTCTTGTAAACTTCTTAAAAGACCTCATGGCAAACACATTAATTACACGTATCAGCAGGAGTTCTTATCTATGGCATTCCTTTCATACCATATACCTGGTCATATTGCATTGCTTATTAAACATAAATCTTTAATTTATGGATTTATGTGGGGATTTCTAGCTAGAAAATATTCTAACAGTTCTAGAACTGATGGATAAAACAACAGAGACATTTTGTAAAGAAAATGGTTTGTGTTATCAATTCACTTAGTGTTTAAATCAGATCGTAATACAACGCTAGAAGAAAGACCAACAGAATTGCATTGACAATCTCAGATTTCTCTTATTTTGTAAATGATTTGATATTGTCTTTGCCTTTTGAATTATTCCTGTGTGGTTCCTATAAGGTGATGTGGTAATTCCACATCTTATTTTCTTTTAAGATTTTATTTATTTATTTGACAGAGAGGGAGAGAGAGAGAGAGAGAGAGAGAGAGAGAGAGAGAGATCACAAGGAGGGGGGTGGCAGAGGAAGAGGGTAGAAGCTGGCTCCCCACTGAGCAGGGAGTCTCAACACAGGATGGCTCCATCCTAGGACCCTGGAATCATTACCTGAGCCAAAGGCTGATGTTTAACTCACTGAGCCACCCAAGTGCCTCCATATCTTGTTTTCTAATATAAGATATCTGGAAGGTATCTCCATAGGGACTGTGTTGCTCAGAGTGTTATGAGCTCTATTGTGCCCCTTACTGCCTCCCTCCCCTTACTCATATATTAAACTCCTAATCCCTAGTACCTCAGAATGTAACCATATTTGGACATAAATTAAAGACATGATATGATAAAAATGAAGCCATTAGGGTGGAGTCCTAATCCAAGATTCCTCCTATAAGAAGAGGAAGAGGGGGCACCTGGGTCGCTCAGTCAGTTAAGTGTCTGCCTTCAGCCTAGGTCATGATCTCTGGGTCCTGGGATCAGCCCTGCATCAGGTTCCCTACTGAGTGGCGAGTCTGCTTCTCCATTTGCTCCTCCCCCCAGCTTATATGTGCTCTTTCTTCTCTCTCAAATAAATAAAATCCTAAAAAGAAAAAAAAAGAAAAGAGGAAGATACTGCATATGGTATACACAGAAAAAAGGCAACATGAGGACACAGTGAGAAGATGACTGTCTTACAAGCCAAGGAAAGTAGCCTCAGGAGAAACCCAATCTGCTGACACCTTGCTATTGGATTCCAGGCTTAAAACTATGAGAAAATGTCTTTCTGTTGTTTAAGCCACCCAGACTGTGTCATTTTGTTTTGGCAGTCCCAGCAGACTAATGCAAACTAGTTTAGTTTACACTATAACTCCCAGGAATATATAGTTTCACTTCAAAAGATATACATTTAATATGATATATTTTGTCAATTGTTTAACTGCAAGTGACCCTTTGGAACTTCAGTGATGGCCAACTATTTTACAGATGAGGAACAGAAGTCAGAGAATCAAGGTGACAAATCCTATGTTCCTAAATATATAGTTACCTCTTTGTTCTTTATTTTGCCCCCAGGACAGAGAGAACATTGGGGAAAAGGATTGTTATTCTATGCCCCAAATTTAAATTAGTAGAGAACCCAGATCTATTAGTTGCTTAATCAGTATCTGCTAATAATTAATCAGTACACATTCACATCCCCATTTTTTCTGTAGAAAAAAAACAACTGTTCTTATGTATTTCTTTCCATAGCAATAGTGAGCTCAAATATGCACTGCTTATCTATTTAAACTATGCTTTAAATGTCATTTTCTAAAACTAGAACATGAAACCTCTATTTGTGATAGCACACATATGTTTAACAAACATAAAAAAAAATGCATGCCACTTTCCAGGAGACACCGATATGTTCTTCTAGAAGAAGTATTTCACCTATGTTTGGAATCATTTCTCTGAATCATAGTGACTTACAAATGAAAACCTGTTGCAGTTGGCAACATTCCCCAGCAGGCTTCCTTTAATTATATTACCTCCTTTTCCCTCTATCCACTTCTATTCTATTCTACCTTGTAATTTTATATTTCCAGTGTGTAATGCTGAAGCAGGAGAACTAGGTTCTTGATTCACAAAGAATGAATCCTACGGTTGAAGGAGAGTGAGTAAAGCTATAGAGTTTTATTAAATGAGGATACAGAGAAAGCTCTCAGAAGTGAGAGGGGTCCTAATAAGGTTGCCACTGGGGCTTGTAGGTATAGGGTTGGTCTTTTATTGAAAGCCAAACAAGTAACCTAAATCCTTTTACCATCTCTATTGATAGCACCATTGAATAAGGATGAGTGATAACATCTTTAATGGCCCATGTCCCTTTTAGGGTTCAATAATTCTCTGTTGGTCATAAGTAGCTGTTATAACAAGACCTCACCTCTGAAACCTAGGACCGGATGGCCTGGTTTTTTCTTTATCTCCAGCTTCCTTATATTTCCACATTTTTAGGATTTTGTGAGCCTAATTCCCAGGCCCCTTACCTATCTCTCCCTACCTAGCCCTGCCTTTCCCTCCCTCAGTGTTGAACTGGACTGAATACCAATCCAGTCCTCCATTTATGGTCCATATCAATTGCACTGTGTGTATGTGTGGAGGGGTTCCCCACATCTACATGCAATTCTAGAGATCACAGCTGAGTGTCAACTCAGGTCTGATACTATCTACCAGGAGTCAGCATCAGATTCTACAGATTTAAGGTTCAGTCCTACAAGACTGCCCTCCTCAAATTTAGACTCCAGTCCCAAATCCAGGTTACCACCTATGACTCTGATCAACCAACTGTAAATTAGAGATTCCAATGACCCTCATGCCCGGTTTCAGATACTAGTCTCCAGTCCAAGTTGTTACCTGTACTTCTGACTGACTGGCTCTAAATCAGAGATTCCCAGAATATTCTTCTCGGATTTGATGAATTTGCTAGAGCAGCTCACACAACTTAGAGAAACATTTTACCTAATAGATTACTAGTTTATTATAAAAAGATATAACTCAAGAACAGTCAGAGGCATGGCCTGAAGCAAATTGTGGAGCCTCAGCACACCATTCTCCCGGTACCTCCAACCCAGCTTTTTGAAATCCAGTCTTTGGGTTTTCATGGAGACTTAATTACAAAGTTGTGACTGATTTAATTATTGACCACTGGGTATTAATTCAACTTTCAGCTCTTCTGTCCTTCCAGGAGTTCAGGGGGGTAAAATTGAAAGCTCCAACCATCTAATCATATGATTGGCTCCTCTGGTGACTAACCCCCATCCCTAGGAGACCTAGGAGACCTCCAAGTGGTCCAAAAATCACCTCATTAACATAAAAACAGGCATCATCATCAAGTTGCCTTACCACCCTATCTGGGAACTTCCAGAATCTGAAACCTGCCCCTACTACAGCAGTGGTCAGGGAGATACTGAAGAAAGAGGACAATCCAGGTTGGTGGGTGGCCATTCTAATAAGCAAAGGGAATTTACATACAAGGCTTGTGTGAGGAGCAGCAAGAAAAATGGAGTCCCAGATCTGCCCACCAAACCTTAAAAGTTTATAATGAGGCCTTAACTGGGTTCAGTCACATGAATTGTGCAGGTGTTCTCAACACCACATCACTACATCACTATCTCAGGGCCATGTCCTCGTGGTGAGGGAGCAGAAGGCTAGCTGAGGACAAAGCACAAGCTGACACTGTACCCCTCCACCCCCCGCTGCAGGGCCAGATGTGTGTCACATTCCTCAGGCATTTCTGGCTGTCCTAAAGCTAAGGAAAGTAAAACGAAGTTAACTTATAGAGATCACAATTCTGCAAGACATGAATCTCCCTCAGTTTACAAATGTCTTAGTAATTTACAAGAACAAATAGTTTTTTATCAATAACCTAGCTTCCAGAAGGAAATGTAGATACAATTAAATGTCCTTCTAAACTGGCAGCCCATTGACAAATACTTGAAGGAGGCAGAGAATAAGGAATGTAATGTTCCTCCAAGGAGCTCCCAACTATCTTAATGTTAATGCCTTGCTAGGAGGAAAAACAACCTTAACAATGGCAAGTCCTCAAGTATCCTGTGAAATTTCTTTAACATATAAAAATCTCTTTTCCTACCTTCTCCACTACCAAGTATATAATCAGTCACCCCTCACCATCCTGGGGCAGCAGCTCTTTCTGCCCACGGTCCTGTCCCTATGCTTTAATAAAATCATCACTTTGCATCAAAGAACATCTCAATAATTCTTTTTTGGTCATAGGCTCTGGATGTCATCCCACCAAACCTCACCTACATTCCAAAACTACATCACTTGGAGCAACCTCTGGGAGCAGGAAAGGCAAAAGGAGCTCTTTGGTTTCCTAGGTCCAGATCATATGTCAACTGGAAGACACCCTTTTCTATGACCCTCCCCAACACCTCATTTAAGAAATTTCAAGGGTGTAAGGAGCTATGTGCTAGAAATGGAAAGAAGACAAAATATTTATTTCTTACTATAAATTAAAATGTCATAATAACTTAGTAACCACTATTTTTAGAATGCTTAATATGTATCAGACTCGGCCAGGTATACTTCGACTCTGGTATTTTTTTTAATTCATTTAATACTGACAATAATGAATTAAAAGCAGATGATTAAACAAGATTTTGAGAGTTAAAGCCATGACCGTAGTGAGAGCTTCTATGTGATGAAGTCAAGACTTGACTAGCCCCTTCCTAACTTTAGGCAGTTAATTTGTATATTCCAATTCTTAACAATCTGCTCTCAACTGGACTTTGGTATCTCTTTAGAAATTGATACTGGTTGATTTTATTACAAAATCTCCACTGTTCCAGAGTTAAATTAATTATCTTAGGCGTTGGAATATTTATGTAAGGTCTTTCTTACTCTTTGATGTTCATAAACTCTGTAGAGCATATGAAAAAATCAAAACAAAACAAAGCTATGGGCACTTTTGACATACATATAGTGATATACACACAAGTATGATGATATATTGTGTATATACATATATATGGGTTTGTGCCACATAGTTATGGGTTTGCCCTACTTAGATCCACTAATACATGGAATTTTTAAAAATAAATATTGTACAAATCTCATATTTTCATTATTGATGAGGGATGAAGGCAGAAAATGTGCACCTTAAGCCCAGAGAGCTGACCTATAAGTCTGCATGTTTGTTTGTTTGTTAAGATTTTACTTATTTATACATGAAAGACACAGAGGCTGAGGGAGACAGAGACATAGGCAGAGGGAGAAGAAGGCTCCCTGTGGGGAGCCCAATGTGGGACTCAATTCCAGGACCCTGGGATCATGCCCTGAGCTAAATGCTCAAGCACTGAGCCACCCAGGCATCCCATCTGCATGGTTTTGATAAGGATGAAACATGTGCTAGTTGCTACATTCTTAAAGGATCTCATGACTACTTATATATCTCATCAATAGTCAATATCAAGCTGAATGATATGCACCAGAGAAATCTTTCCATGGTTTTATTAAGTATGTAATACTCCCTGTATGTCCTCTCTACCATGAGCACTAGGCATATAACCATCAGCTTCATACAGCAAATGTGCAGCCCTTTCTGTCCCTGGGTCCTTTCCCTGTGCTGCTTAAATAAACTCACTAGGTTGCATTGTAAAACATCTCAAGAATTCTTTCTTGACATTTATGCTCAATGACCCTGCAACTCTATGATTTCCTTAATAATGTTTTATTTTCTCTAGCTTACCTTATTGTAAGAATACAGTATATAATATATATAAAACACAAAATATGTATTAACCATTTGTTTATGTCATCATTAAGGCTTCCAGTCCATGGTAAAGCTGTTAATAGTTACTTTTTTGGGGATTCAAAAGTTACACAAAGTCATACAAACTTAACTAAAGTTATACAAAGATTTTCAACTGTGTAGGGGCTTGGCACCCTTATCCTTTATAAGACTTAACTGTATATATGGAATATTTGAATTCAAACACTTCATAGACATTTTGACGTCCGTTTATAATACCATTTTGAGTAATATTTTCCAAAGACTGGAGCCATTATTCATACATACATTGAATTGCTTGAGAGTTTATGTCACACCCCCTCTTTTCTGTAGGTTCAGATCAACTTTGCCTTAAATTGAACATTTGCTTCATTTCTTCACCTTTCTCTGTCCACCTGTTTCTACCTATCAGCTCTCCTTATTACTTTACTGGGAGATCTTCTCTCCTTAATAAATTTCATATTTACCAATGATTGGTTTAGATTCTACTACTGGGTATCCTCATCTAGAGAGGATATTACAAAAATTAATTGAGAAAATAAATCAAAAATAATTAGACTGATGTTTGCACATATTAAATGTTCCATACCTGTTAATGTTTCTATCACGATTGTTGTTTGTGTTTGTATGGTTGTAGTCTTTTGTTAGTTTTATTATAATTTGAAATTTGCATCATGCATCATAAGACTCATTGCTTAAACTTTGGCATTTCAGTATTCTCCTGCGAAAAAATATGGATAATAGTACACATTTACCAGATTTTCTGAAGATTAAATGAGATAGAGCATATAGTCTTTTATCATAGTGATGGTCTTATAGGAATTATTAAATAAATATTAGTGGGTACCTGAAGAATGTCAAGATTTTTTTAAATATTTATAATATAAATATTATAAATGAATAAATGTCATTTTAACTGATATTATGTATGTTTCAATAGAATGATTTCCTTGTTCACCTTCTAAAAGACCAAAATGATATCTTACAAAATATTATATAATAATAAACAATGTGTCTTTTATATTAAGTACTTATTGGGACTTCCCCACTGCAAATTACTTTATTTGCAACCCCTAAGAACTTTTCTAAGTCAAATATCTCACTTTATTCCAATATTCCATCAAAATAATCAGTGAAACTTATGCTTTAGGTTTATATGGGTTTTCATTCTGAAAGTGAAAATGCTTCACTTTGTTTTTCATTTTGAAGTTGTGTATTCAATATTTAAACAAATGCAGTGTTCACATTCACATTATTGTTTTCATTAAAACAACAACCTTAAAATACACAGTATCTTTTCAGTTTGGCTAAGCATGCTACTTACACCATAAAATGTAGCATGATTCTTGAAATTGATAGCAAAGCTTTCAAAGTAGATTGAGCAAGAGGAGATTGGGAAGGAGGGAAAGAAGCAATTTACTGAAGCTAACAAAGTAGACTTGTTTCATTATGCTTATTTGCTATGCCAGCAGGGAATAAAAATAGAGGTTCTGTACTTTCAAGGTGAATCCAAAAGGGAATGCATTGTCCTTTAGAAATGAAAGCTCCCCAGATAGGGCCAACTTCAATGAATTGTAAAAACTGTGCCAATAAGTTGCCATCAGGATTGCTATAAAAATGGTTCACATAGGGTTTGGGGGGAAATATACTTTGTAATAGGCCTGAAAATAAGAATTTTCTGTTTCATAGGGCTTAAAATAAATCTTTGCAAAAAATAATAAAACAAGATTAAATGCAAAGTAGAGTGTCTCTATGTTTTGCTATTTTTTCTCTATACATCAAGAAAACTCTTAAATTTCCATGTCTTCAGTAAAATTGTTCCAAATTCAAAACTATTCAATGCTCCCTATGTTCTCAGCCCAGAAGGAAATGCCTAAATTATTCGCCAGCTTTTCCATCTTAATTAAATCTTTGTATATTTATTATCTAAATGTCTTTATTCTATACGTGGCTGTCCATCTGTGTGAATAAACTTTGTAGTTTTCATTAATATGAATATTAAATTGTGCTGAGTCACTACAAATATTAAATAGCTAGAATTATGATAGGATGTATCCATGGTCATGAGTGGAAATCAGAGAAAGTTGTTTTGTTTTGATCTGTCGTATTTGACAAGTGTCAGACAATTACGGCCTTCATACATTAAAACACAGTGGAAAATAAGACAGTATATTATTATTTTTTAAAGATTTATTTATTTATTCATGAGAGACACACACAGAGAGGCAAATATGTAGGCAGAGGGAGAGACAGGCTCCTCGCAGGGAGCCCGATATGGGACTCGATCCCAGATCCTGGGATCATGCCCTGAGCCAAAGGCATCCACTCAACCACTGAGCCACCCAGGGGTCCCAAGACAGTATATTAAAAGATCCCCAATTTGATGAGATATCTTAAATGCATACCATTTAAGAAATATGGAAAGAATTTTGGAAGATTTGTATTTGGACAAGAGAGAAAGTGAGACACAGAACTCAAATATGACTACTTTTTCACCAATTTCAACTATATAAAAATTTAAAATCAGAAATTTGTTCAGCATTGCTTTACGGAGTAGAACAAAGTCCAGGGAGAATATTCAGGAGAAAGAGTTAATTACTGTATCAGTGACTTAATTCATCAATAGTTATTGAGCACCTACTATGTGTCAAACACCACTCTGGATACTAAGGTATAGCAAACATGAAAAAAGCAAACAAATCACTTGAAAATCACTGCACATAGGGAGTTTACATTCTCTTGAGGGAGCATTGACATAATGGGCAACTAATTATTAAGACTATTTAAGCACAGCTGTGGATGATCAAATTTAAATATATTGAGGAAAGGATTTTATACTTGAATGGAAGTTGACTTACAAAGTCTGTTTATCTAGAAGAGGGCTGGTGTCTGTACAACCGAATGACTTATTTCTGGTGCACTGAATTATTGCTTTATGTTTTTCTATGTTACAAAACACATTTATATTCATTAATTTTATCTATTTTAGATCAAAATTTCTCAGTGGACTAGGACGACATTTATCTAAATTATTTATCATATCATGACAAAAAGCTAATTTATAATTTTTGTTGGTGATAATATTATTGATAATAATAATGATGTACTCCTATGTAATTCCAGAAGTGACTCTTGTGGAAATAATTAAAAACCAATATTCACAGAATTAAGATATTATAAAAAGCAATACATCTGTAAAAATGGAAACTAATTTAATAAATTCAAATATATCTCTTTAGGAGAATCCATTACTCTCCAGATATGTATGCCACAGGAGCAATGGACCAAGATAGGATGGGAAATAAATCTATACCATGGATTATACACAACCAGTGGGTTGACTCAAGGCTTCTATTACAATCACTATGGAAAAAAAATCTGATGTGTTGTTATAAATTTTTGAAGCTGGAAATTGTACAACTTACATCACAATAATTCTTCTTGTAAGCTTATAAATTTAGTTGAGCTCTTTCACATGGACACTGGAAAAAACTGACATAAATATTCATAGCAACAATTTTGATATAACAAATATGTGGAAGGAGTTCAGGTTTTATTAACAAAAGAAGCAGAAAAGTTGTAGTATAGTTGTAAAGGAATGTAATTTAGTAAAAAATGAATAATTATTACCAGATATATCCACATGATTAAATATTGAAAAGTGTATTTATAAAAGCAAGACTCAGAAGATAAGGCATATGTCCAATTATACAAAATATATTAAAAATTGAAAAAAGAGAGGTAGATATGAGTCCTAAAAAGAAAAAAAAAATCATATCTTTTATAAACCCTAAAGAAACTATCAGAATATTAAAATGTTAATTATTTATTATTAGTTACATAGTAGCATTTTTTAAAATTCTACTTACAAATGGACAATGTATATGATATACTTAAAATATATTATATATACATATTTAGAACAATATATAACATACAAATCCTTATTGTATTTATCATTTTAATTTAATATTTATTGTTTTATTTGCATGCAAATTTAATAACAGAGTTAATCAATCTCTGAGTCTTTGAAGGTAACTTCTAGCATCTGTAATTTAAATAACTTTCTTTGTGTTTCTTGCATACAAAGTTTGACACCTTCTGAGAAATATACTCATCAGACTTACAAATTAGAAGGAGCATTTTGGGAGGTATGTGATGATGGTAAATTGGATAGAGATGAAACAAAAAACAATCTAGAAGGAGGATTTCAGCTTTAACAAGGAGATGATGAGTTCCTAAAAACTAAGTCAGTGACAAGGAAATAGAGAGGAGGTGTGTATCTTTAACTGGTAAAGTTTACTGAATAATTGAGTACGTGTGGAGATTATAATCATGGGTGAATAATAAATCCAGGAAATGTAACACATTTTTAGATTATATCACCAATTGTTTCACCAGTTATCAGAGAAGACTAAATGAGAGAAGTCCTTTCTTAGAAATATAATCAGTATGCTCAGATCTGTTTAGTGTGAAGTGCTCAGGGTAGATTCAGACATAGATGGTCAGTTGGATATCGAATACATGAGTCTGATATTTGGGAAACAGGTACAATATAGAGATTTTATTTTTTTTGTAAAAGGATAATATAAAATTAGAATAGAAAAACATAGAGGACTAAATATTTTAGGCACTACATCATTTAAAAATGAGCCAGAAGAAAAGGAAACAGAAGAGATGGAGAGAGAATTGCCTCACAGAGAGCCAAAAGGAGAAGAGAGTGGGAGGAAGTATTACCCACAGAAACATATGGGCAGTTGATGCAGAGTTTAGGAAAACAAACTCTGGTATTGAGTTATGAAATAGGCAAAGAGCAGCAAGACCTGCAAATAGGATGAAACTAAAAAACGGGAAATATTTATGAGAATGAAACCACATTCAGAAAATATTGAAAATAATCTAAATATCCAAAGTGGAATTAAATATATATTTACATATAAATTTAAATATTATATATATAATGTATATATTATATTATGTATTGATAATTACATATAAATCTCTCCTTTCATCAGTGTTTTCCTTCCTACTAGATCTTTCTCATCATAAATTATACTCTGTAATACCATATATTTATATATACACACCTATGCACATATATATATATACATATACACATATATACATACACTATGGACTGAATGTTTTTGTGTGCCTACCAAATTCACATGGTAAAGCTCTAATCTCCTAATGTGATGGCATTTGGAGCTGTGGCCTTTAGGATATAATGAGGTTTAGGTGAAGTCCTGTGGGTGGAGCCCCCATGATGGGAACACTGTTTCCATAAGAAGAGGAGAAGGCAAGAGTGTGCTGTAGAACCCCATGAAGACACAGCAAGAAGGCAGCAGTCTGAAAACCAGGAAGAGGGCAGAAGGCCCTTAACAGACACAAAATATTTGGCATCTTGATTTGAATATCCTAGCCTCCAGAACTATGAGAAGTAAATGTTTGTTGTTGAAACCGCTCATTCTATGGTATTTTGTTGTAGCAGCCTAAACTGAAACTTGAACCTGTGTATAATTTGTCCATATTCACCTTCACCTACCATATCTCTGCTCCTCCTTTTTGTAAGGTGACTAGAGCATTTTTTTTAATTCTGACCTTTGCTAGTTACACTCCTATTATCTTTCAAATCCAATTCATGTAGGTTGTTATCACAACCACTTCAATAAAATACCCTTGTCTCAAGGGTCCCAATGATCTCTCCATTGCTAAATTTGATAATCAGTGCTCAGTTTTCCCATTATTTTGCCTACTAGTAAAATTTGAGCAGTTGACTCTTCCTTTCTTCTTATATTTCCTGTAAGATAAAAGTAAACGTTCCCTGGTACTGAAGTAGAAGTGACATTTCTCCCATGTGTCCTTATACAGAGCAAATAGTGTGATGAACTTGACAATGTTCTCAATGACATTCTGACAATAAATGCACCAAGAATTTTCATGTAGGTCTTACTAATGGCTGTCCTTCAACTGAGCCAAAGACATAACATCAACATATAATTCAATCTAAATTAACTTCATGAGATGTAAGACAATGTAGTTCAAGTATAGCACTTAAGTCTCTGATGATGATATATGTAGTCAGTGTATTGGGTTATGCTTCTTCTTTAAAATTCATTGATACAAAATATGTCAAATTTTTCTTTAAGCATATAGTTTCATTTACAGATATACAGAGTTTTTAGGTGAAGTTTTCAAAATGATATTCAATGACGTACGTCTGCAACTTGGGCATTCATGTTATTATTGCCTACCTATTTTGCATAAGCATTCTGTGCATTGAGAATGCAAAAGTAAGTAAATAAGAGTGAGAAAGTTGCTACAATGTTGGAGCTTAAGAGGCTAGGGAAACAGTAAACCCAGGAACAAATAAAACAAAATAGTTAAGACTGTGATAAGAGCTAAGAGGGGCTCTGATCAGGAATGCTTTGGAATCACTACTTTAAATACATCAGTCAGGGGACGCCTGGGTGTCTCAGTGGTTGAGTGTCTGCCTTCAGCTCAGGGCGTGATCCTAAAGTCCTGTTATGGAGTCCCACATCTCGCTCCCTGCATGGAGCCTGCTTCTCCCTCTGCCTGTGTCTCTGCCTCTCTCTGTGTCTCTCATGAATAAATAAATAAAATCTTTACATAATAAATAAATAAATACATCAGCCAGGAAAGAATTCTCTGACATCGAAGATAAAAGACAAAGGAGGAAATCATGCTGAGTATCAGAAAAGTATTTACAAAGTTGTGCCTTTACAAAGTGAATTCATTTACAAAGTAAATAGGCTGTGTGTTGGGAAAAGATTGGCCTACTTCAGAAACTGGAAGGAAAGTGTGGGAAACAGGAAAGCAAGTTAATCAGTATTTAATCTAAATAAAGTTAGAGATTATGAGGAGTAAAATAATATATAGGCAATTATAAGGAGTTTAGACTTACTAAAATCCAGGAACAAAATTTGTATTTTAAACAAAGGGTGAAATGACCTGAACTGTGGTTTTTCAAAGCCCCTCTGACGGATATAGTATAGTTCTATATGGCATATACATAGTAATCTGAAGATACATATCTTATATATGTATCTTAACATATAACAGATATAAATTCAGCATAAATGTAACATATATAAATTCAGAATATTTTGATTCAGAAAAGAGAAACAAAAATAAAAGTTAATTCTCCTTAAATATAACATACAGCATATATAAATTCAGCATAATTTGATTCAGAAAAGAGAAACAAAAATAAAAGTGAATTCTCTTTAAATATGACATATAACATATATAAATTCAGCATAATTTGATTCAGAAAAGAGAAACAAAAATAAAAGTGAATTCTCTCTCATAGATGTGAATGAGGATGGGCCAAATATCAGAAAATAAAAATTCCCATCAGAGTTCTCGATTTTGGCTGCAAAAGAGCTTGTTCACATTATAGCCTTCTGGACTTCTTATATCATGTGTATCCTCACTGTTAAAAAGACTATTTCCCAGTCATCACCTTAAAATATGATTTATCTTTTCTCAAATTACAGAATTTAAGGAGTTTAAAATGGTGTAGATTATTACATGTACTTCTCAAAACAACCCTATGAGATCACAGTTATTGTCTTTCTATGAGACAAATGACAGAACTGAAGTTTTTGCAGGTTGAAATGATACACGCAATATTTCCACGGTATAAAAGTTTGAGTAAAACCATACCTGATTGGCTTTTGATTTTATGTTCTTGACTGCTTTGTGATATAGTAGTTTTTACTTTTCAATTAATAATCACCTTCTAAGAAGTATTTCCAAATCTATATCTGTACTTTCATCTCTATAGGTCAAACTTTACATCAAAATTCGTTATCCTCCAGGTTTGATATAGTAGGCAAAATGTGTCTTCTCTTTTCTTTATTGACTGTGAATTTGAAAATCAACTTATCATTAGTTCACATAATTATAAACTAGCATGTTAGTATTACAGTTTATTTTCTCCTTGATAGGGTTGCTGTTAGACTATTTAAACAATTCAAAATATTTTTCCTATTTTATATTTAAAGAATATGACATAAGTTTAACCATGCCCCAGATCCTTATCTTGCATATGTTATGTGCCTATTTGAATAAAATGGTGAAGTTGTATTTCATTCATTTTATCAATACCTTCCCCAAATTTAGGTAAAAAGAACCATCCAATTTTCTTTACAATATTTTTTTAAATTTTTTTTTCTTTACAATACTTAAATGATCACTACAACCCTGTTAACTATTTTTACATTCACAGAGCTCAAGGCAGGAGGACCACACAAAGCAACAACTTTCCTTCCAACTTCTGCTCTTCTGAGACCCATTTTTCTAACTCTGCCTGGGATTTCACAAAATACCCTTGTTTAGCTTACATTTGTTTTTCTTTTTTTTAGCTTACATTTTCAAGATCAAGTCACCTTGATTTTCTCCAGTTCATCATTGGTACATATTTTCATATCCAAGTTGTAGTTATAGAAATCTTTTTAATTACTTCTTTTCCTTAAAATATGGGATATTGCATTGCTTTTGTCAGTTCCCACTCAAAGGATTAGGATTCTTATTTAAAAAAAATAGAGTCCACCACAATTTCACTCATAACCTTCTCAAACTAATATTACCCACTTGAATTCCCATACTCTTTTCAACAGGAGTAATACACTGTTGCTTCATCTTTGACTTATTTGGCTACATGCCTGATTTATGCTTGAATATTTCTAACTCTTAGAGACATTCCTTCTTGCAATCCTAACAGAAACTCTTTTAACAGCTAGTCCAACCACCTGGCATCAATCTTATTTTAGTAGCTAAGATGTAGGATAAAACTTACTTCTTTATTTCTAAGTAAAGATTATGTTTTGTTTGCAGCTCATTGTAGTCTTCAAGTACAGAACCCATCCTTGATTTTTTTTTAAGATTTTTATTTATTTATTTGGAGGAGAGAGAGAGAATGGATGGGAGGAAGAGAGAGAGAGAGAGAGAGAGAGAGAGAGAAAAGCAGACTTTCTGCTGAGCAGGGAGCCCAATGTGGGGCTCAGTCTCAGGGCCCTGGGATTATAACCTGAACTGAAGGCAGACACTTAACCAAGTGAGCCACCTGGGCACCCCTTTCTTTGACTCATTTTACAAGCAAATACAATTTTCTTTATTTTATATAATTTGACTTTACAAAAACAAATCTTAGTTTTCACATGTTAAACCATCATTCGACATGTCCAGAAAGAAAATTGCCATAGATATAAATATTTAAAGTAAAACACAGAAAGAAGATGTCAAAGTGGCTTAAAAAACAAACAATCCTGACAAGACCAATTGTGTACACATATGTTGAGCAACAGGAGCTCTCATTCATTGCTGATGAGAATGCAAAATGAAAAATAGTTTGAAAATAGCCACTTTGAAAAATAGTTGGAAGTTTTCTACAAAGCTAAGTAAGTTCCTGCCATATGATCTAAAAATTATGCTCCTAAGTATTTAACCAACCAATCTGAGTATTCTAGGTCCACAAAAATCCACATGCAAATATTTACAGTAGTTTTATTCATACTCACAAAACTCAAAGCAGCCAAGGTGTCCTCACTAGGTGAAAATAGTGCCTATTATCTTTGGAACTTTATCTACTCAAAAGAGGTATGGGATGATTCCCTAGGTGGATAACATTCTAATCCTGATTTGGGATGTGTTTACCTGGGTGTATATATGGTTTTAAAAATTCATTAAGCTGTGCACATAAGATTTGTTCACTTTAGTATCTATATCTTATGGCTCAATTAGAAATGGAACTGGGGTGCCTTAGTGGCTCATTTAGCTAAGTGGCTGCATTGGGCTTCAGGTCGTGTAATCAGGGTCCTGGGATTGAGCTCCTTTCAGGTTCCACGCCTCCTGGGGGAGTCTGCTTCTTCCTCTCTGTGCTCTCTCTCTTGGTTTCTCACAAATAAATAAATAAATAAAATCTTAAAAAGAAATGGAACTAATTTTTAAAAAAATATTTAAACCATTAGTATATAGTTATAATTTTAATAACCATTAGTATATAGTTATAATTTGTTTTCATAACAGAAAGCACTAAGCTTTCTACAAAGTATTTTTTCACCAAGAAAATATCATTTTTGAGTCTGAGTTATAACAACCATTAAACTAACAATTCATTAAGCAGTTGAAAAATTACTTCATGCTACTGTGGATATTATTGGCACATTGTGTCTAAGCCATTAGCCCTCAGTAGTAGCATGGTATGAGATTGAGCAATATATTGGATTATAAGATTCCATAAATGGATTTGAAGTTCGAGGTCATTATAAGGAGTTTAGAACTTTATATTGGAGTAAGTCTATCAATCTTCTTGGAAACCTTTCATCTCAACTGGTTGCTGAAATCATTAGAAGTATTCGAGACAGTATTTCATTATAATTTTCGTATTGTAGATCATCCTTTTAACTACAGAAGAGTTCACATAAAACAAAAAGTTATAAAATTATTGCACCATCAGCATATTACATATCATCAACCCAACATGATAACTGATGGAAAATATCTAGATTCTACAAGGTGATTGTTTACAAATTTCAGCTAAATCAATATTGTAAGATTTTCTCTCTTCTTACTGCTCCTCTTTCTTCCTTAAAACAAACAAACAAAATCTTATGGCTGGAAAAACTTATCTGTAAAGAGAACAGAACTAAAAAGTGACAGTCTTGTGTGTGTGTGTGTGTGTGTGTGTGTCCAATTAAGGCTAATATGACCACATGACACTTTTACTGAGCTAAATTTAGTTTGGCCCAGTGAAATAATCAATGTATTTTGGTGTCATAAAGATATAATCTCTGATTTATTTTACCCCTTTCTTTACACATAGGTTGAAATCTGTGTAACAGACTTGTCGTATTCTCCTCTGTATTCCCTAGAAATACATAAGTGCTTAAAGTAATTTCGTATTTTTCCTCCAGCAGAGTTTCTATCACCACCTGCTATGGATGCTGCCGGGTTTTATGTCATTGTCCAGGTTCACAAAACTTAAGATAAATGTTCAGACATGTCCCAATTCACCATGATTGATGATATCAATAGAAAGGACATGAATTCTACTACAAAGTCAGATTTTCTCTCCTCTTGATCACAGTCTAAGTTTATACTTAAAAATCAAATAAACAGAACAAAAAAATAAACTTCATAAAAAGACAAATCTCGAAAGTATATGCTCTGCAGCAAAGATGCTGATGAGCATACAATTAATGCCAGGAGAGTCTATAACTAAACTGAAATGGAATGGCTTGATACTAAGGCCGATCGAGACAGAGATCATGCCTCAATCTACTCGCCATGAGCTATATGTAAGGGAACAAAGTCCTCAAACACTCTGATTCCAGAGTCAATGGATGAAGCTCAGCGGCTAATTTTTTTCAATCAATATCACCATATTTAAGGATGATTATTTAAAAGGAGAGAAAAAAAAAACTACACAAAATTAAAATCAAGTAGATTAACCTTTGTAAGTGAAGATATGTGAGGCAACAAAGATATACGTGAAACTTCCTTCCCAAATACAAAATCTAAAATCTAAAATATTTGCAATCTGCCAATTTCAAATACAATGTAATAAATCTCTAAATATGTACCCCCTTCTAAGCTCTGATTCACATTTTCAAATCCACATACCTCATAATTTTCTAGTAGATTTTGCAGAACCCTTGTAATTCTTTATTTGACTATAGTAGATAGCATTAACGTAGTTTTTTTTAATATATATAATTTCTGTACTTAGTTTAACACATCTTTTCCATTAATTGAAACCAGAAGGGGAGACAAATTCAATTTAAAAAAAAGGGAGGGTAAAAGTAAAAGTACACAAGTTAAAATTACAGGGTGGGAGATGACATGATAATGTGTACTTTAGTAAGAGTAAGTACTTTCTGAGGTAGAAATAACTTTAAAAATTTAACTCTGTAAACCATTACTTTGAGTATCAGAGTCATTTGGTAAGGTTTGGTAAATACATCTAATGTTGATATTGGATGACTTGCTGAACATCATCATCCATGGCAAATATCATAGATTTCCATTTAGACCAGAACACTAATAAAATATTCTGTACTTCCTTATTTAACATTTGGCCTTTCTTTTTCTCTCTTTCTAGACATAACTATTCTGTTATGTTTTTACTCTATTTTATTTTATCTTGACTATGTTTTGTGGTTCTGCTACTTGTCTTTTAATTGAATATCAACATATAAAAAAATACATCATGAGAGTTTACTCTGGAAAGAAAATATTATTCTTGCACATGTTTTCTTAACTTTCTATTTACACCATGATCTCCTGTTTAGGGAATGTTTTCTGTATAGGGGTGGGCATATCAATGAAATCTGCTTTTGAGTTATATCTAACAAATTAAAGTCCTTGGAATCTTGAAACAAACAAATAAAAATCTATTTTTTTTCAAAAATCTATTTTCAAAATATTAATGGCTTTTTTTTCTAAGAAGAAATATCAAAATTTGAGAGCGCTTTTTTTTTTTTTTTTGGTTTAGGGTTGGAGGTATGGGGGCTAGATGGGAGACAAACTAAAATTATTTTTAAGTAAGCTTTGGTGAATAAACCAAAATCATTGACATAAAAGTCATGAATAAGACATAAAAACACCACTATGTAAAAATAATGTGTTCATAAGTGTCTTTTTTTAAGGGGAGTAATGGGCATTTCTGACCAGAATTCTATGGGATTTGAGTTTGTGCCATCAGGGTTAGGGTTACCGTATCTGTGGGTAGGGAGTGATCCTGTAAAGGCTGAATACCATGGTGATATTCAAGTCTTATTTCATACGTTGTGTCTTAGCCCTTTGAGTTGTTGAAAATGTGACTTTGGGAAAAATAAGACATTCTGCTATGACTGGTGAAAAAAATAAGTATTTTCAGATCACAACACTTACCACTTACTGGGCAGTCGTGTATAAAAAAGTATGCTCCGGTATTTTTTAAAAGCCATGTAAACTTTTGATTAAGGCAAGGCTTAATTTTTTAAATCTCATTTATTAAGAAGATGAGCTTAATTCCTGTCTCTGTCTCTCTTTTGCTTTTTTTCTCAAACATTTTTTTTTTTTTTTTTTTACCTGCAACAGTTCCTTTCCACTCCATTATCTTCTAGATGGAGAAAGGTACCAATTATAATCCTCTGCCTAGGCAACGGATAAGAACTCTGGATGGAATCAGCTCACAGGAGGGCTTCTACGTTATAACCCTTTCAAAACTCATGCTTCGCTCCTCCCAAATGTTTTAAAAGCCAATTAATTGGTACTGATTATTGTGCACAATCTAAAATATGCTTAGTGAATAGGTGATTTCAGGTGTATCTTTCAGGTCTAAAAAGTCTTACAGATTGCCATTTCTTGTATTGGGGTGTAGGCCTCTCAACACGACACACAAATGGGCTGTCAAATTTGAATATTCTCACACCATTAGAAGAACTGAAAATCAGCCTCAGTGTAGTACTGAAAATGACAGGTCAGAAAAAAAAGAAAAAGAAAACAGAAAAATAGCAGATATCTGTACCCATTTCTTTGTAATTTGTCAAATAAGGGTGGAGATAAACAAGCAGAACATGCCATCAGTGGAAGGGTAAACCAAGGTTTGCTTTTATTCTTCGAAAACAAGTGTAACTAACGTTACTTGAGAAGCAACTTCATTGTATGAATAGGTTCTTGTTTGTTCTATGAGGAAGGACTGTCCAGTTAAAGAAGAAGAAATTAAAAGGCAGTAGTAAAGCGTAACAGATCCTCTAGGAAGAGGCAATTGGCGCTGACCGCTGGTTGTTCACATGTGCAATCAATATGGAAATGATTACAGCCTGTGGATTGAACTGTGGCTCTTCCACCTGTTCTTAAAGGAAATCACATCAATAACAGGATCTGTTGTTGTTGTTGCTGTTTTTGTTGTTGTTGTTGTGGGAGGAAAGCTAAATGTCTGGTAATTCTACTATTGGCAGGTTGGTAACAGGAGAATTGCGAACCTTCAAAAATATAGTAATTTTTTACTATTTCTGCTTTAAATAAAATGGGTGGGTAAAATTGAATATATTCTCTCTCATTAACACACTAGTCAATCACATATTGAATCTACATAAATCCATGAACCAGAGCCTTATTTGTTGTTGTTGTTGTTGTTGTTGTTGTTGTTTAGTGAAGGAATATTTTCTAACTTGTGCACACTGCTACTGAAAAGTGAAACTTCCCTGAACATACTTTTCTGATATCAACCTTGCACTCATAAAACCCAGAGTTCCACTATGAACAAAAGACAAATGTATTAGGTCTTATATTAGAAGTCCATTAAAACCTGTACTCAAACTTTAAAAAAGCTCCACTATATCATTTTAAGAGCCCTATATTATGTTCTAACTGGCCTATTTGATAACTACCAAGCAAACCTTGTGTTTTCCAATTCTATGCTTTTGCCTCAGTCTGTTGTTCCTTCTCCTGAAAATATACTTCATTCCGCTGCCCACATAAGATCAATTTTTACCTTTATATCAAGATGTACTACATTACACCTCCCTGAATTTCTGCACATAAAATGATTACCCCTTCTGAAAAATGAGTCTTACTTTTTTTTTTTTTTTTTTTTTTTTTATGATAGTCACACACAGAGAGAGAGAGAGAGGCAGAGACACAGGCAGAGGGAGAAGCAGGCTCCGTGCACCGGGAGCCCGAGTGGGACTCGATCCTGGGTCTGCAGGATCACGCCCTGGGCCAAAAGCAGGCGCCAAACCGCTGCGCCACCCAGGGATCCCAAGTTTTACTTCTGGGGTGGCACTTATGTCATACTGCTGTGTGAAACAGATGTTGTTGAATTTGTATTATCAACAATAATAACAATATTAAGTGTTATATTAAGTGTTTACTAATAGTCAACACTGCTATAGGTTTTTTATGCACAAAATTATTTAATCAGGAAAAAAATTATTTTATCTCTATCTTTGAAATCAGAAAACTAAAGCTAAAGAGATACTAAGAAAATAGCTAAAGCTAGAGCTGAAGATGAAGCCAGGGATCAAATCCACACTGGTCTTATGCCAAAGCCTAAACATGGTGGCCATTGCAACTACCCATATAGAGCTTAGGGATGAACCTTCTCTCTTTTCCATATATGTATAATCTTGAGCAATTAGCTTAACTATTTCTATCCCTTAAGCCAGAGATTGTTAACCTTGCTTGCATATTTGAAGGAGTGGGAAGTTTTGAAAGTCTCTAGGTCTGAATATATCTCAGCCCAATTTTAACAGAATCTGTGTGGCACTGGTGAGGGATAGGCAAATTGTAAAGGTTTTCTGGATAAGTCTTATAAGTAGCCTGAGTGGAGATCTACTGTCCTGGGCTTTCATTTGATGTCTATTGAGTTCAATGAATGAATAAAGGTACAATAAAAATTATGTTCTTAATTGGACATAGGAATACAGTTCAAATAAGCGCACACTTGTACATAAATTATACAGATAATGTTTGGATATGGCATGCATATTGTATGAATATAGAGAGAGGATAATTTATCATATTCATCTGAAATTGATTTGTTTTCTTTTCCTCCCATTCTGTTGAAGAAAGGTAGGCCAAGAATAAGTAGGGAAGATTTTACAGAAGAGAGCAGTAATGTGATCAAAGGTCTGCTTTATAAGAGAAATGCATTAGGAAACAATGTAGGAAAAAATTAAGTGAAAGGTTTTCCAGAATCTATAGCCCATAATGGCCACTGAGAATCTATTGCATTTCCTTGGTCATAAAAGACAGAGATTCAAGATAATAGTTAGGTGGGAAGGAAAATAAAAGGTAAAATATAAAAGGTACTAAAAACAAATTATTGATTTAAACTGAATATATTGTACCTAAGAGAGTGTTTAAATGTGTGACACTGTAATCATTAAGGTATCATTGACAGAGATGAGGAAAATAGAAGGAAGAACTATGAGACCCAGAGAGGCGACCTATTTTTTATCTACTGAACATTGTAAGTTCCTACATTGATCTTAATATTTCCTGAAGTTAGAGGTTATTCCCTTCTCTAAATTAGCCTAATTTTAGTCCAAATAAGATAAACAATGTGAATAAGGTAAAAATTCTGCTATGCTAAGAAATATTGTTGCTGTTCCTATATTTGTGTTTTTTTTTTCATATATCTGAGTAATTCTCGACCTGACATATAGTTCTAAGATGGACATATGTTTTCATCTGCAAACACCCATGTGCATCAAAGGGAGAGTTCTTGGAATTTTTATATACTCCACTGAGACAGACTTAATTGGCTGTGAGAGCATCCATTCATAATCCCACTGCCTCATTCAAGGAAACTGTTAACAGAACCTTGTTCTTTGGTGGCAACATTAACAAGCATTCTGATATATTTTTTAAACTACATTTCTTATTGGAAAATCTCTAGAAGCATTACATATTCCATTTGTTCCAATAATGTGAATTCATATTTCTGAGAAAGTTACATCCAGTTCTTCAAAGATATTATAAAGGAAAAATAAATAATACATGCAATTTATATTCATTTGTCCTAGAGAGAAAAGAAATATGATAAATATTTTTATAAAGGTTTTTAGATCTATAAAAGGGAAACTGGACCATGGTCTCCCAGAGTATACCTACAGGTAAGTTGTCTGAGTATCAATTTAATGTGTAGAGGTAGCTCATGAGAGGTTAAGACCCAGGATATATGAAATAAGTCATCAGAGAAAGACAGATACCACATGGTTTCACTCATATGTGGAATTTAAGAAACAAAACAAATAAGACACAAGAAGGTGGGGGGCGGGGGGTGGGATATGAGAAGGACAAATCAAGAAACAGACCTTGAATTATGGAGAACAATCTGATGGTTATCAGAGGGTGAGGGATGAATTAAATAGGTAATAGGGATTAAGGAGGGCACTGTATTGAGCACCAGGTGATGTATGGAAGTGATGAATCACTGAATTCTACTAATTTTACACTGTATCCTAACTGGAATTAAAATAAAAACTTAAAAAAAAGGCCGGGGATATATGAACTAGAAATTATTTATACGGACAAGAGGTTCAAGTACAGAAACCAATTAAAAGAGAAATGTCATAGAGGGGGAAGAGAAGAGAGATAAGATCAAATCACAATAAAACCCAGTTTAGCTGACCAAAGAATAGAAAGATCAGATGTAAAGAGGAAGTTGTGCAAATTAGTATAATGGAATATCACTGAATCAGATAAAGGTGTGTGTGTGTATGTGTGTGTGGCTTTTTTTTTTTTTTTTGCATTGCTGATCAATAGTGTCATATAAAATACTTAAAAAACATTTTAAAGAGAGCCATAGAGTTTTTAATTCATAAATTTTGAGAAACCAATAGCAAACCAACATTGCAGTGTAGCTTTCCTATTGTTAAACCTTGGTACTAGATGGAACCTAATATTAGAAAAGCATTGTAGAAAACATATTATATTAAATACGAAAAAATTGATTACCATAATATTTCAAAAGATCCAAAGGAATCTCCTTTTCTAGCTCAACAGCAGTAGCTACATATTTGCAAACTCCAGACCAGATATTTGTGTCTACACATATTCTCTTCCAAAAGAAAATAGATTTTAAGGAGGTAGGTAGTTCTATATCTTAGAAGAAAAATTTAGAAAGGTGATTATTGTCAAAAAGCAACAGATGCTTTAAGTGTGTCAGAGCTATTCTCAAAGAGAACTTATGCAATCATATCAGGTAAACTTTAGGCATTCAAAAATAGAGGAAGTAGTGTGTCCTAAAATAATAAAATATTCATTAACATTCATCCATTAACTGGATGATTAACAAGGATAAACTCGTATGTAACAAAAAATATAGACGAAAAATATAGAAGGCAAAAAAGGACAAGCTCTAAAAAGTGTAATTGAAAATCTACCATCATAATCTGGAAGTATTGACATATATCTTTTAACATCTTAAAAAAAATCAGTTAAGGTATGTAAGATTAAACAACAATAACAACATTAGCTGAATAGACATAGAAAACTTCACCCAATCATGACAGACTATAAAATATTTTCCAAATTGCCATTTTAAAGGTGTATATGTTCAACAGGTTTCAAGGGATAAAATCAAAGTATGCTCTTTGATCCCAATAAAATTAATAACAACATAAATTTAAAAATGCTACAAAAATGAAGCAATATAATTCTAAATAAGTCCTAGATTACAGAAGAAATAAAAGTAGTGTGTTGCATTAATTGTAATTTATTATGAAAATATGACATTAACAAATTATTAATCCTGAATGCAGATATTAAATGAGAATAGTTAAAATCAATAACTTGAGTACTCATTTCAAAAAGAGCAGAAAACTTAAATAAGAGCAGGGGCTCAGTCACCTAAGTGCCCAACTCTTGATTTATCTCAGGTCATGATCTCAATCAAGGTTGTGAGACTGAGCCCTGTGTAGGGCTCAGCACTGAGGGTGGTGCCTGCTTAGGATTCTCTCTATCCCTCTCTGCCTCCTCACATACTCCTGCACTCTCTCTCAAAAAAATAAAGAAAGAAAAGGAAAGGAAATTCATAATAAAATAAACATAGCCGTCAATGTGATAGAGAAAAAATACACTATAAACGAAATCAATAAGGCAAAATTTGACTCTTCAGAAAAACTAACACAATAACCATCTAGGGATGCCTAGGTGGCTCAGTAGTTGAGAGTCTGCCTTTGGCTCAGGTCATGATCCCAGGGTCCTGGGATTGAGTCCTGCATCAGGTTCCTTTCAGGGAACCTGATTCTCTCTCTGTCTGTGTCTCTGCCTCTGTATCTCTCATGAATAAATAAAAAAAATAATCTTTAAAAAATATTATCTAGAAAGCTAAAAATTAGAGTTGATAAGAAACAAAGCAACAATATCAAGAATAAAATGGGTATTATAATAGACCCCAAATACATTAAAACACAGTAATAAAACATTTTGCACTATATTTGATATTTTAGATATAATGGGAAAATTTCCATAAGATGGAATTTCCTAAAATGTGAGATACATAGAATGAAAATGTCTTACTAATAATACAGTTAAACTTTTCATCTACAATTAAAAAATATTTTTTCTACAGAGAAAATTCCAGACTCAAGTGGCATTACTAATGACTTCATTCACAAACATTTGAAGAAACGCATGCATTTTACAAAAATTCTTGTAGGTCAAAATATTAGGAAACATTTTCTACTTGATTTATTAGAGTAGTATAACCCTGATAATAACACTAAATGAGAACAAGATTGCAAATTAATACTTTCCAGCACATGGATACAAAACACTAAATAAATAATAGCAAATCAATCCAGTAATTTAAATAATAATAATAATGATGATTTTTTTTGAGGATACAAAGTTGGTTTAACCTATAAAAATCACCACATTAACTTCTTGCAAGATACATCCACGAAGGAAAATGAAACAAAAGCAAAAATGAACTGTTGGGACTTCATCAAGATAAGAAGCTTTTGCACAGCAAAGGATGCAGTCAACAAAACTACAAGACAACCTACAGAATGGGAGAAGATATTTGCAAATGACGTATCAGATAAAGGGCTAGTTTCCAAGATCTATAAAGAGCTTATTAAACTCAACACCAAAGAAACAAACAATCCAATCATGAAATGGGCAAAGACATGAACAGAAATCTCACAGAGGAAGACATAGACATGGCCAACAGGCACATGAGAAAATGCTCCGCATCACTTGCCATCAGGGAAATACAAATCAAAACCACAATGAGATACCACCTCAAACCAGTGAGAATGGGGAAAATTAACAAGGCAGGAAACCACAAATGTTGGAGAGGATGCGGAGAAAAGGGAACCCTTTTACACTGTTGGTGGGAATGTGAACTGGTGCAGCTACTCTGGAAAACTGTGTGGAGGCTCCTCAAAGAGTTAAAAATAGACCTGCCCTACTACCCAGCAATTGCACTGCTGGGGATTTACCCCAAAGATACAGATGCAATGAAACGCCGGGACACCTGCACCCCGATGTTTATAGCAGCAATGTTCACAATAGCCAAACTGTGGAAGGAGCCTCGGTGTCCATCGAAAGATGATGGATAAAGAAGATGTGGTTTATGTATACAATGGAATATTCCTCAGCCATTAGAAACGACAAATACCCACCATTTGCTTCAACGTGGATGGAACTGAAGGGTATTATGCTGAGTGAAGTAAGTCAATCGGAGAAGGACAAACAGTGTATGTTCTCATTCATTTGGAGGAATATAAATAATAGTGAAAGGGAATATAAGGGAAGGGAAAAGGAATGTGTGGGAAATATCAGAAAGGGAGAAAGAACGTAAAGACTCCTAACTCTGGGAAACGAACTAGGGGTGGTGGAAGGGTAGGAGGGCGGGGAGTGGGGGTGAGTGGGTGACGGGCACTGAGGGGGGCACTTGATGGGATGAGCACTGGGTGTTATTCTGTATGTTGGCAAATTGAACACCAATAAAAAATAAATTTATTATTAAAAAAAAGTAAAATAAAAAAACCTATAAATATCAAACAATGTGACTCACCACATTAATAAAATAAAGTGCAATCATCTCAATAGAAGTAGCAAAAGCACATCACACAATTTGAAACTTATTTTTCATAGAAATATTTAATAGACTGGGTAGAAAAGTTAATAAATCTGATAAAGCAAATCTATAAAAAATGGCAGCACCCTTTATATTTAATAATGAAATATTGAAAGTTTTTCCACTGAGATTGAACCATGATCAAGGATACGTGTCTTATTCCTTTTGTTTAACATTCTATAAGTCATAGAGAGTGAACTAAGGAGAGACAAATAAAGTTTAAAAGTATGGATTGAAAAAATAAAATATCAAAATTCATTATGGGCATAGTCAAGTAATTTTCAGCATGAAATTTTAATATATTCAAGGAATTTAGGTACTATTATTAGATTAACAAATAATATCAATAAACAAAATACAAAATTTATATAGTAGCAAGAGGTCATTAGAAAATGAAATTTCACATAATACAATTACAATAGCAGTAAAAAAAATCTAATGCCTAGGAATAAATCTAAAGAAAATATAAAATCTCTACATAAAAATTTATAAACTCTTATTGAGAAAAATTAAAGACCTAAATAATGAAAAGATGTATACTATATTTGTTAACTGTGAGATTCACTATTGTAAAGATAAAATTTTTTCCCAAGTTAATCCATAAAATTATTATCCCAATAAGAATCCCAGAAGATATTTTTTATTATTAATATGATATTTCTAAAACTTCATGGAAATAAGGCACTGGTGCAAAAATAGACCTATTAAACAAAACAGACAGGATTAAGAAGAAGGTGAAGGAGGATGAGTTTATAAATAGTCCTGGGTTCTGATTCTACTCTATGAGAACTGCAAGTTTAACATTATACTTAAAGATTTATTGGCATAGCTATTTCATGAGATATTCAAAAGAATCTGTCATTTTATGTTTGTAATTGCATTCACTTAGTTTAAGAGAAGTTGCTTTAATTTATTATAATCAAATTCTAAGCAATAAAATGACATTTAATTAAATATGTAAGTACATATCTGATAATGACTATTCTGTTTTTATATAATAGAGGGTAATAAATATACTAAGAGGTTTTTTTTTTTAAAGATTTTATTTATTTATTCATGAGAAACAAAGAGAGAGAAGCAGAGACAGAGGCAGAGGGAGAAGCAGGCTCCATGCAGGGAACCCGACTTGGGACTCGATCCAGGGCCTCCAGGATCACGCCCTGGGCTGCAGGTGGAGCTAAACCGCTGAGCCACTGGGGCTGCCCCAAGAGTTTTTAATATGTTACCATATCTGTGTGTAGTAAGGTAGTGCCCTCCAGTCTGGGTACTGAAATTCCTAGACATACGGATCTTCCAGCTCCTAATTTAGTGTGGAAGAACCAGTTTGTAAGAAAGGAATGGACTGACAGCCATTCTTGCGAGTGTCTATTTGCACCAAGGGAACTCACAGGTTTCTGAATGTTTTGCCCATTTTAATGGATGGATGAAAATGTTTTCCCCACTTTTTATAGGTTATATCTTAAATAATGAACTGAGTTCTGGCAAAATTGTAATTTATTTTGAAAGTCTGTATTTCTTTTGGGAAGATTGGGAGCAAATACATGGATCCATTTAAAAAAATAGATGATAGATAAATAAAAAGAGCATTAAAGAAGTTACAAAGAGCTGGAGATTTATTTTTGGCCAAAATACCTGGGAATGTCACCATATCAGTGCCAGTTAAGAACTAAGATCAATGTGATAGTTTACAGTAGCATAGTGTATGACCTCATATAAAAGAGTTCAAATGATAGACTTGCCACTTACTTATTGTGAATCCTTAAAGAAATCACTTAGACTCACTGATTTTCAGTTTACTGATCTTTAAGGAGAGGGGGCAAAAATCACCATATGGATATAAAGGGCTGTTCTCAAGAGTGAAGGGGAGCAGAATTCAAATACAGCCTTTAATACAATTCTTCTTGATGTTAGGTGTTTATTATTTTTGTCATTGTCATTGACATTTTCTAATAAAATGGAAATAGTGGTTGTTGGTTTTATGGGTTAGCAAGTTTATGGAAAGTTGTTCTGGTAAAAATTATCATATTGGAGAACACAGCAAGGTAAGTGATGAAAGCAGAGGAGACCCAGGAAATAGCTTGTGCTGGAATGTGACAAATTACCCAGAAAAGTGACAGAGGAAAGAAAATGTATACATGTAACATAGATGAGGAGAAAGAAGACCTCCTATTTTTTTTTTTATTAGAAAGAAGGTGATAATTTGTGAGAAACCGAAACAAAATAATGGCAACAAAAGTAAGTGCCATGATATCCAGATATGAGTCCAAAATAGAGGTGTCTGATGATGATTAATAAGGAAGCCAAGTATCTGCAAAGAGTTAAGAAGGTCGACTTGTTATCTGGGTCTTGGGCAATGAGATGGAATAAAGATGGAGAAAAGTTGCTTTCATTTTGAGAGATGAAGTTTATTTTCCATCCTCTTAACTTCAGGTTGGTCCTGTGACCACCAATACAATACATCAGGAGGGACATTTTGGTACTTCTGTACCAAGTCTTCAAAAGGATTGGAAATGTCTGTTCTATGCTTCTTGGAATGCTCAGTCTCAGAAGTCACTGTTCTTGTTGGAACCAGCTGCCATGTTGTGAGGAAGTGCAAGGAACCATGGAGAAATCCACAGGGAGAAGAAGGAAGGCTCAGTCACCCATTTAGCTTCTATTTGACCAGTGACACCAGAATGCCAGGTATGTATGTGGGACATCTTGGAAATAAAGGTGCTGGTCCTACTAAAGCTGATCAAAAATAAAGAAGCAGATTGAACCCATCAAGCCCTGCTCCAATTGCAAAATTTCAAAATCATATGAATGATTTTGTTTGTTTTAATGTACTAATTTTTAGAGGACAATAATAAATAACTAAAACAAGTAGCAGGAGAAAGTTTGAAACAAAAAAAATATATATATGGCTGATAGGTGTTTATACATATATACATATATATCATATATATATATGATGTATATATCAGCCCAATAGTGAAATATATATATTAGTTTATATTAAATACATATATACTTAACATATTATATATATATCTATATATTCATCCTCTCAGGTACTAAAATAAAAAAAATATAATAAAACAAAAACAGAGATGGTTGTGAGAAGTGGAGGTACTGATATATCACTTAAACACCACTATTAATGAGGTTACTCTGGGGAAACAAAAATACCCGCCACAGAAGAAGAGATTAAATAAAAGCTAAGTTAAGGGTACTCAATGGAGTTTAGAAATTTAGAGAAAAAACCGCTAACTTCCACAAATTGGTTTGTTTACCTATACCTTCTGTTCACACATAAGGAACACAAATTATGATTTATGAGAGACAGAAGGTGGTTTTACATATCTACAGAAGGCTTTCCTGGAATCAATCTGGCCTTATGATAAAATTAATAGGCAAATGCCCGGAAACATTATCACATAAGTTTGGACAGATCCATACAATACCATGTAGTTACAGTCCTTCTACTGATGAATGAACATAATGCTGCTAAGAGAGTATCTTTCTTTACACCAGTGCACATAGAAATTTAAGGTGATGAGTTTATATTTTCCTTTTCGTAAAAGTTTCTTTAAATGAAAGCCAAATCCTTTAAGGATACATACTTTAAATGCTGCCTCACTTGGATAGATATCTCTAAAATTATTCAAAATAACGTATTTTAAATTTTAATTTGCATTTATTGAGTTTAATATTATGCACACATACATTACATACATTTTATATGTATATTCATATATATAATACATTAGCATACACACATATAGGTTAGGAAAGACATCATTGAGGAAGTGATTTAAGTAGGATTGTATATGATAAAAAACAAAACATGAGCACCTTGGTTTGGAACATGGACAGTTAGATATTACTTAGTAATCAAATGGAATGATTACAAGTCCTCCTGATGAAAGAATCTCATTTTTCTTTTTTTTTTCTTTTGTAATATACATCAATTTTAGGAAATGTAATTTAAAGTGTACTCTATATTTTAATTTTTTTGCATATTTCTTATCATTTAACATTTTCAAATTTATTTTACATTTCTTTATGTTGGTAATTTTGTCATGGTAAAAGGACATAATAGAAAATATTTTAGCTCAGAATTTAAGATATATTTAGATAAAATGGATTTAGGACAAAAGTCAGTATGAAAGGTTAGAGTACACAAAGAATAGTAATTAATTTTCTGAATAGACAAATGTATAAAACAGAGACAATATGAGTTTTTGAGATGACATTAAAAAAGTGTATATATATGTACTCACACACTACATATATATATATACAGTCTAATATATAATGTCTATATATATACAATAATTACAAATACTACCCCTATATGTATCATATACATTGTATATATCATAATAAAGGGATAGCATATATAATTAGTAAAGAGAGAAGTATTAAGTCAGGGGATCCCTGTGTGGCGCAGCGGTTTGGCGCCTGCCTTTGGCCCAGGGCGCGATCCTGGAGACCCGGGATCGAATCCCACGTCGGGCTCACGGTGCATGGAGCCTGCTTCTCCCTCTGCCTGTGTCTCTGCCTCTCTCTCTCTCTCTGTGTGACTATCATAAATAAATAAAAAAAATTAAAAAAAAAAGAAGTATTAAGTCAAAACCTATATATATATATATATATATATATATATATATATATATATATTTAAGATTTTATTCTTAAATAACCTCTACACCCACTCAAAAATCTCAAGATCCAGTTGCATGCTCTACCAACTGAGCCAGTCAGGCACCCCCTGTATATTTTGATTATATTTTACAATCAAGTTCACATAGTCAGTTTTACATTGGGTGATCCAGGGTGAATTGCAGTAGACATTTAAATATTGTATGTTGATTAATAAACTTTTTAGCAATACCAGATAAGGAAAACACAGACATAATAATAAAATAATTGGAATAAATATAAAACATTGTCTATTTTTTCATTTTTTACTTTCTGATTATTTTTCAATTTTTAAATGAGTATTTTATAGTAATATAATTATTTGGAAGTTGGATTGTTGACTGTAGTAGCATCATAGATATTTACATCCCTCCTATGTATTGCTGGGATTCAAGCAGAACTGAAACCCCAGGTAGCAGAATTTTGACGGAAAATAGAGTGAGAGGGCTGGGGGCAATAAAGAAGGAAATAACTGTATCTTATATCTCCCTAAGAAGTAGTAATTTTTGCAGAGGAAAGGGATTTAAGGTCTTGATGTGGCAATTATATAAAGAGTAGGACAGAAAAATGTGCAGCCTTATATTGAGAAGACTGAAGGAAAGTTAACTGTGCCAAACAAACCCAAACTTAGCAAAGGCAAGGAATGAAGGCCTCGAGGACATGATTTGTTACTTGTCAGGTTATTTTGTTTTGAGATTAAAAAAACAAACAAACAAACAAACAAAAAAACCACACAACCTTTACTTTTACTTATTTTAAACCGAAGGGAAAGAAATTAAGCTTTTAAAATTTTTGATATATAGATCAATGGTACTTTACAGATAGAATTATGAGTAGATATAAATATACTGAGTGGGCATGGTCAACATTTTTTCTCCAATATAAGTGATAAAGATATTTTAAATCACTGCTCTATTCTCACACCTCTCTAACACCCAAACCCTCTGAATGCAATTACATTTGTTATTCTTCCCTGCCTTCTTTGGATTTACATAATAAGTAGTTGCCACCTGCTTTATCTTCCAGGATAGAGCTTTTAGGACTCTTGTAGTAAAACTTCATTTCCTCCTCTAACTTCAGAACACTTGATGAGGAAAAGATAGTTTCTTCAATAAGTGGTGTTGAGAAAACTGGATAACCATGTGTGAAAAAATGAGATTGGACAGCTATCTTACACCATTAACAAACTTTAACTCAAAGTGGGTTAAACATAGACCTAAAACTAAGTCTTCTAGAATAAAAGATATGAGCTCCTTGACATTGGCTTAGGCAATGATATTTTGGATATGACATCAAGAGCACAAACAGCAAAAGAAAAAATAAACGTGTTAGTCTACCTCAGACTAAAAAGTTTTTTTACACATCAAAAGAAACAATTAACAAAATGAAAAGGCAATCTATAGAATGGGAGAAAATACTTTCAAACATCCAAGTTGAATCTTGTTCAACTATGGGAACAAAAGGATATCCTGCCATTTGTAACAACATGGATGGATCTCGAGCTCCTTATGCTGTGAGGTAAGTCAACAGAGAACAACAAATACTGTATAATGTAACTTATATGTGGAATTTACAAAAAACTGAACTTATGGAAACAGAAAGAATGGTGTTCAACAGGGTCTGGGGGTGGGAGGAATATTGGAAAGGTGTTGGTCAAAGGCTACAGACTTGCAGTTAGAAGATGAATAAATCCCTGAGATTGAATGCATATTAAATGCATTAAAGTTGCTAAGAGACTAGATTTTATGTTTTTTCACCATAAAAAAATAAATAATTATATGATGTGTAGGAGGAGGTATTAACTAATGGTAATGGTATGATGGTAATGGTATTACAGTGTATAAATGTATCAAAGCAACAGTTTGTATACTTTAAACTTACACAGTGTTAATACATCAAATATATCTACAAAAAAATTTTTTTGAAGTGATTTACAGATTTGACAACTCCACCTCTGCCCCCACAACTGCTGCCACATTTAAAATGTGAACGGTTGTCATCTTTCACCTGGATTGTTGCTATATACTCTTAAGTGGTCTTTGTCTGTCCTTGATGGGCATTTTGGTCCATTTTCACCACAGCATCCAGAATAACCCTGTTAAATCAAAGCCTAATTGTATTACTGCATTAGACCTTCTGATGAAACTGTGTCTCATTCAGAGCAGCAGATTTGTAAAAATGACCTTCCAGGTCATATTCTATATGGCCTTTCCATTATTTCCTTGATCTCCGTTCCTAAAATTCAGTCCACATGCATCTTTGCTTTTTTTTTTGTCTTTTTTTTTTTTTTTTTCCAGTCCTCAAGATATCCTGCTTTTCTTTAGACACACCTGTGTCTGCTGTCAGCTCAAAAAGTACTTTTCACGTGCTCTTTCTCACTCATGCCTCCTCAGGTCCCATTCCCATGACATCTTTATGGTGATACTTTTCCAGGTCACTCTGTCTACCTTATAAAGTGACACATACATGCACACACATGCACAGTTTGTCATTGTGCTTTTTCTCTTTGAACTTCATAGAATTTAATGTTCTCTCATATATATATATGATATATATATATCATATATATATATCGTGATAGGTGATCTGAATTTTATTTTATTTATTTTAAAGATTTATTTATTTATTTCAGAGAGAGAGAGATAGAAAGCAGAAATGGGGAGAGGGATAGAGGGAGAGGAAGAGAGAGAGAAGCAGACTCCCCAGGCAGCATAAGCCCAAAGCAGGGCTCAAGCCCACGACCCTGAGACCATGACTTGAGCTAAAATCAGTAGTTGGATGCTTAGTCAACTAAGCCACTCAGGCACCCAGTGATAGGTGATCTAAATTTTAGTCTAAGTAAGAGATATAAACAACCTTCCCTTTCATTGTCATTTGTTGACATTCATAGATGTGCTTTCACATTCTACCTCAGCATTCAGTCACTGGTCTACATCTGCGAATATCCCCATTATAATATTATTTTATTCCATATTTGAAGAGAATGAAATGATGATTTACTACTCTATACTCAATGTTTTCATTTTGATGACTTATACTTAAGGAATACTTTTGTTTCTCCTGCGATATTGGTTTTATATTTCTTATGACTGATTGTATTTCCCACTGAATTTTAGCTACCATTGCTGACAATTCCAGTGAATACAAAAGATCTTTTTACATGTACTTTAAGTGCCAATATTATGAGATTGTATCTTATTTTCCTGTCATTTTAATTTTTATTGTTTTTCTTTTGTTAATGTTTATTTTATTGCCCATTATTTAGCAACATTGACTCAAATTGACTTAAATAGACCCAAAGTAAAAATACAGATATAATTCTTATTCCTCAATGCCCAGTATATATGTCAACATTCATATTGCTACAGTTTTCTCATTCACAAACAGAATAAATGGGGTGTTCATTTTCTACACGGGACTATAAATTCATCAGAATCAAAGCCGACAGGCCCTTTAGCATGTCATTGTTAGCACAGAGCAATTGTGAGCCCTCTTATTGAATAACTGAATAAGTGTTTGGGGATAAACATTTTGGGAGGAAATTATCATTTAAAAAATTACTTGTATTAAATATAGATTATAGGCTTCTATTTCTTTAACTAGGAATAGCTTAAATTTTTGTGATCTATGAATTAAATTAACAGAGCAGAATGTGAGAAGAATAACTGATTTAACTGAATAAAAAAGAGAAGAGGGGATAAAAATCTCGAAATTAGTCTATAAAAGCTACCAGAATCCACATTAATAATAAATTGGCTTATGCTTCATAGTTTTTTTTTTTTAATAAATTATTTTAAGGAACCGTTTTCTTTCTTTTCTTTTTTTTTTTACTACTATTTTATCCTCTACCACATTGATTTGCTGAATTATGGAGAGCTTTTGGTAAATACAACATACTGTAATGAATTAAATGCACTGTGCAGGACGCAGGTACCCAAATCAAAGCTTGTTCTACTCAACTCCTAACAGGCCAGTAAGTCAAGAGGTGAGATATTGGGGTAAGGAAAGTGACTTTATTTTTCCAAAAGCCAGTGAACTGAGAAGATAGTAGTCTATTGTCCCAGAGAACCATCCCTCTCAGCATGAAATTTTAGCTTCTTTTATGTTAGCCGAGGGGGAAAATGAGAGGAGGCTGGAGTCAAAAGGTAACTGACATCTATAGACAGCCAAGGAAGATGGTGTAACTTCTTTGTCCTCGGCCAGTTGATCTTTGCCTAAAGGAATCCAGCTATGTGGTTCCTGTAAATCTTAAAAGGAGCATAGTCATTTCTGTATGTAATTCCTTATCTCCTCTGGTGAAGTAGATATGGGGTAAAAGGTAGTTTTTGCAAATCTTCGCTATCGCATCTATGTGCAGGGGTTACGCAGAAGTTTCTAAGCCATAGATCATAGCAACAAAGGAAATAGCAGCAATAGGGAGTCAGACATGCTAAGCGTTTTTCCCTATTATAGTCACAGAGATCATTTTAAGATTTAATTGTATCACGTAATACTGGAAAACTAAACCTCAACAAAATATATTAATATGATGAAGAAAAATACTGATATTGCAAGAGAGCTGAAAATACAGTCAAGTTCAAAGCTAACAGACATTGGGTGTCTATTACACTGGCACCACTGCTGCTGGACATGGGACATTGCTACTACCTGATTTTGTCAGATAACACTACTAACCAGACATTCTGCCAAAGCTGTGGATGACTTCTTGACTCCCCTTGTGGCTCTGGCTCACTTCCATAAGCCTCAAGGATCTTAGCTACAAACACCCAATGAAGAGCCCACACGTATACAAAATCACTGCCAACTAGGTTTTGTTGGGCACATATAGGGAAGGAGAAATGGCATTTCTCCCTCAGAAGGTGTGATGTTGCCAATAAATCCTTTTCAATGAGACACTTACCTCAAAATGGGGTGATGTTGAAATATTACCTAGTGGATACAACAAATATTTTCAACTGTCTACCTAAGGATCTTGAAATTTCATAAAGTAAGAGTTCCCATTTCTATTACACTCTCGTTAGTTTATAAAATATTTGTGCTACTTACTAAGTTAATTTTATAAATAACTAATGTACCAAAACCTAAAGTTTAGAAAATAATTTTCTGCATATTCTCTTGCTTATGGAAATATCAAACTTAGTTTTGTTTCGAGAATGTGACTTAAAAAAATAATAAATGAATCATTTACTCAAAGCCTAGGTAAAAATTACAAATGGGTTGTACATGTTTCTGTAGACACATTCCCTTAAAATTTGTGAAAAAATGGAAAAGAATTATAAACTGGCTATTTATAGGGAAAGCATGCCATTGTTTTTTTTAAAAAGAAAGAGCTCTTTTGTAACATGAATAATAGCCAGCATAATCTCATGTATTATCTGTTTTGAAAGCTCTGATTTTCCTAAGGTAAGACAGCTGATAGTTTTTCCATTATATTAAAATAATATCAGATACAGACTAATTTAAATAATCACAATTATAGCACATTTATTAAGTAATATCTTTGCACATAAAGAATTTTATGTTTCACTTACATTAAATCACCTTTGATATGAAATAAATTTTCATCCAAGGCAGAAATAATAGGAAGGGTATGCCCTGGAAATTATATTAATAAATATATGAATTGATAAAAGTATTGTTAGTAACACTAAATTTTGTATTTTTAATATATAATATGTGATAGGATGTTATAATTTATATTAAACAGATTCCATTTGTATTCATCATTTTTGTTCTGAGAAAGTGGAGTTATAGATAATGTTTTGTAAATATAGTCAACTGTTATTGGACAGGGGAGCAAAAAAATAGTCTTTTCAACACATGGTGCTGAAACAACTGGATATCTACATGCCAAAAATAAATGTAGACATGAACCTTACACACTTCACAAAAAAAAAAAAAATTGATCAAAACCCAAGCAAAATGCAAAACTGTACAACTCCTGGCAAATAATAGAAAGTCTAGGTGTCATTGGTTTAGTGATGATTTTTTAAAATATGATCCCTAAAAGAACAAATTTATAAGCTAGACTTCATTAAAGTTAAAAACTTTTGCTCTGTGAGAGACACAACCAAGGAGAAAAAAGACAAGACACAAACTGAGAGGGAATATTTGTATCTGAAAAAGGACCATTTTTCTACAACATACAAAAAATCTCTTAAAATTCAATAAAAAATATAGCAAACAACTCAATTAACAAATGAGTCAAAGGAAGTGTCTCGATGGCTCATTTGGTTGAGTGTCTGACTTTGATGTCAACTCAGGTCTGGATCTCAGGATTGTGAGTTCAAGCCCTATATTGGGCTGGACATGGAGCCTACTTTAAAAAATAAATAAATAATAGATCAAAGACTTTAACAGGTATTTCACCAAAGAAGATATATAGAAGGCAAATAAGCATACGAAAAGATGTTCTGCATCATATTTTCAGTGAAATACAAATTAAAACAATAGTGAGATGCTACTATACACATTACAATGACTCGAATCCAAAATATCTATTGCAGAAAATGCTGACAATGCTGTAGAGCAGCAGGAAGGCTCATTCATTACTAGTGAAACACAAAATAGTTCAGCCACTATAATAGCTAGTTTGCCAGTTTCTTATAAATCTAAACACAGGAGCACCTTGGGTGGCTCAGTGTTTGAGCATCTGCCTTTGGCTCAGGTCATGATCTCAGGGTCTTGGGATCGTGTTCCACATCAGGCTCTCCCCACAGGGAGCCTGCTTTTCCCTCTGCCTATGTCTCTGCTTCTCTCTGTGTGTCTCTCATGAATAAATAAATAAAATCTTAAAAAAATTAAAATAAACACACTCTTACCAGACAGGGTAGTAATCACAATCTCTGGTATCTACACAAAAGAGTTCAGTAAATAAGTACTCAACCTGCACACAGATGTTTATAGCATCTTTGCTCATAATTGTCAAACTTGAAAGCAGTCAAAATGCCCTTCAGTAGGTGAACGGATAAATAAACGGTGGTACATCCAGACAATGGGATGTTGTTCATTACTAAAAAGACATGAGCTTTCAAGCCTTGAGAAGACACGGAGGAACCTTAATTACAAATTACTAGATGAAAGAAGCCAATTGAAAAGGTTACATATTGTATGATTCCAACCATATGACATTCTTGAAAAGGCAAAATGATGAAGATGGTCAAAAGATCAATGGTTGCTAAGGATTGAGATTGGTCAAGAGAAGAAGAGACAAAGCACAGAGGATTTTTAGGACATAAAAAACTACCCTGTATGACACTATGATGATTGATACATGTCATTATACATTTGTCCAAACCATAGAATGTGCAACACCAAAAATTAAGCCTAATTAAACTGTCATTAGTTATGACAGTTTAGACTATCCCCAATTTATGGAGGTTTCTAAATACGGAGTTTTAACAAGTGTATCACTGGGGTAGGGAATGTTGACTTGGGGAAAGTTATGCATGTGTAGAGGCAAAGAATGTAGGAAATCTCTGTACCTTCTATTCAATACTGCTGTGAACCTTAAATGCTGGTCATTCTTTAAGGGAAGAATGCAGTGACTCGAACCGGCAAAAACAATGGCATCACTGAATGTTATAATGTAGGAAAACAGGTTGCTAATAAGGGTGGGGATTCTTGTTGGGATAAGGGATTGAGAGTACATAATTACATAATTAGTCAAACTAGCATGCTGAGAATTAAGAAATAATATTAAAGTGTATTTAATTTACTCACCTATTCGATATGCCAAATTTATATATTAAGTGCTTGTAAAATTTACACATTTTAGACAGGAGAATAGACCCTTTAGAAATAAATAGGGAAAGAGAGATAGGGAAAAAAAAATGAAGGAAGAAAGAAGTTTGAATGGACTTGGAAAAGGGTCCTAAAACACAGTTACAGAGTCATGTTGGACTTTATAGCTTACTTTGAAAATTTTGCTCAATTATGTTTTGGCCTATTACAAGGTCTCATGGAAAGTAATCATTTCCAACTGGTAAGTGAGGAGAGCAAAGCAAATATCAGAAATATATTAGTGGTCTTCAATTCCTAAGGAAACCAGAGCTGGGTAGTGGTATCACAGTAGGGAGAAGTTCAGGGACATGCACATTTTTTTTTCTACTTTTAATTTGTAGAAGTTGAATACATATCATAAGGTTACAATGAAATATTACTCAGCCATAAAAAAATAATAAAATCTTGCCATTTGCAAGGACATGGGTGGAGCTAGAGAGTATCATGGTAGGCAAAATAAGTCAGTCAGAGAAAGACAAATATCATATGATTTCACTCATAGGTGGAATTTAAGAAAAAAACAAATGATCATGGAGGGGAAAAGAGAGAGGCAAACCAAGAAACAGACTCTTAACTATAAGGAACAAACTGATGGTTACCAGGGGGAGATGCATGGGGAGATGGGTTCAGCAGGTATGAGAATTAAGGAGTGCACTTGTCCTAATGAGCACTGAGTGTTGTATGTAAGTGTTGAATCACTACACACTTGACACTAATATTACACTGTACAATAACTAGCTGGAATTTAAATAAAAACGTACAAAATATTAGATGACACTACTGTATTTCAGAGATATATGTATTTTACTGAAGTACATGAATAACAATAGAGTATATGAGGGTGTAGACTGTCCCCAATTTATGGAGGTTTCTAAAATTCTGAGTTAATCATCACCAACATTAATTGAGTGGCTACCATGTATGAGGCATGGGAGTCACAAACAGGTAAACACAGACAGGTTTTAATAGACAAGGTCTTACGGGATCGAATCCCACGTCGGGCTTCCGATGCATGGAGCCCGCTTCTCTCTCTGCCTGTGTCTCTGCCCCTCTCTCTCTCTCTGTGACTATCATGAATAAATAAATAAAATCTTAAAAAAAAAAAATAGACAAGGTCTTATACTTCTCATGGTTCTTCATGAAGTCTTAGCCTTTATGTAAAAGAGAAAATATGCTTTATGAAAAAATAAATTTTCGTTTCCACACTGTAGGTATTTAATACTTGCTGCATTTGGAATCGGTGCTGATATGGCTATATGAGTCAGTCACTTCCATATGGATTTAAAAGGACAGTCTGTAAAATTTGACAGCGTGAGTCTTTCTTAATACACTGAAAATCTGGATAGAATTATAAGGAAACATCATTCAAGTGTAAGATGCCAAGTCATATCATGTCTATTTATATAAAACCATGAAAAAAGTAAAAAGCCTTATTTACACATTTCATATTTACACTTGTTCTTTCATGCTGAGTACTTCTGATATGAACAAATGTTACATCCAACACTTATTGTTTCCTATATATATCAGACTACATTTCCTACCCTATCCTTCAGTACATAATACCAGGACAAACAAAAATAATAAAATGAGTAATTCTAAAAAAGTGGTAATTAGATAGTAATCCTATTTTAACATATTAAATTAATGCTATTTAATGCATCAACTATTTTGTTAAATAAATACTCTGTAAGATAAGTAACACCTAAAAAAGGGCTATAAAGACAAAGGTCTATAGAAGGATATCATATTATTTGGAAAATGGTTCAGAGCCTTTAAACAACCTTTTTCAATTCACAGTCATAATCAGTAACATCCATGGAATTGTGGTTCCTTTCAGTCTGGCAGATATTTATGTGGGGGAAATTGTGTTTTAGTAATGTGATGCCATATACATGGTTACAAGAGGCAGAGAGAAGTAGGGAAGGTGAGGGGCGATATGTAGGAATAATTAAGAGGTTGGACTCAGGTGCTCACTTCCTCAGCAGATATACAAAAATTATAACAATACAGAGATTAGCATGGACCCCCCAAAGGTATGTCACTGCACATTTGTGTAGCCTTCCATATTAAAAAAAATAAAGGTGGGCGATGGAGCTTTTACACTTGAGTAGAATTTTAGGTGAATGATTCTGAGCAATTTATATAACTTTTGTGCACCTCTGTATCCGTTTCTTCATTTGTGACTTCAGGTCAACAATATTTCCTTTGTCATGGGACTTTGAATATGAAATGAATTAATTTCTCTTAGGACAGTGCTTGACCTTTAGTAAGTGCTAAGTAAGTGTTTGCTTTATTATTAAATGTATCTGCTACAGAATGATCGAAATTCATGCAACAAATGCAGAAATAGATTCTAACAGGAAACACCTAAGCCAAAGACAATACAGAAGATCCATGTCAGCAGGGAGATTTTGAGCAATTTGGGGGACTAAAAACAAGTCTTGGGAAAGGAGAAAATATAATAATACTTATTAAAAATCTACCATGCACTAGGTACTTTGCATGCATGATTTCATTTAATTCTCCCTACAGTACAACAAGCATGAGGAAATTGTCAGTATTTCCATAAAGAAAAATAGAAACATTAAATAGACTGTTAATATTCTCTCTGCCCATAGAGTTAATCCAAGATCTAAATTGATACATATCTTGTTTTAAATTATGTATTGCTGGGATGCCTGGGTGACTCAGCGGTTGAGTGTCTGCCTTCAGCTCAGGTTGTGGTCCCCGGATCCTGGGATTGAGTCCCGCATTGGGCTCCCCACGGAGAGCCTGCTTCTCCCTCTGCCTGTGTCTCTGTTTCTCCTTCTCTGTGTCCCTCATGAACAAATAAATAAATTTTAAAAAAAAATCATGTATTACCGTCATGTGTTTTTTTTCACATAATGCTATATAATTGGTGTTTCCTTCTAAAAACCCATATAGCATCCTATTCAAACCCCTGAAGTTTGTATACTGTATACTGTTTGTATACTGAGTTAAGTATTAAGGGTTTTAGCAATCCCCATAAAATTCATGTCCCAGTTTGGGGAAGAGATTGATTGTTTATGTCTTTATAATGCACCTAATGGTATCCTAGCTTATGGGAAGCAAGAATAATTATATCCATTAATGCACGGATTAATGAAAGGGAAACAAAATAGATGGCTCCATGAAAAAGAAACTGAGTTTCTTTCTTCCTGATCCCTTCCCTCCACTGCTCCTTAATCTCAAACCCATTTAAGTACAAGAGTAAAGTCGTTCAGGTGCAAGTGACAGAAAGTAATTACTGGAGCATCATACACATATAAAGAAAAAAACTGATTAACAATCATGAAGTGATAGCAGAGCTTAAAACACAGGAAGCCACTCCTCAGATAAATCACATGACTGATACCTGGGCAGAATTTTCTCTCTCTTCCTGAAGAAACCATGTATGACTGGAGAGAATATCAGAGATTGAAAATTTAAGATATTTTACGTTTTAGCGTGCAAACATAATGTGAAGATTTCTATTACTTTGTGTTAACATAATTTTTTAGTGTGTCCTGCGCTCTCCAGAATACCGTATTTTTATGACCAGATTCAGTGAATGGACTTGCTATTCTTGGGATAACAACACCAAATGGTTTCACAAAATGGTTTTAATACTTTGTGCCAGAGCATTGTTGAGAGACAAAACCAATTTTCTTTAAAAAAATTTCAGGATTCAGGATTATGGTAAATATTTTAGTGTTTCATGTGGATTAAATGTTTGCAATCTTCTCCTTTTCTGTCATTTCAGCGAGAGGGGCTTCATTCCCAGCGCACAGGTGCTCAGAGCCTCATCCTGCTCCAGCATGACCAAGACCCTAGCCCCGCTTCTCTAAAGAAGCTCCATCCTCTGCCATGCTCTCTTCACTTGTGTTCAAATCTTATGGGAGTGGAGCTTTCATCTTGCTTTGATTCTGGAAAAGCTTTCATGATAAATTCGATAGTCTCTTATTTGTTAATTGTTCACTGAATGAACTTCTAAAAATCAGTACCGGTCAATACCGGTCAATACTGCATATTAATAGAAATATCTAATCATCCAATGACAACAGAAAATTGAATGGAGTAGAGTTGGTTCTTTAATGTCCCTGTGTCACAGAAGGGCAAATACTTTGTACAATTTGCTCTGTTAACTTCCAAAGCCATTTTTACAGGTAGCTGTAGCTGCCTATTCCCTCCTGCATGAGCCTCAATGTCCCTCTTAGTCCAGGACAGCTGGTTCTGTTTCATCCTGTTGAAAGTTCTGTTAGCCTTACACTAGAATGAAGGATAAACACACCTACAGTGGCTTGTCTTTACTTCTTGCCTAGAGCTGCAATACCGAATTATGTAAGGACACTTGCTTATTTTATAAACACTCAGAAATGAACAAGTCCTTGTTTTAATGCTTTCTACAAAAGAAACAAATGCTCTGGGGGGAAAAAATGCAATAAAAAGTTCACGTGAATAAAAATATCATCAGAGAGCAAAGGGTCTTAGAGGAACATTCAACCTGCACTAATAAACAAGTGTTGTCAAAGAAAACATGTAATTTAATAGAAATATGATAGCAAAGACCAACTAGCAAATGATTCTTAAGGGAGAAAATTTCTTGACATTTAGGAAAGTGCAACTTTTGGAAGTCACTTGTCATGTAGTCACATACTCATTTTCAAGGTAATGACTAGTAAATTACAGTGACCCTTTATCTCATCAGACGCTGCTCCTTTCTATAATTGATCACCCCTTCGTTTGTACAGTGAGAGCTGGACTCTATGTCTATGTATCTCCTGAATGTAAAACTCCAGAAAAGAACAGTCCAGGAAAAAAAGTCGATTTTAGTATAAACTTTTTTTAAAAGATTTATTTTTTGCAAATATACCACAGATGGGCCAAAGGCATTATGGAAAGCATACATTTTCCATAAGTTAGGTCCAGTAGCTACGCAAGTTTGTTTATTTGGCTATCTGTAAGAGATATAATAGCTAAATTAGGAAAGCATTTGAAATATAAGGAGGATGAGTCTTTTCAAAAATCATGATTAACCATCTTAATTTCATCATTTTTTTTAATGAAAGATTAGAGTTAGGAACAGTAAGGAAGAGGAAAACAGAGGGACTTGTTAAAATTTTATTTGCAGGTATTGGATAAATAAATAAAGAGGGTGTGTGACTCTATATGTGTATGAAACATATTCATACAAAATCGTATAAGCTCTGCTGAAAAGTTTAAAACTCGATGTAACTTCCAATATAAATGATTTTTATTAAAATTTATTCCTGATTTCCTTTTTTTTTTTCACTCTGATTTAGGACATAGCACAAATTCCGACTGAAATGAAGGTAAATCAGAAGTTTATTGTTCAGAGACATTCAGCTCTTGTTTTCTCTACTGACACCACCAATATGAATAATGACAAGACCAGTGATGAGGTTGTTTTTGTGATGCAAATCTCTCCATGGGGAGAGTACTATAGTCATCATGAGTTTATTTCACAATTCAGCTTCTTTCTCTCCCAAGCCACTATAATGAGAAAGACTGTGCCCTTTCTATAGACTGGAAACTAAAATTCCAGTGGATCACAGCACGATTGATTTGGGTCCTTCGGTCATTCTGGTCCTCAGTGCCTAAGGACTGCAGATTCATGCAGAGATTTGCATCTCCTATTGTGACGGTCAAAATGAGCAAGACGGCTCCTCCGTGGTTTAGTTCATCTAAAAAATGTTGAAAATCTGCCAGTTTATGTTTTTGGAAGAAAATATAGGCCACGTTTCAGTACAGCTAGATTCACTTCATAATAATCTATTTATCCTTTTATATCAAAACAATTATTTCATCTATTTTCTATAACCTGTAACCTCCCTCCCCACCTACTCACCTCCTCCTTAATCTTCCATTTAGAGCTAATCTCTATGACATTATTTAATAATTATTGATAAACAATAGTTTTCTCAAGTAGATTGTGATCTCTTTGGGGTTTTAAAATGGGCAATATCTACTGGGAAAGTGTTTGGGATCTAACACATATTCAATAAACCCATTCCCCACAACAAGTAATATTTTATTAAATGTATCACTGCATCACCATGCTACTTATTAAAAATATCTTTTGATGTATTATACTATGTTACAATGTATTATATGTGTTATATATTATACCAGAAGAATTCAATCTTTGCCAATGTCTATATAGGGCATGTGAAAAAACTGAAATATCTGGACAGATAATTTTCAAGTGCTATTGATCACAGAAGACATTTTCATCAAGCAACTTGTAGGACAAGAATATCACAAAATGTGCTTCAGAAAATGCTCATCTGAACACTTATTAGGGATATTTATTTGGATCATGTTGCACATACAATGAATCATATGATCAAATATTCATTTAACTGTGTCATCATTAAGCTAAGTCCTCTCTTTCTCTCTTTTTCTTTCTTTTTTTCTTTCTTTCTTTCTTTCTTTCTTTCTTTCTTTCTTTCTTTCTCTTTCTTTCTTTTCTTTCTTTTTTCTTTCTTTCTTTCTTTCTTTCTTTCTTTCTTTCTTTCTTTCTTTCTTTCTTTCTTCTTTCTTTCTTCTTCTTTCTTTTCTTCTTTCTTTCTTTCTTTCTTTCTTTCTTTCTTTCTTTCTTTTCTTCTTTCTTTCTTTTTTTTCTTCTTTCTTTTTCTTTTTCTTTCTCCCACGAAAGAGAGTGTGAGTGAGAAGCAAAAGGGGAGGGAGGGGACGAAGAATCTCAAACAAACTACACTGAGCATGGAGCCCAATAATGATGATATCACAACCCTGAGATCTGTCCTGAGAAGAAACAAGGAGTCAGACGCTTAACGGAATGAGACACTCAGGTGCTCCAAGAGAAATATACTCATATGTGTTTCTCTATGGGTTATACATACCCACTCACCCCCATACATACACAAAGAAAAAAAAAGCTTTATTGATATTATTAGGCATGGCTTACACACGGCGATTGTGTGTGAAATTTTGGAAATTATCTTATTATTGTAGTCATTATTTAAAGAACTATGATATTTGACTATGAAGCATGCTACAGAATGTATTTCAGGTCCCAAGTGTATCTATTGGCTATGGCTTGTCTTATTTCTTGCTTTTTGGAATCCTACCCCTTTTTATGTTGTGTATTTGAAAAAAAATTGAAGAAAGATTATTGTTGTCAAATGTTCACTTTCTTTTCTACTGATTAAAGGACATTCTTCTCTATTTAAAGCCCCTCCACCCCTCGAGACTTCTCTTTCTCTCTCTCTTCTATACCTTTTTCTTTACTTTGTTTTGCAACAATAAGTCTCCAATAAACAGACTATAGTATCAGGGTTATTAGTAGCAAAAAGAAAACAAATGAACATAAGCAAGCTTAAGCTCCATTAGAACTACAGGGAAAAATCAATGACATGGAAAAGAAAAAAATTACAGAAGAATGACGCTGTATCTTCCAACTGTACACAAAGGAACAAAAAAAGAAACAGAACACTGGATTATAAGAGTGAGTTGATGTCAAGACCTGAGAAGTAAAATACAGAATGAAGGCAATTAACGGGATAATTGGAGCAAAACCAGTTTTGCTTCTAATAAGTGGTCACTTCACTTGAATGTAATTTTAGATGAACTACGCTAAATAGTCTCATAAAATCATTCATTTATCTGCTGTAGGAGTGGGAGGGGTACTTTATTGTCTCCAAGGGCCTGTGGAAATGAAATGACAGATTTTTTTCAAACAGAGGAAAAGTCAGGTGGGAAAACTTCTCTATTAATGACCATATGGTTGTCATCTTTGAGATTTTATCCTTGCTCTATTTCTTACCTTTCTATCAATGTGCATTCTGGTTTTGTATTATCCTTTGCCCTTCCTATTTGGGAAGCATTTGGGAATCTGGAGATCTGAATATTCTCAACGAAGTTCTACAAAATTAGGTTTATGGTTTTGGTTTGTTATTGTTGTTGTTGTTGTTATTTCATTTTGGGTTGTCCAACATATCTGGCCATAAATAATAATGAGAAATAACATACATCAATTTCCTGATCTGAACTGGATGCAATATGCATAGCTCCAATCCACACAGAAACAATCATAATAATAATTATTGTTGTAATTTTGCAGACAAAGAAATAGAGGCTTCAATAACTCACATAACTTACCCGAGGACACACAATTAGGCAGAAAACAAGTTGGAATTAATTTCTAGTTTGGTCTTCCCCTAAAGCCCACGGTATTTCTATTTGATATTGTTTTTATATTAGCTTCATGACTTCATTTAAAAATTCTTAGCTTGTTTTCTCAGAGAATGTATAAAAAATTGAAACATTCATTTATTTTTTGGATCAGTGGCTTTTGAACATTTTTTTTGGTGCTTACATTAAAAATAAAAGGAGTGCATTTCTTAATACATTTTTATTTTTCTCCAGCAAGAGCCAGAGAGATCATTTAAAAAGTAAATCAGATTGTGTCATTACATCATCTACTCAGAAGCCTCTAATGACCTATCATAGTTGACTAATAACCAAAATCTTAGCCATGCCAGAACACTTCTCACGATCTGGCTCCTTTCCTTCTGGCTTCTCCCTTCTATTTCACACCCCTCACCACCACTCCCATATGTTCTGGTATTTTTCTTCTCCTCAGATGTGCCATGACTTTTGATGTCATAAGACCCCTTCTTTACTCCCTCCGGCCTCTGTTAGAATATTACAGTTAGTCTTCTCTAAATACAATAGTATTTTTTTTTCTGACAAACCTCTACCATGTTCTTTCTATCCATTCTCTCTGCTTTATCAGCTTTCATTGCACTTATCACAATATAAAATTACATCTGAATTGTTTGTTTCCCTTTTCATGGAACTTTGACACAAAGCAAATCTTTTAAAGAGTGGGTCTCTGCCTGTCTCTATTATCACTGGTTACCCACAACCCAAAGTATGCCTTCATGCAGTAGTTGTCTAATGGTTATTTCTTGTATAAATAAACATAAAACTGTTCTTCCTGGGGCTCCTGGGTGGCTCAATTGATTTGGTGTCTGTCATCAGCTCTGGTCATGGTCTCAGGGTACTGGGATGGAGCCTCTGCATCTGGCTCCCTGCTCAGCAGTGAGTCTACTTCTTCCTCTCCCTTTGTCCCTAACCCTTGCTTGTGCTCTCTCTTACTCTCAAATGAATAAATAAAATCTTAAAAAAAAAAATCCTGCTCTTCCTTAAAGTATTAACATAACAATACTTAATTCTTATATTGTAGATAAAAATAATAGAAATAATAATAGAAATTCTAATATTATTTTTATACTCCCCATTGGATTATCTCACATTTTCATGGGAGGGAACACTTTATTTTGAAGAACATTAATTTGGATTATTGAAATTTTTAAGCTAGTAATGATGTTACTATGATTTCCCCGTAGTCCTCTTTCTCTTTCAAGTTGGAAACAATTGACTGGTAAGCTTAAGTCAGCAGATGAAAAATCAGTTATCACCTTTTTTCCCCAGCAAAGCTAAACAGAAAAGCTTCCATAGGGTATGACCAAATCGCCTGCTAAGATTGCACTTCAGGAATAGACAGACTTGTATCTAGTCTGATCTGGACCACAGAGGCTGCCCTATCAGGTAGATGATGTGTATAAAATTTAAGACATAAAGAGGACAGAAGAATGGATGATTATCCTATACAGGGATGCTAATACCAAACACACAGTAGAACAAAACAAAACAAAAACACAAAAAAAAAAAAAAAAAAGAAAGAAAGAAAAGAAAAAATAAAAAGAAAAGAGAAGAAAAGAAAACTTGAGCCATGAATACTAAGAAATTATTCCAAAACTCTGCAGTCAAATAGACCACCTACATTTTCCTACTGAGAAGTTAGTGAAGTGGTAGAAATAGTCTAATAATATAATTGTGAGTGGCCTCTTCCCACATGGGAACCTAAGACCAAAGAAAGAAAATATGTCCTCCGTCATAACACATTGGTTTGTGTTTCCTTCATTAGTTTGACTCAGTATCAGGCTTCTGCTTAATGGTAGTTGTGCTGCTGCTCCCAGAAAAGGAGGTATATACACTCTTATGACAGTACTTCCACTTTCATGAACACAGCACACACACTATTAGCAGCTGCTTCTAGGTTGATGTTTCTAGATGTTGTTAGTATGAATTTGTGCTCCCCAAGTGTCTAAAATTCAAACTAAAATTAAGTATTCTTTTTGAAAATTTCCTACTCTAAATCATGGCTTTTAATATTACCACAACATAGATCCTCCAAGGCTATGTGATGAGACTGAATGACTGTGTAAACTATCTGATAATAATATTAAGAATCCCAGGTTTCAATATAGGTCCTCCTCAGTACCAGATTTCCAGGGAGAAATTTAAAGATCATGGTCTGTATTGCTCTGCTAAGTCTGCCATAACAGAATACCACAGATGAGGGGGGAGGAAAGGGACTTAAACAACAGAAATCTATTTCTTATAGTTCTGGAGGATGGAAGACCAACATCAAAGTGCCTGCAGCTTTGGTTTCCTTTGAGACCTCTCTCCTTGGCTTGCAAATGAATGCCTTTTTGTTGTGTCCTCAGATGGCTTTTTCTCCATGTGCATCCATCCCAGGTATCCTCCTCCTCCTCCTCCTCCTCCTCCTCCTGCTTCTTCTTCTTCTTCTTCTTCTTCTTCTTCTTCTTCTTCTTTTCTTCATTTCTTCCTCTTCTTTTGGATTAAGATCTCACTCTTATAACCTATTTAACCATTATTACCACCACAATTGTCCTGTTTCCAAATATAGTCACACTGGGGGTTAGTGCTTCAACAAATGAGTTCTGAGGGGAACACAATTCATTCCATAACAGTCCAAATATTAAGATACTTTATAAGTAAAAAGATCAGAATTTTTATATCAAGATAAGAAAGATTAAAGAAAAACACTTTCCAATTTCATAAACTTCACTGTGGCAAGAAAGATTGTGAATTTCTGGGTAAGGTCAAGGATATTCCAGGAAGTACTACCAGAATTGTATCTCACTAGAAAGAGTGTGCTTTTTAGAAGTTGTATTAGTCCATCAGTCATCATCAGGATGGTAAAAGCCAAACACTTAATAGAAAATGTTACATTATCCCAAACTGGCTGCAAATCTACCAAATTTCAAGTTTAAGTCAAACAGTAGCCATTGAAGAAGTTACCAAAAACAATATGGTACCTAGTAACCAACACTTAGTGCTTTGAAGAATAAAGTTTAACAGAAACTGAGGAAGTAGAGTAGGTAGTTGGAGAAATTTGTGTTTTAATCTTCTCCAGCATATCATCTTATCTAAGAAAAGAAAGAAAGAAAGAAAGAAGAAAGAAAGAAAAAGAAAGAAAGAAAGAAAGAAAGAAAGAAAGAAAGAAAGAAAGAAAAGAAAGAAAAGGAAAGAAAAATTTAACCAAAAAAAAAAAAAAAAGAGGTTAAATTATATCAACATGTACTCTGTGGTGGCTGGGGAGAGGCAGAGAGAATATACCCTTGCAATCATCTCTCTCTATCTTATGCTTCTTCCAAATGTGGAATTTAGTCTAAAGGTTTGATAAAATCTAGGTAAAACACATGTGGTATAAATACTTCTTGGGTGGTGCTGTGGTCTTTATGTTACAACACATAAAGAGGCATTGTCAGGTTATTCCACCACTAGTAATGTTAGGCTTGATCCTTTAGTTAGGTGATGATGCTTAGTACTTGCATTTAAAAGTTAAGTTTTCCTTTACAATGAAGAATCAAATATTGGTACCGTTAGCATATCTCCTCCACCTCTGCTAAAGGAAAAAAAAAAAAAAAGTTTTACTAGTTGTTAATTTGGTTACTAATTGGCTTTATTTATTTATTTATTTATTTATTTATTACTTTTCTCTCTAGTTATATAGTGCTTTGGCATTTTCTCTTCTGTGAATTTTTGCTTTATCTTTCCCCTTTTACTCTTAGTTTGATTACTGGTAGTGTATTCATTAATTATATATTAGACATATTAACTCTAAGCCAAAATATGATGCCTTAAAATAGCAAACATTTATTATTTCACAATAGTTGTGTTCAGGAATCACCCAAGCATAGATACTCCTGGCAAAAAGCATCTCATGAGATTGCAAGGAATGTTTTGGCAAGTTTTGTGATCTCATCTAAAAGCTTGATCACAGAAAGTTCAGCTTCCAAGCTAGTCATATAGTTCATGGCAGGATTGATTTCTTCCCTGGGAACTGGCTTCTGGCTTCCCTCAGTTTGCTATCATGTGGGCCTTTCCAAAGGGCAACTTGCAACATGGCAGCTGCCTTCCCCTAGAAGTGAGCCAAGAGATCATGAAAAACGTATCCCAAACTGAAGTCACAGTAATGCTCAAACCCAAACTCAGAAATGGCATTCTTGTCACCTCGGCTACATTTATCAGAAGCAAATTGCTAAATCTAGCTCACATTGAAGAAAAGCAGATATGGAAGTATGAATACCAAGAATTGGGGAGGCTTTTTACTGAAAGTTGTTTGTTAAAAAATAATAATGATATATATGTTTAAATATATGTTTTTATTTAAATATTATACTTATTTATATATTCATGGATATATATTTATTTAAATATATTTTATTATATTGTATATTTTATTATATTTTATTATATTTTATTATATTTTACTATATATATATATTTAAGTATTGCTTATTTATTTATTAGGTTTTAATATATTTGTTTTCTAACTCACAACTTTCTTTTACCTTTATTCTTTACTGCCTTCTCTTTTCATCTCTAATTTTCAAAGCTTTTCAGTTGGATATTTAATTAACTTTCATCTTTTATTTCTATGAATAAAAATAAATTAAAAATCTTATTTAAAGATTTCTGCTGCTTGCTGCTTTACTTTATCCCCCATATGCTATTTCATATATTCTTATACATAGTATTTTAATTATCATAATTTTATAAAAGAATCTCCATCCAGTAAAACTGCTTTCTGCACCATCTCCACCTGCCTCTGCTCTGTTATAACCTCAGAAAAGTGCCTATTGATCTAATATATTTATTTCATTATTTACATGCAAAGTGAAAGTTATAAAATCCTTTCTCCTTTTTTTTAATTCCAAAAAAATATTCAATTAGCCAACATATAGCACATCATTAGTTTTAGATGTAGGTCATTAGTTGCATATAATACCCAGGGCTCATCACACCATGTGCCCTCCTTAATGCCCATCACCCAGTTACCCCACCCCCTCACCTACCTCCCCTCCAGCAACCCAGAGTTAAGAGTCTCTCATGGTTTGTCTTCCTCTCTGGTTGTTTCCAATTCAATTCAGTTTTCCCACCCTTTCCTTATGATCATCTGCACTATTTCATATATTCTGCATATAAGTGAAACCATATGATAATTGTCTTTCTCTGATTGACTTATTTTACTCAGCATAATACCTCGCATCTATCCATATCAATGTAAATGGTAGGTATTCATCCTTCTGATGGCTGAGTAATATTCCATTGTGTACATATATACCACATGTTTTTTATTCATTCAACTGTTGAAGGACATCTCCTTTCTCTTTTTTGAGTTGTATTTGGGAACTATGGGTAGAGTGGCCACATGTCCCATTCTGTCCTAGGCAGTATCGGTTCATGACTGCTGTCTCGATTAATTAATTATAGCATCTCTTTTGCTCTAATAAGTGATCTGCTTTGTATGCTAAGTATATGTCATACCAACAATGGTGTGATTTGCCTCCTTCCCCTGTGAGTGTGTGCATGTTTCTGTGTGTGTTTGGTGGGGGAGAGAGGGAGAGATTTCAACTTTCCCAGGTACCATTTTCTTATAGGAATATGAAACCCCTAAAATTTTTGTTATGATTCTAGATTAAAAGCAAACTTTTTAGGAATCCATTTCTGGGTAACATTTGATAACTTTTTAAAGAGCATTAACGAAAATTAATTTAGACTGCATCCTAGTTGAATATTCTTTATCACTAATGTGTTTTAATATGAATGACTCAGTATAAGAGGGTGATTAAGGTCATCAGCAGAAATTCTGAAAGCTTTGGTTTTGAAAATAACTGATTCTGCCATTATCCCTGTGCCCTTGACAAGTTGCTTTAACCGTAAGAATTAGTTTCCTATAAAATTATAACAATTTCATAGGATTGCTGTGAAAGTTAAGTGCCTCATAAATAACAGAAGACTAGTAATCTGTAGTTATCATTAGTTTTAACTATTAATAATGTTGAATCTAAATCCATTTTTGCAACTCTGTGATTGCAGGATTTTAAAATTTGATAGAAAGTAAATATTTGCAAATGGCTTTTCTTCTGTGTTAATGGTTATCAATAACATGTTTTCTGTATACATTCTTTAATAACCAAAGACAAGTTCTAAGTCATTTTCTAATATTTCCTTATTTGTATTTTGCAATCCTGTGTGGGAGAGGAAAAAGGAAAAATAATTGTAGACCATATTTCTGAAACAATAAAGGACAATTTTTTGAAAGATGTACGTATATGTAGTTTCACAACCAAAACATAATTGTCAATTGGTTCCTTGATTCATATCTACATGAAGGTTACTGCAGGCAAACCAAAGTTCTCATTTCCGCTGCCTTGGTCACACTTTTTATCTCTGAGGCCACGGCAAGTGCTATTCTCTAACAGAGAATTATTTAACATGAATAATTTAATGCCACTTAATAAAGATATAAGAAAAGGTAGAGACCACTAAATTGTACTACTTTAACTCATTATACCAACAGCAACAATGAAGATTTATTTCTTTTAATTGTTTTAAAGATTTTATTTATTTATTCATGAGAGACAGAGAAAGAGAGAGGCAGAGGCATAGGCAGAGAGAGAAGCAGGCTCCCTACAGGGAGCCCAATGTGGGACTCTATCCTGGGACCCCAGGATTATGCCCTGAGCCAAAGGCAAATGCTCAACCACTGAGTCACTCAGGAATCCTGAAGATTTATTTATACAGATACATTAATAATGAGTTGTCCAGAAAAATCACTAAAGAAGAGAGATTTACTCAATAAAATTTCTGGAAGGAACACTTAGGAGGTACATTTGGTTAAGGGTCTGACTCTTGATCCCAGCCCAGGGTTATGACTCAAGCCTTGAATTGAGCTTCATGCTGGGTGTGGAGCCTATTAAATAAAAAAAAAAAAAAAAAAAAAAAAAAAAAAAAAAATTCTAGTAAAATCTTTAAGGAAAACATAAGGCAAAGAAATTTCTTCAGACTATAATGACAAAATATGATTTTGATGAAGTTCAATGTAAATCTAAAGAAAATATAATAACATACATTATTCTGACTTTCTAAGGATAACACAGCTGGAGAAATTTTTAAAGACACAGAGAGAAACTACTACCATATGAAAAATGTAAATGTTTATGCCTAAGAAGACATGGTAAAAGAGACTGCTAACAAGAAAGGGGATACATGATGCATTTATTAAAAACAATGGATTAATATATTAATCTAGTTAAACTTAAAAATTGAACAAATAATGGCCCAGTAAGGAAAATGAAAAGGTTTGAATAGAGTTCTTACAAAAAGTAAAAGCAAGCAATCAAAAAATTATTGCAAATAAAATTAAATACATGTAAACTTTTAAGTGTTAATAATAAAGATATATAAATAGAAAGATACTATTTTTCAAGGGTGACACTTTTAATACTTAGAGTTAAATAGCAATGTTAACAATATTTGTCTTTTTTAGGATGCAGAGAGACTAAACTACTTATATCCTGGTGAGAGTAAAAATGACCATAATTGGTATAAAAACTACCAATCTGTCAAACTGTCAAAAACCTAAATTATTAATATTCTCATAATTTAATTTCAGGATTTCATCTTAAAACTATAACCAGACATTATAATTGATATATGTGTAAATAGAAATGTTGATCACAACATTATATAATAATAAAATGTAGAGAACCCAAATTACCAATAACAAGAGGATTATAAAGTATTATTTTAACAGAGCAGTTAAATAGAATATAATTGCATAGTCACGAAAAATTTACTGTTGTGGTAGATGCGTTCATGATATGATTGTAAATGAAATAGCTGTGTACACTGTGTGGTCTGAATTTTTAGCAAAGTATATGCAGACATTCACATGCATTTACAGTTACACACACAGAAATGTTAAGTGAAATAAATCAGTCACAAAAGGATAAATATTGCAAGATTCCATTTACACATGAAATATTTAAAATAGTCAAAAACAGAATCAAAGCGTGTCAGAGGATGGCAGGTGGGGGTAGGGAGTTGCTAATCAATGGACATATTAGCTATTATTTGTTCTTTTAAGGATTTCAACTGATTGGACAAGGCTCAATCACATTATGGAGACTAATTTGCTTCACTCAAAATTCACCGATTTAAGTTTTAATCTCATCCAAAAACAGCTTCCCAGAATCATCTAGAATAATTTTTAACTTAATATCTGTGCATTCTGGCCCAAACAAGTCAAGAAATAAAATTAAGCATAACAAAGATCATCAAAAAATTAATGAAAAATTATAATCAAAATAGATGAGCACATATAGATGGTTAGTGGAGAAATTCTGATTAGAATCCAAGCTAGATAACCCTCTTCCTCTAGGATAGTGAAATATCACTGTATCTAGCTTCTCCTAAAGATGGCATAGATAGTTTTTTTAAAGAAGGAAAATGGATGGTTCCTTACTCAGTAAGTTATGAACTGTCTACCTAAACTGACAAAATGTGCATCTACATAAGCAAGTGCAGAGTAGCAGAAGATCAACCGTAATATTTAGCAAGTGACCCAAGAGTACATAGAGGTTAGAACTTACAGCTGAACTGCTGAGTATGGAATTACCATGTTAAAAGTGTCACCTAGTTTAATTTAGAATAAGAGATTGATGTAGAACTTGACATTACCTTGCCAATTAGTTCATTCAATTATTTTAATTCTTGATATAGGGAACTAGAGTTACCATTGTTTCCTACAGAATGAGTACTTGTGATTGATCACACTGGTCATTATAACATGTTCAGTTAGATATGTGTATAAAACAGAAGGATGTATAAAAAACAGATCAGCACTTGAGGCATTAGGATATCGGAGCTATTTAAAATGTTGAACGTGTATTACCTAAAATAGAATGTACAAAGTTAAGAAAACTAAACTACAAATAAATATATGAGAGAAATCAATATTTAAGTGACAGATGAAAACTATAAATCAGGAAAGAAATCTGATGAAAAACAGAATTTGTGTTCTTTGTTGCAGAAGAGTTTTTAAGAGTAATTAGAGAGACAAACAGTGGGAGAAATGTTGAAGTAATTTTGATCAGAAAGGAAATGAATTTTAAAAAGAAGCAAAAAGTAAGCAAGCATTGAAATATTCTCTATAGTGTGTTAAAACCAATTGAATGTATGAAGAAGAATAATTTAGGAAAGGAATAAAGTGGTATAAGGAGGAGATTGCAGGGTTTTTTTCTTTGCATTTTTGTTTCATAACAAAAATGAAGTAAATCAACAATATGATTTTAGCAGAATCCATAATGAATTGACAGCCAAAATTCTCAACTGCCTCACTTGGGGAACTTCTTCCTAATTTTTCAGATGTTAGGATAGGGATATGATACTTGAAAATGAATAAAACATCAGTTCCTAGAGGAGCATCACCTTGTGGAATCACCTGGTGTTCAACCTGCAGTATTAATTAAATGAGATCATGAGGATTGGGACTTAGGTGGTATTGTGAAGAGCCTATAAACTTGAGGATCCTCAAATTATATTATCCCTGACATGTTCATAGTCATAGTAAAGAAAGTAAATATCTATACTCTGAATTTTTTCACCTTCTCCTCCTAATTTCATTGTTCCATGAAAGAAAACCTAAAACCTGGGGATAGGAAAACTATCTACTGAAAATTTTTTATTGGCATTGTAGCAAGCCATATTTTAGTAAAAGTTGAGCCAAAAGAGGAGGAGAAAAGGAGAAGGCATTCACAACAAGTCACAAAAGAAATCATTGAGGGAGAAATAGGAGAATAGCCTCATAGAAGAAAAAGTTGAGAGAGGCTCATGGAGACAATGCATCACAGATTCCAATGAAACACAGAAAAAGAAACAAAAATGTACTTTGGAAAACAGGCAGTTGCTTATCAATGCACATAAAGTTTCAGCTAAGCAAGATGAGTAAGTTTTAGAAGTCTGCTGTACAACATTTTACCTATAGATAACAATAGCATATTGTACACTAAAGAGTTTTTTTAAGAAGATAAATCTCATGTTAAGTGTTCTTATAGTAAACTATTTTTTTAAAAAAAGATTAAAGACAATAGGTTATATCATTACTATAATATAGCTTCTGACATTTGAAATAAAATTGGGTTCCAATAAGACTGGGTGATAGATTTGAAAGCTAGCTGTTACTGAGGACAAAAAAAAAAATCCTAAATTCTTTCAACTTTAATTTGATTTTTTAAAGATTTTATTTATTTATTAATGAGAGACAGAGCGAGGCAGAGACACAGGCAGAGGGAGGAGCAAGCTCCATGCCAGGATCCTGATGTGGGATTCAATCCCAGGACTCCAGGATCACGCCCTGAGCCAAAGTCAGACGGTCAACCACTGAGCCACCCAGGTGTCCCTCAATTTGATTTTTAATTAAACATCAAGATGGTGGGCTATTATCACAAAATTCCATAATGACCCTTGATTGCCATTAGGCAATCCTCTCCATCTTGAGTGTGGCTAGAACTATGTATGTGATAGCAGAGTCAGTCTTGTGATTTGATTATGATGCATATATAACACAGGTGACTCTAAAAAAGAGAAATTCTTCTGGGTAGATCTGGTCAACTCAAGTGTGTCTTTAAAAGGTAGTAGGCTCTGTTTTTACTAAGCAAAGAGCCTAAAACATGAGAAACTTGGGGGAGATTCTTCTATGATTGTTTTGAAAATGGAAGGGTTCAAGTGACAATGAATGCCAAACTCAAGGGGCTTAGAGCATCCACTGACTGAAAACCAGAGAGAAAAAGGGAATCCAAACTTAACAACTGCAAGGAACTGAATCCTGCTAAAACAAAGTGGCCTTGGAAATAGACCATGGATTTCAGAAAGAATTTAGCCTTTCTGTGATACACTGGTTCTAGCTTTGCCACACCCTGAGCAGAGACCTGAGCTGTGCCTTGCCTGGATATACAGTATTGTAAATAATAGGTAGGCATGTGTTGAGCACCTCAGTTGTAGTAATTTGTTGCAGAGCATTGTGAAATTAGTCCAACTACCACTATAGAATTTTCCCTGGAATGCAAATTGTGACTATATTACTTTAAATTGGGAAGGTGTTACATTACAGAGAAAGTTGAAAATATTTTTAAAACTATAGGGCAGTATTATGAAAGCTCAAAAAAGATCAGAGGTGAATGGATGAAAAGAAATAGAGGAAATAAAACACTAAGTCCAATTCATCTGGACTTGAGGGTGAATAACACTCAGAATATCTTATAATTGAGGAATATTAAGTAGCACTTGTACTACTAAAAATCTGGAGCTGTTGGATGGGAAATGCTCGGGGAAAATCTTCTTCTATATGAACTTGGATGAGGTCATTCCAAGTAATCTGGATAGTTCAGCATGGTTACAGAGTTATTTAGTGTTTCTGAGTCACCTTCTACACCCATATGAGTCACTTGCCAGACATAATAGTGTCCATCATGCCATCTACTTCCTAAGTGACCTTGGATCAATTAGAAACACTGACTGAGCTCTGAGTAACCTGAACAAGATGCAATCATATCGTTGCTAACATGACCAAATACTAGAAGAGCACATAGTGAGCAGATAGAAAAGGGATGTTACCTTAGAGATGAGTTGAACCAGAAAATGCTACAGGAAATTTAAGGACCTTTTTGTGAAACATTCACAGAGTCGTGCAGATGTACCTAAATGCTGTATACAAAGAAACCATCTTTGAAAGAAGCAGGATATGAGGAGAAATATAAAAGATTGAGTATTGTTACCTAGAGAGTCTGAGTATTACTTAAAGTGACTGTTATGTTTTTCAGCCTAATGTTAATGGAAGAGACTGATATAGTATTCTATCTCTAGAAGGTTAGAACATCTATAATAATTATAGATAAAAAGAAAGAAGTTATATTGTTGCTGCATGCCCGTCATAGTGTAAATAAACATGTAATATATATACAATATACACAATATGCACACACCCATACATACATCTTTATTTCAAAATAAAAAAAATAAAAATAAATAAAAATAAATAAAAAATAAAAAAATAAAAAATCTTTGTATTCAAATTTAAGTAATTAATTTGTTTTCATATAACAGAATAATGAAAGAATAGTGAGCTACTTTAAGTTCTAATAACCCTTTAAGTTTGGGTAACATACTTCATTGATTCTGATAATTTATAGTACAGTAAAAATGTAAACAAAAATGTAAATGTTATAATCCATTTAGAAAACACTGATTTGAGCAAGCATCTACCTCAAAATTGTTATTGCATTACATGATTATGTGGAATTGATACGTTTTCTATGTGGTATAGAGGGTTCAGAAAGCAAGCATATTTAGTTGTAGTCAGTTTTCAGCACATATATATATTTTTTTCTTTTTCTTAACAGAAGTAAGATATATCTAGTTTCTAATTCTGGTAGCATCTAGAGTCAGCATGGAGTTCTGCAGCTCATTAGAATGCTATACCAGTTTGGGAGATTTTCTTCCTTGTTTCTTGATGCTAAGATGAAGTATTCGTATCTCTTGTCTTGTCAGTATTGAATGTAATACCTACTTCCAAATTTGGGGTTTTGGAAAGCAACCAGGTGACATTTGATTTCATTAGCAATAGAATATTTCATAAATTATCATTGAATAAGATACCATTCCATCTATCTTGTTAACCTGAAACAAAATCTCATTTCTTTTCATGTCCCCCCCCTTTTTTTTGGTATATGTATGTGAATGCTAAGGAATTCAAGAAATATTGGAGGCAGAAATTCCTATTTATTTCCATATCTAGTAATTATTTATACAAAACAAGATTTAAAATTGAACATAGGATATGTAGAACATAAAATCAGAGCCTAATTTTTTGAGATCAATTCAACTTGGACTTTTATGACAAAAAATGTGTTAATACATAGTAAATAAGTATCCAACATTGCATTTTTAATCTTAATCCCACACATAATTTCTTTCAATCACTGAAGAATAGAATTTAGGAAAGTGTTATTTTATTTATATTCAAGAATTAATTCAGTGATTTAATCAGGAAAATATATTGAAATACATGTTTTACAGTTCTATTTCTTTAAAAAATGTATTTTCCATCTATGGTTTTCTATTGTTATTTCTTTCACATCCATCCAGTGATGTTACAAAATCCAGTGAATTATACACATAGAAGGGTTTAAAAAAAAAAAAAGCTTTATTTATTTATTTTAGAGAGAGAGAGTAGAGGGGCTGGGCAGTGGAGAAGGGGAGAGAGAGAATCTCAAGCAGACTTTTCTCTGAACATGGTACTGGATACAGGGCTCAATCCCACAACCCTGAGATCATGACTGGAGTTGGACACTCAACTGACTGAGACACCCCGGCTCCTCCAGATAGAAGGTTTTTGAATTTGCAGCTTATATTGTAGAACAAGATAAGGTTCTCCTTACCTCAGTATCAACTTCAGATATTTCATCATTCAATTTCAATGAACAGTTTCATACCTGAATTGACAAGTGATTATTTTGTATATTCAGAATTTATCTCAGCCATATAAATCCATTCTAAAAATATAAATATATATATTAAAAATAATAGGAGACAACAAGAGATTTCCTAATACATAGATGTCTTAGCCAATGAATACATCCAGTGTATTGGTCAAATTCATATTCCTTCCTATTACAGTTCACAACAAATGGATACCTGGGTGTCTCAGTGGTTGAGCATCTACCTTTGGCTCAAGTCATGATCCTGGGGTCCTGGAATTGAGTCCCACATCAGGCTCCCAATGGGAGAGCTTATGTCTCTGCGTCTCTCTCTCTCTCTCTCTCTCTCTGTGTCTCTCATGAATAAATAAATAAATCTTTAAAAAAAAAAAAAACAATTTACAGCAAAAGAATCTTTGAACATTCTTTCCAAGATTGATTAGATGATTGTGGTATAGATGTGGGTGTTAGGGGATAGGCTTGTTTGCAAAAGCAGTATGAGTAAAATTCATCTACAAATGCAAGTCAAATGAAGACAAGAAAATAAATAAAACACTAAGCAAAGATGAAACAGAGCTTTTAGAAAGACATAAGTTATATCAACCATCAGGAGTAAAGAAAATGGATTGTTCTAGGTTCTTTCCTCTCCCTTACCACTTTTATCAGAGTAAGCAATCATTTTTTTATTCATTTTATCCCTTAAACATTCTTATTTCAGCCTTCATTTCCCCCATATATTGTTTGCCAGTTTGAAGCTACCTTCAGCTTGCCATTTTTTGCCATGAGGAAATGACAGGAACCAAATTTACTCTCCCAGCTAAATAACTTAAAAAGTAGACAAAATATATGAAATAAATATTTTCAGATTTTGGGAAATAGATAAGACTGGAACTAATAACTGAGAGAAAAGGAATAAAAAGCAAGTTGAATCATATGATTGCCTCACTTACTAACTAAAGGGAGATTCTGGGCAAAAGCAAGAAGATTTGAGACCCAAATAGAGACTGGCAGAGTCAGAGAAATAAAGGTGACAAAATTCACAGAGAGACCCCAAGGAGGTCAAACACACACAGAGAAAGAAAGAGAGAGAAAACAGTGAAGACATATGCAGTGTTTCCCTCAAGTATACAACTGAGTGCTTATCCACACATGGATAAGCATGGATCCACAAATTCAGGAAAAGATCACTAGAAATGATCAAGGAGATGCCTGGAAATTCTGCATGCCAAGGATTGTTGGCCAAAATGAAGAGACATCATCACACACAGGTTTCAACTACAGCCTATAAAGTAGTCTTGTCTCTTGTGAGACCACGTTAGAGCTAGATGATAAGCTTCCTGGGCTACACTGAGAAAGCTTTAAAGCAAGCCATGAAAGGTTAAAAATTGATTTCAAGTAACTCAGCTATGTGTCATAGCAAAGTCCAGAAATACTTACAGGAGTACAAAAATTCCAGTCACCAATCATGTAAAATTCACAGTGTTTTGCCTTTATGAAAAAAAAAAAAATACCAGGCATGCAAAGAAGAAAAATATAATAAGGAGAAAAATCAATCAACACATAAAGATACATAAAGTGGCATTATATTATTTGAAGAGAGACTATGATACTTGAAAGATGTATACTCTAAATTCTAAGACAATCATTGTAATAAAAAACAGAAAGTTACAGATAATAAGCCAAAAATGACATTAAATGGAATCATTATGATGTACTGTGTACTTTGAAACAGATTCCAAAAGGGAGCACATGAAATTGATAGAAAACAAACAAACAAACAAACAAGAAATCATACCTGGCAAATGGAAAATATGCTCCTTATGTTCAAAACAGTAATGTTTGAAGATGATACAGAGAGAAATAAAAGCTATAAAGACACCCAAAGTGAACTTCTGAAGATAAAAATATGACCTCTAAAATGAAAAATACACTCGATTGAATTAAAAGAAAATATAACTTAATTAAATATATCACAAGAAAAAAAAACTGTAGTAAGTGAAATATGGATTTTAAAAGTCTGGAAAATAAACAAAGCACCAGAGTTATGAGACATCAAATGACCTAATAAAGACATATCAATAGGAGAAGTAAGAGTGACAGAGAAAATATTTGAAGGAATAATGGCCCAAATTTTCTAAATTTGATAAAAATTATAAATCCAAAGTTCCCAGAAGCTCAGTAACTCCAAGCATAATAAAGAAGAAAATTGCACCGAGGGACATCATATTACTTAGGATCAGTGATAGAAGGAAAAGTTTTCCCTGTGAAGGGAAAATGCATATTATATACATAGCCATGAAAATAAGGATGAGAAAAGAATTATTGTCAAAAACAATTCAAGCTCAAAGAAAGAGAAAGGCATCTTAAGAGTACTGGAAAGAACACTTGGCAACCTAGAACATTGTATTTCAGCAAGATCCATTTCAAAAATGAAGCCAGAATAAAAACCTGATACATGAAATTCAAAAGGATATATAATTAGCATCACTATCATCAGGACCACAAGAAATGTTACAGAAAACCTTTCAGACAGAAGGAAAATAATCAGTTGAAAGGTGGAACTACCAGAAAGAATAAAGGAGAGAGAAAGAGACAGAGTGGTAAATATGCATATAAAAAAAAAAAAAAAAACTTTTTGCTTTTAAAATCACTTTGAAGGACAATTGTTTAAAGTTATTAAAATGAATAACAATAAGTGTAGGATTTATAAGATAGAAATAAAATACAAGAAAGCAATATCATAGTAGTCACAATGGGGGAAATACAATTGTACTTGTTTAAGGTTTTGCAGATACATAAAGTGGCATTATAATATTTGAAGAGAGACTATGATACTTGAAAGATATATACTCTAAATTCTAAGACAATCATTGTAATAAAAAACAGAGAGTTACAGATAATAAGCCAAAAATGAGATCAAATGGAATCATTAAAATGTACTCAATCCAAGAGAAGAGAAAAAGAAAAAAAATGAGATTAAAGAACAGATGGAACAAAATTCTAGAAATAGTAGATTTAAACTATTTGCATCAAATATAAATAATATAAACACCTCTAAGTAAAAGTCAGAAATTGTCAGAATGCATAAAAAAGACCCAAGTACTTGCTGTCTCTAAGAAATCTGTTTTTTTTTAAAGAAATCCACTTTAAATAGAAGACACAGATGAGTTAAAGTAAAAGTTGGAAAAACTTATTTTATACAAACACCAATCATAAGAAAGGTGGAGTAGCTAAATTAATGTCAATTTTTTCCTTCCTTTTTTTCCTGCTTCTTTGCTAAAACATCTTAATCAATTTTAATTCTTGCTGTCCTTTTACACCTACAATTTTTCTATTTTTAGGATCCATTTGATCATGTGTGAGGGATTGTCAAGTTAATTCCTATGAACAGGGAAAACATGTACCCAAATCTGAATTTGGTGATTTGTCATCTGACCCACTTCCACAGCACTAACATAATGAACACACTCCTTGCTCTTATCTCTCCAGTTCCAGCACTTGTTATCCTATAGTTCTGCCCATCACTCTACCAGTGTGGCATGCCCAGCCCTTCTTGGATTGGCAGGTCAGCAAAATCTCAAATCTCTTCTGCTTTATTTTTCACAGCTTTACCTTCAGTTATGTACAATATTTATTAGGTAGCAAAGTTAAAAGTATTTACTGTGTTTAGGGTAAAGACTCATCTATTATGGAAAAATTATTATATTGAGATCATGATAGAGAGTTTAAAAATACAAAAGTAAATCCGAAAATGTGTTCATTTTGATTATTAGGCAAAGAATTTAGACTTGAGCAGCATGAGATTGAAAAGTCTAGGAGTATAGGATTTCTACAACAAAATTTTTTGTGATTGTAGATCATGAATTGTCAAGTGTCAAGAAAAAGACAGGAATGAGAAATTTTCATATTTTTTATGCTGAGGTAAGGGTAGTGGTAGGGGTTAAAGAAAGTGGGAAAAAGTATAGGCTGCACTTACTCTATTTAATATTTATGAAATTGTCTCTGACTAGAAGATGAGACATGTCATTACCTATTCCCATAAAGCCAAAACCATAATCAAGGGTTACATATATGAGATTTTATTGTTTCTCTGTTTTTTTTTTTACACCAGGCTATGGGTAAAGATAGAGAGTTCTAATTTTGGTAATGGAAACTTTATCAGGAGAGATAAAGTCACTACTTTTACTTTCTCTTCTTTTGTGCTGTGTATTTGCACAAACACTTTAGTCAAATAAGTATCACTAATTCATAGCTTTCTCTGACCAACCACTGTAGTTCCATATAAGTCCATGAGATAAAGAGAACTATTGAAAAAATGGGGTATTGGGAAATATTCTGTGTTTTCTGAATAAATTTAAATTTCAGTTAGAATATAAGAATATTTAATAGAAGCTTAAATTTTAAAATACTCTCTGGTAACTTGATCATAAATAAATACAAATTCATCTTTATACTGCATCTTAATTTTTTTAATTAAAGTTAGAATTTCATTGCAATATCTTTGTAATCCCATGCAGAGTTTGTTCAGACTGCTTCCTCAAAAAGACAACAAAAATATCCTAAAACAATAATTTATTTTGTTCTAAACTTTAACATAGGGGTGTCTGGGTTGCTCAGTCAGTTAAGAAGCTGACTCTTGATTTTGGCTTAGGTCATGGTCTCAAGGTCATGAGTTTGAGCCGGGCAATGGGTTCCGAGCTCTGTAGGGAGTTTGCTTGAGATTCTTTCCCTCTCCTCCTTCTGTCCCTTCCCCTGTTAGTGCACTTGCACTATCTCTCTCTCTCTAAAATAAATAAATAAATTTTTTAAAATTAAAAAATAAAATAAATTTAGCATAAAATAAGATTTCACCCTTCTTCTGTTTGATTATAGTTTTATTTACATAGACCGTTTTGCCTGTGAGTTCTTTATCTAAGACTCCTGGATTGTGTTTGAATTCTATGGTAAAGAAAAAAAAAAAAACACTGTTTACAAGTGATAGGTTCATTTTCTATTTTGAAACATGTTGAGAAGTTTTCCTAATTTATACATATTCTTGACAGGTTCATATGGTTTCTGACACAAGCTGCCTAAAAGGATCGAAGCTTAAGGATGATTGAACATATCCATTGTACTAAAGAAAACAGAAACGCATAAATTACTTTGTTGTCTCTTTAAATTAAATTATAAACAACAATGAATTCTCTTTTGGGATTCAGGCAGCAAACAGCATCTAATTTCTCTAATTAGTTGCTGTGTTCATTCTTCTGCTTTCATGGCATTAATGCACAAACCACCATCACAATCCAAAATGAGTTTCTTTTTGAATGATGGGCATATTAGTCAAGACATCTCACTAAGAATGCTGAAGGAATATTAGAAAGTATAGATAAAATTTGGTAAAATTTCTAAAAAGCAAAAGGTGTCTTATATAGATTTCTTCTCTCAGGCCACTTATTCACAAATACTTCCCAGGCATTTTAGAGATAACTTAAAGGGTTTATAGCTAAATTAATAGGGTGTCCACGCATGAGAGTGAGAAAGAGAGAAAATATTTGCCTTTTTTTTAATTTTATTATCTATTTTCGTTCACTTTATTGCTTTTATTTATTCATATCTATATATCTTTATCAGGTATATATATATATAATTTTTATTTATTTACGCCTATATTTAGAAACAGCTTTGGGGGAGACCTTCAAAAAAGGTCATAAATTTTAATTATTTTAAGATTTTAAATTGCATGTTGTATTCATTTAAAAATCTTAAATGTTGTAGTAGTCATTGCACTTTTTCCTTACTATTTTCTTATTTAATAATAGAACCACCAGTTCCTAGCCAAGAACTTTACTGGATGTAAATAAGAGTGGATTTCCTAGCCTTGTGGCTAGATGTGTCCCAATATAAACCTTGAGAAAAAATAAAGTGGAGGACCTCATTTTAATTTTGTTGAAAGGAAACTATAGCACACCTTTTAAAAAATATGTGGGTGATTGTTCCTTTATACCATGTTAATCAAGTTTTATGGGAGAGATATTCTTGGTCTTGAGGTAGCCTATCCATAAATAAAGATGGAAGAGCATAGAATTCTGTGAAGTTAGAAGCTCTCTGCCTCTTGGCCAACAATGAAAGTTGACTAAGTGTGTCATTGTAATAAACAATTTAACCCACCAACTAATTTCATACACAAAACAGAAGCCCAGAAAAAGAACTGTGAAACTGAAGACTTAGCAGGGTGCTACTGGTGTTCCACCTAATAAAGGTTGTGAGCAGACTATTCAAAAATCTGATTAAAGGCATTGCTTCTTCATAAAAGTGTCAGAGATGATTCCAAGGTAGCTGCTATTAAATTGAAATAAAGTGCTGTGGGTCTGGAAGGCAATAGAAGCCAATAATTAAAAAAAAAAAAAAAGTATAGGCTTAATAGCAAACAGTATCTATATAAGAAGTTTACTTGTGATAATGCACATGTAAGATGATATATCTTTGTTACTTTAAACCACTAAATTTGGAGTTGGTTGTTATGCTGCAATTGATAACTGATGCATTATGTGAATTTAATAACACACACAGTAGGCACCCTTATTAGTTTAATTCCAGTAGTCAAAATCACAGTACAGCAATCTGGGGGCTAGGGGTGCCAATCCTGTATACAGTCAAAAATCCATGTTTAATTTTTGACTCCCTAAATACTTTTTTTAAAATTATCTTTGGCATTCTTTAGCTATATCTTATACTCCCTAAAAATTTAACTCCTAATGACTTACTATTGATCAGAAGCCTTACCCGAATATAAACATTTGATTAACACATATTTTGTGTGTTACATGTATTCATATACAGAATTCATATAATACATTAAGCTAGAAAAAAGAAAATGTTTTTAAGAAAGTCACAAGCGAGGGTGCTTAGATGGTTCAGTCATTTAAGTGTCTGACTGTTGGTTTTGGCTCAGGTCATGATCTCAGGGTCCTGGGATCAAACTCCCATATGGGGCTCTGAGCTCTGCAGGGATTCTTCTTCCTCTCTCCCTCAACCCCAACCCCCCAACTTGTGCACTCTCTCTCTTTAAAATAAATAAATAAATCTTTAAAAAAAATAAAATCATGGGACACCTGGGTAGCTCAGTGGGCATTTTCCTTTGACTCGGGTGTGATCCCCAGGGTCCTGGGATTGAGTGCCTCATCAGGCTCCCCGGGGGGGAGCCTGCTTCTCCCTCTGCCTATGTCTCTGCCTCTCATGAATAAATATGAATCATAAGGAAAAAATATATTTACAGTAATGTATTTATTAAAAAAATATATAAGCTGATCTGTCCCATTTAAATACATGTTCAAGGCCAAGTGCAAAATATACATATATCTATTTGCAAAAAAAGTAGAGATCTTCATGTCTCATAAAGGTCAAACAATGAGATGGAAATATAACAAAGTTGTGCTACCCATGAAGCGTTCATTTCTGTAAAGTTGTTTACAACTCTGCTATTTTTCAACCCAAAGAAACTATAAAAGTAAATATTATTACTATCCATTTTCTCTTGCTTATAGTTTTTTTGACTTATTTTATTTAAATTCTATTAGTTAGCATATAGTGTATTATTAGTTTCAGAGATAGAGGTCAGTAATTCATCAGTTGCATATAATACCCAGTGCTCACTACATTACATGCCCTCCTTAATACCCATTATACAATACCTCACCCCCACCCCTCCAGCAAACCTCACTTTATTTCCTATAGTTGAGACTCTTATGATTTGTTCTCCCTCTCTTATTTCTTCTTATTTCATTTTTCCCTCCCTTGCCCTATAATCTTTTTTTTTGTTTCTTAAATTCCACAAATGAGTGAAACCATATGATAATTGTCTTTCGTTGGTTGACTTATTTCTCTCAGAATAATACCCTCCAGTTCCATCCATATCAGTGTAAATGGTAAGATTTCCTCCTTTTTGATGGCTGAATAATATTTCATTGTGTGTATATATGTGTGCATACCTATGCATGGGTATACATATATACACATACATGTACATGTACATATACACGTGTATATACAAGTGTACACATACGTGTGTGTGTACACACACACTCACAATGTGGCTGCACCAGCTTGCATTCCCACCAACAGTGTAAGGGGGCTTCCCTTTCTCTGCATCCTCGCCAACATTTGTTGTTTCTTGACTTGTTAATTTTAGCCATTTTGACTGGTGTGAGGTGGCATCTCATAAAGAAATGGGCAGAAGACATGAACAGACATTTCTCCAAAGAAAACAAACTAATGGCCAACAGACATATGAAAAAATGATCAATATCACTCAGCATCAGGGAAATACAAATAGGTTTATTTTTGTACATGGTTTTATACATTTAGTTTATCAAGCATTTATCAATAAGGAGATTTCTCTCATTTTTTTTTAAATTCACTGATGACACACTACGTTTCTATGATTTTAAATGTTTTCCAAATTTTAACAATCCAGATGAATCATATAGTTGCTATGTATGTTAAAATGCTTGAATATTTTTGGAATTCTAGTATTTAGAAAGTACTTTAGTCTAGGAATATATGAATCACTTATTCTTTTGGTGCTACCCTATGTGGAAGTTGATGCATGAATAAAGGAAGAATTGTGATGAGACTACAAATGCAAAAGGACATTCACAAGAAACAAATGTATTTTTGTACAGATAAGTAAAAAAAAAATCTAGTATTGACTTTATTTTTTTTAAGAATTTTATTTATTTATTTATTTAAATTTTTATTTATTTATGATAGTCACACACAGAGAGAGAGAGGCAGAGACACAGGCAGAGGGAGAAGCAGGCTCCATGCAGGGAGCCTGACGTGGGATTACGATCCCGGGTCTCCAGGATCGCGCCCTGGGCCAAAGGCAGGCGTTAAACCGCTGCGCCACCCAGGGATCCCTAGTATTGACTTTAATAATGACCATGACAGGTAACAATCAGCTACGTGAAAATATCAGGTTGTAAATGTTGCCAATATAAAATTAATAGTGAAATAATAGTAATTATTAAAATTAAGAATTAACTTATAGCAGTATTGTATACCTAAGAACATTTCACTAAACAGATAAAATAACATTGTAATCAAGACAATGTTAGTGGTTTGGCTAAGAAAAGCACAAAAATGAAAGATGGGGAATGAAAATTGAGTTGACTGTTAATCAGCTGTGATCAGGGACACACAATACAATGGGTTTCATTCTCTGTTTTTCTTGCATAAAGTGATCGTATTTGTCTCTTGAATTTAAATATGAATGAAAGATATGGTTGCTTTTACTAAAAGCAAAACTGAACATACTATTAACAGACTATCAGTGAATCCTGCCCTAACTTAATTAATCAAAATAATATTACAAAATAAAAAAGGACAAAAAGATATAAACTAATTCTTCAATGTCCAGCAAAAGAAAGAAAATTGCCTCATAAAGACTATTTAGCTATCACGATCACATAAAACAGAAACCCTGTAAAAAAATTTTATATAGTGTATCTAGTTTTTAAGCTTCTCTGAACCCCAAATGCAATTAAACTTCTGGCCTTATTTGGACATGATTCCATAAAGTGCATAGAAAATTGTGTTAATGCACAACGTCTTAAAAGACTTTCTCCCATATTTATTGTAACAATTTCTTGTAAATAAATATCTCAGCCACTATTAAGAACAGATTTTGGATCACTAGCATCTCTTCCTTCTTAACTGACTGTAGAAATACACGGAATTGATGTGGAATACAATTGATATGGAAATACAGACTTAGCTTGTCCTCGAGGACTTCAGTTACACAATGATATATTATTTTCAGGCTTAAATAAAATATTAGCTATATATGAACATATTGAATTTCAACCACTCCAAGGTGGTAGTTTGCATTCTTTATATAATGGAATTAGGCTGGGAATTTCGACATTTTATGTCTATTGTGCTTTGAAGATAATCAATTTCTCTGACATACCAGATATCCATGAGATCTAACATGTTATTTGTTTTAAAGATTTTTTATTATTTATCTGAGAGAGAGAGAAAAAGAGCACCAGTGGGGGTGAAGGGCAGAGGGAGAGAAATAAGCAGACTTCTGGCAGAGCAGGGAGCCTGATATGGGGCTCTAACCTAAGCTGAAGGCAGATACTTAAGAGACTAAGCCACCCACGCATCCCTTGACATTTTTTTTTTTAATTGTAAATATTTAGGAAAATCTCTACATGAGACTTCTTAAATTCTAAGTTTTTTTTTCTTTTCATGATTTTTGCAAACTATATTTATTTTCTGTTGGTCTTAATCAAATTAACCCAAGGTTTATTAATTTCTTATAAGAAAATAATTTGTCTACTTATAAAGAGGGAGACAAACAACACTTCCAAATACTTGTAAGGAATCCATCTTTGCCTAGAAATTAAATTTGTTTCCTTGTTTATGAGGAACCAAAGTAAAGGACCAGAGTAAAGTCTAATGGAATCGTGTTAGGATGTCTCATTTCCCTTCATTTCCTCCCTGTGTGATACCATAAATCACATGTTAGCATTATACCTTCTGGAGACTAGTTGGTCTTTTTTCTTGTATTAGGCTCTGGCAAATCTTCTCTGCTGCTACAACCCAAGACAAAGGAAGCTCACACTCTATTAGACCTGTGGCTTTAAGAATGTTCAGACAGTTACCAAATCTCTTTTCTTTCATGTATGTTCCAGAACATTTGATATAAATTAATAGAATTTTCTTGTGACTGAAATAGGTATAGAGAACTCCAAAGGTAATGGAGATAGAAATATTAATTTCACAAATTTTAGTGTACAAGATAGTACTAGAATCATGAGAATTGATGTGGTAAACTAAGAAACTTCTAAGAAATTAGAATTTATTTATTTATTTTTTAAAGATTTTATTTATTTATTTATTTATTTATTTATTTATTTATTCATGAGAGAAACAGAGACAGAGACATAGGGAAAGCAGGCTCCATGCAGGGAGGACGACGTTGGACTTGGTCCCCGGACTCCAGGATCACATCCTGGGCCAAAGGCAGGCACTAAACTGCTGAGCCCCCAAGGGATCCCAGAAATTAGAATTTAAGTGATAGATATCTAACATTTAAATAATAGATACAAAGAATTGCAAAAGACTGAAAAACAATCAATTAGTCAATCAAATAATGAAATATTAGGGCACCTGGGTGGCTCAGTCAGTTATGTGTCTGACTCTCAGTTGCTTTCTCAGGGTCCTGGGATTAAGGGGTCCATGCTTAGAATGGAGTCTGCTTGGGATCCTCTTTCTCTGCCCCTCCCCCTGCTCACATGCACACTCTCTTTAAAATAAATAAATAAATCTTAAAAAAAAAAGATGAAAAGTAGAAGCCCACAGAAAACGGTGTTCTTTAAATGGCAAATAAAGATCTAATGTATGAATCCAGAAAATTACAAGTTTTAGAGATGTTCTTTTCCACTCTATCAGATTCCTTCTCTCTTAACTTTCTAAATTTTTTACTTACCTAAACAATATGCTATTTTCATAAAGAAAAAAGAGATATCCACTAAACAATATGTCTTGGAATTATGATCATACCATTCATAAACATACATGTATATGACATCTCAACCTATCTATCCATCTATTGATCTATCATTTTATTGACCTATCAATCTATTTAACTATGTATATAATTATTAATCTATTTACCTATATATGTATATATAATTTTATTTTACAATAAAGCATTTTGTTGGATAGGTATGCTTTACTTCCTTTTCTGTTAATACATATACAACTTTTTTCTCCAAATACTTTTTATTGTCCTAAGTCTCATGTTGATATAATTTAAAAGATTAATATAAAATATTTTAAATGATATTTAATTAGACTTAACACTCAGGAAGATTAATATAACAGACAAAAACATATTAAATGTTAAAGAAATTTTTTGAAAATCTTCAAAATTTAAAGACATTTTAAGCACACCAAAAATTAATATATCAATAAAATACTGAGAGAAATATTTGAAAAAAAAAACTATGTCAAAATATTAGTACTCAGAATATGTAACTAATATAAATCAATAATAAAAATATAAACATTTAGGATAATGTGAAAAAGTTTAAAGTTGGTCATTGAAAGGCTATTGAATGCAAGTATTATTTGTCCATTGAAAGAATAGAAAGTCAATCATACCATAAATCTACAGTTTTCCTCTTTAATGTCTACATAGAATGATCTTCTTTGCAGGGTCCTCCAGCCACCTGGGAAATTGACAGAGTCCATAATCCCAGAGGTCTGAAACACCATATTTCTTTTTCTTTTTTTTTTTAAGATCTTATTTATTTATTTATTTATGAGAGACACAGAGAGAGAGGCAGAGACACAGGCAGAGGGAGAAGCAGCCTCCATGCAGGGAGCCCGATGTGGGACTCAATCCTGGGTCTCCAGGATCACGCCCTGGGCTGAAGGCAGATGCTCAACCACTGAGCCACCCAGGCATCTCGAAACACCATATTTCTAATGCTGCCACTTATCCAAAGGATCAGGGATAGATTCAGAGAGGTTGGTCTGATGTGTTGTTTAGCTGCTCTTTTCCCAGGTAATCATATTTTTATCTGATCCTGAATCCTTTTTTACTCCTATTATCTACAACCTGTGGGCATGGAGTCTCTTCATGGATCACATTTTACAGCACATTTAGCCTTAAGTTTTCTTCTTCTGTTTAATCTTTTGAGGATTAACCCTCCCCCTTCTATTCCATAAAGAATTCTTGTAAATTTGGGGTTAGGATACGTTTTGTGCTGTATCTTTTCTATAATTTCCATAAGTTGGTAAGAGAGGAAATAGAGTGCATTCACCCAGTGGGCCATCCTAAAATCTTAAGTTGAAAATCCTTCAATATGTATCAAATATTTACCATCAATAAATCCCTTTTAGCTTTTAACACATTTGTAAGAAGCATACAGTTTTCCTCTGTTATGGAATATTATCTCAATTATCCATTCTCTGAGATTTTCTGCCGTATTTGTACTTCAAATCTCCTTCTGTCTTAAATATTCTTCTCTCCCATTAGTTTCCCTCCAGAATACCAAAATGCCTTGTCAATTGGCTTTTGTCCCCAAATTTGAAGGAGAGCTGTTGACCAGCTACTTTTGTTTTCCTTTCTGCAACAATCTCTAAAACTAAAAAGCTGGGCTCTGTTTTAGATATGAAGGGAAAGAAAACTTTGACAGGTTATTATGAATATACTTACCTATTAGGAAACAAGAAATTAAACTGACAGATATAATGAGAAATGGGGAAATAATATTACAACAGCTTTACTCATCACTGAATAATTTTTAGACATCTAGAGAAATTTGAATTTTATTTATAAATAGTAATATCCAAATGAATAAGGATACCATGAAGAAATCGAGACTCATTTATTATATTTTTATATAAGTTAATGAATTATTTCCAAATAGTAATTGAGTCTAGCTAGTGCTATATAATTCATAAGTAAAAAAATAATAATAATTAGATTGAGGTTATCTGAAGATAAGCAAGTAATTATTGCCAAATGAAAAGATGAACTACAATTTGTAGCAAATCATTTAAACATAATTGCAAAGCAGTATAAAATAAAATTTTTCCAAGAAATTTATGTAGGCATTAAGTAATGAGAAACAATATAAAACTTGATGAAGTTATGATTGAAGGAAATATAGAGATAAACAATTTAGGGAGCATGAGTGTTTAATAACAAAAATAAGAGTTACTTTAACTTCAAATTTGCAATGCAAAAAAAAAAATTGTATTAAAAGGATTTTGAATAAACAATGATTGCCCCCCAAAGCTAAGTAAGATTAGGTCATCTTAGGGCAAAGAATTAGTGCTCAATTTATAAATTCTCCTGTAAGTAGCTGACTTGCTGAAAATCCTAAAAACTTTTATATATATATATATATATATATATATATATATATATATATATATAGCTGTTAACTCTTTGGTATGCTACTTTTTCCTATGTTTTGCAGAATACATCTAGTGTCTACTTATGTCCCCTGGAGAGGTACCCCAGAACCCCTAGTCCAATCCACTATTAGCTTTCACCAAAACCTCAGGAAGTTCTTCTTTTTCCCTGGATTTTATCTGTACTACACAATATGGAGGAATGACTCTGAAGTTCTCATTATGAGTCATCAAAATGTGTCTTACTGCCAACTGGAATATGTCTCATACCTGTCTTAAAGAGTCACATTTCAGCGAAGACTTATTATATGTAAATTTAAAAAAAATAAGTTAAGCAATCCAGGAAATTTTCAATGTGGCAATTGTCTGGAGTGTTTGAGTCTCCCTAGTGCCACTGGGAATGATGCCCTCAGCTGCCATGCTTCTGCTGTGTGTCCCTTACTTTCCAGCTATTCCTGATTGAACCATGACTGATTCCTCTCATATGCTATCTACCAAAAATTTTAAAACTAAGAATGAGTCATTCAGTATTTCTTTGTGAATATACCTGTCAGAGGAAAAGTAAAGTCCATAGAGAAATCATTCTTGGGCATATAGAATAAAAAAACAAAAACAAAAACAAAAACGTTACATGGAGAAAGACAAATATGAGACACAGAAGAAAAGATCAAAATACAAAAAAAGTCTAACATTTCTTTTTTTATCTTCCACCTTAATCTTATGGACATAGGTCATCTTGTAGAAAGTGATTCACTGGCTCATGAACATTTTAATGCAAGTACAGTGTTCAGTGAAATAAAGCCCTACTCAAAATCATCTCAGCTTCCATGTTGCTGCTGGGCTACCACAGTCGTTTTTTCAGGGTGGATGATAAAGTACAAAGTCAAGTCAAAATGGGGCCTTTGAGACTAAGTCAGAAAATCCTAAATCCAATGGTTCTGTGGACTGTACTAGAGAGAGGTTTTTAAAATATTAGAGCTTACTCAGTTTTCATCTGTTCCTCTTCCTTATTCTTAATTTCTTAGTTCTCCTTGTTTATTTGTTTTTGTATCTAACAAAAAATGTACTATTACTGTTATGTAGGGAATGCATGATTATATTTGAAAAAGTGCAAATAAAACCATATATTCAGATTTTTCTTCTTAAAGTTTGTCTCCTTCCAACAGTCTTATTTTTCTGGTAATCTGATTTTGATAGTGATTTCACTTCAGAACAACACTGTACATTTCCAGTGTGTGGTATAATTGTAAGTTTTAGAAGGGTCAAATCAGTAATGGCAATTTTTAGAATTGTTGGAGGCAGGAGAATTTATCTTCCTAGTCCAAGGAATGCTGAGAACAGGCCTTTTTATTTGATGAATTAATTTCCAATGAATGTTTGGTCAGACTTCTTTCCAGAAAAATATATCTGTAAGTTTTTTCACCTCTCTGTAATTTACTTGACTCTTCCAGCTAAAGAAATCCAGATAATATCAAATACTTTGGGGAGGAAAAAAAAAAAAAACAAGGGGTAATAAAGTGATAAAGGATCTACTATGCATGCATGACTATTTTTCATTTAAGAAGATTTCATAAGGTATAGGAATTATCTCATGGTCTCTTCCCAGCATAAGAATCTGTATGATCCCTTTCCCTTCTAATGGATGTATTTACCTTCCTGTATTTCTTTGTATAAACTTCCATTGCCTGCCTTTCATTTTATTTAAAGTCTTAATAAATAATAACAATTGGGCAAAAAAAGTGACATATCTAGAATACTAAGAGAGTTCTGAAATATCTTTTAAATTTCTTCCAGTCTTAATTCCTGGTTCAATCTTCGAGACATTATGTTTACACTATCCTGTGTAAATTAAATTCCCAGAAAATTTTCTGTCACAATTACATGCAAGTAAATGGAACTAACCAAAATAATACAGCTGTGAGTATTGGTTTTAGTATCTTTGAAAAGAGTTTCATCAGATACCTAGATTTCTTAAAAAGCCATTAATTTCCATTAAGTTATATTAAATAAAATACACATACATAAGAGTTGCTTACAATAATATATATGTGATAGTCAATTTAACATTAACTTTATACAGTAGTTTAATGAATTTTAAAATTTAAACTTACAGTCAATATAGTAGCAGTTCTCATTGCCTTGAAAAAGATCTCTACTTGAGATATAGCTTAGGACAATGGATAAAAAAATAGTAGATTTTCAAAAATACTAACAATTATCATATTGGCATATTCTGAAATTTAACCTTTAGTAAAATAAATATGAGGAAATTATGGGAAAATTTTTTACAGAAGTTTCTTGGCATTCTGATATAATCCTAAATTGAAAGACAGATACACACCTGCACATGCACACACACAATATTCAGGCAACAATATTAATTAGCCTCTAGTAGATTTGATTTGAAAATTTTCAGAAATTAGTAATCCTGTCTATAGCCTCCCAGTTCATTGCATAATTTGTAAATTAGATTTCTGAAGGAATTTCTTGGTGTTCCATTTTTTTAAGAGTTATGAGTGTCCTGGATATACAGAGTTCATGTTGTGCTGAAAGGCATGGCTTTAGCATGCACTTAAACACTCCTCAGGCCCTCAAAACAATTCCAGAATATGATTCTCCATCAGTAAAATTTAGTGCTTTGTGCTTTTTCCTCTCCAATTTGAATATGGTACTGGTACTGAATCTGAACACTGTGTAAAAGACTCATGGGAACAAATCAATCATTTGTTGTACTGACAGCAACAATCACATCCCAATTTCTTTCAATTTTACATACTGTAAAAAATATTCTTGGTGGTGCATAAAGATGGAAAGAGTAGTAGGTGTGAGTGTTAGAGGAGAGCATCCAGGCCATTTGACCTGTAGCCGACCTGCAAGCTGGATCCAGGTTTGGAGGATCCCCAACACCTAGAATATGGGTTCCACCTACCATCTCACAGTAGGAGCTGTTTTCAAGAACACAGTTTTGGGAGAGCAATGTGCCATTGAGGCCATCTGGACTCAATATGTGACAACTCCATAAGGGCCTCTATATAACCTTTTAAAATTCTAACAGGTGGATAATGGAGATCAAGTGGTCTTTCAGCCCCCCAAGGCAAGATTTGTATGTAGTTCTCTTGTCTATTAAACTTGCCATTTATTAATTTGGTGGGGCATCTTTGTCCTCTGAGAATGGGAGCCAGTTTCAGATTTCACCTAGGAAATTCCTAAGGTTGCAAACCAACCATGAGAAATATTAAGCTAAGATAATGGCACACTCTTTAATCGTAGGAAGTAAGACATGCAATAATACTCTGCTATTAATTCCCTTCTTTGTTCGCATCTTGACTTACCGTTTCACTTTGGCAAAAATGCAGCTTAATTGGGCTAGTGCCATCTGTACATGAATGATTACATGGAACCACATGGTTTCTCACTCTGTGTTCTGAGGCAGACACAAGGAAGATGAAAAAAAAAAAAAGCATAATTCACATTTTTCACACTCAACTAATTGCCCAGTTGTCAGAATAGATGAAGACTGCTTTCCCAGAAAATGCCTCTAGACCAGCACACTTTCTAAGATTTTTAATGGCTTTGAGATTTTCCTCCAGATATTTTTTTCTGTCAAAGGGAGCAAATGCTTACTGCTTTTCATCTTTTTAAGACACTGGCCTCTGTCATCTATCTTAAAAAATTGACCTATGGTTTTATAAACCATGTTCTTAAAAATAAAATACAATCATAAAGTAGTTGGTGCACTTTTGCAATACAGACATGAGGCATTTGATATTTTTTGAGCAGAAATGTGTCAGAGGCTAAAAATAATGCTAAAAAACTTCAGTAAATTTATAAAACTCTTACATGTGACTCACACAATCTCTCAACATTTAATTTTGGGAGGGGTAAGCTAGAAAATGACCATAAACTACGTTAGATAAAGAAGCAGATCTGTGTCACTGGCAAATCAGCACACAATATACATTCTGCATCTGATAGAAGTCATACTTAATGTGATGTTAAAATGAGGAATAATACAGCAGATAATACTGATGGGGACACGGGACACAAGTCCCAATATTTTTCTTGTCTAGTACATTTTGCCCTTAATGTGATGACCTTGAACTAGTCAAACATGAAAGCCCTCACATTTTCAGTTCGATAAAGGATCTGTATTAGATAATCTGTAAAGTCCTAAAATTTCATGTTAAATAAGAAACACTGACTTGCTTACATGGGTGAATTTGGTCAATTAAATAAATATATATCTTTAGACTTAGTCTAAAGGTTGTGAATACAAGATTTGTGCATACATTTAAATATGGGACATCTTACCTAACTACCAGCAAATCTGAATCGTCTTTAGTTTTCTCATACCGATGTGAATTAACAGCATATTGAGAAACTGGCAGGATGATCCAGACGCCACTTAAAATAAACCAATATCATATAAAGCTTTCCTGTATAGGCAAGCTCTCTCCTATCAATATCATTTTAAAAGAGAAAGTAACAAAGGTAATAAATAAATAAACCTCTTTAGAAAAAAAAAAAAAAACTTTCTTAAATGATTTCTTTCCATTTACAGTAAACTCACTTTAAACATTGATGGAGCCGACAAATGTAATATTGTAAACAACAAGCACATTGGCTTGAGGGCACCACAGACTATCAGTCCATCATGTGTATCACTAAAAAATTTTCACTTTTCAACTCTGCTTTACTCCCATTTTCCTGCTATCATTTATTCTCCTTGCCTTTCCTTAAAGCCCTTTACTTTTCAGTCCATCACATTTCTTTTTGGTTGTTCATTCACATAGTCATGCAAAAAAAAAAAAAAAAAATCCCCCAAATCTTATTGCCCATATTGTTCCATCTAGCTGCTACTTTGTATGGAGAATCATCAGTTAAGTAGGCCGAAAGTTGTTTGTTAGGTATAACACCTAAAAGAAGGTTTCTACAAAGAATGCTGGGTACTGCTTTTTTGAAAAGCGCTTCTTTTTAGAATTAGCTCTGCTTAGGACAGTCCGATAGTCCTTTGACTGCTTTGTCAGGATTTTAGCTGCTGCATCACTTAGCTGTGGGTATAGTTGGAAGCAGGTCAACCTGTGACTTATGTCTTAATAAAATGCTCCTGTTATTAGCTTACCTTGGCCTCTGTGTGTTCACTGCTGACTCAACAATACTTCTAATTAGAGTTCTTAATTCTTGGCTATTTCAGTGCTTGCATATTGTATTGCATGTGCTGTTGTGAAAGAACTAATCAATAGTAAACAAATTATAGAGAATTAATTCCTTTATTGTCATGCTTATATTCTGCAGGGTTTGGATGATTGTTTTCTTCTTTACCTAGTCACCAAATTTTGTTAGATTGTCATGTTCCCTAAGATAACAAATCTTGAAAATAGCTCTCGAAGCATGGCTCTATATTATTTCTAAGTGAGAACATCTTCTCGTGGTGTAATAGGCAATTCAGACATCCCTGGGCATTCTAAGTGAGATATAAAGCAGGTCATCCTCTCAGTTTGAGGGAGATGAATGTGGTAAAACACCATCCTCATGATGCTTTAGTCCACTGACCTTGGTGTGGGAATGAAAAGTGATTTTAAATTCAAAACAAAGTTAGTAGAGCTTCTCGGCAACTTATTAGGCTGATATCCTAGGCTTGCATTTTTTCCATTTTTTGTGCCTGACCCCATCAGCCTCTGGAATTCATCACCACAGTCTAAATGCCCTCTTCCTTTGTCCGTATCTAAACACTTCCTCAAGCTTTTAGAAAGCTAACACAGCAGATTCTTAAATAGCCCGTGGATTCCATCTACCTCCTCTTGGACTGGTATCTGGTGAATGTCTACCTTTGTTTCAGGAATAATACGTACTTCTTCCTCCAAAAAGCATTTTCTGAAATTTTTAGGCACTTACCCAAGGACTTCTTGAAGTGCTTCTTTATCATATCATGTTTCATACTGTATTGTATTCCTTGCTACCAAGTTTATTTTCCTTGTCAGACTTTATTTATTTTCAGTGTCAATTGATGAGGGAAGAAGACTCTGTCCCTTATCAGAACTTGATTTTAGCATTTGGTAAAATGCTATGTACCAAGCCTCAATAAATGTTTGTAAAATGAAGGAATGACTATCTTATAGCATGATGGCTCACTGCAGCAATTGGTACCCAATCAATTCTGCCTCTGGAAAACTCTGGGACTTTGTTCAAATTGTTACACTTGCAAGCAAAAGAAGTGACAGAACATATACACCCATACCCTAATAAAATTAGCTCAACATAGTAAAAAAAAAATTCTACTCATATTCTTAGTGTTAAATGAGATAATAGTAGGTCCAGTGTCAGGCTTACAGTAGAAAGTAATGATTACAAAATTTGTCAAAGTATCTGACTTAATAACTGAAAAATTATATATGCATGTTATTGTGTATGTGTGTGTCTTTTAATGGGACCTATTAAAATTATTCATAAATACTCAATGACTTACAAAGAATACTACATAATTTTTTTTTACAAAGAATACTACATAAATTGTTTTTGTATAACATCATAAATAGAAACACACACATATATCCATATATATCATTGATCTTAAAGGAAACAGCAGTTCTTCCACTTCACTCAAATAGGTGAATTTTTATTTTATTTTCCCCATAAAAAGATAGTAACAAATAAATGAGTTCCTCTGCTATCTTGCCTTTGTTTTTTAATGTGAGCGAAAAGATTTTTTGTTTTATACTGTAACTTATTCTGCTTTGTGACCATTTGGAAATAAGTAACATCCCCCTCAGTGAATTACAAGAGTATACCAAGGCCTCTTTTCTCTTAAACTCATCAACACTCTCCTTAAAAAAAACTTAGAATGAAGGATATTGAGTAAAAACCAAATGCTCATTTATCATTGAAGATCTCAGTTTTGTCTCTACCCTGTATGAAGCCTGGCTCTGGACAGGACAGGTATAATCATGACCTAAGCTGGGTTCCTGTTTTCAGTAACTGAAGAATGCATGGGTATTTATTTACTTACCTGGCTTCCTATTCCCAAGAGGGTCCAGTCCCCTCCTGTTTGTTCATTATCCCCCCACATGTTGTCAGGCTTTCTTGATGTGATACAACTCTTCTAATGCTTTTTTTCCCCCTGACTTTTGTTTCACAGCTCTCTTGGGGTTTACTTTGCCATTGCCGACAGTTCTTTTTCAGTCTACTTTGCCTCCTCTATATTCACTTATTCTGTCTTGTTTTTCATTGTGCTTTCCATTATCTCCTAGGTTGGACATGTGATTTCTAGAACGTGCTGTGCTTTGCTGGCTTATATCACCTTGTAACAGGTTGTGACAGCTGGACATGCTCATCTCTCCACAACTCCATCTTCAGTGGTCTCCCATTGGAAGCTTGAAATCGATTTTCACCAAGAAGATTGGAAAATATTACAAATCAGGGCTTTTTTTTCATTATGCCCCAGATTGCTGTTGTTGATTAATCTATCTCCCCAATCCCAGTCAGTCCAAGATGGTATTTGTTTATGGCTATAAGTAAAACACTTAGAAAAGTACCAATGCAGAGGGGGCAATCCTAAATTATTATTATGTGAATACTATTGAATAATCTCTTGTAAAATATCAAAATTAATTGTAACTCTGAAGTTTTCTAAGTTGCTATTTTTAAAGACTACAGTTTATAATACTTGAAAGTTTGAATACCTATATTTTTTAGAAGTGTAGTGAGTAAAATGATTGAATAAAACTCACACACTTACTGAAGGTGACTTGCATAAACAACTCCCGTAGTTATGCCATATTGTTCACTGTGGAAAAAAAGTACTGAAAAACACCTTAGAGAGAGCCCAGTCCAAGTTCTGTCAGTCATTTATGCTTCATAGAATATAACCAAGTAGCCTTTTTACCTGCTGGGGAATAATCACAAGGCAAACACACGAAGGAAGTAGAAGGTGACAACAGAGTGGACCTTGGATCACTAGCAAAATTAAATTATAAAGAATTTAAATTTTACCCACAGCTTCATTTGTTTGTATGAAGCTTCCCTTCTTTCTGAAAGAAACATATGCTGATATGTTCTCATTACCAGATAAAATGGTACTTTTAAATTTCTCTCTGGCTCTCTTCTAAATGAGTCACCGAAGACTTATATTGAACCATATATATTTAGCAAAGAGCTGACATTCAATTTTAACTTGCATTTTCCTACCTTTTTTCATAAACCTTAAAGTGGAAGAGTGGGATAGTGTAGCATAATGGTTCAAAAGCCCAAATTGGGCTCTACAGTCAGACTTCTAGAGTTCTATCCATGCTCTACTACTTAATAGCTAACAATTATCCTTGTTGTACCTGTGTCTTCTCAGCAGAAAAGATGATGAGGATAATATTACTTCTACTCAGAGTGTCCTTGTGAGGAATAAATATGTTAACACATACACAGCACTTAGAACAATACCTGGTATTGTTATTAAACACGGTATTTGCCATGATTGCTCATGGCCAGTGCTTTTTCACATATACAAATTCCACAGCATTTATTTTTCAGTTTAGAAAGTTAATTTACTTGAGACAAATAATTGTGTTGTGTGCTATGATTTTTGGGAGACCACAAAGTTTCCATTCAGAAATTCAATATCCATAATGTTCTGGGATTAGAATCAATGAACAAAATTGGCTATACATATATATTTTTTCCTGAAGCTTAGATTCTGTTGTTCTTAACCTTTAGAATGTGATAATCTGGTAAGTGAGAAAGCAATCACATAACAAATTATACTATGAATATTGTAGTAAGGTAACTGAACCCTGGATAGTAAATAATTCCAGTCTAGAGGAATCATTGTAAAAATCATTGAGCAGCAACTTGAAAGAAGAATGGCATTGCCCTTACAAGAAAAAAAAACAGGGAGCATCGAGCAATTTGGAGAACAATGCAATTCAAGTAGAAAAATGAGTGGGTGGTCTGCTACTACTTAAGATGAAAACTAAGATGAAGTGTGATGAGTGTTGAAGATAGAAACGTTATGTTAGGAATAGGCCCTTAGGACCAAGGGAAGGTGGGTGGGGTTTCCTTAAATAGGCGATGGAGAGGGATTGCAGATTTCAGCCAGAAAGTATAAACAGTTATGTTCACATACCACAGACCTCCAGGACAGAGGATTGGGACTCACCATTATTTTTCCCACATGTGGCAACAATTAAATAGCTCTTACAAGATGATTCCATATCTCCATTTCTGAGTTCTGGAGAAATCATTCACGAGTGCTAAATTCTACTCATGATATGTTCTAGTATCAATTTTAATTAAAATTGAAAATTAAACGGTTATTCTCATGAACGAGAAAGGGAGAAGAGGACTATTTGCCTGATTGATTTACATCCACTGTATGTTTTTTCTTTGTCATTCCCATATGTATTGTTTGTCTTTTAACAGATGATATCGTTTGACAAAAAGACATTAGCCTAGCATTTAAGAGATGATGACATGAATAAGGCACAGAATTTGGTTTCTATTATCATAATGAAAGGTTAATAATCAAAATACATAGATAATGTTTTTCAGCTTGGAGGTTAATTTTATGATAAGAGAAATTCAGCAAAGCATTGGAATGATGTTCTGAGAACAGAAAGATGAAATATCAACCTCTAATCAATTTCGATTGATATCAACAGAGGTACCAGTTACTTAATGCTTCCTAATGGAAGTGGAGTTTAAACTGAATGATCTGGGGATTTCGGAGGAAAGCAATTTAAGAATACTCAGTGTTCAAGAAAAAGCAACAACAAGAATAAGAGATGAGGAGGTATGTTTGTTTTTTCCAGGATGCCACTTATACTTTTTGTGCCATAGGCTCAGAGTTGTTTGAGAGGCATGCTAGTAACAGTGCATTAAGACTCTGGAGGCAAATGCTCTTTTCAGTATCAAAAATTCTGTTAATCTCTGGACAATTACTTACCTTCCAAGCCTTGAATTCTTCAACTGTCAGATGATATTATGGAAATAATAATAGGAGTTACTTCATAAGATTATTGTGAATATAAAAACAAAATAGCACATAAAATGTATTAGAAGAGTGACTGGTGGGCAGCCCTGGTGGCACAGTGGTTTAGCACCGCCTGCAGCCCAGGGCCTGATCCTGGAGACCCAGGATGGAGTCTCGCATTGGGCTCCCTGCATGGAGCCTGCTTCTCCCTCTGCCTGTGTCTCTGCCTCTCTCTCTCTCTGTCTCTGAATAAATAAATAAATAAATAAATAAATAAATAAATAAATAAATAAAAAATAAACTTTAAAAAAATCTTAAAAAAAGAATTGTGACTGGCACAGTGTATTACTCAAAAATATTACTTTTATATTAAGAAAAAAATGTAATTTGTAGCATTTACTTTAAAAGAAATTTGCTGGTTAACTTAAAAATGTATCTCATGGACAAAATCTGGAATGTAATGACCTAATTATGGGTTAAATGCAAAGCACATGTGAAACTGAAAGCTTTTAAATGTAAGACTGACATGATGGGTTGGAATTTATTGTTCTAAAGCTGTGATTTCTCAGGAAGAATTTGGAAGTTTTGAGTGTTTCTGTATTAAAAGTTTATAGTTTCACAGAAGATGAATGATAAAACAAAACAGACCAAAACTATCCCAAAGGAGCAAGTTGCTCCAAGATTACTTGGTGAACCAGATAGTATTTATCTTTGGTTCTCAAAACTCAAATTTCTTGAATGTCCTTTTACTTTCATTACTTTTCCCAACTGATAACCTCTTTTGAAACCCTGCTTTGAAGTGTACAATGGTGTGAAATACTCACAGACAATAAGTTATGACAGGTGTGTCTTACTCTTTCTTGGGTATCATATTACCTTTTTCTAGCTTATAGGGCATAGCACATTAAAGTAAACAATAATTTTTGTGATGAATTTTCAAATAGTTCCTTAGAGCACCATTTTGGGGATTAGAAGGTTTTTCATTGTTATTAAAAGCAAGCTATATTAAGTTTCTGTAACTATCAAAATTTTAGTTTGTGTCTCTCCAGTAAAATTTTGACATTTAAAATTGGTGCTTAACTTGCTTTTATTTTTATTTTTTTTTTTAAGATTTTGTGGGGCAGCCTGGGTGGCTCAGCAGTTTAGCGCTGCCTTCAACCCAGGGCGTGATGCTGGAGACCCTGGATCGAGTCCCACGTCGGGCTCCCTGCATGGAGCCTGTTTCTCCCTCTGCCTGTGTCTCTGCCTCTCTTGCTCAGTATGTCTTTCATGAATGAATAAATAAAATATTTAAAAATAAATAAATAAAAATAAATTAAAACAGATTTTATGTATTTATTTATTGGAGAGAAAGAGAGCATGCACCTGCATGCACACAAATGTGGGGAGGGGTAGAGGGGGAGGGAGAGAGGTCCCAAGCAGGCTCTGTGCTGAGCACATGTGCCTCACCTGTGTTGTGGAGTCTGTTGCAGGGCTGGGTATCACAACCCATGCGATCATGATCTGAGCCCAAATCACGAGTCTGATACTTAACTGACTTAGCCACCCAGGATCCCTTACTTTTGTTTCTACTTGGCAAATAAATATACCAGAGGACTGTGATGACAATCATTGTTTCTCTAACAATTAAAAGTCTAAATAATCTTAATTTCCATTTATATTAATAAAATACCACATTAATTATATAACATCATACTAAGACAATCTCTCTTAGGAAGCTATTATTTTTATTACTATTTATTCCTACACATTGATTTATTCAGGAAAAATCAGTTAATTGTAAAAAAAAAAAAAAAATGTGGTCTGGTTGCTATTTGCATAAGATGTTGAAAAATGACCCAGTTGCTGACACTTTGACTCTGGTTGGTTCTCTGTAACCAAAACGTCATAACTTCAAATTCTTGTAATTCATGTATTTATTTGGCATCACATATAAATAGTTGTACATAACATTTCTCCCTAAAATATTTTGAGTGCGTTAAATTGCAGTCTATGAAACTTGGCAGTAAGTCTAATTCATTTCATTTTAGTACTGAAAGAACTCTTAGAGTGAAGCTTTCCATATAGAATCAGATTTTCATTTTCATGGCACTATCATTTATCAAATCATCTGCCTTTACACTCTCCAGACAAATCAGTTGCAATTAATGCTCTCTTAGCCAAAGTGGATGCAATTGCAGACCTCAGATTATACTTTTTGGAGATAAAGAAACAATACAAAAAGGGAAAATAAACAAATGTAACAAAAAACTTAAAGTACCGCAACTATTCCATACATACATACAATGATGATTTTGTTTAAAATAAGCCCAGATTTTTGTCAACTTGTTACTTTCAGATTTATACTGAGATTTCTCTCAGTCCCAGTATTTAAGTTTAATGAACTATAATTATAACTAAACTATAATTATAACCACATATACATATGCATATACACAAATGAGCTGATACACAATTGGAATACAAAACATGATTAAATTAAAAATGTCTTTTGCTTACCTGGAATTGAACAGCATCCACATCATCACAATATGCAGCATTGACAACAGTAATTATTATGGCATCAAAAAGTGGAAAAGTTTAATAAGAAATGCAAGCAGTAAGTTGAATATTCTTTCTGAATTAAAAACCTCTGTAAGAAAGCAGTAGACAGGAAGCTTACACCCTTATACTAAAAATCAAAGAATAAATAAATAAATCCGAACATTATGATGTTGATACTACAAACAGGATATTTTTTCAATATTTTTTCAGATCACAATGTTTACTTCTCTTTTGTATATCCTAGGGAGATGCACAAAAATAAAGAAGAAAAAATGCAAGTAAGAAGAAGAGCTGTCAAAAAATGTTTTTGAGCAGCATGGATAGGTGATGGGATTAAGGAGTGCACTTGTGGTAAACACCTGCAGATGTAGGGAAGTGTTGACTCCCTATATTTTACACCTAAAACTAATATTATATTGTATGTTAGCTCACTGGAATTTAAATAAAAACTTTGAAAAATTATTTAAAAAATTATGTAACAGGAAGTTGTGGAGAAATGGCTTCTAAACTTGGAGACTTTCAGGCAGCTGTGAGAGAACAGAAGATGAGAATTTTCATAGTCGAGTTAGTAGATGCATTCTTCAGGTTATAAGTAAAAATAAACGTTAAATATTTATAAATTGTCAATAACCATGTTTACTCCTACTATTTTCTCGAAATGCTTTTGTAGGTCCTGTGATCTTAGTGTGTAAATAGCTAAGCAGTGTTTATAGGACCAAGTTGATTATTCTAATACCTTTCATGGAAAGATTGACTGTAAAAAAAAAGGAAAGATTGACTGTAACAAGATGTTTGAATATGTACTTCTCTATTTGCTGATGATTACTTTCAATGCTTTTTAAAGTTTTCTTTTAAAATCCAGTTAACATGTAGTGCAATATTAGTTTCAGGTGTACAATTTAGTGGTTCATCACTTACAATACCCAGTGCTCATCCCAGCAAGTGCGCTCCTTAAACCCCATCACCCTAAACCCACACCCCTCTGGTAACCAGCAGTTCATTTTCTATAGTAAAGAGTCTTAGTTTGTCTTTCTGTTTTTCTCCCCACCCTCTTTCAAGGATAATGTACCTCCTAATGGAGAGGATTAAAAGCCCTCTGTATTATGATGGCAGCTCAATTTTACTGTTGATCTTTACACACGTGTACTCTAGTCAGGCGGAATTATTAACTATGTTTTATATTTTTGTTATTTGCTAAGCCTCCGCTTTTAGTCTGAAATGGGTGTTTTCACCATGCTTAAGGTTTCTTTCTTTTTCTCTTTTTTTTCTTTTTTTTGGCTACAATCATCTTTTTAGGCACTCTCAGACCACCCTGTCTCTCTGCCTGTCACAGAATTATGTTTTGTTCTATTTTGTTTCTAAGATTTTTTTTTCTCGAGCAGTTCATAGCAAACTCTAGAGGAAGGTACAGAAATTTCCCATTTAGTCCATTGCCTCCACAAATGCATAGGCTCCCCCATTATCAACATCACTCACCAGAGTGATATATTGTGTTATAATTGATGAACAAACATTAGTGCATCTTAAATGCCCAAAGCTGGTAGTTTATCATAGGATTCACAGTTGGTGTTGTGCACTCTATGGGTTTCAAAAAATGTGTAATGACATGTATCCATTGTTATAATATTATACAAAATATTTTCAATACCCTAAAATTCTTCTGTGCCCACCTATTTAAACTCTTCCCTCCTCCAATCCTTGGCAACCACTGATCTTTTAACCTTCTCTGTAGGTTGCCTTTTTCAAAATGTCATAGGGTAAGAAGAACCTACTATGTGGTCTCTTCAGGTGGCTTCTTCTTTTTCAGATAGGCCTTTTGCACTTAGTGATACACATTTAAGAGTATTCCATGATATGTGTGTGTGTGTGTATTTGTGTGTGGCTTGATAGCTTATTTCTTTAGCATTGGGTAACATCCTGTTGTCTGGATGCACCAAGTTTAATTATCTGTTTACTTGGTCAAGGACATATTGGTTGTTTTTAAGTTTTGCCAATTGTAAATAAACCCACTCTAAGCATCTGTGTGCAAGTTTTAATGTGAACTTATTTTCAACTTTTTTTTAGGTAAACACCAACGGACACAATCTCTAGATTGTGTAGTAAAATATTTGTTTTGTAAAAAAACTACCAAACTCTCTCTCTCTCTCTCCTTTCAAATATTTATTTATTTATTTATTTTAGAGAGAAAGAGATTGAGAGATTGAGAGAGAGAGAGCGCAGGAGGGATGCTCAGAGGGAGATGGAGAGAGAGAATCCCAAGCAGACTCCCTGCTGAATGGGGAGCCCAACTTGGGGTTCAGTCTCATGACACTGAGATCATGACTTGAGCTGGAATCAAGATCAGCAGCTTAACTGACTGAGCCACCCAGTCACTCCCCCAAATTCTTTTTTCCTCCCTCAGGATTTCTTTTTTTTTTGATTTAGTACTTTTTTTTTTTTTTTTTTTAGGATTTCTTTTGTTATTCAGAGATTTCTGTGGTTCCATACAATTTTAGAATTATTAGTTGTATTTCTTTGAAAAAATGCCATTGAAATTTTGATAGACTTTGAATCTGTAGGTGGCGTTGAGTAGTATGGGCATTTTAACAATATTGATTCTTCCAGTCCATGAGCAGGAAATATATTTCCATTTATTTGCAACTTCTTCAATTTCTTTCATTAATGTCTTATAGTTTTCAAAATACATGTCTTTCACCTCCTTGGTTAAATTTATTCCTAGGTTTTTTATTCTTTTTGATACAATTGTTAATGGGATTGTTTTCTTTAAAAACAACAACAACAACAAAAAGATTTCATTTATTTATTCATGAGAGACACAGAGAGAGAGAGGAGGAGACACAGGCAAAGGGAGAAGCAGGCTCCATGCAGGGAGCCCGACGTGTGACTTGATCCCGGGTCTCCAGGATCATGCCCTGGACTGAAGGCAGCACTAAACCATTGGGCCACCCAGGGACCCCCCGGATTGTTTTCTTTATTTATCTTTCTGATAATTTGTTATTATCTGATATTAGTAAAGTGTGTACACTTTTTTTTTTTTTGTATTTACCTAGCTAGAGGTTCATATTGGTATTTTCGAAGAACCAACTTTTGGTTTCATTGCTGTTCTCTAATGATTTTCTGTTTTCACTTTTATTGATTTGTTTTAGTTCTTCTTTATCTTTTCTGCTTAATTTGCACTGACAGTGGAGCCTGACACAGAGCTCCATCCCAGGAACCTGGGATCATGATCTGAGTTGAAATCAAGAGCTGGACACTTAACCAACTGAACCACCCAGATGCTTCTCAAAATACATTTTTAAAATTTCTCTTGAGCTTCTTTGATTCCTGTGTTATTTAAAAGTTTGCTGTTCAATGTTTTTGTAATTTGGGATTTTCTAGTTATCTTTCTGTTACTCATTTCCAGTTTATTTTCATTTTGGCCTGAGAGTAGATTTTGTATGATTTCTATTATTTTAAATTTGTTGACATATGTTTTATGGCCCAGAATGTGGTCTATTTTAGTAAATGTCCTAAATTTTACTTAGGACATCTAGTAAATGTCCCATGTGATCTTGAAAGGAATGTGTATTCTGCTGTTGTTGGATGAAGTCACTGAAAGATATCAATTATATACAGTCGATTGATGGTGTTGAGTTCAATTATATCCTTCCTGATTTCCTGCCTATTAGATTTGTCCATTTCTGATAGAATGGCAATGTAATCTCCAAGTATGATAGTAGATTTATCTGTTTCTCCTTGAAGTTGTATAGCGTTTGCCTCACATAGTTAGATACTCTGATGTTAGGCCTATGCACATTAAGGATTGTTATGCCTCCTTGGAGATTTACTCCTTAATGTTATGTAATGCCCTCTTTGTCCCTAATAACTTTTCTTATTGTGAGGTCTTTGCTGTCTGTAATCAATATAGTTTCACATGCCTTCTTTGTATTATGTTAGCATGATACACATTTTCCTATCACCTAGATTTAATCTATATATGTCTGTATAGATCAGTTCTATAGGCTTCTAGTAGGCAATATGTAGTCGGTTCTTATTTTTTTATCTACTCTGGAAATCTCTGCCATAACTGGTGCATTTAAGATTTACATATGTTCTGAGTAAAATAATATTTTGTATTTCAGATATTGGAAAGGGTAGTTAAATGACATTTTATTTCTTGAGACTTTTTCATATTCAATAATATTCATTTTAATTCTTCTAGATAGGATTCTCAATTTCTATGCAGTCATTTTTTTATTAATGTCTAATTATTCTTCCATCATCCATTTAGATACTTTTTTTTTTTTTTTTTGATACATTACACTTCAGTCATATCACATTCAGCCTGCTTGGGCTTGACTTAAAATAAACTTATTCTGTGAAGTGACAGTAAAAATCAGCAAAACAAAATGTCATTGCAAACTGCCTTATGCTTTTATGGCTAAAGATGATAAAATCTCCTGTAGGACTTTCAAGATCAAGTTGCCAGATAAGTAGCTAAATTTCTGTCAATCTCTAGTTTAAAATTACTGCAGTATTAAACACCAAATAATGAATAACATATTAAATAAATTAAATTTAATTATGTGTTTGAAAATAGCAAAACTATAAAATAGAAACAGATAAATATTAGATTAATGGAATAACCATGGCTTAGATTATTTTTGAGAGACATATCTATGAATATTTGCATTTCTTTCCTCTCATAAATAAGTAGAGAAGTGCTCAAAATCATATTTTAAAATCCTAACTCCTAAGATGATGGTTTTAGGATAGGGAATCTTTGGGAAGTGATTAGATCCTGAGGATAAAGTCCTCACATAGGGAACTCGAATCCATAAAAAACAAGATCAAAGAGAGCTTTCTGTCTCTTTTCGACCATATGAGAACACAGTAACAAGATGGCCATCTATGAACCAGGAAGCAGGCTCTCACCAGATATCAAATCGTGTTGGTACCTTGATCTTGGTCTTCCCAGTCTCTAGAACTCTGTAAAATAACTTTGTTACTTATAAGCCACTCAGTATATGGAATTTTGTTAAAGCAGCCCAAACTGACATATAATAAGCAAGATTAGAAAAAGCTAACTCAAAATTAATTTATGTGAGGCTTAAACTTTACCACTTTTAATCTAGTGTCTATTTTCATGTGTTCCAGTTATATGGGTATAGACAAATAGAATAAGTATAGTGTCAGTAAAAGCAGATGCTTAATAAATGTTGAGTTGAATTTAGAGACCACTATTCCAAATTCTCTTAATAAGATTCAGAGTTTTATTCAACAATAGATTGAATAAGTGGCACTCCTCAAACTGAAAGATGGTATTCAGTTGTTGAGAGTTTAGCAAAGATTGGTAAAAATGTATAGATGTTTTCAGCAACATCCACACAGACAAACTTAAATGCTAAACTAGCATGATATTTAAACAAAGCACTATATTCTGTTTCTGCTAGTGCAAACTCTGCTCATGTGGAAAATTGGACCTATTGAAATTTATTTATAAATACAGAAAGCTTTTCAGGGTTGGGGTTCAGGAGTTATATATTTTACAGTTTTAGAATAACTTTCCCCAAAATATAAAAATTATTTAAATATTATAGTTATTGTCAATAAACATTGGGCTATGAGTAAATAAATTAATTAATTAATGTTATAGTTATTGCCATTTAAAAGATAAATTGGTTAATGCTGAACATCGCTTCTTCCTATTTTCAAATTTTAGCTTCTCTTTCAGGCAGAGCAACTAATCATCCCCACAAAATAAGTCAAATTACATTATTTGATTTTTTCATTTTTTGTCCTAATATTAATTAATATGTGTTATACTACAGCAAATGTTATGTTAACATTTTCTCAGATAGCTAGATTTGGTGCTAAAAGAATTAATCAAATTGACTTTGGGGTATGTTGGAGGAAGAATAATGTTCTCTCTCATTTCAAAGATGTACATGTCCTAATCCCTGGGACCCATGACTACATTAACTTCTCCTGGAAAAGGGATTTTGCAGTTGTAATTCAGGTAAGCATGTTGAAATGAGATTATTTTAGACTATTCAGTTGGACCTTATACAATTGCAAGTTTCCTTACAAGAGAGAAATAGGAGTCGAAGCTAGGAAAAGGTGATGTGTTGGTGGAAGTAGAGACAGAGTCAGGTGGTCAGGAGCCAAGGAATGTAAGCAACCTCTTAAAACTGGAGAAGACTGAGAAGGGATTCTCTCTGGAGTTTCTGGAAGAGACCATTGCTAAGGAAATCTTATTGTCACCCTGGTACAGTGTATTTCAGACTTCTGAACTAAAAAATGATAAGGTAACAAATTTGTGTTATTTTTAAACCACATAGTGTGGTAATTTGTACTGCAGCTATGGGAATCTAATACAAGACATGAGATGGAACCTGAAAATTAATATCTTCCTTTGTAGCCTATGTGCTGTCAATTTCTTTGTTATTCTCTTTTGTAATTTTGTCCTTATATGACTTTGCATTATATATTTCCTTACTTGTTTTTATATTTTATTTCAGTAGTATATAAAGTCCACATGCATTTGGACTTTGTTTTCTTCTCTGTGATATGCCTACAATAAGGCCTTGCACATGATTTCTGTTAATCACTGAATGAAACACGCATGAAGATTATTATGAAAGTCTAGAACTCCATTATAGGAATAATGATTACTTAATGTGTAGGAGAAACATTTGCTAGAAAATTAATAGTAATGATAATATCTTAACATTTGAATATTGCTTTATGATTGACATACATTATCTTATTAGCTTTTGAATCATATTTTAAAGTTTAGAAAATCAAATATTATAGCTTTCATTTTTGTAGTCACAATATCTAGCACAGTTTCTCCATAAACAAATAACATCAACCATTAACTACATACGTCCCAGCTGTCAATGCTAAGAATTTCATGTTTTTTGATATTCTTTTCCTCATGTTAGGGATTAGGCAAAAGATTAAGAGTTTCACTTGTTTATCCAATATTTCACAGCTAGTAAGTAGCGATAGTAGGATTTAGAGTCATTTGTTTCAGACCAGGAATGTCCAGTATACCTATGTTATAAGGGCAAGGAGTAAAGTTGTGCATGAGTATTGAAGGGGTAAAATTTAAGGAGTAAAATTTAAGTCTTAGTCATTGCTTGAATATAGAGGAGTTACTTAGATGAAGCCCAGATACCACATTAATGTAAATTCCAAATACTACATAGATTAAAGTCTTTAAAGAGCAACCAAATATATTAAAATAATATGAGTTATTATCTTACAATTTTAGAATGTTGAAGATCTCTCTTAGATTTTAAATGCATTATGATAAAGTAGAGAAGCCTGATATATTCAACCACCAGTTTAAAGAAAGTGGTTATATTGTGTAATGCCACAATCAAAATTTAAGGGAAAATGACAAGATGAGAGACATTTCACAACTCAAATCATAAACAAAAGGCTAACCTCCCAAATATATAAAGAGTTCCTACAAATTAAGAAAATCAATAGAAAAATTGTCAAAGAACATGAAAAAACAGTTCCTAGAAACTCTCAAATATATGAAAATGTCTTCACCATCACCTTTACAAAGAAAAATGGAAAATAGCAATTTTTTGTAATTCGCCAGATTGATGAACATAAATATTTGATTAAACTCTGTATTAACAGGTCTCAATCATTATTGAAAGAGTTGTAAACTGTTAAAATGTACATGGAGAACAATTTGGCCAAATCTATTAAGAAATACATATACTAACAGTGTGTGTCTAACAGTTTAAATTCTGGGAATTTAGAAACATATGTGGTTGAAAATATTTCAAGTAATGTACATACAATTTTCTCAATGCATCATTGTCTATAATTATTGAAAACATTTGGAAGCAATACAAATGTCTTTCAATAAGGAATTGCATAAATAAATTATGATAAATCCCTATAATGGAATACTATGAGGATTTAAAAAAAGAATAAGCTCTTATGTTCTGATATGGAAAGTTTGCCAAGATAAATTATGAAAGGGAAAAATCAAGGTTTTGAACAATGTGTATTGCATGCTCTCTTTGTTCAAAAGCAAGGAGTTGGAAGAGAAACACATTTGTATTTTATTGTGTACATTTTTAAACATCTTTTTGAGACCATTAACATTTAATACAAATTATAAAAAATTACACTTTTCTACTGCAAGTCATGGGGTGAGTTGGATAAATGGGCTGAACCATGGGAGACAGGCATTTTTTTGCAAATAAATTTAGTTTCTATAATGGAGTGAAAATGTCCCATTTTTATAACTTCTTTCGTTTATTCTGCAAAGTAAATGTGAATAAAATAATTATTCCTAACCTCTCAGAAAAGAAGAACATGATGTTTGATGGAAAATAGAAGTATAAATTATTGCACAGAAATCTTTTTAAAAATATTATTTTTCTAAGACTACTTGGCTGGGCAATATTTTTCACATAATATCTAAGATAAATAAGGCAGATATTAAGGCCTTTGACTAGTTTTCATCACTGTTGGCTTTTTCCTTCTTAATGTAATAAAGTGCTGATGTTTTATCATGGCATAATCACCTTATAAACTAGGGTGTTGGTAAAGATCACTTTTAAAAATAATTTAGAGAAATAGAAGGGGGAGGAGGATAGAAGCCAAGTTACATATCATATCAAAATAAAATGAGAAAGAAAGCAAAATATAAAGTAGAATTTAAAATCACTTTTGTTTCCATCTGGCAAGAGGACCAAAATGGAAAGTAAAATAAAGACACATTGTAAACTGTACACTGAGAATTACAGTGATGATCTAATTAAATTAGTCACAGTGAAATTCAGATGCCTTATTTTTTCTGAAATGTAAAATAATAAGGCAGTGAATAAGTACTAAGATTTTTCAACCATTTAAGAAAGTATTTTAGTTTTCAATTTCAAGTGACTAAGTATGTCAAAATAAGAGGCATAAGGAAAGTATATATTAAAAATTTTGAAAATTAATGTTTATTTATACCTATTATATATTGTATTACAAGTTGTGTAAATAGGCAAATATTTCCATATGATTTGTATGGCAAATCTGTTCTCTTATCACAGTCCTGGTTTTAAATACTCTGTTCTAGAGTCCCCATAAATCAGCAAGTGTTCCAGAAATAGTTCCTTTCAAGATATTTATTTCTGGTCAGAAAAAAATGTCTGAAATTTTGTTCGTTTTGGAATTAAATGAATCATATTTCTGTGAGTGTGTGAGTGTGTGTGTGCACATGGTATCTTATGTTCCTCAACTGAAGAATAAAGTGATTTTAATTATCTTACTCATTTTTTTATGAATATAGAAGAATTGTCAATTAACAAATTATATGTAACTTTAAAGGGCATCTTGTTAAAGAGCTATAAAATTGAGATAGGACAATTTTGAGGTCAAATACATACTGATTTCTTTTCTTTCACCCAAGCTGACATAGGATCTTAGTAAATGTTAACCTGTTCATGTCTGTACCTGGAGAGAGGCGGGAGCCAGGTCAGAAACTAGGAATCAGTAGTAGGACACATCAGGACCCCAGAGATTTTGAAGGTGATTTTGTTACCTTTGACAGCAAACAGGAGAGAGCATGCTGACATTAAAATAGACTTTCCATTTGAGTCCTTTATGCAGGAGAAAAGATGAATTGGTCATTTGGTAATAAAAAGCACAAGTAGATGTATGGCATGTCATACATGTAATTTTATAGTTTCAGCTGAATAACCGTACTTTAAATAGTGAAATTTTAAAAGTGCATATCAAAGGGAAGCTTCCAGCATTGTTTTAAGAATGGATCTGACAAGGGCAATGTTGAGGTTTAGCTCAGAAAGGTCAGACACGAAATCAGGGCAAAAGGAAAGGAGGTTATGGGAGAGATTCAAAAAAGGAAGACCACCCCAAACTCTCTCTCTTTTTTTAAGACAATTTTTAAAAATGATTTTATTGATTTATTTGAGAGAGAGTGAGGTAGACAGAGCTAGCATAAGCAGAGAGAGGAGCAAAGGGAGAGGAAGAGGGACAAGCAGACTCCCTGCTAAGCTTGGAGCCTGAGGTGGGGCTAGGTCACAGGACCCTTAGATCATGACCAGAGCTCAAGTCAGATGCTTAAAGGATTGAGCCACCTAGGTGCCTGTACCCAACTCTTAGGTCAAAGTTTCACACAAGCATTTCTAGGAGACAGATTGTCAGTTTTAACTACATGAATTTATTTCGTGATATATCTCAAATGCTTACGTTTAAGGCTACTGTTAACAAACTACATGTAGTTTGTTTTTAGAAAACTTTTTAATTGCCAATTCTTCTTCTTAATTAATTCATTATAAACCATTTGACACACTAATAGGTCACAAACTCAGTATTTAGCACTGGAAAATGAAAGAATGAGTAAGAATCATACTTGATTTTCAGTACCTTGTGAACAATTATTTTTTAAAATGAATTCTATAATTACAACTTTTTAAAAAGGCATTTTTATTTATTTATAGATGAGACACACAGAGTGAGGCAGAGACACAGATAGAGGCAGAAGCAGGCTCCCTGTGGGGACCCTGATTTGCGGAGCTCAATCCCAGGACCCCAGGATTATGACCTGAGCCGAAGGCAGTTGCTTGACCACCAAGCCCACCCAAGTGCCCCTAGTTATAACAACTTTGTCAGTATTATTGTTAGGTTGTGGTTTTTGAACTATTTTCTGGATGAGATAAACCAGCTAAAATGGTCTTATCTGAACTTTATGCTATAGCATTCTAAGAGGAATTAAGAGTAGATTTTTTTTTATTTGTTACAAATTTATTTTTTATCTTCAAGTTTGAACATGCATCTTTGCTCCAGCCCTTTTATTTTATTTTTTAACTTTTATCTGAATTCTAGTTAGTTAACAAACAGTGCAATATTGGTTTCAGGAGAGGAAGGAATACATTTTGAAGTAATGTTCACTGAATATGTAAATAGATGTACATTGCAGCATACACATCTTTAATACTATTCCTGTGACAGCATGATTGACTCTTTATGAGTTTATCCTAATGCTTTGCTTAGGTAATCTGGAATCCATTGAACAAACAAATGTTCATTTTATTTTTTTATTATTTATACTACATGCTATAACTAATCAGAACAGATTAATCTAACACCTCCTATAAGCAATACGTTTTTCTGACACTTCATAGATAAAGCTTAAAAAAGGAAAAAAATTATAATCATTTTAGGACCTTGCAAAATATGACATGAAACAGAATCATCTTGACAGTGCTGAGTGTGAGTTCTCAAACAGCTTCACTCAAGTGGGGTAGTTCCTGTTTTCTTTAGATAACTTTCTGGTCTGACACTGACCATCACTACCTGCGTTTGGCTTTCTTATTTATATCATTTGCTTATTCCCTGTGGGAATCGAGTCACAATTTCTAAAATAAAACATGGCTGCAGCCACTGATAATCCAAGAAGAATGCTTTTTTACTAAGGGAAGTCTATGGAAACCCTGGGGAGAGCTTTCAGGAAGGAGATTGAATTAGGGGGGCCTTGGAAGCAGGCTCACAAAAATCTCAAAAATGCTGAGATGTAAGGAAACCAGAGATAAGGGAACAAGCCAGACCACCCTGCCCTAAGGTGTGGGTGGGGAGGGTGTCTTGTTAAAACAGCTACTTGTGACCAACAAAAAACTCTTCAGACTCTAAAAAGGAAGTAAGCCATAAAGATGGTATCACTAGTCCTTGCTCAATGGTGATAAAAATGGATATGTTAAAAGGATTTAGCTTCGTTGATTAGGTTTTCAATAAAAGACCAACCCTACAAGCCCTCTATGGCAACCCTGTCAGGACCCCTCTCACTCCCGAGAGCTTTCTCTGTATCTTTACTTAATAAACTTCTATCCCTTTACTCACTCTCCTGTGTCCACAAGATTCATTTTTCAACTTCGTGAGACAAGACCAAGCTCTCTGGAATCAAGATTACTTCTGGTTGAAATACCAGGAAAAAAATGGTTGATAAAATCTTGGTTTTTGTTAATTTATCTCAATAAAAGCCCACTGGAACTCCCCCCAAAAAAATACCTGGTAGGTTTCCATTGAAAATGTGGTACATACAGAATGCCTTGCAGTTGTATTAACAATAAAACCTTGATATTGTCACACATCCTGGGGGACATTTCCCAAATTATCAGTTGGGTATAGGACAATTATTAAGAAATAGTTTGACAGTCACTGTGAAGACTCAAAAAGACCAAGCAATGGCTGTTACTGTGTCCTCTTGGGGTTTACCAGCTTCTCATGGTGAAATCGCAATCTCATTGGAGAAAAGCAGTATCATCCTGAGTCCTAAGCAAATCCTGATAGTCTGGTGAGTTTATTCTCATGAGATAACTAAATAGGTAGATAATAAAATTATTCTTTCTTGGATCTTTCTTGTACAAGGAGGAAATTAAAAATAATTATTTCTACGTTCCTTTCTGGTTTACCTTTCTAGGATCTCACTATCTCAGTTGCCCTTTTCTCTTGTAAGCAGGAAGTGTAGAATTCTGCTAAATTTAACTGCCTTTTAGACACTGAGCTCCTCCTGCAGCAGTCCTCATGACATGAAATTTCCTATAACAAAGTCTTAGTGATACAGGAGAGCTTGATTCTTGTCTCACAGAGTCGAAGAATGAATCTCGAGGACACAGGAGAGTAAAAGGATAGAAGTTTATTAAGTAAAGATACAGAGTAAGCTCTCAGAAGTAAGAAGTCCCCACAGGGTTGAGGACTTGTAGGGTTGGTCTTTTATTGAGAGCCTAATCAGGGAAGCTAAATCCTTTTAACATATCCATTGATATCACCATTGAGTAAGGACTAGTGATACCATCTTTATGGCTTACTTCCTTTTTAGAGTCTGAAGAGTTTTTTGTTGGTCACAAGTAGCTGTTTTAACAAGACACCCTCCCCGCCCACACCTTAGGGTAGGGTAGTCTGGCTTGTTCCTTTATCTCTGGTTTCCTTACATCTCAGCATTTTTGGGATTTTTGTGAGCCTGCCTCCGTGGCCCCATACCTAGCCTTGCCTAGCCCCATTTGTCCCTAACTCATCAGTAGCCACTACTATTTTCACAAGCTGATGTATTAGGGACTGGAAAACATTTGAAAGTATCGTGATTGCACTGATGTGAAGTAACAATGTCAGGAAATATAGTTTATTATGTCATATAATTCTGAAAGTAACAAATTCTTTTCTCCTAGTATTTTATCAATGACAGATTTTATCTACTTTCATTTATCTTCTCTTTATACTTGGGCTCTAGAGATAACATAGGAAGGTTGGGATAATTTTGTATAATGCTAAGTAAGCTATGCAAAGAATTATAAATTAGGTAAGTATTAATAACAGTGATGATTTCATATCAACATATCTTTGTCTCAAAAATACATCCCTGAGTAAGGGACAGGAGGGGCTAGGTGGGGAGAGATAGATAGGGGCTATGTGATTAGGCTCACAGAAATCCCCAAAATGCCAAGGTGTAAGGAAACCAGAGATAAGGGAGCAAGCCAGACCACCCTGTCCTAGGTAGGTGTGGGTGGAGAGGGGGTCTTTTTTATGACTGTCATCTGTGATCAACAAATAACCAGACCCCAAAGAAGAAGTAAGCCATTAAAGACATTATCACCACTCCTTAATGGTGATATCCAGAGTTAATGCTAAAAAGATTTAGGTTCCCTGGTTGGCTTTCAATAAAAGATGAACCCTACAAGCTCTCAGTAACAACCCTGTCGGGATCCCTCTCACTTCTGAGAGCTTTCTCTGTATCTTCACTTAATAAACTTCTCTCTTTACTCACTCTCCTTTGAAAGATCTATTCTTCCACTCCCGGAAACAAGAACCAAGCTCTTCAGTATCATCCCGACGTCTAATGGGAATGCAGGTTATGGGGGAACAGAGGACTAGCTGAGGACAAAGCACAAGCCTGGGATAGCACATTGGCAAGTCCTTGAAACAGATAAAGGGACATTCCTCTACAGACTCAACAGCTTCTATGTTACTACTTTGCTAAGGGCAGAAGGCAATCTTAGCCCGACCCCCAGGATCCTGTAGGTCTACTTTAACATATAAAAATTACTTTAGAAATTTCCTTTATCTCTAAACCCCCAAGATACGTGTTGGCAATCATCCCCCAAGCACATGGCCCACCGATATACATCTGAAGGGTCTCATGACTCAGGTTTTATTAGACAGTAATAGGTGACCTTTTTGCAACAACAACTAGCCCCCTCAAGGTCCTGGAAACCTTGCTTTCAAAATTCCTTAGAGAGCAGCTATCCTCAAACCCCTCCCAACTCCCAGGCATATAATCAGCCACCCCTCACAGGCCCAGGGCAGTAGGTCTTCCTGCCCACAGGTCCTGCCCTTTTGCTTTAATGAAATGACCATTTTGCACCAAAGATGGCTAAAGAATTCTTTCTTGGTCGTTGGCTACAGACCTTGCCTATATTCCAAAACTTCATTACAGGGACATTTCTGTCCTTACTTCCAAAGCTTTCAAGTATCACATGCTTCTCAAAGGGATTCAGTGACAGTACTAGAGAGAAGTTAATTCTATAAAGTACTTTTTTGTTCATGCACACACACACACGCATACATACATTCGTGCATCGGTTATCATAAAAGGATATACTGGTCAAATGTCCATCTGAAAACCCTGTGCATTTTGAAAATACCAGTTAAGAGATGTACTCAGAAAATAATTGGAACAGACTGTCAGAGAATATTTGATGATCTCTTGGACACATTTTTAAAAAATCATTGTTCTGATTATCAACCTTCAAAACTAGGTGTTCCTGCTTCTCAGGGCTTGAGATTTACTGGCAGTCAGGTATACTTATTTGTCCTTATAGACAGCATGGAAGAGACAAATATTCTACTTCAATAAAATTTTAAAAACCCACATAAAAAGATTAACAAGCCTAGATATCCTTCAGTTAAATATGAGAAACAATACCACTCAATATCAGTGAACCAGATATTATAAAACCACGTTCTCAATCATAGACAAGTTACCCGGAATACAAGTTATCAAAATCTGCTTAATGAAAAAGAACTACACCAAGAATTTTTTTTTTTTTTGTAATTAGAATGCTCAAAGACATCAAATTTTGATAATCTGATATGTTCACATAGATAAACATAATTATCATTAGGGCAACTATGATGAGGAAGCAGAAGGCTAGCTGAGGACAAAGCACAAGCTAACACCCCGCAACCACTACCACCCCCAGGTAGGATGTGTGTGACATTCCTCCAGGAAGCTCCCAACTGTCTTAATGTTAATGCCTTGCTAGAGGGAAAAGCAACCTTAACTTGACATTGGCAAGGCTTTGGTATCCTGTGAGTCTTCTTTAACATATGAAAATCCTTTTGAAACCTCTCAATTCCTTATCTTCCTCACTCCCAAAAGTATAAGGATTATATAAGTATAATAGTATATATAAGTATATAAGCCACCCCCACAACCCCAGGACAGCAGCTCTTTCTGCCCCTGCGTCCTGTCCTTGCTTTAATAAAACTACCATTTTGCACCCAAAGATGTCTTAAGAATTCTTTCTTGGTCTTCAACCTCACCCCCACCAATCCTCATCTATATTCCAAAACTAAAACAACTAAATACTAACTTTACCCTAAAGTAGCAAACATTTTATGCATGACGTTTAGGGGAGTATTGCCAGAGTTCACCTCTGTGTTACGCTGTGTGTATATTACAGTTCTTCCCCAAACCTTCTTACCAGCCTGGTCTTTCAATAGCACTTCACTCTCTATGATACAATTGCAAACAGTTTTGGTGTCCTAGTAAACATTTGATGTCTTTGAGGTGATTTTGCACATATGGGCTCACATTCATGTATAGTTGATTTCATAAAACTCTTACAGGATATTCTTACTTCCCTCATTTTATAGATATACTTAGCAACTTGATTTGCCCTCATGAACTACCTGCATCATTATATTGTTTGACTTTGAGTCTTTTTTTTTCCCCCTCAGTAATGATATCTGCTCTTAAATTACATTATGTTTTACTTTATACTTCAAAAGTGCAATCCAGCACAGGTGATATCTACATATTTTGAGAGAAAGATTATACAAAGTCTCACATAAACTGATCAGTAAATAACCCTTTGAACCCACAAAATATACTGTGGGTCACAAATTCAATTTTCTAATAGTCATATTGACAAAAGAAACCAAACAGATTAAATTAATTAGTGTATTTTAAGAAATCTGTATAATTATGTCATTTATTCAATACATAATCAATATATAGTTAAGAATGATATATTTTCACTTTTTCCATTTAGTTGTGCAAAATGCAATCTGCATTTTATACTTAAATTGCACCTCAATTCAGACTAGCCACATTCCAAAAGTTCTGTGTCTATCTATGGCTAGTAGTTATCATACTAGACCATGCAGCCTTAGATATGTAAAGGACCCTAATTCACAACTAAAACATTTAATATGCAATGGCCTCAATTCCTTGTTAATGGTTTAAATATTATTTTTATATTTTCAGATTAAACATTTAGTTTGATGTATGATTTTTGACAGCTTTACCGTATAATACCGTCTTTAAAAATGAGAAAGCCTTTATTTCTATTCATCATTTTCCACTTTTATCAACTATTTTTTATTTTATATTTTACTGGTCAACATAATGCACTAAAATAAAAATGTAAACAATCACAAAGAATATAAACTTAATTATTTGAGCTTATGTGGGTAATACTTTGCATATTTTACTTTATGTAATATTTGAATATGTGTAAGAAATAACTGATTCTTTTTTTTTCAATTGTAGATTTTAAAGTTGTTGCAAAGACATTCCAAATGTTCATTTTAACTCTTCATTTAGGTACTTGTGACTTTTTAAAATTAAATGATTGTATGAATAAGACTTTTTTTTTTCCTTTCAAGAAGTCATAGTATACGGTTATTTTTGAGATAAAATGTTTAGAAAATGGTTAGCCTAAATTTACGTTAAGACATTCTACTTAATTTTCTCAAAGACATTTAAACTGTCTTCAGATAATAGGAACAGGTATTTTTTATGGCTTCATTTTATGTTAGGCAATAATCAACATCATAAAATTCTATAAAATGCAATTCATAAAATTCTACATGGCATGTAGATAAAGATTTCTGATTCAGTTACTATGCAGATTTAAACAAAATCACCCTTAATTGGAACAAACCATTGTTGAAATATATTCAAAATCTAGCATCAATTAATTTAAAAGACAAACTTTTATTAACTATAAGAAATTTTCAAGGATAGACAAAAAAACAAAAACAAAAACAAAAGCTATTTTGATGCGTATTATTAGTCTGACATTTTATTTTAATTATCAGTCTTTGAACATATTCACAGCAAGAACCATGTTTTATGTATATTTTTTAAAAACCTGATAATCTACTAAAGATAATTCTTTTTACATAAAATATTTCATTATGTATTATGTGAACACGACAGATTAGATACCTAAATTACCAACTTTTAGAATAATCACTTTATAGAATGAAGATGCACATGGAAGACAAAATATTTCAGCAAATTATTAACTATCTTTTCTATAAACTGAAGTATGAAGAGATAATATTATCTAGGAAAAGTTTAACAAGGGAATTTCCTATTTTTTTTTTTAATTTTTATTTATTTATGATAGTCACACACAGAGAGAGAGAGAGAGGCAGAGACATAGGCGGAAGGAGAAGCAGGCTCCATGCACCGGGAGCCCGACATGGGATTCGATCCTGGGTCTCCAGGATCGTGCCCTGGGCAAAGGAGGCGCCAAACCGCTGCGCCACCCAGGGATCCTGAATTTCCTATTCTTAACCTGTTTTTTAGGTTTTAAAAAAGTACTTCAAAATAATGTGTAAGATAGTTGTTCTTATTATGACCCCTATTACATCAGAGTGCAACATTTTCCTTTGTGGTAATGACTTTCACAGAGAAATAATGCATACTAGAAACATACATTGTACTTCTAGAAACATTACAGAAAAATATTGAAGTATAATGTACAATAAATGTAAGAAATACTAAAAATTATAGAAATGATATAGAAATAATATAGATAGAATGAATGAAATATTGTCTTCTCCTGGCTTAAGCCAGACCCTTGTGCATAACTACCATAGTTAATGATACATAATTTCCAAGAAAGCAAACTAAACTTACTAAATTATATAATAAACATTTTATAGACCAAACTCTATTTTGTTTTAAAATATAGTGCATCTAAAGGATAGTTCCTATAAAGTTTGAATATCTTTATACACTAGGTAAATAGCACACACGAAAAAAGAAAAGATCAATCACTAAGCTTTGTTCCCAGTAGAGTGTGAACAAGGTATTTGTTGAGAGAATGGATGATTCACATCAGCATACGTCTTTGTGATAAGGCTCATTATGATGTTAAATACCTAGACACAGAACTATCTTTTTGTTTATCACTAAGTTAATGTGTTTTTTTCTGGACATGATAGTTGATTTGTTATCAGAGCTTAGGGGAAAGGTAAAGAACAATGTCTAGTTAATGTTTATCCACATTTATTTTCCTTTAAACATCCATTTTAAGAAGATGAGATAAACCGGAAGAGACTCTTACCTATAGGAAACAGAGAATCACTGGAGGGGAGGCTGGTGGGGGGCAGGGTAACTGGGTGATGGACATTAAGGAGGGCATGTGATGGAATGACCACTAGCTGTTCTATAAGACTGATGAATCACTGACCTCTACCTCTGAAATCAATCATACAGTATATGTTAATTAATTGAATTTAAATACTTTTTCTGTTTAAAAAAGAAAGAGGTGACATTTTTTATTAGGTCTCCAGGAGTGTGTGACCTGCTGAAGGTAAGGATTTGAAAAGCCAGTAAATAAGGACTGTTGCTATTGGGATATGGCCTTTGCAGAGTTGAGTGTTGATAGGAGAAAACATACAGGAATGCGAAAAAGTATCACTCCTATTTCAGTTGCTTTCTTCCTCAAAGTGTGAGAGAAGAAAAGATATGCCTTGAACGGTCAATCTATAATCTAAAAATACTGTACTATGTATTTTGTGAAGAATCTGGGCTTTAAATCACATTTTTTAACATTTGGTTGTTTGCTAATTTAATGGCATTTTAATAATCTGTAATTATTAAAATAAATCTTTTCTGAAAAAGGCAAATAAAGGACACATTTGCCACATAGATTTAAATAAGTACTTTTTAGCTATTTTTAAAGTTGCATAAACGTTTTTATATTTTAGTGTTCTGTAGAAAATTTAGAACTCATGATTTGCATTAGTCCAGGTAAACTCATTAACTGAAGAATCAATTAGAATATTTATTAAAAATTTATATTCCTGGTCCGCTGCTAGCCACTATAACACAAGGAGTGAATGATAAAATTCCACTACTTAATTAACACAATCCATATAATGAGATGAAATACATGATCTCCCCCCCCCCAAAAAAAAAGTTGCAAATACTATTACTTATATAAAATCCAGACAAGGAGATTTATTTTGTTTTATTCTAATTGTGACATGAGCAATGTGGATGCTTTAGAAAAAAGACATGGTAGACTTTGGACATGAAAACTATGAACATTTATTAAAAAAAAAAAAAAAAGAAAACTATGAACAACAGGGGTTATAATAATATTAGAAGCAGGGAGAAGAGAAGAAAATAAGGATTTTTGAAAAATGTGAAGAACAAGTAGATAAAATCAGCCCTAATATGTTTTCCAGTTAATTATTTTTATACATTTGAATAATATTTGGGAGCAGTTGAGAAAACAGAAGCACACATTCATACCTACACTTAAGATCACATGCTAAAATGTCTATTCTTTCTAAATAATGGCGTGTTAAGATATTATTATTTTAAATGTCTTCCTAGTGAGTGCTGTGAATTTTTTGCAGTTTAAAAGAGATTTAGCTAATAGAGAGTTTCCAGATTCACTATTCATCAACACTGAATATTGGCTTCCATTTGACTGATAAGTATAATTAATTTATGGATCAAAAAATGTCCTTCCCATGCACATTCATACCTAAAGAAAGCAATATCTAAAGCTTTATCTTCATAATTTATATTTTACACAATATTATGTAATACAGGAATGGATATTCCTGAATAAGCAGATGTTGATAAGAATGAAGTTTAGCTTTTTTACTGAGAGGAAAACATCGAAATCTAAGCTGAATTTTTAAATTTCCAGTATTTCCTTCCTTTTTTTATTAACTCATTTAATCCTTTAAAAATCTAAGTCACAAGTGACACAAGTCCCCTTCTTTATATTTCTATTTAGAAGCTGAAGAAAATTGTAAGTTATAAAATTGTTAATCTATGCTGTTATTACTCTAGTTTTATGTAAAAGATGAAGGGGATTTGTTCAGATTTTTCAAATTCCAAACAGTAAAGTTCCATCATGGTTAAATATTAAGCATTATTAATATTTCCTTATTTCACCTGTGCCAAAGAAAATTTGCTATATTAAAAATGTTATTTGTTAAACCAAAATCAATAACAATCAAATTATTATTTATTTATTTTAAAAATCTGAGAACAGATGGAAAACAAATTGAGTACAATATAGTCAAAGCAAAAGAAAAAGTGAAAAGAAACTGATTACACAGATAATCATGGAAATTTACTTCAAAGGTGGTTTTTTTTCAATTATTTTCTTTAGTTTAAGTTTTATTCATGTTAATGTCGTATCATTACAATGCAAGTGTGGGAAAAAAAATCAAGTTTGCTTTCATTACCAGCATGAAAATCCTTGAGATTTAAAATAGCTTTTATTTTACCACCTGGCTTGTTTAATGAAATTAAGTCTGCATGTATTTGTGTGTGTGTGTTTGAAAATCCCACTCAATACTTTATGACTATTTGACAACTGATATTGTGGAGCCTCAGCTTATAGTGATAAAATTAGAAATATGTATCATGACTACTACACAAAACATTTTACAACTAAAAGAAGACTAACTGCTGCAAAGTTTGTTCAGGCAAAAAAAAAAAAAAAAAGAAAGAATGCTACTATATGAGTGAAAATGTCACTAATCATCTATTATCATGTGTCACAAGTCATGAGGACAAATATCTGCAGATCTCATTTGGGCTCCCTAAGGTTTTATATGACTCATGCATATGCAGTTAGATTGGAGGCTCCATTCAAGGCTGGTTTGGTTGGAGTAGCTTAGCTGGGGCAGCTGTGCTCCATGTGTCTTTCACCATATTTTTCTGACCCACAGGCCAGCTGGAGCATCTTTTCAATGAAGATGGTGGAGGCATAAAATGGCAAGCAAAATACAATGAACCTCTTGAAATTTAAAGTGAAAACTGATGGCATCCCAAACAGTTGTGGCTCAATTAGGCAAACCATGATGGAAATCATGAGTGGGAATTAATTCCCACGTGTTGTGGGAGATCACTGCAAAGAGTATAGATGCTAAGAAAGATGACATGTTGGGACTATCAATAGAATGTGATTAAAAAAATGAAAAGTCAATTTTCATTATGTTTTAAGTACGTGATAAGAACAATCCCATGGATGTTCAGTTTCACAAATAAACAGAAAAAGGCAAATTAAAATCATAATGAGATATGCCTTTTTTTTTTTAAGATTTTATTTATTTGTTCATGAGAGACACAGAAAGAGGCAGAGAGATAGGCAGAGGGAAAAGTAGGCTCCACACAGGGAGCCCGATGCAGGACTCAGTCCTGGGACTCTGGGATCACGACCTGAGCCAAAGGCAGATGCTCAACCACTGAGCCACTCAGGCATCCCAAGATATGACTTTTCAATTAGGTATGCAAAAATTTATGTGTGTGGTTTCTTTTGTTTTCTTTTTTTTTTTTTTTTTAAAGATTTTATTTATTTATTTGAGAGAGAGAGAGAGAGCACACAAACAGAGGGAGGGGCAGAGAGAGAGGGAGAAGCAGGCTCCCTGGTTAGTAGGGAGTACAATGTGGGGCTCCATCCCAAGACCCTAGGATCATGACCTGGGTCAAAGGCATCAGATGCTTAAGAGACTGAGCCACCCAGGCACCTATAAGTAAAAATTTTTTTTTTTAAAGAAATGGATATTAACTTTATAAAGGCATATTCCTTGCTAGAAGCCATATAAGTAAATGCAGTTTGGAAAATTGTCAATATACACGAATGCTGAAAATACTGAGTTTGTAACTGAGCAGTTAGGCTTTTAATACTTAAACATGTGGTACCTAAATATCTCTGAGAATTTGGTGAAGGGAAGTTTCCCCATAAAAAATCACATGGTGCATACACTAAAGTATTTGCCCATTTTCAGGTGTTTCATTTAAATTCTACAGACCATAAAATATCTGCTGAGAGCTAATGGATCTCATTGACAGGTACACAAAAGTTACAAATGAAAATGTTCATGCAACACTGTCTGGAACAGCAAAAATTGTTATCATCCTAAGGGCCAAAAGATAAAGACCTAGATAATAATATGTGTGGTATTCATTTAGAAGAATATCACAAGATTGTGCAAAGACTGTAGTAGATCCATAGATATTGATAAGAATGAATCTCAGTAGCAAAATGATAATGAAAAAGAAAATTAAGTATTAGATCTTGAATGCTATGTGATCTGTCAGTTAAAAAACTTAAAAAAATGCAATGACGTGATTATGAATGCATATATATTTGAATGGGGAACTCACATTACATATCTGAGCAAGTGTGACAATGGTGGTAGAAGGTAGATTTTATTTTATTTATTTATTTATTTATTTATTTATTTATTATTTATTTATTTATTTATTATTTTCAATTTTTTTTTTTTTAAGATTTTATTTATTTACTCATGAGAGACAGAGAGAGAGAGAGACAGGCAGAGACACAGGCAGAGGGAGAAGCAGGCTCCATGCAGGGAGCCCGACATGGGACTCGATCCCAGTCTCCAGGATCATACCCTGGGCTGAAGGCAGGTGCTAAACCGCTGAGCCACCCGGGCTGCCCGGTAGATTTTATTTTAAATAAAGCATAGAGAGTCATAACAGGAAGAAACAAAAAATTAGGAAGATTGTGGTATGTATATCCAAAATTTCTTTCCACGCCTCCTTTAGCTAAAGCCAAAAGAGAAAGCTAATGGATTAAGGGAGTATAATTTTCTGGTAGCTGCTCTAGTGAGAGACATCAGCAGAGACACCACACGTTTTCTGGCTCTAAGCTGAGAGGAGCTGCTATAGAGAATTAAAACAATATAAAGATCAGTCATACTTTCCTGGTTTCTCGTACTATTTCAGAATTATTTCATTTCTTATGTTACTTAAGAATTGAGCTTTGCATTTACATAAGCAAGTGGCCCATTGAAGCAGAGCCAGATTCGATGTCTATGCTGCACAGAAAGAAAATGCTGGCAGCATAGAAATAGTAGTTTGTCCCCAGTGAAATGACAACATCACTTATGAAAAAGCCTCAAGTTCCTTAAGAGCCCAAGATATGATGAATTATGTTATTCATTTATTTAACAAATATTTCCTGTTTACCATTTGTTTTCAGATAATTTTGAGAGGACATTTTATGTAAACGGTAACAGTATAAACAAGGATCAAGTACATTCTTTGTCATGTGCGAAAGCATACATATGAAAAGCAAAAATATAACATGAAAATAATTGAACTAAGTCATTTGTGGATAAAATCCCGTGAGAGGGCTTTTTATTCTCTGAGAAAGAGACACTTGTTTATTGGTGTGTTTGCTTTCCTGAGGGAAGAATCTACCTGGGAAGACCTAAGAAAGAAAGTTACTCTGAGTACTTTGAGATAGAATTTTTTAAAAGGCACTTTTTTTTTTTTTTTGGCATAGGAATGCAGTGGAAAAGGCATCACTGAGAAATTAAAAAAAAAAAAAAAACAGTGAAAGTGTAGCAAAGGGAAAAGGTATAATGAGAAAAAGTAATAATGAATAGCTAAGGATGGCTTGGGGTTTTGTGTTATAATGATGAGTGCTGGTGATAAAGCTTAAAAGGTAGATTAAAAAAATGGAACCCACAGTAGCTTTCCTGTTTTCAAATTTATAATTTCCTGCAGAGAAAATGGAAATTTATTGGCAATTAAGGTATATAAAAGCCATGTTTTAGGAAAGTTAATCTGACAGTAGAGAAAAGGAGGAGGATGGAATCCCCATGGAGCTAATTTGGTGCCTTCCACTCACCATCCAACACTCAGCCTTGTAGCTATTGGTCCATTCCAGTCAATGCAGAGGTAACAAAGACTATAGGAATGGAGTTTTCTAACATTTCAAAGGCACTGTTACCCTTGAAAAAAAGAGAAAGATGCATGAATTTTAACATGAAGTTATGACAGATGGGCAGAAGGAGAACATTTTAGAGGCAAGAAGTGAACATGCTTCTCCATGATACAAACTGGGAAAGCTTGCATTGGTCATCTTCTTTCTGTACATATTTAAACATTTATGAAATAAGAACCTACTGTTGCGTTACTTCCTATGAAAAATTCCATTGAAAAGCAGAAACTAAAGTCAAAAGATAATAAATCCATAACATCAGTGAAATAAGAAACCCAGCAATCAGCAGGAGAAAAAAGGGAAAATGTTTCATCTTGAGCTTTGTTTTAGATCAGTTTATTAAGATGGGAATTATCTCCTTAACATTTTGCAAGAATTCTCATGGGAAAATATATCGGATTGTACTTTCCTAACAGAATATTTAATTTATATGATTTCAAGTTTATCTTCTCAAAGGTGAAAAATATACTAAAATGTAGCATTTAATAGAATATAGTAAAAATAATAAACATAACAAAATATAGACATACTGTAATAAATATATAAATACAGCAAAAACGAATATGAGAAAATGTTATTTACTAAATACATATAAAACCCACTAAATGTTACTTTACATTTTTATGCTGTTATATAATGTAAAATATAGTTTTGAATTTATAGGTTTTCCCAGTGTAAATATATATATTTTTTCACATTCTGTTTGGCTATTTTGTTTTCTAAAAATTTTTCTTGGTTATTTCTACCACATAACGAAACATTTGTTTTATTATTATATTTTATTATTCATATGTCCTATTGTATTGCTCTAGATCTAATATTTACATATTTCTATTGTTTTCACTGCATATATTTTATGACTCTTCCTATTCTTGAAATAAATACATATTTCATTTATTTTATGCCATTTTTGGTTTATGACAAACCATTTAAGTGTGTAAATTTTCCTCTGATGACAGCTTTTTTATCTCTTCTGTAAAGATTGATAACTAATGCTTGTTTTTTTTTTTTAAGATTTATGTATGTATTTGAGAGACAGAGAGAAAGAACGAGCTGAGATAGAGGGAGGAAAGCAGACTCCCCTCTAAGTGGGGAGCACTGCTTGAAGCTCCATTCCAGGACCCTGAAACCATGACCTGAGCTGAAATCTAGAGTCAGATGCTTAACTGACTGAGCCACCCAGGTGCCCCAATGCTTCTTTTATTTACTCAATATTATCTAAATACATTTTCACATTATGTTTCCAAAATATGAAAATTTGAAAGAAAACTTTATCACAGTTTGCTTGCTTTCTTGAATTATGATGGAAGTATAGAGATATTATTTACTCACTTTTGACATTGCTGTTGTTCCTAATATAATTGCTGATTTTTTTGTGAATATACTTTGGAAAACTTTCCATCTTTTGGTTCTACTTTGATATATTTCCACTGTGCTAGCATTTTAATTGAACTATTAATTCCTCTATGTCTTTACTTTCTAAGCTTCTTCTATGTTTTTTTTTTTTTTCTTCCAAAGACTGGGATATGTGTGTTAACATAAAAAATTACTTCCAAGGCTCTGTTTTGTTGCTATTTCTCCCTTGTAATTAACTCTTTATTGACGTCAAATACTTCAACTAGCATCAGTGGATTGTCCTAATACCTGTATACTATTGCATGCAATCATGAAATTCTCTTCTTTTCAGAAAATAGAGCAATGGTCCCTGGGAGGATGTGTTCACACATTGTCCTGCTAGTTGCCCTGTTTTAATACTCTTTCCAACAAGCTTCCATGCACCCACATCTCTCACCTCCAATCTTCCTGGGAATTGCTTTAGGGATGTGACAGGAACAGGTTAGGTTAAAGGTAAAGTACTAATCTGTACATTAAAAATAATATATTTTATGTATAAGATATATTTTTATTCGTACAGGCTTGAGATGCTTTAAAGAAGAGCAGATAAAGTAGTTTTCAAGATGGTCCTTTTACTGTCTGTGTTAAAATATAGAGCCTGGATATGCAATGAGACAAATCTGAGATAGGTTTTCCTCATTCTCGCTCCATCTGTCTTAGGTTAGGGAGAATTATTCCAGATTCTGGCATTAGGTTACAAAATATATTACAGTTTGGTGTTTTTCCCGCATCTTCATGTGACTCCTACTGGGAAGTTCGTTGATGCTGCCTTGGAGTCAAACAGCATATGCAACAAGAGGTACTGTGACTCGCATGCTTAACAAGGGGAAAATCAGCTAGCTCTTTCCATAAGCCCTAATCCCCCTTCTCACAAAGCTGAAAATCTTCTCTTCCATATCTTCTCTTCTCCTTGTCCATCCTATTCTGTGGCTGATAGGGCTTCATCGACAGGCATTCTTGCCTTCTGGTTTCTGGTGAGATTTAGGGATGGGAAATATGCCACATGACTGCAAGACAGGAGGAGAATGAGGTTGCATACTTTGTTTTCCTGGGTCCCTACCCCAGACCTGGTCCCTGGTGGTTGTCTGTATCACACATATGGCCAGAAGCTCTCTCTACTCAGGCTTAAGAGTAATACAGGCACCCTACACTGCTTTTTGGAATTCTTTCAACATGACCTCAACTTTGTAAATCCCCCCCCCTTTATTAAAACAGTCTCATATTATCCAAACTTGTGACATTTCTTTTCTCCAGAGACTCTGACTGATACACTATCGTTGATTAAATCATGCCTTACAGCATTTGCTACATTCAATTACTTACATGTACTCCTAGCCCATTTCTCTAATTCTCAATATTAACAATATTGACAATTCCTGACCTATGTAGAAACTTTAAGCCTGAAGCTGTTCCATTTAAAAAAAAACAAAAAAAACAAAAAAACACGACTCATGGGATGCAATCATAGTGGAACTTTATTTGATCCATCACTGATACTTTATGTGTTCTCTGAATGGCTAGAACTTTGACTGCTGTAGAATAAAACTTAGGAAAATACCAATAAAATTAGGTGCAATTTTGAGACACTCATAAATACACACACACACACACACACACACACACACTCCTGTCTGCTTTATTTGAACAATATTCTGGGCCTGGTTGTAATAGTTTAGATATCTCTCTTTGCTTTGACTCTTCTCCTTGCCAGCATCCTATAGGCAGGAAGCCTGTTCTCCATCCCTATCTCTAGAGGGGGCCACTTAATTATGATCACTTCACACCACTGGACAAGCTTTGCCCCATCTGAATTCACATTTTTTAAAAATTATGTAATTCTCCAGCAATATACAGTTCACATTTTCTCCATTTCTTCTTAGTAATTCAGTGACATCTGAAAGATTTAAATAAAAGCAAAAATAACTGACAATGTTGAACTTTACCTGATCCTGTGCTCCTGGAAAACAGCAACAGTTCAGAAATCTTCCCATCCTATGTGTCTGGGAAACAGCTTCCTCTAAGGAAGCACCTTTATCCATTTGACCTAAACAAGAATCCCAAATGAGATGACCCTCTCATTTACCTATAACAAGGACAATCTCCAAATTCCCATTATTATGATTAGCTGAGTGGTTTGTCCCCACTGGCCAATTAGGACAAAATGCTCTAACTTGCTGAGCAGGGAGCCATATGAGAGGCTTGATCCCAGGACCCTGAGATTAGGACCTGAGCCAAAGACAGGTGCCTCACCGACTGAGACCTTGAGGGGCCCCAGAACAATGTCTCCTTAAGGGTCCTTCAGAGAGTCTCAAGGAAAAACATTTACCTATCAACTGTATGATCATGCCTTCTGTTCATCACACCCCCCATACCTGGTTCTTGCTAGCCTAGTTTAACTCTTCCTCATAAAAGAAAAGCCATTTGCCTAATGGATGTCTAACTTTTGCCTAACCTGGAGATGCTTAAACATGTTATGATCCAGCTATTATCTCTGGTGCGTAGTTCCTAACTTCTAATGCAACAGTATTTTCAAAGAAAGCATTTCCTTACTTAAGTTTAGATTTTTTTTTTTAATCTGTGATAATTATATCCTCAGTTCCAGGCTAAAGTAGAAACTCCTCAATACTGATCAGTAATTACTTTAATTCAAATTTTTATCATTTATGAAGTCCTTCTTTAAACATTAGCTCACTAAAACACTTCCAAGTGCCCCAATTCTTGAACTGTGTTCTGGTCTCCCTTTATGTTTTCAGCAGATGATTTTTTTTTTTTTCTCGGTTACTGAAACTGATGCCTGAATATGAGACTTCACATAGTTTCATTAAACCTATGTTTTTTTTTTTTTTTCATTTTTGCTAAAATACTCCTTCACATTTGTCTCTGAGCCTGTCTCCCCAAACAGTAAGCACCATGCTCCATCAATTATTCCTTCAAACTTGCATCTTTCATCTCTCTTTCTCTCCATCTATGTCAGCCATTGCTATGGGCCTCAGATATATACTGAGGTGTTCTATGGTCTTGAAAACAACAATACAGAAAACAAAAACAGTTTTCTTAGACCCTACCAACTTGTTACAATCTTTTTTTCTTCCCTTTCTTTTCTTGCCAAATGTCCTGAAATAGTCATTTTTCCCTTATCTGCTCATTACTTAATCAGCTGGATGTGCCTTCCACATCATTTGAGGGGAACTGCTCTTTTTAAAACTAAATCCATCAGCACTTTTTAAGACTGAATCTATCTTGACCATATATAATTAAAATTACTGAGAACCTCTCTCCAATTACAAATTTTCTTGGAACTCCAACTGTCCTTGCCTTCTCTATCAGCCTAAGAGACCCAGTTTCTGTGACTCTGTAGAACTAATCATATTCTACCTTCAAGACTTGTTTTTATTTCTCCTTTTGTTACTCCTTTGAAAAAATTATCTCAACATTCTGCTCTGCTTTCATTTCTTTTCTTTCTTTCTTTTCTTTCTTTCTTTCTTTCTTTCTTTCTTTCTTTCTTTTTTTTTTTTTTTTTTTGAAATATTTTTCCCTCTTGGCAAATTTATGCTCTCATGGCTTCAAGTATAATTTCTAAAGACATAATGTCCAATTCCATATATTCAGCTTCAATATCGTGCATGTGTCATGTGCTTTTTTGAAGCATCCTAAACCCTACACTTTTCAAATAAAAAATACCATTTTTCTCCCTTTGTCATGTGATTTTTCTTCTAGATTTTCCTCAATTACAGGTTTTTCATTTTGTTCCCACCATTTCTTCTCTCTCTTTCTTGTTCTTCTTATTCAATAATTACCCAATTCTTATACAAAACTCATGTTCAGTGTAAACATGCACATTTATTTTTAAAATATTTTATTTATTTTTAAATGAATGCACAAGCAGGGGGATCGGCAGGCAGAGGGAGAGGGAGAAGCAGGCTCTCCACTGAGCAGGGAGCCCAGATGCAAAGCTCGATCGAGACTCAAAAATCATGACCTGAGCTGAAGGCAGAAGTTTAACCAACTGAGCCACCCAGGTTCCCTAAACATGTACATTTATATATACATATATAAACATATGTATAAATATATACATTTACATATATAAATGTATATGTATATGTATATAAAAGCTTCAGAGAACTTCCATTTTTCCAAATTGGATCCTTACTTTCTAAATTTTTAGGTGGAATTTAATAAAGAATATGTAAAAAATAACAATGGAATTGTTTTTAAGAACCCTGGTAGATAAATAACACAGAAGTTGGGTTCTTCCAGGTGAAAGAGGGGTAACTGGCCTGGAGACTACTTACCCGACCCTTCATGGTAGATGTGATACCAACCTCATGGACGTAGTTCACAAGGACTTCTGGAAATTATTCTCCAAAAGTCTCTTGAGTCTATATCTTCTCTCCTATTCTTAATAGTCAATTTCTGTGTCTTTTTCCATTATATTTTTATTTTATATGTAATCTCAGAAATGGTGTCCTTTACATTAATCTCTTACCATTTTAACTCCTGCTGATTCCTAGTGCTCAATTTCCTCTGTAAGTAATGTGGTAATCAGGGAACTCCTCTTCCCAGTGCCTCTAACAACTCCCCACAGCCTCACTAATTATGTTCCAATTTAAGTCTGTGGGGCATGTGGGTTTTCTACATTTCAAATTCAACCTATATTTCTAGAGTTACCTTTTATAAATCCCATAATTTCTTGTCCAGCCAAGATCAAATCCTGTATTTTGGGAACCTGTCTCATGGTCTTCTGCCCCCGCATATTAATTCATGTTTCCATCTCAGACTACATTGCTTTCTTCAACTTCTTTGTAAAGGAAATCGTAAATATCTGTAATCCATGCTCAATTTGTACCATGTTTTCAAAGCATTTCCTTAAAAAAATCACCTGAGATAGTCTTTTGTCTCTGGACTGATGGTCCTTGAGTGAAATTGTTTTCATCACTCACCACCCAGGCTAATGGGTGGGTTTCACTGGGACACCTGTGCCAGTATAATTGTGAGGTATACCTGCCAGTAAATAGGTGCTGTCTGGGCCTCCTGGCAGTCCCAAGACAGTTATTTCAAATGAATGTATGAGGGGTTAAGAGAATGGAGATGCCACAGGATACCCCCCGACCACCACCACCAAATTTAAAACACACTGGTAGCCTGAGGAGGTCTGTAGATGCAGGCACCTTAGGGCAGGCCTGGACATGGTGGGGTTTTATGTCATTCCTGTAGGCAGTGCTAGAACTCAACAGGACAGACAGCTCTGTACCTATTAGAATCCACACACATTCTGAGCATCAGCATCTGGCCTCTATCAACCAGACAGGTAACTACCAGCCTGTAGAAGCTATTGCTTCTACCATGAACCATGGAGATCATTAAATATATTTAATATCATCACAATCTATAACATTTTGTTTTCTAATATAGTTATTTGAGTCAAGGCATGTAAAACACTGAGAATAGTGCGTGGTATGAGTTAGTTCCTGTGTAAGTGTGAGCTGCATTATTATTGTCATCATCACTATTATTAATATTAATTTAGATCCCTTTCAGTTACAGGTTTGCTAACTTAAATTGGCATTAGAAAACCTACCTTACCTTATTGTTTATTATCTGTTTAATAATTATGTTTCCTAAAAATTAATTGGGAAATAAAAATATAGAATATTTCTATAAACTTATTGTAATAGATTTATGTGATTCATTCTGTGTAGGGATACAAAAGATATTGGGACGCCTGGGTGGTTCAGTGGTTAAGCATCTGCCTTCTGCTCAGGGTGTGATCCCAGAGTCCTGGGATCGAGTCCCACATCAGGCTTCCCTTGAGGAGCCGGCTTCTCCCTCTGCCTATGTCTCTGCCCCTCTCTTTGTGTCTCTCATGAACAAATAAATAAAATCTTTAACAACAACAAAAAGATACAAAGAAATATCATCTAAGAACTATAAAAGAATTTACTGTTATATGGCCTTATAGCTTACATTAAAAATGTTACATTTGAGTTATAATAAAGTTACATTATAATAAAATAGGGTTCTAGATTCTGTTCTATAATGCCAGAACTTGGGATCCCTGGGTGGCGCAGCGGTTTGGCGCCTGCCTTTGGCCCAGGGCGTGATCCTGGAGACCCGGGATCGAATCCCATGTCGGGCTCCCGGTGCATGGAGCCTGCTTCTCCCTCTGCCTGTGTCTCTGCCTCTCTCTCTCACTGTGTGCCTATCATAAATAAATAATAAAAAAAAAAAAAAAAAAAAATTATAATGCCAGAACTTTAGGGGGAGTATATCTTAGAATAAACAGACTGAAAAACAAGACTATTTTGGTTAATGAACTGGAAGTAAAGGAGGATTTGACAAATGATAGAAATGTTGTTGCTTAGGATGACTCATAATGTCATCGGAGATTGGTTTCTCATAGTGAGTCTGACAAAAAGAAAAAATAAATAAATAAATAGGAAGAAGACAAGTATGATATTAAGGACAAGATATCCTCCAATTCCCTGAACTTCAACTGAACATAAAGTCAGCACATACAGAATGAAAGAATCCAGGCATGGCTGGTCCTATCATTCAGATCATCCAGTAAACAGTGGATTTAGGAAAACTAAATAAATATATTGATAACAAAATGCTGAACTACTGATCAAACACATTGTGGGCCTGTTAACATGAAAGAATAGGTTAAAACTCACATATAAGCAATCCAAAACACATGGTAGCATGATGAAAAAGGCTTACTACTAGTGTCAGAGACACAACGTTTGTTGGCTTGTGAATCTTCTATTTCCCTACCAGAAAGTTCTTTAAATATAACATGATGACTTTACATGAGAGCAAAGGAAGATCACTAGATTTTTAGCTGCCATTCTCTGGATCATTAAAATATTAATCTGGGTGAGAATAAGGATTGAGCCATGGTTGATAGTCTCATTTGGGGATGCCCTGAAACAGTTTTTAATTTTGAAATTATAGAATTGCCCTAAAAACTGTCACTCAATATTTTTCATGTCATTCCTGAAATATTATGATATGGGCTGAAATATTTATGATATGAAATATTATGCTACTGTTTTCTGAAATATTATGATATGGGCTCATATTTCTTGTTTTGGGTATGCTTGTCCTGGGATTGAAATAAAAGTGCATATCTTTGATTAAGATAATCGCAATCATTTTATCTGCTTATTTTTTTCCATGATTGATCAATGACTTCTTTGTACTATGCCACTTAGTAATTGCATCCTGTGATATATCCTGGCTCCCTCAGGTATGAGATGTGTTGGTGTTATCTCTCCAAAGAGCTTAATGTGTTGGTCAAAAATAAATAAATAAATAAATAATAGTAAAACCCTGGACACATTGTAAGTATTCACAAAATTTATTTACTGGAAATTTCTAAAATAATTTTTACTTGGTTGAAAGATGCAGGTCTCAACATTTAATTTGCATAGTACTTTTACGCTATTGTTTTTTCATTTTGAGGGAAAGTAAAGCTAATGGTGTAAAACAACAAAGTCAGAGGATTGGTGAGTACAAATACAAAAGGATAAGTAGGATTAAAATTTAATAAAAAATACTGATAAAGCCATAAGCATTGCTCAAATTCATAAAAGAAACAAAAAAAATATTATTGCTTAACAGCTGGTGGTTTTGTAATATAAATACTTGATTACTCCAATATCCAAGAAACATTTACTGAGTATCTACCCTGTGCAGCCACTGTGTTATGTATTAAAGAAAAATCTAAAGATGAATAAAATATCACAAATCAATGCTTATAGTTTTAGGATGAATAAGCCATATGTATAATATATATTCAAATTACAATGTAAGAACCGCAAATGTAGTTAAGTGTTCAGTTTTAAAACCCTAGGCAAAAAAGACAATATGCAAGCACCATAAATTAATGTTTATACAAAAATGCTTTGGAACACCTGGGTGGCTTAGCAGTTAAGTGTCTGCCTTTGGCTCAGGGCATGATCCTGGGGCCCAGGGTCGAGTCCCACGTCGGGCTCCTTGTGGGGAGCCTGCTTCTCCCTCTGCCTATGTCTTTGCCTCTCTCTCTGTGTGTATCATGAATAAATGAATATAGTATTTTTAAATGCTTTCTTTTCTTATTATATGTAAAATAAATTATTTTGTGAAAGGATGGTGAATGAACTAGATATATTCACAGAATGGTATACAGTGGTGCTTTTGAAAGTTTGGGGAGTTCCCCAATTTAGTGATCCATGGTATCCTACTAAATAAAGGAACAGATTAGAAAACAGTAGCATAAAATCCCAATCTAACTGTAAATATACAGAATGTGTGTGTGTGTATGTGTGTGTGTGTGTGTGTGTGTGTGTTGGTATGTTCAAACTGTTATAACAAAAAAAAAAACTGTTATAACAAAATACCATAGATTTCATGCCTTAATCATCAGATATTTATGTCACAATTCTGAACTCTGAGAAGTCAAAGATCAAAATACCAGCTAATTAGCTTTCTGGTAAGGTTTGAATTTTCTGGTTTATAGACAGACTTTTTCTTACTGTCTTCACATGTCTGAGAGAAAGAGAAATAGAGAGATGGTACTCTCTGACCACTTATAAGGGCTCCCAATATGAGAACTCCATCCTCAGGACCTCATTTAAGCCTAATTACCCTCCAAGGACCCCATCTTTAAATAGTATCACATAGGAGTTAGGACTTAAACATATGAGTTTTGGTGTGTTTTGGAGGAGAGGAGATACAGTCCAAAGGAGTGTGTGTGTGTGTGTGTGTGTGTGTGTGTGTTTGTGTGTATAAGCCAAGTGGAAAATTTTCACGTATTTCTCAGGACTTCTAGTTAGTGAGGGTCATATTGACCTTTAAGATATAGTTGAAAGTGGCTAAAAGCTCCCTCATCATCTCATGAGATTTAATAACGAATAGTCATTCTTCCTAACATCTCTTGAGAAATCTGAAAGTGCTCACATCGCATCTGGTGACTTCTGCTTCTGTCTCCATTTCTACCCTCTGCATGTCAGCATCCTGTGTCTCCTCTTCCATTCTCAGATATAGCTCCCCTTCCTCCAGTATTCTCAAATAACCAATTAAATAAGTCTCTGTGAACTAAATGCTATAAAAATCTAACACAGTGGAGAGATGTTATACCACAATAGAGGACAGCATTCAGCATAATACTAAATACTGTTCTTCCTCTTTTTTCAAAGCCACTTGAGCACTGAGTCTTGACACTGTCTCTCTCTCTCTCTTTTTTAAAGATTTTACTTATTTATTTGATGTGGGGAGAGGCGGAGGGAGAGGGAGAGAATCTCAGGGAGACTCCCTGCTAAGCACAGAGCCTGATGCATGATTTAATCCCAGGACTTTAAGATTATGACCTGAGCTGAAACCATGAGCCAGACACCTCACCAGCTGAGCCACCCAGGCACCCCAGAGTGTGTCTCCTTATTATTCTCCCATTTGGAGCACTGGCTTCTTGTCATCTTGCAGGGCTTCTTTCTCTCTTTCTTGGCTAACAGTGTGAAAAGCAAACATTCCTCACAGTTTTTTTATACAGAAAAATTGGGCTTTCTCAAGTTCTCACCTACAAACTAGAGTGGTTATCTTTCTAAATCTGAGTATATTAATGCTTCTCACATTCTCCAGCATATAGCAGCACAAAGAAACATTGGCATTCCTTTTATGTCTATATCGTGGAGAAAGTCAATTTTTGAACGCGGTTTCTTCATCCTAAAGAGAATAAAACCACTTTTATTTTCTATATCACTGTCGGAAGAAAAGAGGCAATTACAATGAGATAGATAGAGATATATTTTTAATTTCTAGCATTGATTTTACTTTCCACTACATGGTGGACCATGTATATATATATATTTATGAAAATAAGATACCTGGAAATACACAAAAAAGTCAACCCTGATGATATGATTAAATGTTATTTCATTTACTTGGATTATGGTTTATGTATGCATGAATATTGTAGCCTAAAATCAGTAAGAAAAATCGGACTGAGACATGGGACATAAAAAGAGCAAACCCTTCACATAATCTTTAAAAAAAGAAAAGAAAACTAGTATTCATAGCTTCACCCCCCCAAAAAAAAATTAGACTAGAGTTCAACTCTTTATTCCTCACAGAAAATTTGGTATCACTGTTGGGCATTATCAGATTCTTTCATAGCTTAAGTTACCTTTCAGTCAAATAATATAAATAGAACACCTGTGTGCTAAGGAATACAATATATTGGGAAATAAAAAAAGAGTAGTTCATTTTATGTATTTAAAATGTAGAATTACCCAGAGAACATCTCAGTCACTATTATCATTGATGGTGGTCTACTGGAAACCTTGGCTTCGAAAACAAAATATTATAAAGATTAAGTGCTTGAAAATTTTGACTTAAGTAAAACTTTCAAGTCTTTTAAAATTGGAATACTTCATAAAACAAATCTTGGCTCCTTTTTAAATTATAAATAAACTCAAACATTCCCTGAAACTCAAGGTAATTAGTTGTCTCTTTTTCTGTTCTACCTCCTTGAACCATTAAATTAGTTTTTGCAGTTTTAAGTCTTGTAATCTTACCATTTCGGTCTCTCTACTAGACAGTTTATTCCTTGAGGACAAGGCCATATCTAAGTCACTTTTGTGTTTCTGTTGTCTATCATCATGCCAAATCAGGGTAAATATTGCATGTATGCTTATTAGACACATACATAAGTAAGGGTCCACTTAGTCTATATTCCAGAAAGTGTTATCTTTTCTCTAACGTTAGTTGATAATGGGCATATAGTTATAGAATTTCATCCAACTGCTCCTTTTTTTTTTTCTACACCTTTCATATTCTGCTGTGAGGAATAAATAGTTCAGTGATTACCTTTTAAATTTGATGAATGTTAGCAAAAATCTTGATTATTCAAAGCAAAAAATAAATAAATAAATGTATGCCAGAATTTTCCTGAATTATTATATCAATTCTTGATTAACTTTGTAAATATTCATTAACCTTAGAGGAAAAAAATATAAAATTTTGATATGTCAGTTCAGTTGGGTTTTGAATAATAACTGAACCTCACAAATATCTTCCCAGAGATGACTTTTATAGGAGCTAAATATAACTGTGAGAGAAAAATAGAAAGATGTTCCTGCATAATCTTAATCGTGAGCTAGCTGCCATTGTGCTGACCTAAATTCAAATACTTTCAAGTATTATCCAACTTTGTATCCATTCCACTATGAAATAAACTAGTAAAGCTATGTGAAATCATGATCATACATAACCGATCAAATGTTTTACTTAATATTAGATGAGATTACTTACTAATTGCTTTGCAAAATTGCTAGTTAGACCATGGCCTGAAGATGTCATGTGCACAAATCTTGAAGAGATCAAGTCCCGCATCAGGCTCCCTATAGGGAGCCTGCTTATCCCTCTGCTTATGTCTCTGCCTCTCTCTGTGTGTCTCTCATGAATAAATAAATAAAATCTTAAAAATAAAAGAAAATTTTCCTCTAAAGATCATAGAATTTTATAGCATTTGAGTTTTTGAATTGGGGGTAGTAAAATTATAGGGCATTCTGAGGAGGTTGAATGACGTTTACTTTTTTCAGGTCATTTTAGGACAAGTAGTAGGACTTATTAATTTGATTTAACCAGAATTATAAATGATGTTTTTCATATAATATAAGCTCTATATTTTTTTACAAATAAAAGAATATGTTATTCAAATATTTTTCATTGTTTTAGAAAAAGAATAAATATTTTCTAATTTATGATTATAAGTAAGGAACAGGTAAAAATAAACTATCTTCTGTATCACTGGAACATAAGGACAGACATACACTAATCTGAAACCTAATTAATTACTGGGAAAGAAGAGTTTGTGAATGACCAGATTCACAACACATAATTTAGAAGGTACTTTTTAGTGTAGTGAAAAGTTCAAACAGGAGAGAGCTACATTGTTTGGTTAATAAAATTAGCAATAATTCAAAGGGTTTTTGTAAGGTATTAAAGTGTTGATACACAAAACGCTGTAACAACAGTGTCTACCATCAAGTAAGTCCTAAGAAAATTCAGCTATTATGGTTACCAAAACCAAAGATTTATTGCCCTTTTTTATGTAATAAAATTCAGAAACTTGGGACACCTGGATGGCTTAGTGGTTGAGCATCTGCTTTTGGCCCACGGCATGATCCCAGGGTCCTGGGATGGAGTCCTACAACAGGCTCCCCAGAGGGAGCCAGCTTCTGTCTCTGCCTCTCTCTCTGTCTCTCATGAATGAATAAATAAAACCTTTAAAAATAAATAAATAAATAAATAAATAAATAAATAAATAAATAAATAATAAATAAATAAATTCAGGAACTCAGTCCATATCACTAGTTTAATACATACTAGTTTTATATTTTGTATATTTTAATATAGACCTACAAGTATCCCATTACCAGCCTCTACAAAATAAAGCAGATGTGTCTAATACAAAACCATTTTGTCTGGAAGAGGTACTCTGGATCACTTTGATTTTATCAATAACCATACCCAAAAATAGTTTTAAATTCAGTTTGAATTGTGTTATTACCTTATTTTGAATAATATGAAGATGCATGAAATCTTGGGCTGTCCTTGAGTGATTAAGGGAAATTCTATTCTGCTTTTTTTTTTAAAGCACAACTTATTATTATAGTTATTATTGTTTCAGTACCTATTTTACCAGGTTCATATCTTATTTTCCTTTAATATTTATTAAATTAACAGTTTACATTGTCTGTGTCTTCCTTCAAATTGCCTCAAGTATCCAGGGACCTTTCTAATATCTTTCAAAATACTGAAAATGTTTTCCTTGTGAGTATACAGCATAGGAGGGGCAAAATCCTTTTATTAAAGGAAAAATTTGGGCAGCCCAGGTGGCTCAGTGGTTTAGTGCTGCCTTTGGCTCAGGGCGTGATCCTGGAGACCCCGGATCGAGTCCTACATCGGGCTCCTTGCATGGAGCCTGCTTCCACCCCCCCTCTCTTTCTCTGTGTCTCTCATGAATAAATAAATAGAATCTTAAAAAAATAATAAAGGAAAAAAATTGTTCTCTATTGAATAATCACTAATTAGGAATATCATCAAAATCACATTGTTGTGTAGTATCATGAAGACATTGATAGTGCTTTTCACCACATCTCAGTAATTGTACTTTTTACTAGGCTAAGAACTATAAAAATCCCTAGGTATATTACATATGCCATTTATGTGCACATCATTTCATTAAATATTAACATTTGTGACAGGATACTAAATGATACAACATTCAAATTAGTGTTCCTAGGTTGAATGTTCTATATGATAACTTGAATCGCATTTAGCTCATTGTACTAAGCTACATTTTTTACATAAATGTTTTATTTGTTAGGTTCCTACTGCATCACACAAAGAATAGAATTGATAACTCCTGGAATTATGGACTGTACTATTTTTAAATTTCCATCACAGAATAATTATGGCCACTTTTCTTCCTTCAGTTTTAAAATAAAAAAGAAGGCCTACTTTAAAATAATTACCTGCAATTTTGACTTGACAGAGATGTCAAAGCTTATTTCCTTTCTTACAGTTCTTCTTGTGGTGCTCTGGATTAAGAGTAAAATGTTTTGATGTGATATCTACTGTCACTGCATTTCATGTCTAGGATGATATAATTATGAAAAATAAAGCTTAACTTGGAGAAGGCAAAAAAAAAAAAAAAACCTGAATTAGTTTTGTGGGTTTTTTTTTTTAAATATTCCCTTTTTTTTTTAGAGAAAAATAGAGGAGGTAACAATGGCTTTCTCTTTCCATTGCTTAAAATAAGCTGTTCTTTAATAGCACAGACTTCTTCAGGCTCTTTAGGATTGCCACAGACTTTTTCAGTGTAATTATGAAAATTACACAAACCATTGCTCTCATATTACATACACTATAAAACAATCTCATATAATCTATTTTTTAATTGAGATATAATTGACATATATCACTGTATTTGTTTTGTATATACAACATAATGATTTGATATATGTGTATATTGTGAAATAATCACAATAAATTTAGTTAACATCCATTGCCACACATAGTTAGAAAAAATTTTGTTTTTCCTGTTAGGACAATTTTTAAGATCTACACTTTAGCAACTTTAAAATAAACAATATAGTATTGTTAATTATAGTCACTATGATGTGTATCTCCAGAACTCGTCTTAGATTCTTTCTTAATATGCAGATCTCTGGCTTGATATTTGGTATTATGGAATAACAAATAAATTTGTTCATGTATTTTTAATAAACAAAGCTGGTAAAAATCAACATCTATGTTATTTTGGCCAATATATGATCAAAGCCATGCATTCTGTGTTTGAAATTAAAGTGATATATAGGATAATGTTCTGGAAAGTTTTCAAATCCTAAACCTTTAGAACACACACTTCAAAGAGTTTAAATGTTTATGTTTATATTTCTGCTACCTTTAAAAGTGAGCTGAACTAGGTTAATCAGCAAAATATCAGAAGCCACATCCATGATGAGTATTTAATATTAAGACAGAAATAATAAAATGCATAGGAAAAAATAACTATATTTTAAACAATTCTAAAAACTTTGAAATTTTATCTTCATCTCTACTTTCTCTTAGTTATATTTGAATACTTCTTATCTAGACTATTACTCCAGGATGTACTTTGTAAGTTAAGTAGAAATACATTATACTTATTTATTTTCTAGTGACCAGATTTTCCTGGTGTTAGTAGAAAGCCTATCTTTATGCTCTTAATATGAAAGATCACGATTGTTATATAATAAATTTCTGTAAAATTTGGAATCTTTTTTTGAGGTTGACAAAACATTCTGGCATTTTAAGTTTCTACTAATGCCACTAAATATTTTTAGATATTTTAGTTTATAGTATAATTTATCTCAAAAAAGCCAGTCTTCTCTCAATTATCTTTTTATCATGGGTTTCTGGGCCATATTCTTCTGTTTACTCATCCATTTGGTTTATTTATTTATTTTCATTTGGTTTATAAAATACATTTATCAACATTCAGATTTTGATTTTCAATTACAAAAATAAGTTTTTAAGCTAATTTTAAACTAAATTTGGCTTGATAAAGGCCAAGTTTATAATACTCCATGGTGATATAGCTTTGTATTTTCTGTTTCTTTTAATAAAATCATTTACAAAAAATAAATAAAATCATATAATTTTATTAATATAATCGTCCTTTGTTTGTTCCCAGAACAAAATGTCCTATGTGTTTTTTCAATGTTCATTAATTCGTATTTTTGAAATTCTAAACAAACAATATTCTGAAGAAAATTTAAAAATATTTTTAATCTGTTTCCCTGTATATAACAGGTAATTTTTTCTCTTGATATTTTTAAAATATCCTCTTTATTTATTTTTTGAAAAACTTGCTTAACCAATGCCTTTGTGCAATTTCTTAATATTTCTTGTGTTTGGAGGTCTTTGCACTTTTGGACCTGTAGGTTTATAACATATGACAAATGTGAAAAATGATTTCAGCCATCATTTCTCCTTCTTCTTCTCCCTCTTCTTCTTCTTTTTCTTCTTCTTCTCTTCTTCTTCTTCTTCTTCTTCTTCTTCTTCTTCTTCTTCTTCTTCATCTTTTCCTCTTCTTCCTCTTCTTCCTCTTCTTCTTCTTCTTCGACCCCACCCTTCTGAAGGACTACAATTATTCATATATTGGGTGCTTAAAGTTCTGTTACAGTTCACTGATGTTCTATTCTTGTTTGTGTGTTGTATGTGTGTGTTTCATTTCAGAAAATCTTTGTTGTTATGCTTTCAAGTCTATTTTTCCCCCTAAAATATCTAACTTGCTATTAATCTCATGAAGCATATTTTTCATCACTGGCATGTTAGTTTTCTGTTTTGGAATTTTGACTTGGTCTCTAAATATCTCATTTAACAAATTAATGTTTTTTCTGTAGTTTCTTTATATGGGCTACAGTTATTTATTAATGTTCTTATCCACTAATTCTGTGTGCCATTAATGAGTCACTTGCATTGATATTTTCTGTTGATTTTGTTTATTGTAGGTTATATTTCTGTTCTCCTCATGCCATTTAATTTTTTAATGGATGCCAAAAATGAGAATTTTACCTTGTTTGGTGATAGATGTCTTTATATACTTTTAAATATTCTGAAGCTTTGTTATGGGACACAGTTAAACTACTTAGAGACAGTTTGAAGCCTTTGGGTATTTGTTTTGAAGATTTTTTTTTTTTTGATGAGTCCACAGCAAATTTTAGACTAAGTTTAATTTCTCCCTATCACAGAGGCAAGAATCTTCCAACTCTAGTGGATTCTTTATGAATTATGAAGTTTTATTCTCTAGCTAATGGGAATAGATTCTTCTTTGGCTTTATATGAGCTGGGGGCACTATTCCCTCTCATCTTTTTAGTTGTTTGTTTTCTGGCCATCAATAACATCCTCACACAGGCAATGATGACTCTTAAATTGAATACTTGAACACTATGAAGATCTCTAAAATTTTCCATGCAACACTCTGCTCTTTGGTCTGTGAACTCTAGTTATCTTGGATTCTCTGGACATCCAACTACATACTGTCAAGGCAAAGAGACTTCCATGCTTTGCCTGAGCTCCCCCTTCATTCACCATGGCCTGAAAACTTCATCTACACCGAAGTTTCACATTTTCCCTTCTTCTTTCTCAGAGATTACTGTCACTCATTGTCTAATGGCTAAAGCCTGAAGACATGCTGATCTATATATTTTAGTCCATGTTTTGTTTCCGTCAAAAGGGTAATTTGGTTCCTTATTACCCCATCTTGGTTAGAAGCGGTAGTGGTGTGGACTTACTGTGACAGGTCTAATCACTACTGGTATCTTAAGAGAATACATGAGATACCTATTTTACTAATATCTTGAGACTATAGTGGGACACCATTGTTTTGGTCTGTATGGTCTAAGATGATGGGCTAGTCTTGATTTTCTGCTTTATAAGCCCTTGCCAATTGTATGCTTGAGTCAGTTTTTATTACCTTACAAATAGTAATTTTTAATTTCTCAGTAATGTTGTAAACTGGCTGTTAAACATGACCATTATTAAAATAATACATTATGTTACATAATTAAGCATTATATTAAAAAGAAGTGTAAGAAATATTAAACACTCATCACTTATATATTATGCTCTTGAGGCTTTTGAAGTTTATCTGTATGATAGAAATTATTGATAATAGTGTCCTAACATGCATTTCTTACCAACTTTGTGTCCAGTGATATCACAATAATAGCTCAAAATCAGCCATGTTGTGTTTATATTATAGGAATCAGGAAATACTAATTCTTTGTTTATTTTTATTCTTATAGACTTCAGAATATGACAGAACAAATGTTAAAAATGTAAATTAAACTTAAAAGGATGTCATATTGGGGCACCTCGGTGCAACTCACCCGTTAAACGTGTCCAACTCTTGGTTTCAGATCAGATCATGATCTCTAGGTTGTGGGATCAAGCCCCACGTAGGACTCCATGCTTAGCTGGGAGTTGACTTGAGAATCTATCTCTCCCTTTCCTTCTGCCATTCCTCTGGCTCATACACTGTCTCTCAAATAAATAAATTCATTTTTATTTTTTTTTTTTTTAAAAAGGATGTCATATTTATAGACAAGAGTGAAAAATACCCCCAGAATTTTCAGGGGATATTATCCCAGCAATTGAAAAGTGTGATGTCGCTTTTTGCTATTACATTTATGTTTAATTGTTAAAGAAGAAGCCTCCAATTCACAGCTTAAGAAGATTATATTATGGGATGCCTGGGTAGCTCAGTGGTTGAGCATCTGCCTTTGGCTCAGGGTATGATCCCAGGGTCCCAGGTTTGAGCGCCACACTGGGCTCCTTGCATGGAGTCTACTTCTCCCTCAACCTGGGTCTCTGCCTCTCTCTCTCTCTCTCTCTCTCTCTCTCTTTCATGAATGAATAAATATTTTTTTTAAAAAAGAAGACTATATTATGAAGAATGATATTTGAAATACATCATTCCTGTTTTATCAAGTTAGCTAGAGATTTTTAATCTTTGTATATAAAATATATACTTCTGTGGTTTACTTTGATTTTTGAGACATTATAATATCAATTTAAGCATGTATCTAAGCTCCCAAGATTTTTACTACATAGTTACTTTTATTTGGTTTTCTAATTCCATTTTGTGGTATGTAAAACATGTTCTAGACAATTTAGCTTAAAATATGTAGATATATGTCTCTAATTCATTTCCTTGTATAAAGGTTTATTTTTTCAAGTAAATTTTTAATGGGATATTAAAACTCTCAGGTAAAAACTTCTGACATGCATTTGCCTCTGCTTAATAATCAGGTAAGCATCTCTATAGTTCATTTTGTAATTTAATAGAATAGGGTTTATTTCTAACTCCTGAAGGGATTTAGAGAAGATGAATGCTTATTTTGCATTTCTTTGGAAGACCAATAAATGTGCTGTTTTAGGTGTTGCAGGACAAAAGATAATTCCTGAGAATGATTGCTCTTTGAGATGTGATTTTTCTTTAGTTTTTCTCAAAATTATTATGTGATTTAATTTGTCATGTATTTCAAGATTAAAAATCTATATCTTAGATCTTTTCATAATTAAAGATATTTACTCACTGAGAATGTTGCTTAGGTATCCTGTGCAGAGTTCTGTTCAGTGTTAAGGATATACACTTGACAGAAAAAGGCTTTTTCCAGATTTGTACATTCATGTGAGGGCAAAAGTGAAATGCAATTAAATATAACTAAAATTTTATTAGGGTAATAGTACTTGCATTTGGAACACACACACAAAAAAGGGAGTTGCTTGTTTACTCTGAGAGAGTTACAAGAAAGTCTGCAACATATTTGACATTTTTCCTCTATGGTATTAAGTAAGCATAGTTAGTGAAATCTCAGGATTTTTATATGTGAGAACTCAGAGGGAAAAATCAGAGAAAATATGTAATTTTTCTTAAATTATACAGCTTCATGGCTTACTGCCCCCTCCCACCACAAGGGCTCAGGGAATAGTCATTGCACAGACAACTGCTTTCTGGGCAAAGAAAGTTCAGGTGAGTCAGAAAGAGGATTTTCATCCAGATGATTGCTGTAGACTGGGGAGATGAGTAGAATAATGGCAGTGCCCAGTATGTCTTAGGAAGCTACATTTAATAGCTTGATCTATGATGAAATAAGAAACACATTGTCTAAGATTTTTGTAAATCAGATACTATACACAGTAAGAAAAGCATATTTTATTTAAAAAAAAAGTTTACCTCAGTGGAGTTCTTGTCTTAATTTTTATTCTTTATTTTTTATTTTATTTTACTTTTTAAGATTTTACTTATTTATTCATGAGAGACACGGAGAGAGAAAGGCTTAGGCCAGGCAGAAGGAGAAGCAGGCTCCATGCAGGGAGCCCGACATGGTACCCAATCCAGGGACCCCAGGATCACACTCTGAGCCAAAGGCAGAGGCTCAACTGCTGAGCCACCCAGGCATCCCTATTTTTATTTATTTATTTATTTATTTATTTATTTATTTATTTATTTATTTAGAGAGATTGAGAGCTTGAGTGGAAAGGGGGTGGGGCATAGGGAGATGCTCAGCACAAGGTACAAAGCAGGACTCCATCTCAGGAGGCTGAGATAATGACCTGAGCTGAAATCAGGAGTTAGATGCTTAACTGCCCAGGCACCCCCAGCAGAGTTTCTGTCTTTTTAAAAAAAAATCCATTATATGTAAGAAACTGAAAGGGTTTTTACTTTGGACACAAATCTTGAAATATAAAACTTTCATTTTCATAAATTATTGAAATATAACACATAATCCTTGACAATTATAAAACAATGTAAAGGGTAATGACAGTTCATCTAATATGATGTCAGTATGGAGAATAAAGATTCAAATTGAATCTATATACTACTACTTGTCGATGAAAGCTTTTGCTGAGTAAAGGGTATAAAGAAAGTGTATGTGATGAGTATATTTTAATAGGAAGTCATAATTTTGGACCCCAACAAAATTGGATTATTTTTATTTCTTCCTCTTCTTAGTGTAGAACTCTAAGCACATGCCTTCCCATCTGTAAAAGAGATACAGTGATTTTTCTTTATGATTATTTTGAGGATTAAATTTGGTACATTTATATATGAAGTATTAGCACAATGAACAATGAACTAGCACTAGGTCCATATGGGAGTGAACTAAACAGACACTTTTATTTTGCTATCTGCATTATGCTTTGATGTCAGAAAATTTATTTTACCTTGCAACATTCTGCATCTGTTTTTGACAATTTTTTTATTCCCCCCACATTTCACTTGAAGAAGAAAAAAAGAACTGAATATTCAGTAGATGTTGTTGATAATTTGATATTGCTTTGAAGAACTAACCCTAAATTAGGACAAAAAACTCTTTTTTATCTCCTGTGCCTTTCTGATAACTATGCTAGTCCTCATAATAACACATATTTCAATATTTTATAGATAGGAATATTCATTAAAATTGTAGTCACTACCTTATGCATCACACACACCTTATTATTTCATAATAATGTACCGAGGTCCTACTCTGAACCAGACACTATGATGAGTGATTAAAGATTGAAAATAATTAAGATACAGGCTGTGACCTCTAGATTGCTGAGGTGGTACCCAGAGAACTTCACACACAACATTGCTAGACTGTTTTTTTTTTTAAGATTTTATTTATTTATTCATGAGAGGCACAGAGAGAGAGAAGCAGAGACATAGGCAGAGGGAGAAGCAGGCTCCATGCAGGGACCCCGACGTGGGACTCAATCCCGGGTCTCCAGGATCATGCCTGGGCTGAAGGCAGCGCTAAACTGCTGAACCACACCGGCTGCCCAACATTGTTAGATTATTATAAGGGTTATAGTAAATGTTTAGTGAAGATAAAAAAAAAAGGGGGGGGGGATGATGATTAAAGACTGTGAGTAGATAGATAATATAAGAGATTTAAGAATAAATACAATAATTTTATTTTCTGCAATGATGTAGAATTAGGTGTGGAATCGATCAAGGAAGGGATGTTGGCATCCTAACAAGAAAAGAAAGGTACGTGTACAATAATACCCAAAACTGTATCTATGTCATCTATAACATAAGATTTGAAGATTTTGAAAGAAGAATTTAAAAATAGTGTTTTTCTTAAAAAATTCACACTCATGTTTCTAACCTCTCAAAGGATTAAATTTGGTAAATTTTTGTCCACCTTCAGCAAAATATTTTATTAATACTGATTCAATTCACTCACTACTCATTCTATTATCCTAATTCAATATTATTTTGATTCTGTCATTGGTATATTTATCTACTGGTTTTAGATATCTTTCTTTCTGCAATTATTCTTGTTTTTCACTGTTCTTTTATAGCTTTTGTTTGATTACATTCATTCTCAACAGAATATAAAGTTTTATCTTCACTGTCAAGGAACAACTGGCAGATCATTTGATTTTCTTGTTTGTCATATGGCACATTTGGAAATTGGGTTCATAAGAAAAAAAAGAGTTCTGGAGAAACTCCAAAAGACATAATTGCATTTTTTAATCATTTATAGTCCCTTGAGCAATTCGGTGAAGTGGAATATTCCAACCTCCCCCATATCTAAAATTCTGTTTAAAAAAAAATCTTAAAATGATCCCTTATATATCTGTAGATTATTTCTCCAAGTGGAATATGGTTTTATAAACTTATAACATTTCTGTAATTCGATTCCTTATGCATGATTACAAAACTGGCTTTTTCTCAGTAAATCTTTTTTCTATAAACAATACTATGAACTTTTTAAATGTTTTTCTATACAAATAGATCATAAATACATTTTTGGTAGTTAGCAAAATTATTAAAAGCTTAGTTCTTTCTTTTTTTCATTAAAGTTCAAAATCATTAAAACTTTATCTGTATTCAATTGAAATTAGGAAATTCAATGAATTCAATCTTTCTTTATAGCCTTCTTCTATTTTTTTTTCTATTTTTATTGTTACCGCTAATTCTTACTGTAGACAGAATAACCACCTCCCCAGATGTCTACATCCTAATCCTTGGGACCTAAAAATGCATTCCTTATAAGGCAAAAGGGGCTTTGCTAATATGATTAAATTAAGGATCTTTCTTAAGGTGAGATTATTTGGGTGGGATCAATGAATCATAAGAATCTTTTTAAAGGTAGACAAGGTCAAGGTAAATCAAATTCCACTTGTGGACAGAAGGTCCATCACCTGCTCAAGCCCATCTTACCTTCCCTGATTGACTCCCTCAAGAATTTTGGAGTCACCCAGACAGACCCCACTATTGTGTAAGCTAATCATCTCAGTCAAATAAACAAAATAAAATAACTAAAATTATTCTAAAATTATAATTCTGTATTCTTAAGAAACTACAAGGCATAAAGTGTCTGTAATCATCCTTGTGCAGATATGAATGCCAATGAAACTTTGGTCTTATTTTTTTCACTTATATTCTTCACCATGAATTGCTATTTTTGTGACATTAAAAGCACAACAAAAAACCCAACAAGTGCCAGAAATATATTCTTATCTATTTTTAAACAAATTAAGATTTAGTGAAGTCTTAGCTGTTTGGTTATATGCATTTGTGTATGTCATCGGAGCCATATTTAAACCTCAGTAATTTCATATACCTACACCAATGCATAAAAGAGTGGCATTTGCTTGTGTTATACCTTAGGCATAAACAATGACCTTTTTCCTGTTAAATCTTTAATAACCGTAGAAATAGCCCTGGTTTCATCTGAAGTCACACTCAGATAAGACTTCGGCGAAAGCTAAAGAGGATTTTCTTTTTTATTTTCCCTGCCTGGTTTTCATTATTTTGTCTTGTATTTTATTTCTGTTTATGATCCCAAACAATAGTACAGTAGTAACAACCAATTCTAGACTTTCCTGATGACAGATAGCAATCTAAAATCTGTTTACAATTGTATTCCATGTTTTTACAAACCAATGAATATGTGGCCCAATATTCTATCAAACTGTAGCAAAATGAGGTATTGTTTAGTCAAAGGAATACAGATCCAGGTGCCATCCAAAATCAAAGCAGAATCCTGGGTTACTGTAGGAGATACTGTTGGTCTTCCTCCTTTTTCTAGATGGGTAAATCTTTCTCCAGCTTCTTTCAGTGTTGGCCACTCATACTCACTGCTGTGCCTTCTGAGAATCCCCCCCACTTCCTATCGACAGGAGCTGCTTAGCATGCTGTGCACACAAGGAGGTTGTCTTGTTAAGAGAGAGCCTCTCAATCACCACCCCACCCATCTAAGTGCCTACTGCTTCAACAGTGTAGAGTCACCCTCAGTGGTCACCTGTCTTCTCTGAGCTAGAACTGCGGGCCTGTGGGAAGGGGAGGAAGACCCCTCCCTGAAATTCCCTGCCCTTGATTGAGGTGGATAGTGGGAAGAGGCCCTGGCAGCCAAGTAAGCCCCTAAAATATGCCAAGGCATGGGCCAGAACCCTCTATAGTGGTCTGTGCTTAACCAGAACCCAGTGAATATCTGTGTTCGAGGGAGTATGACATTACATGGCAAATAAAAACCAACACAACAGGTTAAAAGATAGTCGAACAAAAGATAAAGTATAATTTAGCACTTTTCCTCTGCTTTTTAACAAGATTTCTCCCTTTCCATAAAGAGATATCTCCTCGTCTGCTTCCCAGGGCTTAATATAAAATACGATGTTATTAAAGAATTGTTGTGTTCTCTTTTTCCCTTCCTTTCAGTTACCTTTTGTTTCCTTTTCTTCTTTGTTCCTGTTGATCTTTTAATCTCTTGTAGTTTAAAATATCACCTGAGTGGATGACCATTGCTTTGGTCTTCCATAGCTGCTGTAATAAACTGCCACAAATTTAGTATCTTAAAACAATGCAAAATTATGCAAAAGTAATCCAAAATGGGATTCAGGGAGCTAAAATTAAAATTCTGGTAGGACCACTTTTCTAGAGGCTCTCGGGGAAAATCTGGTTTCTTGCCCTTGACAGCATCTAGAGGCAGCCTGTATTCCTTTGCTTCTGGTCATCTCCTCCATCTTCAGTCAGCCACAGCCAAGCCCAGTACGTTCAACTTAGCTTTTTATTTATTAATTAATTCATAAGAGACACACACACACACACACACAGACATAGGCAGAGGGAGAAGCAGGCTCCCTGTGGGAAGCCTGATGTGGGACTCTATCCCAGGACCCTGGGATCACGACCTGATCCCAAGGCAGATACTCAACCACTGAGCCACCCAGGTGCCCCAGTACTTCCAACATATCACTCTCATCTCTTCTTCTACCTCTCTTGACCAATTTATAGATCTTTATGACTACATTGGTTCCACCCATATAATCCAGAATAATCACTCCATTTTAAGGTAGGTGATTAGCAACATTAATTTCATACTTTACATTAATCCCCCTTTGCAAGGTAAAATACCCTATTAACACATTTCAGGAACTGGAATGTAACTACCTTCCGGGCTCTGCTAATTTGCCTACCACACCTTACCAAATCAAAATAAGTATTTGTAAGGATAGATGGAAAATTTTAAAGGTATCTCAAAACTTAACTTTTTAACCATTATTCCTCTGGTGACATAAGAGGATTACCTTTTCATTTACCTTTCTATAAACCTAGCAAAATCTATTGATATCACCAAAAATTATTTCTCTAATTGGCATTTTTTTTTACTATCATTGCATTAGGTAGATTGATATTAGTTGCAACAAAAAAGCTTCAATTCTTAAGCTCAACACAAATATGTTTGCCTCTTACTCCTGAGATATTTTGATATATATAATCAATAGCTGGTATTCTACACAGTGATTCAGACACACAGAACACTACCAAATTATGGATTAATCCTCTCAGAGGATCATGGAGTCCTTTATTTCCAGCTGGCAGACAGGAGATAGAAGCCATTGAAAACCCATAAATTTGACCACATTGTCCAGAAAATTGCACATCACTTCATTTTATATTCATTAGTTACATAGCCATGCTAGCTTTCAGGAGACTAAAAATATAATCCCTGGCCTTATATCTTACTTCCCATAAAAACAAAACCAAAAACCAAAAACACAGCGGTACAACTGGGCCAACATCTATCAGGCTATGGGATGTTTCTGCTTTCTGCAGACACTTCTTGCTATGCACAAAAGAACCCCAGTCTAAAGGAGATGTGCCACTTTATCAGAACTGGATGGACACCCATCTTTATTATATTTGGGTATGAATCTCATGACCTGAAAATGAATTCATTAAAAACAATTCAGCTGTAACACTTAATACACAAGAGTGGGTAACCGCAACAGAAACTCTCTTTTGGAAAAGGAAAGAATGAGAGGCCACAGGGGTCACTGCTTCACAACAATGGTTAAGTCACACCAACCCGGCAGTGAGATCTCTTGTTAAGTGTGATAAAGTATCTGAGATGTTACCCTACCTATAAAACTAATGAATTAGCTCAACCAATTTTGTGGAGTCTGTAGAATATACAAGATTTCTAGAGCAGACATGAAAGAAAGTTTAATATTCACAGCAATAGAAATAGTTGGGGTATCAGCATTTTTTGTACCAGTTCTCTGAGCCTCAGTTCTCAGAAGGAAACTGAAGACAATGTGTATCATCCACACAAACAGTAAGTTAAATTGCAGTACTAGAAACATGAGCTTGGGGAATCTGGATTGTGTGTAATGGACAGTAAATTAACCCAGCCTTAACTCTATCTTTCAAGGCATTTTGCTATAGAAATGTTTAATATCTACCAAGTTTGTTGTACAAATAGCCTTGGGAACATATCTCATAACAAAAAGGCAATTACTGTCTCACAAAATGTGCAACAACCTAAGAACCTATACAGAATTGTATTTTATTTTTTTAAAGATTTTATTTATTTATTCATGAGAGACACAGAGAGAGACAGAGAGAGGCACAGACACAGGCAGAGGGAGAAGCAGGCTCCATGCAGGGAGCCCGACGTGGGACCCGATCCCAGGTCTCCAGGATCACGCCCTGAGCTGAAGGCAGCGCTAAACCGCTGAGCTGCCCAGGATGCCCATACAGAATTGTATTTTAAAATGCTATTTATCTTGTTGATGGGATAAATGTATTGATTGGATGCTTATTCTGCTTTTTGATATGATTTCTCTTGTCCAGTATTCTTTGTACTTTATGACCATCCTATGGGTGGTCATTGCAAAATTATTACTGCTTTTCATAATTAAAAAAACTTTAGAATAGTTGTTGATTCACAGAAAAATTATGAATATTGTACATAGAGTTCTTATACCCCCTGACAAATTTCCCTCATAGCATCTTGTGTCATTATAGTATAATTGTCACAACCAATTAATTCAATTTGATATATTGTTAGGAAATTAAAGTAAGTTATGGAGCTTATTTAATTAGATTACCTAGTGTCCTTTATCTGTTTTAAGATTTCATCCAAATACCACATTACATTTAGTTGTCATGTCTCATCATGCTACACATCACGTCTCCTGTTTATGATAGTTTTTTTTCTTTTTTTCTTGTTTTCATGAGAGACACACAGAGAGGCAGAAACATAGACAGAGGGAGAAGCAGGCTTCCCACAAGGAGTCTTATGAGGACTCCATCCCAGGACTCAGGATCATGACCCAAGTCATGTCTTTGCAGATTATGCATGATAAGGGTTTTTTTTACTTAAAATCATTTGTGTATGGTTACTTAACAAGTGTTTATTGAGTGAACCACTGAGAGACCCAGGTGCTCCTCCCTTTCCTTACCATACTTTTTGGAAGTAAATAACCATGCACAGCTTACATGTAAAAAGTGGAGAATTATGTTCCATCTCTTTGAAGGTATAACATCTCTATATAGTTATACAAAAATTATTCTGCATGGGAGATATTTCTTTTCCCCTATTTATTTATCCATTCAATTATTTTTATATTAATATCAGCTCGTGGATATTTATTTTTACTTTGAGTTATACTCTAATCCTTTTTTATTGGTTTTGTTGTTCAAATGATTAGTCCTTTGGAAGATCCTTCAGTTGGATTCTATGTTCCTTTGATATAATCCATGTGTATGTGTTTGTGAGCATGTGTGTATTTATGACACTAGAAGATGTTCTGGGCTCATCTTGGATCTATTTTGCCCCCAGGCTTAGAGTCAACCATTTCTCTTAGTGCCCTGGATCCCATAATTGGATAATGGAATGGATTTTTTTCTTGCCTATTGCTTAAACACTAAAATAATGAAGCATATTTAGGTTTTTGTATCTGGTAACCACTGTAATAGATAGGGTAAGGCTAATTGTAATTGTAAAAACTCCAAACTTTACAAGCTCAATAACATAACACTTTATTCCTTTTTCAGATTTTCTAGGACTGCCTTCCCACATGGTAATTTACAAAGCTGGGCTTCTTCCATCTTTAATCTCTTCAAGTTATTTTGCTTTCTATTAGTAAACAGGGGTAAAAAAAAATGGATACAGCAAATTTGCTTCTTACTCATTTGTCCTGACAATTACACATGCTATATTTCTGCTTACATGCCTTTCGTTATCATCAGACATTTAGCTGTACCTCACTGCAGTGGAGGTTAAAAACTACAGTCACTGACTAGATCCTGCTTCTTAGCAAAAACTATAAGCTATATTTTTTGTAGGCAGCAGGTCGTCATTTCCAAGTGCTATTTTACTTTAAGTTCTTCATGTTTCTGTGTCCCAGGCCATGGCGTTAGACCACCCCTACCCCACACATCAATCTCAGAGTCTTTTGGTATCTCTTTAATTACTTCAAGTCATTATATGCATAAAATGTCGTATTAATAATGCCAAGTCAAAGAATTTATTTTATTAAATTTCCCTACTCAGAAACTCTTGACAACTACCTATTATGGCCAATAATGTTTTAAAACTTGATCTGATTATTCGAATGTTTGCACGAACTATATATTCCAATCTTTTCTCACACTGTTTCTCAATATATGTTAAATGATGCAGCCAATCTGACTTGTTCATCATTCCTAGAACACACCATGTGGTTTCCCTCCTCCATATTTTAATACCCTCTCCTAGTCTTTCTCATTGTGCTGAATTTTTACTTGTCTGTAAAGCCTGACTTAAATGCCACCTCCCTTCAAGATGATGGAAGTTCATTTTCTTTCTTTGAATTTTGACAGAACCTTGTAGCCTTTGAAACCACTTTCCAAAATGTTTATTTTTGTTATAGGTCCATTATAACAACTACACTATATGGATCTGGAGAACAGATATTAAAATTTATCCATCTGTATATCACTTGTAATAAATGATAAATTATGTTTCATGATTTTTTCACTCAATAAACACTTGTTAAGTAACCATACACAAATGATTTTAAGTAAAAAAACCCTTATCATGCATAATCTGCAAAGACAAAATGTTCTTTCATGTTAAATTAAAGCCAGTACAAAGAGCCTAATTTAAACATTTGAATTATAATCAATATTTTTCTGTTATACTTTTTAGAATTTTTATATCAATAATATAAATTAATAAAGATAAAAGAGCAGGCAATTAAAGATTCAAATAACCAATTTAATAAATGTACACTAATAGAGTTTGGGAATTTAAGCATGTACACTTTTCACACATTATATAAAGATAAAAAATATGAATACACAAATCTATTCAGAAATAGCCATGTCTTCAACAAAAACAAATTAGAATGTGCATTAAAACATTTATTTTTCTCCAATATTGCCAAGTACTTTTAAGTAAGGACTCCACTTTTCTTACTACTATATCAATTTTTGTTTTTTAATATGGTAAAACACAGAAAAGAAGAGCTAAGTCTTATTTATTTCTACAACCCAAGATGTTAGGAGTTTATTAGTACTTTCTAATCTGATTAAGACTCAGAAAAAGGAAGGCAACATTAGAAAGGTCAACAATTAAATACCTAATCAATTAATAAGAGTCTGTAAATCATAAAGTACCTACAAAATGCATTCACGTAAAATATAATTGGAAAATAAAATGAGAAAGAGAGCTAAAGGTACTTTCCTTAAGGAACTTTATACCATCCTCAGGGGTGAGCTGAATTGAGATAGGTTTCAAAATAATCTGTTCATTTAATAGACTTCGCACCAACCACTTAAACATGAATTCCACATTATTTTAATGATTATGGTATTTAATGATTATGTTATGATCTCTGTATCTATACTCAAAATAGTATATTTCATAATATTACAATAGAAAATACTAATTTTAAATTTAATTCCTCAACAAATGTCTGATGAATGGAAAACATTTCAGTGGTTTTCTTTTATTCAAGAACCCATATTTATATAGCTTAAGTTACTATCAGCATTGGAAGAAAAAAATTGCTAACTGGTTCTATGGCCTTTCTTCTAGCTTTAGGGGTGTCTTAGTCAATTCTCCTGGAACATGTGGTTCAGGATATTATCATATGACAATCTGAAAATCTGGCTGAGGCATATGTAACACACCAAGCAAGAGGACTTCATGTTTTGGAGCATGCTTATCAAGTAAAGAGCAACCAGTACTGATGGATTTCAGGAGAACCAGGAGAATGGGAGTTGATCATATATGTCTGAAGAGCTTAATGTGTAATATGCAATGGTTTCTCTGAATTGAGGTTCTCTTCAGTCAGCCTACTCCTTCATGTCTACGCAGGCGCCAAGGGCAGAATTAATTAGACATAGGATATTATATCTAGCGCATTTTGAATATGGTATAAATTCTCGTTTTGTATTTCTTTGTTTGCACTTTTAAAGCTAAGTGACCTGTATTACTCACAGAGGATGCCCATTGAATGTGATGATTGCTCGAGATTCTGAAGTGAAGACCATGGATCACTGATGCTAGTTAGAGCAAAGTGAGCAATATGTATATGTTTATGTATATATTTCAAGCATTATATAAATATATGTGTATATTATATATGCTTTGCCTTTTATATACCTGTGTTTATATATCATTCATCTATTTTAGGCTGTGATGTTTTTAAATATTACGTGGTATTAAAAAGGGTTTGGTCAAAGTTGGTTGCTATTACTGTACCTTTTATTTTTTTTTAGAATTTATTTATTTATTTATTTATTGAGTATACAGGTAGGAAGAGGCACAGAAGGAGAGGAAGAGATAATCCAAAGCAGACTCCAAGCTGAATGTGGAGCCTGACTAACGACTTGGTTTCACCACTCTGATCTCATGACCTGAGGTGAAATCAAGAATTAAAGGCTGAGGGAAGGTGGGCGGGGGGTTGGGTTTACTGGGTGATGGGCATTTGGCAGGATGAGCACTGGGTGTTATGCTATATGTTGGCAAATTGAACTCCAATAAAAAAAAAATTAAAAAAAAAAAGAATTAAAGGCTGAACAGCTAATCCACACAGGGACCCCACCTTCAATGTACTTTTTAACTTTCTGCATTCAGAATACAGCAATATAAATTACTAGATAGAACATAAAGATTTATTTATACATTGTAAATCTGTTAACGTACTGAAAAATTGATTCACTTATTCATATATCCTACATGGCTCTAAGGTAATGCTATCAGGTGTTCCAAATCTTTGCTAATTGTTATATTGGAATTTGTGATACAGCAAATTGAGTTGAGAAGCTTTAGAAAGTAGATGTTTTAAGAGTCAAATTGGGGTTATTTAACTCTTACAATTTTGTTGCCAGGAAGTCTGGATTTATTGGAATATCTCTAATAACTTTAAAATAATAAAATGAAAATCTTGAGTGACTCAAATATTTTGATTACCAAATATCCCTACAGGCCAAAAAATGGTGGCTGAATGTTGAAATGCTAGGCTTTATAATAAAGTTTCACAGTGGCCGTTTGATTATATAGTAAAAAGTTTAGGTAATTTTCTTTCATAAATTTTTGATCATTAAATACATAGAATATTCATATTTCTTTGAAAGTCTACAAGTCAATTCTAATCAATTGCAATAATGATCCATTGTCACAACCATGTAAAATTTTCAACTGAACCATCTAAATTCATTACTACTAAAAATTGCTCTCATATCATCCACATTTTCTTTTTGGGGAGTTACTTCACAAGTAAGACTGCAAGCATTCATAATGGATACCTATCTGAAAATGCATTTTCTAAGAGTCACTTTTGACCATCCTATTAAAGCTCAAACTTGCAATCATTTCAGTAACCAACAAATCCAAAGTTAATTAATTTTATCTATTACATGACAAGCACTCTTCTTTGAGGGGATTTTTATGTTTTAATTTTAAAAATATTTTTATTAAACTGTAATTAGCATAGAGTATTATTTTAGTTCTAGGTGTACCATATAGTGATTCAACAATTCTATAAATTAGTGCTCAACAAGGTAAGTGTACTCTTAATCTTCTTCACCTATTTCACTTGTCCCCTCCACTATCTTTGAGATCATTTTAAAGTGTCTGGGACACTTTTATAGGTTCCTATTGCCTCTTCAGCACAAACTTTGCTGAAATTCTATGCAATGCATTGCTGGGCCCAACATAACTACGCCAAAGTAATGCTTTTCCATTAGTCATATTACTATTGAAATGAAATAATTTCTTTAACATTTTACTCTGAGTAGTGCTTGCCTTTTCTAAAAATATTTTAGCTGAATGAATACTATGTTATAAAAATAAAAACTCATTGCATGTATTTTACTGTAGGAGCAAAGTGTCTTAACAGTAATTAATGTATCACTTGACTGAATTATTTTAATATATTTTATTTTATTTTTTAAGATTTTATTTATTTATTCATGAGAGACACACACACACACACAGAGGCACAGACACAGGGAGAGGGAGAAGAAGACTCCATTCCATGAAGGGAGCCGGATGTGGGACTAGATCCCAGGTCCCCAGGACCACACCCTGGACCAAAGGTGGTGCCAAACTGCTGAGCCATCCGGGCTGCCCAATATAATATGTTAAAACAACTTTCTATTAGATGTTGTACTAGGAATTGAAGATATACAGATAAATACCATATAGAGGAAATCACTGAATGGATATCATATAAACTATTGGATGCTTAGCTCTACATTGAAAATCTTTATTAGATATACTCTAACAACTCATTTATTTTACCAAATGTATTTTCTGGTGTTGTGTCAGATTGTGCATTATAAATATAAGTGGTAACAACAAAATTTTTTTTGAGGTTTAGCTCTTGTTTTTCTCTACAAATTTCAAAAACAGAAAATGTCTATAAAACTGAAGGCACATGTTAACTATTGGTAAACTTTCATAAATAGTTTTTTAAGCGTATGTATATTTATCAGAGAAAGAAATGATTTATGTTGCTTGGCCTGATTGGATTATCTGTAGATTGTGTGGTAAAAGCACTAAAATATGACAGTAACATTTGGTCTGAAATATAGATACATAACAAAGTCATGGAGAAGAAATATATTGCAAGGATTTATTCTCCAATCAATGTGCTGTGGAATAAGGTACATAAATCCCCAGATATCAATGGAAAAATAGAGAAAGTATTATCCTAAAGACACAGCTAAGAAACAGGAGTCTGCACAGGTAAAGTGTTGCCACCTTATTATTAATGTAGCACAATGTAATGGCAGAGTATATTATGTAAGACAAGAGAAACAAAACACAAATCTTGGCCTAAAAATTTGGTTTGAATGTTCAAAAAGGCATGTGGTTCTCTATTCACATCAATGCTCCCAGAATTTCTAAAGTATTTGGAAGTTTTCTCAGATACTAAAGTATTTGGAAGCTCTTTCAGATAAGGAAGAGAAACATGCTGAGAAATACATGATATGCTTGATAGTGCAATCTTTTAAAGAATATGTTTATACAATTTCCCATATTTCTCATGAAAAACTATACTTTTTCATATAAAATTGTGATTGATTGAAAAAAAAATTACTACTATAAATTCCCAGGCAACATTCACCTAATTATCCTTACGTGGATTTTACATTATATGTCACACAGGAATGCTGTTTTCTACTTTAGGTTTTATGAGTGTGTGACTCTAAGCTCTTTTAGGAGAAAGATGTGTTTTGTGTTTTACTGAACCCCCAGCTATTAAGCCATGGCTATGCACAGGGAATATATTTAAGAAATATCTTAATGGGTTGCTAAGTGAGTTAAGCGGCTGCATTCAGCTCAGGTCATGATCTCAGGGTCCTGGGATCAAGCCCTGAGTCAGGCTCCTTGCTCAGTAGGGAGTCTGCTTCTCCCTCTGCCCTTCCCCTCTGCTCATGCTCCCTCAAGCTCTCTCTCAAATAAAATCTTAGAAAAAAAAAGAAATATCTTAATGAATTGAAATGTTTTATAAAAATTATAAAGCTCTCGACAAATAAGGAAGGTAAAATTAATAAACATTTATTTGAGTGCCAGGCATTGTTTGGGGTTTAGTGCATATATTAACTCACCTATCAGGTAGTAATGAGATAGAAGAGCTCATTTGAAATGAATAATTGAAGAAGATAACCAGGTTAGATGGGAAATAGAGAAAATTGGAGAGCATCTTATTAATAAGCAGTCAGCTTTCCTAGAACTTAGTCTATATTTTTCCAGTAGAGCTGTAGGAAAATAATTTACTTACACAGCATGGAATTTCTAGTACGTCTTAGTAATTTTGAATGACTAGAATTTCAGTTTGGTGTGATTAGGAGAAAGTTAGGAATTTGGTTACATACTGAGAATGAGGTTCTCATAGGAGACTTAAAAAGACTTGAACTAGTAAAAGGAGAGCTCAAACACACACACACACACACACACACACACATGCACACACACAGAAGCAGAAAGGGAAAATAATGTGATGGAGGAAATAAGTAAAGTTATTATGGTATTGAAAAAAGAAAAAAATCTAACGTGAGTGGTAAATTTTGAAATATTTTAGTTCACTAAAGGACCTTCCATAGACCAAATAGTTGTCTGTCATATGTTGAAAATTGTATGTTGAAAACCATGGCCCACCACAAAGACATGGGATGTTGGTGGCAGGAGAATTTAATTTTAAATATTAATTGATCTGATTTTAGTGTTACATTATTGATGTATATGAATTACATTTACATATATATTTCTGTGTGAAGAATGCCTTCCTCCATGCCTTATGCTTCCAGAAATAGTGAGATAGAATAGAGCACCATAAACCATATTCCAGAAAATTTAGCAGTTTTAAAATTTTTATAAACTTGTCCTGAGTGATTGGCTTTCTATTTGGTTAAAAATATCTTTAAGCCTTTTTGAGTTACATGATGTCAGTCATTACACTTTTTTACTCTTTTCCAATGGAATTAGGTCTGTTCTTCATCAGGGGAGGAAAATAAAACACTCAAGTCTTTGCTGAAAAATATAACCTCAAACTGTTTGAATTTAATCGGAACTTTCAACTAAGAAAATTACGTTAAATAGAAAAGCATATAAGTGTATGTTCTCCTCTCACTTTCTCAAGTAATTTTGGTTGTATCATTGGACCAAGTCAGATAGTGTAACTCTTAAATATTTTCACCTGACAGAAGAGGGATTAAAAGTTATAGGATTTTTCAGGTTTCTTCAAACTTAGATTAGGTCATGTACATTTTATTTGGTTTAAAGACACAATAGTTCATTGTGGCAAAACAATGACTAGAATTGTTGAGCCTGAGAGCCAAAATTTCACGACAGAAATCATTCCTTAATTGCAAATAAAACCACCCATGGGACCCAAATAACGTGGGAGAGAGAATATCTTCCAGATAGAGGGCTGGGATAAATTTAGAAAGATAAAAAGTTCTGAGTAGAGCGTCTTGCATTATCTTTCATAGACTTGCTCCAAATAGATTTTGAATAATACAAACATAGATTTACTGACATTGATTTTTACCTTAATTTACTTGATTTGGTTTTATTACAGTATTATTTGTCTTATGTATATATCATTAAATAATTGTTTTTATATTTGCCTTGATCTTGGATTTCCCATTCTCCAGAACTGTGAGAAAGAAATTTTTATTATTTAAATCACATAGTCTATGATGTTTTGTTACAGCAGCCCAAATGGATTGAGACACTCCATTTCATCTATGTGTCTAATTGACTTACTCTACCCCAAACAAGCATTAAAAAATTTACACTCACCTAAATATATTTTTATATAGCTGAAATTGTTTTGTTACTAGTTCATAATAAGTAGACTAATGTCTACCTGTTTATAAATATTTTTAGCTACTGAAAATATCAACCATATTTTTAATGAATTTCTTTTATTGTGTCTCACACAGCATTAGGTAAACAATGAATAATGTTTAAAATACATACAGTATAAATTATATTAAAAGAAGGAGCATTAGGTAAATAATGAATAATGTTGAAAATACATACAGTATAAATTGTATTAAAAGAAGGCCTTCCAAAAAAAAAAAAAAGAAGAAGGCTTTCTAACTCTGTATTTATTTTTAAATTACAATAAGTACTCTAATAGGTCTACATTTCCAAACACCAGTCTTGCAAGGGGGTAAGAATCATTTAAGAAACTTGTTGAACCTTTGGTCCAAAGATGCATTCTTAAATATTCAGACATTTTACATATGAACCAAAGCTTAAGTTTCTGTGATTTTAGAGTAGTTAACCACTTTTCTGGACTGCCTTTTTTTTTTTTTTTTTTTTTAATTTTCCCCAGGCAACACCATATTTAAATGTACCCTAAAGATCTTTTAAACTTCATCTTATTTTTAAAGACGCAAGAATTACAGAGTTTAATACTTTCAGCATTTAAAAAATAATTAGTATATCATATAGTAATCACTACAACTAGTAAAATTATTATAGTAGAATTAGAAGTCTCTAAATGATATTGGATCCCTTTCAAATTCATAGTTACAATCTATATTCTTAACTTTGCATTGCAATATGTGAATTATGCTTTTAATATAGAGCGTAAAGTCATAAAGTTTTTAATAATTACTTTTACTTATCTGAAGCCCTATTGTTCACAATAATTTATCACTCTAGCAAAATAATACTTTGGATGAAATATTAATCACAAATAATTGTATTGGGATGCCTAGTTGGCTCAGCGGTTAAGCATCTGCCTTAGGCTCAGGGAGTGATCCTGGATGCAGAGATTGAGTCCCACATGGGGCTCCCCACAGGGAACCTGCTTTTCCCCTGCCTATGTCTCTGCCTCTCTCTCTGTGTCTCTCATGAATAAATAAATAAAATCTCTAAAAACAAACAAACAAAAATCAAATGATTGTGTTATATTGAGGAAGATGGGGCATGAGAAAAATATACTTTATATTTTATTATCGTGCTATTTTCCAGTTAGGTGAGATAATAAAAATATGTATAGGGGCACCTGAGTGGTGCAGTCAGTTAAGTATCTGACCTTGGTCTTGGCTCCGGTCATGGTCTCAGGATCATGTTATCAAGCTCCATCTCAAGCTCCATGCTCTTGAGATTCTTTCTCTCCCTCTTCCTCTGCCCCCCCCCACCCATTCTCTCTCTCTCTCTCTCTAAAGTAAAAGAAGAAATATTTTTAAAGCATAAAAATATAAAACAAAAATAGGAACAAATATTTGTCAGAATACATAATAATTAATCTATATACAGAGGACATAGGTTTAGTCGATCTAATGGTGTAGCAATCTATCTATATCAACTTTGAAAACTTCTTACCTTTCTTTAATTTTTTCATCTGTGTAGTGCTCCAATTCTTTCTTGATACCTCTTTTTGAATGCTTTGAGAATAAATATTTCATAAAATACTTTATGAAATAGAAATTATAAGGATTAATAGTATTGTAGGTGAAATGTATACAATCAAGATGATTGGTTAGTATATGTAGTATAAGCAGCATAAACATAAATTCTAATTGTAGACTAGTCAGGAAACAGTGAATTCCAATTAGGATATTAAAGAATCCCTCAAATTTAATGAAATAATAATTTTTAACTATTTGTATACTATGTGGTTTTAATTTTACGTAAGATGTCATTCCAAATATTTAAATAAAATGCTAATTATTAATATTTAATACATGTACATTTTAGTTACCTGAGATATAATACTAATTTTTAATTTAATTCATATATGCTTTACCATATACAATTTACCTTTCATATTAAAGGTTTATACAGGGGTACCTGGGTGGTTTAGTGGTTGAGTTTCTGCCTTTTGCTCAGGTTGTGATCCTGGGGTCCTGGGATTGAGTCCCACATTGGGCTCCTGCAGGGAGCCTGCTTCTCCCTCTGCCTGTGTCTCTGCCTCTCTCTATGTGTGTCTCATGAATAAATAAATAAAATCTTTAAAAAAAATGATCTTTGTCTTGGGAACACAAGATTATCACACATACACTTTAAATAAATAAATAAATAAATAAATAAATAAATAAGTTTTATGCAATAATGAGATCTTTCAAAACTGAACCAAAGAATAAATTACTATATTTTTTATTTAAAAAATAGATTACCTTACCATCAGAAAATTCATTGCAATTTCCCATGAGAAGCGCCTTATCTCAGTACATTTTTTAGATCAAATCATTATATATCAAAAATGACCATAAGGTATTGAATTTTAGAAACAAAAAAAATAATATATCCATGAATTTTCCATTGCTGCTTATGAGAAGGCCACAGTTAGCATCCACTTTCAGTCTGGATGTTTATATCCAGGTTTTCTTTTCTTTCTTTTTGTAAAAATGTTTGTTATTTTTTTAAAATATGGGTAAATTCAGGGGTGCCTGGGTGGCTCAGGCAGTTAAGCGCCTGCCTTTTGGTCAGGTCATGGTCCCAGAGTCCTGGTAGGGACCACACATCAGGAGCCTGCTTCTCCCTCTGCTACTCCCCCTACTTGTGCTCTCTCTCTGTCAAATAAATAAATAAAATATTTTTAAAAAATTGGTAAATTTATCCTATTGTTTTTGAGATACTTTTAAATTTTGCACTATTTCCCACTATGGAAAGAAATGAGAGAATGTAGGGGGTCAGGAGGACTGTGAAGTTGGGGCAATGGCTGAAATTATAACCAGGGTGTCAAGAAGACTAGTTAAGAAGTTGTCCATTATGTAATATCTTGAAAGATGTGAGGAAGTTATCATATGAATTCCTAAATGTGAAAGTGTTCCAGTCAAAGGAAAAAATCAGTGGAAAGATCCTATGGTGGTAGCCTGCCTCACACGTTCAAGGAATAACGAAGAAAGCGGGTCACCTGAAATAGGTTCAGCAATGAGGAGAGTAGAACCAGAATCATGAAAGAACCAGAATCATGAAAGGCCATGTGGGTTATTGTGAGAATTTTATATTTTACTTGGCATTAAATAGGATGTCATTGAAAGGTTTTGTAAAAACAAGTGATACAACCTAACAGATGTTTAGAAAGGATCACTCTGTCTATGCTGTTGAGAGTAATTGTAAGTGGCCAGTGTTGGAGCAAGGACAGAAGTTGGAATGCTATTTCAGTGGTCTAAGTAGGAAAGAGATAATGATAACTCTATCAAAGAAGTCACAATGGAAGTAAGAGATGAGATGGTTCAAACCAGAGTCAGAACAGTTGAGAAAAAAAAGAGATTGTATTCTAGAGCAATTTAGAGAGAAGCAATCAAATTTCCTAGTGGGCCATCTGGGGTGCATAAAAGAAAGGGATCAATCTAAGATTTAATCAACATTTTGAGTAGGCCAGCTTGAGGAATGGAGAAGTCGTCCACTGAGATGGGAAAACTGTAAATGCAGTATGTTTTAGAGGAAAGAGCAAATTAATTTTGAACATGGTAAGCTTGAGATGCCTCTTAAACTTTCAAATAGAGGTTTGAGGTAGACACTCAGACACATGAATCTGGAGTTGCATACAGAAGTCTTGGATGGAGTTACAAGTTTAAGAGCTATTGTAAATATATGGACATTACTAAAAGCCACCAAAATATATTGATAAGTGGATGAGTTGAATGAACTGAAGAAAAAAAATCCTTCCAAATGAACTCTGAGATACTCCAATATTAACAGAATTGGGAAAGTGAAGTATACAGCAAAGGAAATTGAGAAATAGCAGTAAGAATGGATGATAAACACGGGGCTGCTGTCTCAGAAGCCAACTAAAGTATACCTAAGAAGAGAGAGTGATCAAATACAACTGATAGGCCAAATAAGATGAGGAAAGATAATAGACACCTGTTTTATCTAGGTAGCTATTACTTATGAATTGGACAATATAATATTCCTGTGAAATGTTTAGGGATGAAAGCATGAATGAAATGGGTTTAAAGAAATGGAAAAATAAAATTGGAACTGGATACACAGGCAATTATTTTGAGGAGTTTACTGACATACAAAAAGGGAATTGCAGAGAAAGCTGGTGGGAAAAGTCAGGTTGAGAGATGGTTCTGCAAAGTGACAATTTGTAAATGATTGCAGGGAATTCCTTGAGAGCTCGGTGAGGAAATTAATTATCAAATTAGTAAAAATCATGTGAAGTTTTCTCTTTTATCTATGCTTCCTCATTGCCAACTGCTCTGATTTATTCAGTTACATTATTTCTAACCGTACATTTTGCCTGGTCTACTTTCTATATTTGATCAAATTCTCACAGTATCTGGATTTCTAGTGGTACTTTTAGTTATTTTGTAGCCCTGTTGCTAATAGAGTCTCTTATGCAAGAAAATAATCTTCTGTTACCTCTTATCTGCTTCTCTGAAATAACTTGATTTGTTCTGTTCTATGATATTTGATGCCCATTGCTCCCTTTTAATCTGAAATTATTTTATTCATGATCATGGCTAAATTAAGATGTGTGCCCAGAAATGTGGACCTAATAGTATCGAGTTCATTAAATATTCACTGCTGTTGTGGTTTAGATTCCTTAAGACTAGTTTTTTGACATTTAAATATTTGGGTCTCTATAAATATGCATATTAAAATATTTAATAAATACATAGTGAATAAATTCATTAATTAATAAATATGATAAGTGACTCTGTGCAAGTGTGTATAACTTAGAAAAACTCTATGGGAAGGGCTTAAAATGAACTATTTCAACAAAAATAATCTATTGTCAATGTTGTTTTGGTTATTTAAGCCAGATGTTACCTACTGTAAGGTGAAGATGTGAAGATTGTGGACGTAAATAAAATTTGTTTGTCTTATTGCTTTTCAAAAATAAATTATTAAACATATTAAAATGTAAAATATGTATGAAATGCAGATTTCTGATTTCTCTTGAACAATTAGACTAATATGTTAATGCTGAGCTCAAATTCCACATGGCCACACCATGTTGAGAATCTCTTCTCTGGAAAATCATGATCTCTTTTATATACTTCCCTGCTTCTCTAATTGACTTTAACTTCTGTTATCTATGCAAAGTGACTTTCTTATCTTTATTTAATCATTTCAAACTAAGTTTAGAATATTGCAATGACAGTTTAACAAAAATTATAAAATTGTAGTAAATCATATAATTTAAGAAGCAGGGATCCCTGGGTGGCACAGCGGTTTGGCGCCTGCCTTCGGCCCGGGGCACAATCCTGGAGACCCGGGATCGAATCCCACGTCGGGCCCCCGGTGCATGGAGCCCCCTTCTCCCTCTGCCTGTGTCTCTGCCTCTCTCTCTCTCTGTATGACTATTGTAGATTAAAAAAAAAAAATTAAGAAGCAGAGTGAAAATACGTTAACCAATTCCCAATTAGTCATTTTAAAATCACAGTTGTTTAAAATAACAACAACCGCTCTCATAGGATTTGTCTTAGCTACCAGGTGAATACACATAATTATGATGCAATGAGATGATATAGAATATAAAACATTGATTTTATGTATGTATGTACATATGTCTGGTGAGGCAATATTTATTTTAGGCAAACTTTTGTTAGTTAGTGAAAAGTGGGTAGAAACCAGGATCTAGTATGATAACACCCAAGAAAAGTTAAGAAGTAACTCCAATAAGAGGGAGAGTTATCCTAGGGGATATAAAACATCATCGATGGTATATGGCAAACCCATTCCTGTTTTATGTTGCAAGTTGCTCAATGCAAGAGAGCTGGAGAGAGCCCAGGTGAAGTAGTGGATGTTTATTATCATGGTCGAAGTAACTCATCCAGAGTTCATGGCAAAAATCCTAGAAAAGAAGCTTGCAGTTTCCCAATATATTAAGAAACAAAGGAGAATCTCTATCTGGCTAAATATGTGGGAAATCATGGTGAATTTCAATTTAATAAGACTATAATGGGAACTGGATCCTGGCTTGCTCCTTAGACTGGGGACTAAGGAGAATGAGAAACTAACACAGGAACCTTTCAGTAAGTATAAGGAACCAGTCAATAGGTTGCAAAGGGCCTAATAGAGCTACCTAGGAAAATAAATTAATATAACAAAGCATAGCAGAAGTCCTTTATAACCCCAAAATCTAAATATTTGACATATGAAAGTATGCTCAGTTACAATTAAACAAAATGATGTGATAAGCAAAATATATATGTGTGTGTGTGTATATATATATACACATATATATATATACATATATATCCATATATATATATATCCCAAAATGCATACTAGGTTTGATTCCACAAATTATCAAAATAATACAAAAATATTAAGAATTTTTGCATAAGATGTCAGAGCTGTAAAAAACAAGTCAATAAATATCAAATCATAATACACAAGAGAGGCTTCTAGGTTTATTTGCTAAATTCTAGACCATGACTTATACTGTCATTTTCTTATACTTTTTAATACTTTGATCAGAGAGCCAGATGCATGTTTTCTCACAACTGGATTTTCATAGGTTTTCTTATACACCGTTGTTTTCATTCTAAGTGTATAAAATATCAAGCTAAATGGCCAAAGCAGTTTTCAGTGGACTGGAACATATTGATTGAAAAATTCTTTAATTTGAAATGTTTCTGTCAGGTTAATGAATTTGAGTAATAAAATCATATTGAAAATATCTACCTGTGAAAAAGAGGCTATGTAAAATCAATGGGGAGGAAAATATGTAGGCAACAAACTGCAAATTTTCTGAACTAAAATTAGTTTGTCTAATATAGGCAATATTTGATTATTAAGACTCTTTCATTATGAGATATATTGATGTGATTTTGCTTATCTATACATTTCTCTTGTTTACATACCATTAACAGGAAAATCTATCATTTTGTCAATTCTCAAAATACCAAAAAAATGCATTTTAGATTAAATATACTTCAAAGTAGGATAATGTAAGATTCAGCGTCTGGTGTCATGGGCAAGTAGAGATTTAACAATGGTAAAAATAAAATCAAATTTTCTAATAATTTTAGTTAGCAATGGGATTTGAACTATGTAAAATGATAGAATAATTTTTACATTCCTGGATAGGCATAGATATCATATAAAATGGATTGATTTATTAAAATTTATAATGAAATGAAATTGTATTCAATTTCAGATTCCTGAAAGCGAACACTTCTTAGTGGTTTCTATTTAAGCTATCGTTAAATAGAGTTTAACACAGACTTCTCTGGGTCACAAACTAACTTAGAAACTTATTACTGTGGCAGCAACGAAATGTGACTTTAGCAGTAAGATAGACATGAAAACTGTCTTATGTTGAAATTATGAGCCATACTTAATGCTCCTGAGTGAGAGAGAGAGACAGAGACTCTGAGAAATTGAAGCAAAGAGAGAAAGATTGCAAAATTTAGAGAGAGATTCTACAGATTGAGCTTTGGATCTTCCGGTATAATTTCTTTCTAAAACAAAGGTTTATTATTTACAAGCTTTTGTTCTTGTAAAATAATTCCATTTGTAATGATATTCTTCCATAGAATGCCATTAAATTAATATTATATTAATAATTATTAGAAATAATAATTAGATTCTGGTTAAGGAAATTTTGTTTGTTCTCCAAACATCTTTTTTTTTTTCCCAATTTCTATTCCTTTCTGCAGGGACTTAATGATATAATTAATTCCTTAATTCATTAATTATAGAAATGTAACTTTGGAGCAAATATTTGGATTTTCTTCATATTCCTCTATTGCTAGTATGTTGCAAAAATAACATGTACCTATTTTTGTTGTGCTTTATGACATCTATTGACTTCACAGAATCCACTGTTTCCAAGATTTATGTAGGACATTTATGCTAATAAACCTTGTTTTGGCACATTTAATATAATATTAACTATTTCTTCTCTGAGGGAGCAAAGATCTCAGTCCATGTCTTGATTACACCAAAAGTAAATGAACAACAATAATAATTTCTGTAAAGAATAAAATTTGAGAAATCATAAAGAAACATACTAAAACTTGTGCCTTATTCATTAGCAAAGTTAAATCTGGGCAATAAAACAATTATGTCTATGTAGTTCATAAATTAATGGCTGATAAACAGATAATTACTTTTAAAAAAATTCTTGCTATATAGCAAGGATGATACTAGGAACTGAGATAGGGCTTATGAAACATGACTTACTACCTAAGAACTGAGTTGCT